>NC_069383.1:11669038-12307692 GCF_027475565.1 Acinonyx jubatus | reverse complement strand
TACAAATGAGAGTGGGGGGTGGAGGGGATGAGGCATCTGAGAAAGTAAGAAAAGGCAAAAGTCAAACCATAGCTGTAGGAATGAACCATTAGCCAACAGAATACCTTTTCTGCTGATCCCAGAGGGAAGGAGAGATGGTGGGCAGTTTCTGATATATTTGGCAGCTCAAGGCAGGAAGTAGGAGGAACCCGATTTTTGCAGAGAGCCTCAATTTTTGCCATAATGTAGGAGTCTGGGCTTCGAGGGAACTAAGGGGGGAAGGCTATGAGAGATGTAAAAAGGGCTAGGAATTTTGAAGGAAAGGAAAAGTAGCTGACTAAGACAAGAATAAAACCTGGAGAACACCGAGAGCTCACTGAAACCGGACATCAAGGATTTATGTAGGCACAATTCACACAGCGGGATTGGCGTTCTATTTCCTAAGAAATCCTGATAGAAGTTTATCTGTTTCCAGGAATATTCTCTGAGTAAGATCACACAAAGTGACCTTTCAAGTTCTCTCTTACTAACGATTGCCTGCATTTTATGGCAGAAAGGTTCTTAGGAAATTGTCAGGTTGCAGATAAACAACAGAAATTCTATCTTGCCACTATTTTGGAAGTTTCCGAGGACCCGAAGCATTTGCTCCTTGCTCCTAGAGTCTTCGACAAATTTTCCCTTCCTACCGTTCACTCAATTCAGTACTATCAGAATGGCGCACGTGTTTCCCGCTCTCTGGGGAGCTCTCTTCCCCTCCTGTTCCTGGTGAATTCCAGCTCCCCTAGAAGACCCAGCTCAAGCCCTTCCTCTGTGACATCTTTCCTGGCCCATCCAGGACAAGTCACTTGACCTCAGTGTTGCTGCCACTGTGCATGGTGCAGACGCCTATGGTGGCATACATTGTACTCCATTGCACTTCCTGAAGACAGGGAGTGGGGTGTGAGGAAGCAGACAGGAACTATGATTGATTTATTTCTGTACTCTCAGTTCCTTATACAGCAGCTGGGACTCAGAAGGTCCTCAGTGTGCTGAATGAATGAATGAATGAATGCATGCTACAAAGCAGCTTCCATTTGGAGAGTCCCTCAGCTAAAAGGTTAGTATGAGAAAGGTAAGCAGAAAGGGCTGGAGCTGGGCAGAGGGAGAACGCAGTCAGACCGGACTTTTCTCCCAAAGGCTCCATGGTTCGGTTCTCATCTCCATTTATTATAAATCAGGGAAGTGTCTGGAGCCCAGGATGTAAGCAAACGGACAGGCTTTACTCAGACACTTGACAGCCCCTGGTCATCTGTGGCACCCATACCTCTCGCTTCTTGGAGGAAATCACCAGCTCTAGAAAGGACATGTCCTCCCCCCAGGAGTCGATCTCGGTGAGGTCATAGAGAGTGGAGGTCAGCGGCCCGTAGGTCCACTGGATGTGCTTCCGCTTCTGCATCAGGTGCTGGAACATCTGAGAAGACACGGTGGTGAGTCGGAGGGTCAGTGTGAGAAGCTGGGCCGGGGGGTCTCCACCACTGACGAAGGCTGCGGCCCGCTCCTCGCGACTGATGGACAGTTAGTTGCGTGAGCCTCCTTTTTTCTGGTTGTCTTTCTTTCCCACACACCCTATAAGGATCTGAAAGAGGAGGACGGGCAAAGGGAACAGAACGCCGGGCTCCCAGAGCAGATGTCCTAAAGCGACATTCTCAAAGCCTCCCGCCCAGGGGTCCCTGAGGCTGAGCATTTAGCGCCGGAGTAGGGAGGAAGGGGCCCCACCCTCCGGGCAGTTGGGCACCAAGGGTCTTTGAAAGGCCGCCATGGGGCCAGGGGAGTGTCCCTCACCACGGTGTTGCCCTCCACTCCGGCCAGCTTGAAGGGGGTGAGACCCTGGTGATTGGGCACGAGGTCCAGGGACTGCAGGTGGTCCCTGCGCCCATCATAGGACAGCAGCAGGTTGTACATCTGGCAGGCAAAGGTCTTGTTGGGCTGCAGGACGAGGATGTGCAACACGGTGTTTCCTGGGGGAGGACGCGGGCGTCACGTGGCCGTTGCGCTGAAGTCCCCGCTGATGCCCTGCCCGACCTGGGGTGGCCCCCGCCCTCCCGGCCCCCAGCTCTTACCCAGGGAGTCCTGGGCCCGGATGTCAGCTCCATGCTCAATGAGCAGCCTCACCATCTCCTCACTGCCCACGCAGGCAGCAAAGGACAAGGGGTGCTCCCCTGTGGACACAGAAGGCTCGCTGCCCTGAGGGTCCGATGGGCTGGGGGATGGGCAGCGTCCCCGAGGGACTGCCTCCTTGCCCTGGCGTGGCAGCTCTGGGCTCGGGGACGCTCGTCAGCAGAAGCAGAGGCAGGGGTGGAGCACGCGTCGGGGGAGGCTTGGCTCTGGCCTGAAACCCTGGAAGGCCCGGCCGCTTCCGGCCCTCCTCGGCCCGCCCTCCCTTTGCTCTTGCCCACCTCCCCATGTCCCTTCCTCCCAGCCCCGGCCCCGCTCTCACCAAAGTAGATGAGGTTGCGGGGGCTGCGGCGGAATGCCATGCCTGTGGCTCTCGCAGACACGCTGGCCCCGTGGGCAAGCAGGGCTCTCACCAAGTTCACGTTCTGGTTCACGATGGCTATGTGCAGGGCGGTCTGACCTGGCCCAGAGAGAGAGAGACGTCTCAGTGATGGGGCTGTCCCCAATTCTTCCAAGGACACAACATCTCACTGGCAGGCAGGAGGTCCCTGACAGGTCCTGGCATAGATTTCTGCCCTTGGCTTAGCACAGTGGCCTGAGACTCAGGGCAATTTGTCTCATAGGCTGTCCACCTCACTGTCCCCACCTCTTGACTGTTGTGGGTAGGGTGTACATGGAATCACTGTAATGTTGCTATAAGAGAAAGAAACAGAGTTTTGTCCTACAGGGAACATGAGAGGAGTTGAAAGGAAAGGAAACAGTGAATGGCTAAATAAAGTCACATATGCTTGCAATCCCAGACTTCAAGCTGTATTACAAAGTTATAATCATTAAGACAGTATGGTACTGGTACATGAACAGACACATAGATCAATGGAACAGAATAGAGAACCCGGAAATGAACCCACAAATGTATGGCCAACTAATCTTTGACAAAGCAGGAAAGAATATCCAATGGTAAAAAGACAGTGTCTTCAGCAAATGGTGCTGGGAAAACTGGACAGCAACATGCAGAAGAATGAACCTTGACCACTTTCTTACACCATACACAAAAATAAACTCAAAACAGATGAAAGACCTAAAGATAAGACAGGAAGCCATCCAAATCCTAGTGGCAAAAACAGGCGACAACCTCTTTGACCTCAGCTGCAGCAACTTCTTACTCGACATGTCTTGGGAAGCAAGGGAAACAAAAGCAAACATGAACTATTGGGACCTCACCAAGATAAAAACCTTCTGCACAGTGAAGGAAACAATCAGCAAAACTAAAAGGTAACCAACAGAATGGGAGAAGATATTTGCAAATGACATCTCAGATAAAGGGTTAGTATCCAAAATCTATAAAGAACTTATCAAAATCAATACCCAAAAAACAAATAATCCAGTGAAGAAAGGGGCAAAAGACATGAATAGACACTTTTTCAAAGAAGACATCCAGATGGCTAACAGACACATGAAAAAATGCTCAACCTCACTCATCATCAGGGAAATACAAATCAAAACCACAATGAGATACCACCTCACACCAGTCAGAATGGCTAACATTAACAATTTAGTTAGGCAATGACAGATGTTGGCAAGGATGGGGAGAAAGAGAAACCTTTTTTTAAAATGTTTATTCATTTCTGAGAGACAGAGCACTAGAGGTAGAGGGGCAGAGACAGAGGGAGACACAGAATTTGAAGCAGGCTCTTGGCTCTGAGCTGTAAGCACAGACCCCGATATGGGACTCGGACTCACCAGCCGCAAGATCATGACCTGAGCTGAAGTTGGACACTTAATCAACTGAACCACCCACGTGCCCCAAATAGGAATCGTTTTGCACTGCTGGTGGGATTGCAGACTGGTGCAGCCACTCTGGAAAACAGTGTGAAGGTTCTTCAAAAAATTAAAAATAGAACTACCTTATGACCCAGCAATTGCACTACTAGGTATTTATCCAAAGGATGCAGGAGCACTGATTCAAAGAGGCACATGTACCCCAATGTTTATAGCAGCACTATCAACAATAACCAAAATATGGAAAGGACCCAAATGTCCATCGACTGATGAATGGATAAAGAAGATGTGGTACTGGGGCGCCTGGGTGTCTCAGTCGGTTAAGCGGCCGACTTCGGCTCAGGTCATGATCTCACGGTCCATGAGTTCGAGCCCCGCGTCGGGCTCTGTGCTGACAGCTCGGAGCCTGGAGCCTGTTTCAGATTCTGTGTCTCCCTCTCTCTGACCCTCCCCCGTTCATGCTCTGTCTCTCTCTGTCTCAAAAATAAAATAAACGTTAAAAAAATTTTTTTTAAAAAGATGTGGTGTATATATATATATATATATATATATATATATATATATAATGGAATATTATTCAGTGATCAAAAAGAAATAAATCTTGCCATTTGTAACAACATGGTTGGAACTAGAGGGTATTATGCTAAGAGAAATAAGAGAAAAACAAATATCATGTGACTTCACTCATATGTGGAATTTAAAATACAAAACATAAGGGATGGGAAGCAAAAATAACATAAAAACAGAGATGGAGACAAACCATAAGAAAGTCTTAAATACAGAGAACACACTGAGGGTTGCTGGTGGGGAGTTGGGTGGGGGGATGGGCTAAATGGATGATGGGCATGAAGGAGGGCATTTGTCGGAATGAGCATTGGGTGTTACGTGTAAGTGATGAATCACTAAATTCTATTCCTGAAGTCATTATTACACTATATGTTAACTAACTTGGATTTAAATTATCAATCAATCAATCAATCAATAAAGGGCAGCTGCGTTTGGAGCCCTCTATGAAGAGATGAATCTCAAAAAAAAAAAAGAAAGAAAGTCACGGATGCTAAAGGCCAAGACTGGGACATATGCATGCCTTCCAACTCAAGGGCAACCTTCCTGAACCCTCTAGCACCTCTTCCCAGGCCACCCTTCGGAGACCCGTTTTAAGAGGTGACATCAGACTCTCCCACACCTGTCTCCACCTTGAACTACTGTGTGGGCTCCTCACCTACAAACGGCTCACACAAGGTGGGCTCCTTGACCAGCTCCGGGGCAGCCTCTATCAGCACCACGGCGGCCTCGAGATTGTCATAGAGGGCCGCTATATGCAGCGCGGTCTCCCCCAAGGCTCCTGGAGGGGAGTAAGAGAGGAGTGTCAAACACCTCCAAGAGCACCTTGAGGAAGGGGCTCTGGCTCAAGGCTCTCTCCCTGCTTCCTCGCAGAAATTCTCAGCGTCCTGGGGCGAGGCAGGGCAGGTGGCCTGGCTCCATCACACCCAACCCACCTCTCTGTCGGAAATCACAGCTTCGGTCCAGCAGAAGTTTCTTGAGGGCACACAGGTCATTTTCCTTGGCTGCCTGAAGCAGTGGAGACTCTCGGATCCTGGGAGAAGATGAACGTGAGTCCAGTAGAGACAGAATCACTGAGAGGCCAAAGGCAGAGAGAGGATCAGAGACCTTCTCTATGTGGAACAGATACGAGTCACACAAAGTGTGCAGTGACACATTGCAAGGAGTTGTTAACTGGACTCTAGCTGAGGGTCAGACTGGGGTGAGAGTTTCCCCCATGGTTGTGTCATTGCCAGCTCTGCCCAAGTCTGGTGGGGGGTGGTTGGCGGGGGGGAGGCCTCAAGGCTCCAGTGGGCAGAAGACTTGTGGGGGCAGAAGGGGCCCATGCTGCAGAGCTGGTGGCCCTGATGACCCTGACAGGAGGCCATCGGGCCTAGCTGAATCCACCTAAGCTGAGTAAATGTTTTCACCCCTGCTCCCAGGCCTGCTGAGCTAGCTCTCCTTAGGCTAAGGGAGTTAGAGAGACCAGAGGGGCAGAGAGGCAGAGAGGGACCAGCTGTTGGAACTTAGGCGATTTACAAGCCGCCAAAATTCCAAATACCCCTCAGGGCTGCTCAGAGTCAGATCCACGCTGTGGGGGGGGGGGGGGCGGGGGGGGGGTGTGGAGGACGGATTCCTTCCGTGTTTTACCCCATTCATAACTGAGGAGGATCATAGCTTGGGCTCCTCTGGGAACCTAGCAGCTAGGAGCAGAAGCCCTGTGGAGGTATCCGTCCTAAGGCACTTCTTGTCAGTTCATCTTTGTTTCTTCCCTGCCTGGATGAACCAAAAAGCTAAAGCTGCAGGCACAAATCAGATCCCAGGGTGAATACAAGGCAGGGGAGGGTCACGAGGGGAGAAATGAGAGGCAAACAGACTGACCAGTGCTTCCCCTGGTGTCCCCAGGTCCCCCATCCTCTCTTCCAATTGCCCTGTGAGCCAGGGGGAAGAACATTTTTATTTAAAGAAGAAGCTTTTTATCTTGAGGTGGAGCTCAGGTCTGCCCATTAGAAAAGTACTCTCAGGAGGGACCAGCAGAGTAAGGGCCAGCGCCCTCCCCACCTCACCTAGACCCTCAGGGTGAATAGTCCCAGCTCAGGGTAACCAGGGCTAACCTGGCTTCACCCCCTGTGCTGGACGCACCGCACACAGCCTCAGCACCCGGGCCTCTAGCGCACCGCCCTCTGCGGAGGGCAGGTCCAGAACCCAGCTCTCTCTCCAAGACTGCCCTGGCCTCACCCTGAAGTTTCGAGGGAGGTGGGGAGGCCAAAGGTTCCCTCACAGGGCCTGGGGTGGGGGTTGGTGAGCAAGCAGAGAGCCTTTCCCAAATGAGGGCTCCGACTGCAGCCACAGCCAGCTGTACCGTTTGTGAGGCCCAGCGCGAAAGAAAAATGTAGGACTCCTTGTTCGAAAATTAAGAATTTCAACTTGACCACAGCAGCGCATTAAACCAAGTGCAGGGGTTTTCTGCAACATGGGATCCTGTGCCACTGTAGAGGCCACCTGCCCACGAGGCCAGCCCTGGCTGGACCGCAGGCCTGCTACTGTCTGCTCACCCCATCCCCAGGCAGCTCTCAGATGATGCTCTGAGGCAGAGGCCCACCTGCAGGATATAGGTCCCCGCCCTGGCCGCTGCTTTTCCGTGAAACACATCAGCCCCACCTGACCTGCAGGCATCCCCCGGGCAGGCACAGGCCTCATTCAGTCTACCGATGATCCTCCCGACCCAGCATTCCGCTGCACAAAGTAGACACTCAATAAAAGGTAGATAAGCTGAGTTTCCCTCATCAGCTGGTCAGCTCCAGAAGTTCTACAGAACACAGCTCTCCTCCTCTTTTTCACACAAGCAATTTTCCTTCACGCTCATGGGAATGCTTCGCTCTTTCTCCAGGCAACAAGTCTTCCAAAACCTGCAGGATCTCGTGCCTTCCCCGGTAATTTGCTCCCCACCAGCCTTCACCTGCCTGTCCTCCCCCTCCCCCAATCTGCTTTCTTCTATCCTTCTTCTGTTCCCGTCCCTTTCTGTCCCCCAGCCCCCTCCTCCACCAGCCAGGCAGGTTGGAGCTGTAGTGTCACTTTGTCCCTGGCTTCGAATCTACACCGAGTCTCCTCCTGCCCACTGACAGAGGCAGCTGGGGTTCGGAAGGAGTGGGCTGGGTGCACCCGACCACCTGACACTGAATGCTGGGCCGCTGCAAGCAGAGATACAGCAGCGGAGTGGATCAGAGGGTTGGGGGATCAGGGGGAGGCGGGACGTGGCACGACTGGGGCAGCCTACCTCTTCTGTTGCAGCATGTGGGCCTCGTCCAGATGCTGATCCCAGTCCTGCTCTCTGAGCAGCCAGGAGGCCAGAAGTTTCTGGAGTTGGACCCTGGGCCCCTCTGCCTTAGGTGGAGGAGACCCCATATCGTCTTCTTTCAGGCACTGGCAGGTTAGGGAATGTGGTAAAAGGAGCCGGTCTAGGAGTCCACAGAGGAGGAGGCGGGGTCTGTTTGGGGTTGGGACTGAGAGTGAGTATATCTCCAGTGTGACTTGTGTATACAGCGTGCAGTTTGTGGGCGGAGTGTGTGTGTGTGCCGTGAGGTGACTGGGGGCCCTGCCAGGAGAATGTGGCTTTACCTGGAGGGGAGGAGCTCTCTCTAGAGAGCCCCCGGGCACAGAACCTGCTCTAGAGCTGGGAGGGGAGGTGGAGGAGGGAACTTCCTTCCCAGCAGTGGGCTGGGGCTGCAGGGGAGACAGGGGAAGGCTAGGAGACTGTGGGATGCAGAGGGGGAGCAAGGATGAAGCCCAGAATGTGGGCCCCACACGCAAGGTGAGCACTTACTGGGATACAGGAAAGTAGAAAAGTAAAGGCCCTCCAGCTTGACAATCAGGCAGGTTCTGGTTTGAACTCTGGCTCTTGGCCCCTTACAGATCAGTTAAGTGAGCTTCCCAGGCCTTAGTCTTCCAAACTGTAGAATGGGGCCAATAATTGTACTGTCTCATGTGTCTGTAAAGCCTGAGCGTAAGAGTTCAGTGACTATTGGTTCTCCTTCCGCAGATGGGCTCCAAGCCCTGAGCGCTGCTTGTCTGCATTGCGGTCTTTGTGGTTGTCTCTGTTCTCAACCTTGCAGCCAGCCTCCCGGAGGCTTCCAGGCCACGTCCTCAGTGAAACTTCTCTTCCTTCCCAGCTTTGTGGAGCCCCAGTCAGGGGAGACCCCAGAACTGGAACAGCAGGAGCTGAGCCGAGGTGGTGGACAGAGAAATCTGGGGACTCTCTTTGGGAATGATGAGGCAGGACTGAGGACACATCACCTTTTGTGTTATTTTCTAATAGGGTGGTTTCTATTTCTCTTCTGATTGGAAATGCTTGTTTCTGAATTCGAGTCACCTGGGAGATAGATGCGGTACCTGGGAATAGGCTGAGGGCTCTCCCAATTTTCTAAAGAGAAGGGCAGAGCACAGAGAGGGAGGGAGGGTGATGGCCCACGGCTAGTAACAAAACTAGACTGGCTTTAAAGTTGGAAACTTAGCTCCAAATCGTCCGCCATAACTTGCTTTTTCTTCTGAATCTTCGGCCTGTACAGATGTGAGAGACTTGGGGGGACACAGGACCTTGGGGGGTCTTCAGGAGCAGGGGACTCCCCTCTTCTTTTACTACAAGATTGAAGGGTGGACAAAGTGACCTTTATAGAAGGGGAATTGAAAGGAAAACAAATAAGGAAAGGGAGAGGGGATGCCAGAGACCAGGAGGAACCATGCTCTCACCCAGGTGGTAGGGAGATGCCAGCTGGGAAAGGGGAGGGGGGTCACCTTGTAGGGCAACTTTCTGCTTTGCTGGGGGTTGGGGCTGTGTGGGATGGTAATGGCCTCTGAAGCCTTGGGACTTCCAGTCTAAGGAGATGGACTGAGTGATAAGGTTGAGGTGGGGGTTGTAGATGCTCTGATAAGCAGGGACTGGCAGAGGAAGGAGGCCCGCCTAAGAAATACTCAACCCATAAAGCTAATCCTGGAGGCGGTGGGGGCGGGGAGGGGCCGGCCCAGTCAGAGCCGCACAGAGCAGGTACAGGGGGGCTTGCCACCAAGGGCCCCGTCCTTGGGGCTGGGGTTGGGGAGAGAGGGGGGCTCAGCAACAGGTGCCCCCCTCTGGGTCTTCACCCTCTCACTGGCCCAGGCTGGCTGCACAGGTCCAATTCTAAATTTTTTTTTAAATGTCTTTATTTATCTTTGAAGGAGAGAGAGACAGAGCATGAGCGGGGGAGGAGCGGGAAGAGAGAGAGACACAGAATTTGAAGCAGGCTCTAGGCTCTAAGCCGTCAGCACAGAGCCCGATGCTCGAACTCACGAACCGTGAGATCGTGACCTGAGCTGAAGTCGGACACCCAACCAACTGAGCCACCCAGGTGCCCCATTCACAAGTGCACCTCTATGAGGATAGTTTTTGATAAATACAGTACAGTACTGTAAACATATTTTCTCTTCCATATGATTTTCTTAACAATGTATTTCCTCTAGCGTACTTTGTTATAAAAATACAATATATAATACATATAGCATACAAAATATGTGCCAGTCGATAGTTTGCTATGGGTAAGGCTTGTAGTCAACAGTAGACCATTAGTAGTTAGGTTTGGGGGAGTCAAAAATATATACTTGGACTTTTGACTGCTTGGGGGGTTAGTGCCCCTAACCTCGTGTTGTTCGAGGGTCAGCCGTACCCCTGATCTTTAAGGAGTTGCCTGCTCTCCGCTGGCTTTCTCCCCTGATTCCTTCTCCTTTGTCATAGCCCCCTCTGCCACCTTATTTCTCCCTCATCCCTTCTCATGCTCCCTCAGCCTTCAGTGGACAAGAACACCTAGGACCCCTCTCCCCCCAGGTAGCAGCTTCCCTCAGTGTCAGGAGAGTCCCTGATGGCCCCTAGGGGACCAGGAGCCCCTCACTACACTTTCAGGTCCCAGAGCCTCTTGGTGTCAAAGCAGTCAGAACTCTTATTTGGATGTGATGTAGGGAGAGGGAAATGCATCATGCCTGGATTTTATCTTTTTAGGAAATACACTCCCACCCCACATACCCACAGCCATGTAAGGAAAGGATTTGAATACACTTTAAAACATTAATAGTGATTAGCACTGAATAGTGGAATTACTGACCCTTTTTGTTTTCCAGACTTCTTAAATTGCTGTTGTACTAAAACAAATTAAATTCCTGCTCGAATTGTCTCTCCCAACACAGGGAACCAGCAGCAGGTGGTGAGGAAATGCAAGGAACGGTGGTCAGTACAACCCAGTTCTTTTCACGCCTGCCTGTCCCACCCCCAGCGGCCCTCCCCATCCACACACACTGAGCCTGGGTTGGCTTCTCTTTTTGCCAGGAACCAAGAAGCTCCTCCCCCAAAGTAACCAGATTAGTGACTTTTTTCCACCCAAGCATTGTTTCCTGGACATGAAGGTCAATGAGTGCACGGTAGGGGTGAACAGGGTCACCTGCTTACTTGAATCTTTCTTCCCCCACCGTCCAGTGACCTCGTGTACCACTCCCCAGTCACTTGGCCTGGGTGGGCAGGAAGTATACAAGAGGTTGCAGCTGTCCCAGGGGGGCCTCCTGGTGAGCACTCTGCTAGCAGAGGTCCAGCTGTACTCCACGTCTACAATTCCGTCTTCCAGAAAGGGTACACGTTCCTGCACATGCACTTGGTGGTTCACTCAGGCGTGGGATGCATGGGCTCCACGAGTGGTGTGAGAGGGTTGTGATAGCTCAAGTGTGCCCACAATCTCCTCCCACCTGCCCCAGCACCTGCCCTGTAGCTCCTGGCCTGCATTGCTTTCTGGTTTACCAGGGCAGGACTCCATCCTACCTCCCCAATCCCACCTGCCCCATCCCCAGCCATCTCTGCTCTGGGAAGCAGATAATTAGCCACCGCCCATTACTGCCAGCAGGTCTGTGCTCACCAGCTTCACAGGCCTGGCAGGCATTGGGGCTTTGAGGCAAGTTTCTGGAAATCTGTTATTTGGGATCCTGGCCTCACTGCCATGCTGCTGCTTCTTTAAAGACTCTAACTACAGGGCACCTAGGTGGCTCAGTCAGTTGAGTGTCCAACTCTTGATTCCATTCAGGTCATGATCTCACAGCTCGTGAGTTCAAGAGCCCGCGTTGGGCTCTGTGCTGACAGCGCAAGGCCTGCTTGGGATTCTCTCTCTCTCTCTCTCTGCCCATTCTCTTTCTGTGTCTCTCTCTGCCCCTCCCCAGCTCATATGCATGCTCTCTCTCTCTCAAAATAAATAAATAAAACTTAAAAAAAAAGACTCTGCTTCCATCAAGCAAGGAGTTTGAAGAATGAGCCTCTAACAACTTTTTCTTTGTGTCTGAGAGTATGAGGGGCTGTAAAATGAGAGAAGAGGGGTTTGTCTACCAGTTCAAGAGGCCAAAGGCTTAGGGAGAGGAAAGTCTAGGGGAGGGTGAAGAATGAGGGAATGATTTCTGCTTGGGCACAGGGTACCCCATTCTCTGTCTCTCTCTATGTACACATTCATGTGTGTGTGTGTGTGTGTGTGTGTGTGTGTGTGTGTGTGTGCATGTACACGCACACACACCGTGTACTCTTTTCTCCCCCAACACCTATGCCTCTCTACCTTCCTCTGTTTTGGTGGACCTGAGTTTCAGGTACAGCCCAGGACTTGAGGATCTGATATTTCCACATCTGCTCTGGGCCACATTCTATACAAGCCACTTACCTTAGAGAATGGCTGCATGGAAGAGAGGAAGCTGTGATGTTTGGAATCAAAAGAGGTGGTCAAGGGGCACCTGGGTGGTTCAGTCGGTTAAGTGCCTGACTCTTAATTTTGGCTCAGGTTATGATCTTGAGGTTTGAGCCCTGTGTTACACTCTGCACTGACAGCATGGAGTCTACTCGGGATCCTCTCTCCCTCCCTCTCTCTCAAAATAAATAAATAAACACTAAAACAAAAAGAGGTGGTTGAGAGTCCTGCTCCGCCCTTTATTGTCTGTGTGATGTTAAGCAGAAGAGTCATTTCTTTTGTGAACCTCAGTTTCCTCATCTATATGATGGGTATGATGACACTACTACTTTGAGTCCCAGTTGCTATATCGATCTCATGATGTAATGGATGTGAAAGTACTTCACAAACTCTGAAGTCATTTTGTTGCCCTCCACAGGGTGATGCAGTAGGATCATCCTAGAAGCCTCTGCTGGCTACTCACCACTCTCTTGCCTGGCAAGGGAACTCTCTAGTGACCTGAATGAGGGGCAGGCCCGTGGCTGTGATGTCACAAAGCTCATGACGTCAGAGGTCCTATGGAAGGGAAGGGAAGAAAATGGTGCAGGGAAGTGGTAAGGGCTGGGACAGGGACAGGGGAGGGAGGTGGGGGGAGCCGACTGGGCATAGGGGAGTAGGGAAGACCAAAGGTGGTGGATGGGCAGGCCCATGACTTCCCTGGGCTCCCAGCTCTGCAGGGCAGCATTCCTGGCCGCCATCTTGCTGCTGCTGCGGGTCAAGGGAGCGAAGCTTCAGAAAGGCAGCCTGGATCCCAACGAGAGGAGTCAGAACGAGAAAACACCCTCCACAGGTAGGACAACAGTGTCTGGAACTAGGGATCAGACCTCTTTGGACTCAGCCCCCCAGTTCCTATCAGGCTGGAGTGAAACCTGAGATAGGTCGGGTTGTGGGGAGAGAAGCCCAGTCCCTTATTATTGTAGCGTGAGAGAGTCAGGTAAAGGGTTTAGAACAGGGTTCTTAGCGGGGGACGTATTCAGAGACATACCACGGGCTGGCTAGAGCACCACACAGGTGGCTTTCGTGTGTATGGGCAAGGGTGCATTTATCTTGGAAGAGGTTGTAGTTTCCATCCCTTCCCTGGGGTGGTCCCTCCAACCCCAAGTGTTGTAATGCTTTGGAGGAGGCCGTTTGAGGTAGAAATGGGGTATGTGCGCACCTGAGTTGGGGCTGTGATTGAATACAGACCAGAGGAGACCTCCAGATGGAGCACCGCCTCCTTGGCCAAGGATAAGGGGATGCACAATTGGGCCAAAAGCCCCAGGCCCTAACTTCTTCTCAGACTCTCTAACTTCATCACCTTTCTGGTATAGGCCAGGATCGGGGCAGGGGCAGGTTAGGATCGGCCCTTTCAGTGCCTCCCCCTCTCCACGGTTGCAGACCAGGATCAAGAGAACTTTGAAGAGCACTTTGTGGCCTCCTCCGTGGGGGAGATGTGGCAGGTTGTGGACATGGCTCAGCAAGAGGATGACGGGACATCAGACACAGCAGCCCTTCGTGACCACCTATTTAACCTAGCCTTCTGCTTCAATCTGGCCAGCATCATGGTTTTTTTATGAGAGACATTGAGGCTGAGGTGGTAGCCTGGCTCCTGGATGAGGACCTTGCTATCTACTTCCGCTTCATGATAGCTTACTGACCCCCTCTTCCCCACCGGGCTCCAGGTCACTACTCCCAAGGGGAGGTGTACACACAGTTTCCTGCCTCTCGCCAGTGGCTCGTCACCTCAGGATGCAGCATCTGAGAGATCCTGGTGCTGGCCTTTCAACTGTCCATTGCCCCAGCCTGACCGCCTTGCCACGCTCTGAGCACCTTCTCCCAGGTCCGGAGACACCAGACCCACAGCCTTCTCTTTCCCACACCTCTCCCGGGTCTGCTCTGGACAGCACATTAGGGGAAAGAGGCAGCAACAATAAAAGTAATAGCAGTAAAGTCCTGAAAACATTTGGGGACAGCTTTCTGAGACTTAACCAAAGCCCTTTTGTCTCTAACTGGTCTGTTTAATCACCCAACCTTTGGCCCACTGACCTTTAGACCCATTGGTTTCTTCACTTTTCTTGTGTCTACAGAATTCTCTTGGCATTTTCTCCTCTTATCTTCTCTGACTTCTAGGCATAGAACATATTAGGAAAGAGTCATTAATGGACAGTCAGAAGCCAAGTGCCAGCTTTTATTTTTGGAAGGGAAAGGGAAAGGAGATAGCGTCTGAGTCCATGGTTGGGGCAGGGAGGTGTTGTTACATCTAAGTTGGAGTCTCTGTGGTAGCCAGGTTACCAGAGCTGGCAGCGTTTGGAGGGGTTCATGAGGGCACCACGCGGACAGTGGAAGTGTCTGGCAAAGGCTTGCGTGTTGCTGAGAGGCCCATGTACTCGAAGCATGGGAGGGCTGTGAGGATCCTGGGGTTCCCAGGTGCTGGGCTCCCTACACATCACCTGTGGAGAAAGAGAGGTCCACGCAGGGTAAGGAGAAGAGCAGAATAGTAGGGTCCATCAGGGTCAGGAGGACGAGGCAGACCTGGTGCCAATGTAGTGACTAGGGACAGCAGACAGAGATGAGAGCAGAGATAGGGCCACACATTTGTATGTAATTTATTGTTTTATAAGTTTATTTATTTATTTTGATAGAGAGAAAGAACGTGACAGGGGCAGAGAGAGAGATGGAGAGAGAGAATCCCAAGCAGGCTCCACACTGTCTAGTGCAGAACCCGATGTGGGGCTCGAACTCACAAACTGCAAGATCATGACCTAAGCTGAAGTCTGATGCTTAACCAACTGAGGTACCTAGATGCCCCTGTAGGTCATTTATCTGGTAGGATGTGTGTGAGGGAGGGCATGGGCTGTGTAATCAGATCATTCGTAAGTGACTGAAAGGTGGGGAGGTGGGGTTTATTGTAAAAACTCCGTGAGGGAGTCTTTTTTATTTTTATTTTTTAGAGAGGATGAGGGAGAGAGAGAGAGAGAGAGAGAGAGAGAGAGAGAGAGAGAGAGAGAGAGAATCTTAAGCAGGCTCTGTGCTGGGTCTCAATCTCATGACCCTGGGATCATGATCAGAGCTGAAATCAAGAGTCAGACACTCAACTGACTGAACCACCCAAGCGCCCTGAGGGGTCTTTAAGTATACTGAGGAACTGGGGACAGTGTCTGTTGAGGGAGCATGTGGTACTCATGTGAGGACCTGGGGGGTTGAGGTCTCCAACAAGGAATATGGTCTATAGACAGTCTGTCGAAGGTTCGTTTTTTAGGAGAAATGAAAGAAGAAAAAGTTGGGTTCATCTCAGAGAGGGATTTGGCAGTAGAATTTTTTTCTGTTTTTGAAGAGGGTGATGAGTTTGGTAGAAGAATTTATAGAAATATGAAAAGATGGTCCCAAGGAGCATGTATGAAAAGATGACAGCGGGGACATCTGTGGCAGAGGGTTGGGGCTGTTTGGGGGAAGGTGTTTCAGGGAGGCACCCCTCTTCAAGCATTGCCAATAAGGTACTTATCTGACATGGAGCGAGCTGCGGAGGGAGGTGGCCGCTGCCTACCTGGGCATAGCTTCGGAAGAAGAGCTGTAGAGGGCTGAGGTCCAGGTTGGGCAGGATAGTCTCTCCGTAGTACCCTAACAGCCTCCTGCTGTACGCCTGGATATGGGGGTGGGATGGCAAGTAACCCTTAGACTCTGGACCCATGGCCACTTAGAAGTCTGATGCCCCACCCACAATGCCAAAAACCAGTTCACGGCCCTTTTGCCCAAGTTCCACAGACACACTGGTCTGAGCCAGGAAAAAAAATGTACTTGTGAGATCTATAGATAACCTAGAAAAGAGGGATCTGTGGGGTCAGAGGGGGATTCCCAGACTGCCATCTGCTCAGTGAGGGTGTGAAGGGCAGGAGGCTTTACAGCTATGTTTGCACAAGGGATGGTAGAAGGAAAAACCTGTGAAGACAGAATGGCTCTCAATAGATCCTGGCCCTTGGGATTGGAGTTACCTGCAGTGCAATGGCCAGCCCCCCGATGTCGGCGGCATTCTCCAGTAGTGTCCAAGAGCCATTGAAGGAGAGTCCGCTGGGTAACGGAATGGATTGGTAGTGGCGTTTCAGGCACAGCAGCGCCCCCTGTCGGGCATGGGTGTCACAGGCTGGGCAGCCCCCAGGGAGTACTGTTGAAAATGGGGCAAGGGAAAGGAATGGTGAGATATGGAGTAAGGATGAGGACCAGGGGGTACCACAGACTGGGCTAGCCCCCCAAAGCATTGCTAAAGATTCTTAACTGTGCCACCTGGAGCCCTCCCTTTCTCTTCCTTTGGCCTCGTTTAGGGCCTTCACCTGGATTCCCAATGGTCCCACCTCCCAATGGCCCACTGTTACCCACACAGCTGGGAGAAGATGTGCAGCAGCTCATGGGCCATAATGCTGCCAGCAGCGCCAAAGTTCACGGCTCTGGGAAAACAAAGGTTTATCTTACTCCGAGAGTCCTTCAAAGTTTTTGACCCCAGTTCGCCAACCATGAATCCTATACATCATCATGTCTGTCCATCGCCCTTGGGAAATCCCCTGCCCACCCTCATAGAACGGCCCCTACCTGGGGTAGCCAGGGTGGAAGAATGGAGGTTGGAGGAGTCCGGCTGGGAAGACCACCACATGGTCAGATATTGAATAGTAAGCACTGACCCCCCAGGTGGACACCTGCCACCTATGGGAAGAGCACGTATGAACACCAGCTCCGTCACGTATGGCCCTGCCCACCAGACATATGGGAGGCCCCACCCTCCCAACTACTGTCACCGTTCCTTTTCCCTCAGGCCCCCAGCTTTGTTTCCTGCTAATCTTGAATAGGCATTTCTGGGATGCAGTGTCTATGTCTCCCTTGCTCCTATACCTGTGCTGGGGGAAAGACTGCAAGAAGTTCTGGACAATTCTAGCTCGGAGAGATCGGACACAGCTCAGGAAGGACTGCAGGTAGCTGGGTCCAAGCTGTATCTGGGAGGAGGCAGGAGGTGACTCGGATACACAGAGACAAATACGGATGCACACTGATATATGCCGATGGGTACATCTGAACACAGACGGTAAGCCCCGACATACAGACATTCGCAGTACAGTAGAAAGCAGCACAATGACACCACATTGATGCAGACAGGCTTCACATGAATCAGCGCACAGATAAACACACTCGGGCAAGTCCCAAGAATGTATGCGTGCATATGTGCACACACACTTATTGTGACCTGAAAAGGTTCCTTTCTTTTGCTGGCAAGACCCACAGTGTGGATATTCACCCATAAAACCCAGCCAACACCAGGGCAAGGAAGGGGTCAGTTAGAATAGCCCAGGGCAAACAGATTGTCTGCCATTTGGGCGAGTCAGAAGGTGAGGAGAAGCTGAGGACTAATGAGGAGCTGGCAAGGGCAGGGACCCACATCGTTGTATTCCTCCCTGGCCAGTGATGGCTTCAGGGCCCATTCTGGGCCCCCCATCTTCACCTGCAGTTGGGTGACCTGGGGAGAGACACAAAAGGTAGAAGAAACCTAGCTACCCCAAGTCTATCGAAGGGAATTTCTTGTGTTCACTGCCCTGGTCCCACCTTTTATATTGTCACCAGGATGTGTATATGGCATACTGGTGTTTACATTGCCATGTGTTCTTGTGCCTTTGCATTGTCTTTCTGTCACTGTGATCTCTGGGCCCAAAACTCAATTCCACCCTTACTTCTGTCTCTCACTCCTGGACTTACCCTATCCTGGGCCTCTTTCCGGGTCTTCTCATCCATCCAGGGAACCCTCCTGAGGCGAGTGATGAGGGTGTCCTTGATTGCAGTGAATAGTTCCATGGCCTGTGTAGGGGCCCGGATAGAGACACAGGATCAGGGTCAGCCTTGGTCTGGGTTCCTGCCCCATGGGCCTCTAGGAAGGGCCTTGGCCCCAGGGAGCTACCAGAGAAGGGGGAAGAACTCCAAAGAGAAAGCAGAAAGTAATATTTACTAGGTGACTGGAAACCCAGGGCACAGAGATCTGTGGAGACAGAAAGGAGGTACCAAGAACATAAAGGGAAGGTGGGAGCTGTCAGTCCTGAGGGTCGATAGGGAAGACAGTTCCTTTCCGTGGGGAGATCTCAGGCTGCCAGGGGAGGGAGATGCTGTCCTTACCCTTGGCCAACAATCCACTCAGAAAACAAAGGAAGAGGACCATCATTCCCTTCTCTGTTCTTGAGAACCCTTCTCCTCACACTCTTTTTATTAAGGCATGCATTTCCTCTCTCCATCTTTCTGGGCTCTTCAGCTTTCCAACAAGCTGAAGTTTTCCCAGCTTCACAACTGACTGTGTAGTTACTGCTTTCCCAGCCATCTACCATCTTGTTTGTATCCTTTCTTGATAGAGGAAAATGGATGACAATATTTGAAGCCTGAATTCAAATCCTGACTCTACTTTTTGGTAGTTGTGTGACCTTGGACAAGTTATCTAACCTCTCTGTGCTTCAGTTCTCTCTTCTCTAACGTTAGGATAATACTAGCAATTAAAGTAGTTCATGCCAAGTGCTAACAACAGTGTTAGCCACATAGTAGGCACGCAAAGACTACTCAGTACTCATTTACTTGCACTTCTTAAGATGATATCATTCCATTCTCATACCATTTCCTGTGTTGTTAAAAAATCATAGATAAACAGGGAGTAGCCATAGAGGCCACGGAGTTCAATTTTCTCATTTTATGGTTGAAGAAGCATAAGAGCAGGGAAGTTGGGAAACTTACCCAAATTCGTGCATGTTGTATACACTTGTGTCTCATAGCAAAACTAGGCAAACCCTAGGGACACAGCATGGCCTAGCCTCCTTTGGCATCCCTCTCATAGTTCACTCTTTCTCTCTGTGACTGGCTGACACCCCCACCCTCCGCCACCCCCAACCATGCAGACCATCAAGAAGGGCACAGTGAATAGAATTAGGAGAGAATGGTTGGGTGGGAAGGGGTAGAGAGACATGGGCTGGGGAAGAGCCCTCACATACAGCACTTTGGGTTTTCGGACTGAAGGCCTCATGAATAAACAAGGCTGCCAGGGTAGGCTCGAAGAAGGTTCCTGTCTCCTCTACACACTTCATCCATCGAGGGCTGGTGGGCTGCAGAGACAAAACTCGAATGAATGGCTCCTGTCAAGGGTTCTTTCTCATCCATCTCTCCAGGTCAATCTTGTCTAGATCTTGACCCCCAGAGGATACTCTCTTTCCTGGTCTTTCTGGGTTTGTCCCACTTTACTTCATTTTCCCTTTTGGTGATACACGTGGGCTATTGCTGCTTGGTAAAAAGGGGTTTACGTCTTCCAGGATTAGTCTCGTGAGCCTGGATTGGGCAAATCATCCTTATTTATTGACTATTGAATTGAACGCAAGTCCTCTCTGAGGTGGTATTCTGGAGAACAGAAAGGCTCCTGGATAGGAGAGGACTACATACCAAACCTCTTACCATAGAAGGTCTGTTGGCCACTCCATCCCCACCCGCCACATGCACCACACTGGTAGCCCAGCCAAGGCAGCCACACTTCCATGTTTCTTTATCTAAAATGGAAACTGGAGAAGGTAATTCTTCTCTTCTTTTCTGCCCCTCTCCCTGCCTCTCCAAATGGTTACCGTGGATCATATGATAGGACCTTGTCTTATAAAGAAGAAAACGGTCAGAGTGAAAATGGGTTTTAGACCCCATACTCTTTGGTAGGAGAAGGGGACAAAAGAAAAGACTAAACATGAATTCAGAGAGCTAAGAAACTTTGGATGAAATCAGGGAAAATAGTATGAGATGAGGGACATTATCAACTTCAAAGGCAGAAAGATGGTTAGACAAAAACTCAGTAGAGTCTTGGGCAACTGGGGTGTTTTTAGCACAGGGACAGAAAAAATAAGCAACATAAGAGAGAGATGCTCGGTGGAGGGAGGGGGGGATGTTTGTAGTGGGCTTGGATGGCTTTGAGGAGCTGACCATGAAGGGGGCCCAGAGATGACACAAGACAAACAGAGAAACATGCCCAAGGGGCTTAGGGTGAGAGCACCAGCCTGGGGGAGAGCTGAGCTGGGACTTTGAAAACACAGCTAACATGCCAGTTTGGGTTAAGTGGGATGAAGTCACAAGACTCCATTACTGTAACTTATTTACTCTTCACAGATCTCCTCACAGGGAAGATGGTTAGGCTGCTACCACGCTTTCTGGTGCCAAAATTAGAGAGAGAGTTTGTGGGGCTTCCCACAAGAGAGGAAACAGAAATGGAAGACCAGTATTGTTGTCACAGTATTGTTGTCACTCCTGGGCCTCTGCCTGTTAGGACATTTACCATTTTGGAGGCTGCTCCAGACCTGGTTGCCCACATTTTTTGTTCTTGTCCCCTCACTGTGAGGTCTGTTAAGGACTTCTCCTCTTGTGAGGATAAGGAGTCAGATGCTTTCTATTGTGTATTAGTGGCAGCTCTAAAACACAACTGTGAAAAGCAAAGATGAAGTGAAAGGAAACATGGATCTGATGGCCATGACTGGGTCAAGGGCAGGATCTGCGGGCCACCTTCAGTGTCTGTCCCTCTCCCACAGCCCTCCTGACAAAGGGCTTGGATTGGAGACTGCCTTTCATCAGGCTGTTGGTGTGGGAGGTAGGCTCTACCGCTGGAGCAGCAGCAAATGCATCAACCTTCAGCTTGGTAGTGTGATCTGCCTGCCCTTTTCACACCTCCTGGTTCTTGAGCTGTTTCCTGATCCCTTCTGCTAATGCCCACCCATTTCTCCAAAAGCTTTTGCCTCTTCCATGCCTGTGCTCATAGCTTGGGCCACAGCAGACTCTGACCTGGTTCCTGGAGAACACAGATGCCACATCAGACTACCCATTGCTAACTCCTGTGAAACTCTGAGATTCTTTTCATCACTGTTGTGCTGGGTCACATCTCCCATGAGCAGGAAAATGACTTCCAGAATCTCTAAATAAATGTCGGTCTCAGGGATGGAGGTTGACAGGTTAAATATTCATCTACTGGGGGTTATGAGTATCCACGCTGTCTCTCAAGACATGGAATGACACAGCATACCATATGTATTAAAAATATATGAGACAAAGAGAAATATAGGGAACAATCATTGCCATAATATAAAAAAATGAAAGAAATACTTCAGATCCAAGATATTGACACCTAGTAGATTAATTTTAGGGAACAAAAGAAAAGTTGCAGATATAAGCTTAGAACCATAAGTAATAACACTTTAAGAAATAACAGAAATCAGAAAAAATTCCAGGAGTCTGGAGGAAACAAAAATGTTCTTAAGTTGCCATAGAGGGAAAGAGATTTTGGAGATTACAGGCCAGCCAGGAATCCTTAATGCTAATTTCTAAAGGAAATTCTAGAATGAGTCATTGGACTGATCATTTTTGAATATTTGGAAAATAGTATGTAACTACTAAGGGATTTCTGGGGATCACTGAGGACAAATAATGCCAAAATAATAACAATTTTTCTGGTTCAAAGCTTCATCAAACCAGGATAAGCTAAGAGAGCCAGAGTCATGAACTCAGGTAGGGGCCATGTGGTGATGTAACTGAGAAGCAGCCAGCATCAGGCCCATGGGGCATGGAGGGGCCAGGGCAACGGGTACAGCACAGCCGGGCTGAAGAGAGCTGCACCACTCAGCCCCAGTCACTTGTGACCCCTGGAGAAGCCTAGTCTGGTGCTGCTCAAGCTTCCCATGTACCACACACACACACACACACACACACACACACACACACACATGCTGGAAATGTGACTATCAACACACCATCTCCTAATTTTTGACTTCTGGTGATTAACTAAAAGTTTGTAAAAAGCTTTAAGGCCAAGAAAACACATGTATTGGCCAGATTCATCCTCAAGGAGCTACCAAATACTACCTCTGAACAGAGAATTCAGTATTTACCAAATGTGGGTTATTAACTTAAACCCCTGCACTTCAGCTACTCGAACTGTCACCATAAGAGTACTACCTGTTCTACCTCCCTGGCAGCACCGCTCAGGAGATCAGGTGAAGCAACACATCAAAATCATTCTGTAAATCTTAATGTACTCCCTCACTGTGTTAGCACTGGTTTCATGGAGGCTTTTAGTAAAACCGCAAATTGAGTCCTTGTGAATTAGATGGAGAACTCTGTGTTGGAAGATAGTGTAATTTGTGTGGCTTCATAACTGGCTGAACCATAAAGAAACATTAGTGATTAATGACTCCAAGTCCGCATGAGCTTTCCTGACCCACTTGTACGCACTCCCCACCTAGCATGCCATGTCTCTGGAGTGTTTCTCCATAACACTAATCACGCCCTAATATATTTTATTCACTTAGTTTATTGTCTTTCTTCCTTCATCAGTGCATAAGTGTCTGAGGGCAGGGACCTCTGTCTTTTATTCATGTGGTGGTCTGAGCTGATAGCTCAGAACCCAACTCAGGGCTCAAACCCACGAACCACAAGATCAAGACCTGGGCCAAAGTCAGACACTCAACTGACTGAGCCACCCAGGCACCCCACCAGAAAACCCTTTAAACTCTCTAGGCAACTGCCTCTGTCCCACCTCCTGCATGGAGATCCACCACTGCCATTCAAAACCTCCCTCATGTGTCCCTCTTGGGAACTCTGAGCATTTGTTGTGTGAGCCAGAGTCTTTGGGGAACGCAGCTACACCCATTCATTCACTCCACGTGCAGCTGCTGTTGTGCTACAAGGACAGGGCTGGGTGGTTGCAACACAGACTGTAATGGGCCACAAAACCAAAAGTATTTACTATCTTGACCTTTGTAGAAAAAATTCCCAAACTCATTTTCTGTTTTCCTACCCACTCATTCCTCAATCCTGCATAGTATGTGATTAACAACATGTCCTGATGAGCAGGACTGATCTGTTTTGAAACCTGTTCCTTCACTTATGAGCTGTGTGGTCTGGGGAAAGTCACTTGCCCTTTCTGAGGACCTCGGAGTGTTTCTGGAGAATTAAATAAAATCATCCACGTTAAGTGTTCCATGCAGTGCCTGATACACAGTAACCCTCATATCAACTGTTATTCTATTTGTTGGTAGAACTTGACTCAATTTTCAAGCCCAAGGACAACTATAAATCCTAATGGGTATAATGAGGATGGACACAATAGATAAAACAGATGTATAGAAGTATACAAAAGATGGCGGCTTCAGCAATTTATAAGACTTTCCTGTCCTTTAAATGTGATTTCAATATTGGCCCATTTACGTCCTTCAAGAAGTGCCATCAGACCATGGTTCTGGGATTGACAGGAAGCTATTGGTTGACAGGGATTTTGTAGCAATGTTAACTAAGAGGAGCTGGAGCCCTGTCAGCCTCATCCGTGTC
The DNA here is from genome assembly GCF_027475565.1 of Acinonyx jubatus. Lineage (NCBI taxonomy): Eukaryota > Metazoa > Chordata > Mammalia > Carnivora > Felidae > Acinonyx > Acinonyx jubatus. The sequence continues at coordinate 12,284,134 of NC_069383.1, read as the reverse complement.
AAGAGAAAGGCTGGACAGAAGCTTCTTGGGCACTTACCAACCTGAGAAAAGTCCCAAAAAGGAGTGTTTTCCTGTTGTTTTGTTTGTTTGGTTGGTTGTTTCTTAGCCAAAGGATTAAGCACACAGACCCTGGAGCCAGACTGCCAGAATTCAAATCCTAGATCTACCAACTTACTAGGTGTAATACCTTGAGCAAGTTCCTTAGCTTTTGTGCCACAATTTCCCTGTCATAAAACAGGAATAAAATGATGTGCCTGCCTCACAGGATTCTTCTGAGGATTAATTCGGTTCATATCTATCTAAAGGGTTTAGAAAAATGTCTCACTCCTGGAGCGTCTGGATGGCTTAGTCGGTTAAGCATCTGACTCTGGCTTTTGTCTCTGGTCATGATCTCATGGGTCGTGAGTTCGAGCCCCAGTGAGTTCAAGCCCCATGTCAGGCTCTTCACTGACAGCAAGGAGCCTGCTTGGAATTCTCGCTCTCCCTCTCTCTTTGCCCCTCCCCCCCCCAAATAAATAAACATTAAAAAAAGAACTTTGGGGTGCCTGGGTCGGTTAAGTTTCCCATTCTTGGTTTTGGCTCAGGTCATGATCTCACGGTTCATGAGTTCAAGCCCTGTGTCAGGCTCTGTGCTGGCAGTGCAGAGCTTGCTTGGGTTTCTCTCTCCCTTCCTCCCTCCCTCACTCTCTGCCCCTCCCCTCCTCATGTTCTCTCTTTATCTCTCTCAAAATAAATAAATAAAATTTTAAATCATTAAAAAATTTGATTTAATTTAATTTGAAAAGGAACCTATTAAAAACAAGAAAAGTGTCTCACTCCCAATACTCAATAACTACATGCCAGTCCCTGTGCACCCATTTACCCTCTTTGAATTCCATGGGTATTTCAAGTTGTCAAAGCAGTGAGTTTCTCCAAGACACAGAAATGGTCCACAAATTATGAAGGAGAAAAAAACCGTGCTTTTCAAGACTACACTGAGGTTAGTACTCAGGTTGGAGCATATCTAACGTTCTAGATACCTTCACTTGCATCTGGATGTGTCCGACCTAGGATTTCAAAGTTCTTGGTAAAGGAGTGTCTCCACATCTTATGCAACACAGGAGACTTTGGTTAGTGTGTTTGGCACAGAACTACCACCTCAGATATATCAGGCTCTGCACTGTGAAGCCCATGCTATGACTCCACAGATCCCACTGGATGTCAGAGATGAACTCTTTGGGAAGCACCCTTGAACATCAAACACTGGAAGCACCTAAACAGAGGAGAGGCCACTTGCTGGTCATGTCTTGCATCCCAACAAATCCCAAGCTTTAAGTCCATGTCCTTAAATCACAGAGTTCTGGATAACTAACTAGGCAAATAGTTTAAAGGTCATTGAAAGGAAAAGCAATTGCTGATAATTTTAAAGTTTTATATTTAAACTTTAATATTCAGCAAAAGGCTGTAAAAGTAGCCAGATATGTGCCAAAAGTTCTGGTACCTGGCATCTCAGTTCTCAACATAACCACTGTATGCACAGCCTGTCTGCTTCTATGGAAAATCCAGACATTGAATGGCATCTGCCCCCATGCCCTCTCCATGGGAGAGATACACCTACAATTATCCCTCAAAATGACAGATGCTCCAATAGCCCCCAATCTGGGAAAATTCCTCCCTTCTCTCCTCACCATGGGTGGTCGTTGGGTCAGCTCCCGCAGTTTCTGGATCAGTGATCTGCGTGCCTCCTGGAACTTACTGTCCAGGGCTGGAGAGAGGGTCCCCACCAGCCCCAAGATCATGTGGCTCTGCAGAAAGTCTCTGTGGAGGGAAAAGAGACCCACACATACACTCAGGGCTCTCGAGGTGCCTCAAGAACAGCCTGCCCTTGTGTAGTCACCTGGATACTCCTGAAGGAAGCCCCTTCTCTTCTGTATCTATAGAAAATAGTGGCTTGACCTTTGAACAAGTCAAGAAGAGCTTTTCTTGGTGTGAGTTGGAACTAGATGCAGAAGTGACTTCTCAAATTGCAGGGAGTGAAGCGTCTGGGCTAGATTAAGACTAGACTTAAAAAATGTAACAAAACAGATTCATCTACTTCCCCAACCAAGAAATCTCAGCTCACCTTAAGATGTATCTTCTAAGCACAGCAAAGCTGGGACCTGAGACCTTCCTCTGCCCTGCTGTCAACTCTCACCAGGTCTGATTTATAGCTTTACATAAACCTGCTCACACCCACAAGAATGGTCCTTCACTTCCTTAAAAAGAATCTCTAGATGCTGCTGCCACTGAGGTACTATGAAGAAGGGCCCTGAGCCCAAGTCCCTGGAAGGAAGCCCCTGTCTTCAGGCAGTGGCCATGTAGTTACTGGGGATGGCAGACAGCCCAACAGAGTCTCACATGCAAGGGCCTCTGGATCCTCTCACAGCTGAGAAATGGCCTCTCCCCCAGCCCTCCCCCAAGAGAACCCCCAGCCTTCACCTCCTCCATCCACTGGCCCCATGGGCCTCCACCTCCTACCCCTACCTCCTAGCTGCTGACAAGACATGCATGCCTGAGCTGTCCCTAGTGACTGGCCTTCCAGCATCTCCTATAGCTTAGAGGCTCTTCAAAGACTGGGTTCTACTCCCAGCAAACCCAGGTGCTGGGTACATGAATGCCTCATTTCATGTGTGTTTTCCCTTCCCTGTGCCCCTCAAGCCTCCCATGCTTCCTGTTGCCTCCATTTTCTCTTAGGCCATTCACCCCAACACTTCTCTGCCCTCACATACCCGTGGATCCCTTCCATCTTCCTGGGAAGACCTTACCAGCATGCAGTTTCCACAATCTCCTTTGTCCCTGAGGCCTCCAGGTCCTCGGACTCTTCATCACCCTCATACTCCCCCAGTCCCACCTGAGGCAAACCTGTATTTCAACAGCTGCTCTTCCACCAGCTGAGACATGTTTTTCAAATACTCCAGGTCATGGACTACGAGGAGCTGGGAGGGTCTCAGGGACATTGGCGTGAATGTCGCTTGCAAGCAGGACAACCAGTCGATGGCAGGGGCCATTTCCTTAGAGGAGGGACACAAGGCTGAGGGGGACAGAAAAGGAGGAGAGGAGGCAGGAGAGGGGGGTCCTCTCCCTCAGGGTTTGAGAGGGGGTGGGGAAGGGGATGGTTGGGGAAAGGGATGGGCCTGGGAAAGTTAGGGATGGAAAGGAATTAAGGAATGAGGAGAAAGGATTTCAGGAGATCCAGAAAGTTTAGGAGAGAAACCCTCCTGCCCATCCTCCTCCAGTCCCTGGTTCAAGGCACCTGCAGTTGGTCAATAGTGACCAGCTGAAAGAGCTTCTCCTGTGCCTGCTGCTGCTCCAGGGGCCTCAGAAACTGAAACAGCTGTGAGGTAATGGAGATGGACAGGAAGGCATGTTGTTGCACCTTGTCTGGGTCTCCTCCTAGCAAGGCTCCCAGCCGACTCAGATAAGCCAGGTATTCCCGCACAATCTGGGGGAGGGGCAACATCAGTCACAGCCACCAGAGGCCCCAGCCTTTCTCCGAGCATCAGAGGTCAGGGCCTGACCTTTGTCCATGGAGGCATCTTACCTGAGCATAGATCTTCTGTTCCTGCTCTTGCTTGAGGGGAAGATCAAACTCTGGCTGGTCTATCTGGACACAAGAGATACTGGAGAGAAGTAGGGAGCGTGGAGGGAGGAGAGGACAGGTGTGGGAGGATGGGGAAGGTGCTACAGGAGACAGCTTCAGGACACAGAGAAGGTGTGAGAGAAGACAGCAAGAGAGGGAGGGATTGGGGTCGGGGGCAAGGGGGGAAAGGATACTCTTTATATTATACAGACATGGAAAATGTGAGGACCAGTTTTGGGGTGCTTGTCAAGGGAGAAGCCCACTAATCCGTGTCCTGAAGGGGGCCAGCCCCTGTGCTGGGTCCAAGTCCAGGGTTAAGGGAGGGGGAAACCATCTCAGGTGCAAAATTTAAGAGGTACTGAAAACAGTAATGAAGATCAATGTCTTAACCGATATTTTTCAAATAAAAATCAAAGCTAAAATCCATGCTGACTAAAATAGCAAAACTTTGTTCAGCACAGATTTTTTTTTCTGAAAATCTAGACTGTATCTTTTATCCATTTTGAAGAAAAATTATAGATTTTTTTTAAGTCTGCAATAAAATTTTGGTCCATTTTAGGGGGAAAGGACCTCTTTTCCAAAAAATCCACAATTAACAAAAATCTGATATTTTTTGATCATCACAGGTTTTTGCATTGGCTTTAAAAAATTTTTTTTATTATGAAATTTATTGTCAAATTGGTTTCCATACAACACCCAGTGCTCATCCCAACAGGTGCCCTCCTCAGTACCCCTCACCCACCCACCCCTCCCTCCCACCCCCCATAAACCCTCAGTTTGTTCTCAGTTTTTAGGAGTCTCTTATGTTTTGGCTCCCTCCCTCTCTAACCTTTTTTTTTTTTAATTTTTAAAAATATTTATTTTGGTTACTGTTTTTGGTAGCCTCTTTGATTTTGTACATAGGTGAGTGGCTCACTTACCTCACCTGCCTGCCCCACCTTAGTCCTGGCATGTCCTTGATTCTGTTCTGATCTTTGCTCCCAAACTATGCCTTTTTCTACTCCAACTTCAATATCCCGCCCGCTCCTCGGACTGTATACTTTCCCCATCTTCAAAAATCTTTCTCTTGGCTCCTTTGTCACATTTTATGTCCACACTTTGAAGAACTAAAAGTCATCCATGACCCTTTCTTGCTCCAACTTTCTTGCCTTCCTCTTAAACGCTGTACAATCTGTCCATTTCCAAAATGTTTTCAATACTCTCTTCTAGAAGGTTCTCAATGGTATTATCGTTTATTTTCTGAGATCAGAAATATCTGGAATCCATGATGATACTTCCCTGCTGAATCACTCCTCCCCTGTCCTCTGTGGCACAGCCATGCTGGTCTCATACCCCCTCCCTGCCCCCAGGCCCCTTGGTGGGGTACTCCCTCTGAAGTCCATCCTCAGAGTCCATCGAGTCTCCAGTTGATGGTAACTGCCCTCTTCATACTCACACAACATCAAAACTGTGGAAAACTAATTTTCCAACTTTTCCATTTTCTGCATTTACATTCAACCAGTTGCCAAGTCCTTTAGAAGCACCACAGACCATTACCACTGAGATGAAGCTGCCTAAATCTTCATTCCTGGCCTTTCCTTTCAAGTTCTACCACAATCATCTTAAACTGCTCAAAATTGCTCACCTAGATTCCTCAACCACTCCAGGTTGACCTACAAAATCGCTCCCTCTGCTTACACTCAATGCACAGCCATATTTTTTCCCCCGAAGTCAGAAGCAATCACCTCCATCTGACTTCTTAGGCCAGGAATAATCAGGCCCAACCTCATGTCTTCAGCCTTACTCTTCTCTTATCTCCCACTGCACCTCACCCCTACCCCAAATCCTCTGTTCAATAAACCAGCCTTCTCATTGACCCCACAGAAGAGTCATACCATTCCAGCCTTAGCTCAGGACTTTCCCGAAGTCCTTTTCATGCCCTTAACTTCACCTTCACCTGCGTGATTCACCATGTTTCAAGGCTCAGCTCACGTTCTCCCCTCTCTGAGCCATTCCTTAACTATTTCAGATCTTAGGTACTCCCTAAAGACCACATCAGAAGCTCCTGAACATACCCTTTAGAGCTGAATTTTAGAGTGTCTCATACTGATTAACAGCTTTTCTTGTATATTCATCCCCATATAATTTTGTGGAATTTTTGAGGGCAGGGGCCAAATAGATGGCATTGCATTATCTACAACAATACCGATGCCTTCAACATTTTTATTTATTTACTTGCTCAACAAACATCTTCCATGGGCCTCTAGATGCCTGGCCCTGTGCTAGGTCCTGAGGAACAGAGGTGAGTAAGGTATGGTCCTGTTCTTAAGGGGCTCACAGTCTTTAACACGGTCTTCAGTGATGAGAGCTTGGGAAGCTGGGAGGACAGAGGGGTCTACCTAACACATAGCTAGGGTGTCAGTGAAGAATTCCTGGAAGAGATAATAATCAAACCCCAAATTTGAAAAACATGTAAGAGTTTTCCAGGCTGAGTGTGGGAATAGCGTTGGGGAGTAGTGTTGCAAGCAAAGAGAAACGTGGATGAAAAGCACTGAGGAATATTCTTGAAGCTAGAAGTGACAGAGCATGGCTTGAGGTTTAAGGGGGACAAGGGATGTGGCAGGAGATAAAACTGGAGACTGGGGGGTTAAGAGCTAGATCCTGACGACCTGGACCTGGCGAAGCCACTGGAGGCATTTAGACAGAGACAATAGCATAATTAGCTCTTGGTTTAGAAAGGTCCCTCCAGCAAAACTCAAGAGTAGATAAGAGGAGGACAATACTGGAGATGAGGGGGCTAATTAAAAGGCTTTTGGGGGGGGGGGTGATCCAGATAAGCAGTCAGGAAGATAGGAGCTAGTTCAATCTTCACAGGACTGGCTCTCCTGCTCCCTTCTCTGATCTCACCTAGTATCCCTGACTGTCACATTGATAATTTTCCCTCAAGATAAATATCTTATCTATGTTGCCCATTTGTCCTATCTGTCCAGCCCGCAACCTTCCTCTAGGAGATGCTAGGCTAGAAGTCGAGGCAGGCCCGGTCCTGCTATGTGCTGGTGCGCCCCTCACCTGAATGACTGGCGTGTGTGGAAGGGTAGGATGAGGTCGCAGGTAGGCTCTGAAGAATGGGAAATAACCATACTGACTCATCAGAAGGCTCAGGGTTCGGTTAAAGTCTAAGGAAGTCCAATTACCGGAGATTCGCCAGCCTCCAAGCTGGGAAGCAGAGAGACATGGCTCAGCGGTGGGGGATGGCCTGGGAGACCTGTCCCGCCCACCCCTCCCCTTCCTGAGCCAGCTGCTACTTCCTGACTGCTACTCTGGGTGCTTGGAGCCCTCCAGGGCTGGCTCCGTCTCTATCCTTCTTTCTCTGCCCTCACCCAGGGTCCTCATGCTTCCAGAGGGTACTGCCATTTCTATCTCCCTCCTGGAACTTGGAGATGCCTAGGAAAGAGACACCCCCCTCCCTTTCTAAAAAAAGGGGGGGGGTAAGGGCAGCCCTGAGCATGCATGGGTCCCACGTGTTATGTATCTAGAAACCTTACTGCCCTGGGTCTCACCTCCTCAATGACTTGTCTGAGGGGGGCAGCCCCTTCGGCTTCAATGGCACCTGTGTCCACACAGGAGCTGTAGAACTGGAAAGCTTTGTCCTCCCCAGTGCCCAGGTGCCGGGAACCTGGCTTTTCTAGAAAGGAAGCATAGGAGAATTAGAGGAGAAAAGCCAAGCAGGGAAGGTGGGACAGAAGGGGAAGACTCCCAGGGAAATGGAAAGAAGGGGGGAAATACGGGGTTAAGGACAGGTCAGAAGGTGGGAGGGCTGGGTCAGCTCGATGGGAGAGTGAGGGCAGGGAGGAAGACAGAGGGGAACAAAGGAGACACGAAAGAGAAATGGGGAGGAAAAGACACAGGAGAAAAGGAAGAGATGGGAGCACCTAGCAACACCTATGGGTCCAAATGGAAGGCAGGACGGAGATGAGTAAAGAAATTAGAAACATTTGGCAAACCAGAGAACTTTGGGGGACCTGAGACAGGAAAACTCATCCAGACAGGTTTAGCAAGAAGAAACAAGGTCCAGACCCTGGCTGGTGACCCAGGAAACACACACACACACATACACACACATACACGGCAGTAACCCTCATGCCTGTGCATTACAATCACCTACCCTGTGGCACCTCCCACCCACTCAGTCACCATACCTTTCACTCTGTAGTGAGCAACAGTTTTTATCCTAAACATACATTTTCTTTTCATATCTTGGCCTTAACTGGAAGCATGGCCCCTCCAGAGAATGCCTGCCTGCAGTTCTTTTGTCCATCAAAAAGAGGGCAGAGGGACACATTCACTCCTCCCAAATTCCAGTGAATCCCGTCACATGTCCTGGGCTCCCTTACACTGGAAATGTGTGCCTATCATACCTGTTCTTGTTCCCTTTCCTCACACCCTCATACCATCCTCCAACTTCCTGGGGCCCGCTTCCAACCTCCCAGATGGCCTCGGTTGCTCCCTCAGAGATGAACTCAATTCTTCGGTCTTCTCCACAGTCACTGCCTACAGGCGACTTCTGCGCCCCCAGGGCTTTAGGTTGGCCCTCTCCTCTTCCAGCAAGCCCTCTGTGGCTGGATCCATTCCCTGGCACACAGCCAGATGCCTCCCCTTCTCACCGCGTGGCCACGTCCTCCCAGCCAGCCCCAGCACCCCACTTCTTCCCCTAGAGCTTGCACACCAGCGTCTGAGGGAGGGGGTGGGGAAGTGACTGCAGGGAGAGGCTAACAGTGACCCCAGCGATAGCAGGCAGGCGGGGCTGGGGGCAACCGACACACCTGGACTTTAGCGCGGCAGGTGCTGAGCGCCATTGGCATGGGAGGTCCCAGGCGCAGGAGAGAAATGGAAGATTTAGGCGCAGCAACAGAAAAGGGGCAGATCGGTGAAATGTGGGGGGCTTGAAGAGAGGACAGTAGTCATGGGCAAGTGGCAAAGGAAAGATGAAGACAGGGACAGAGAGGAGAAGGGAGGAGGTACTGAGACGGAGCAGCAAACCAGCAGCTGTGCCACAAACCACACAGGTTTGGGACAGCAAGATAGTTCTAGGCTCAGAGCCACCCACTTGCAGAGACGCTTCCACCCAGCGAGCCTCACCCAGTATTTTCCGAAGTCTCCTCTTGTTCTCCTCTGCAAGAGCCTGAAAAGAGCTCTTGGTGCCTTGGGCGTCTCCACAGGCAAAGCTGAAGAAGTCGGTACAGGGGGCCACACTGGTGTTCCCAGAGGCCAGGTAACGAGCCTGAAGATCATGACACTCGGGCGTCCTGCAGGGCCCTGCCAGGTGGTGGTGGGGGGCGGGGGGAGCTCAGAGCTGAGAGAGGGAGAGAGAAAGGGCCAGGGGTCCCCCGAGGTGCTGGGCAAAGGACAGCCTGGTGGGGAAAAGGGAAGGGCCCCCCAGGAGAAGGACAGGGCCTGACTGAGCCCAGCAGGGCCAGATTGGGAGGGAGAGGGCGAGAGGGTGAGGCAGGAGGGGAGGTGAACGAGTCAGTGGGCACAAAGCCACAGAGGCCCTGATGAGGAGGGCTGGCTCGGTTGGGGGATTCCAGGATTGTGCTCACTAGGGCCACAGCTCCGGAAGATGTAGACCAAAAGCACAGAAGAACCAAGGAGCAGACTGAAAAGCAGGCCAGCCGCTAGCACCCGCCGGACCATGAACCCCGCCGTTATGTGGCGTTCCTGTGGCCACTCTACTTGAGATACTGGAGATTGCTGTGCAGGGAACTAGGAAGTGGAAAGCCACAAGAGAGAGGGGGTTGGCAGAGAGGGGTGGGGGAGAGAGGGAGAGAGGGGAAAGAAAGAGAAAGTTAGTGCCAGGGCCCCCTCATAGAGAGATGATTCTCCTCATTCTCCCTAAACCCAACCCGTTTTGGACCCCTGGGAGATGCACAAACATGCTAAGGACCAGGCAGACTGTGAGGGGTGAGAGTCTGTGGGATGTTAGAGCTGGAAGGGAGGTCACACGTCTGCCCCGCAAAGGTCAGGGACCGCACTTACCTCCTGCCTTAAGAAAGGCCCCCTTCCCCATGCCCGGCTCATTCCCCCCGGCCAGGTTCTTCCCCACTCTGGTCTCCACCCTCTTGAACTGAGGAGGAGAGAAGGGAGAGAAGCTGGGTCAGGAAGGGGGTGCATTAAAGAGAGTTATATCAGGTCTATCAGGTGGTTTTGACGCTTCCCTTCACGCGCCCGCTATCATCCCAGGGCAGTGTTCCTAGACCAGCTTCAGAACGGCCCCTCCCCTGGATGCACCCCGACTTTTCTCCCTCTCCTGACACCTCCCTTTCCTTTCCCGTTTCTGCTCTCCAAGCCTCACATTTCCTCCTCTCCCATGGGGCAGGGCACTCACACACAGTGGCCATCCACCCCCACCCTAGTCACCTGACCCCAGAGGGGAACAGTTTTCTCTAGGGGACTTGCCGTCTGTCAGTCCTCTCTGGCTCCCAGAATCCTTCCTGGTTCTGCTCTAGGTGCTGAATCTGAGAAGTGGGGTTCAGGAAATGGCCTCCCTCCTACCGCCCCCCCCCCAGTTCCTCTGTACTGGAGAAGGGGAACTTCTGCCACTTGACCCTCCTGTCCCCATATACCCATGCTATTGGCCTCTGGGTGGAGTCTGTTTATCAGTCCAGAGACACCCAGACCTCTCCTCCTCCTTTATCTCAGACTCTCAGGGGAGGCAAAGGGAGGGAGTCTTCACTTCTCAAGTAATTTTGCCCTTGGGTAGCTCTTCTTGTCCTGCTTTGTGCCTTTGCTCATGGAGTTTCTTTATTTCTGGAATATTCTTTCTTCCCTTCTTTCTTCTCTGATTGAAATCTTCCGGATCCTTCGATTCTCAGGTAAATGCCACCTTCCCCCAGGAACTCTCACAGCTCGGAGTCCATTCCCCCTGCTCCTGGGAATGCTCGATGGCTCTCAGGGTGTCATAACCCTGCTGTTTGCAGGCAGAGCAGAGCAGTGCAAAGAAAATCCAACAAACCAGGAGACCCAGATGAGCTAATTATTAGCCCTGTGATAATAAATAAGCCATTTAAACTCTCAGGCAGGTAAGAAAGTTTCATCATCTAGAAAATGAGTCTAATGTTTGCCTTGCCCCTGCCCTGGGGTCTGATACCTTCTACAAAAGAAGGAGGCATTACCATGCCTTTTATTCAGCACTCTCTTCCACAGGAGGTTCTTCTTCACCTCCCTAGTGATGGCAAATCTTTAGTGGCCGGGACAGTGTCCCTTTTTCTTTCATGTCCACTTGAGATGCTTTATAAATATTTGTAGGAATGACTTGCGTTCCAAGCCAGAAATTCTCCTTCCCACACCACACTGAGGTCTCACCTGGGGTCCCAGTGAGCACATTTCTGAGAGAAGGCATTTCACGTCTGTCCCTTGTCTTCCTGTCCCAGGTAAAATAGGACAGTCACACTCAAGACCCCTCGGCAGTGTTTCCTGACACTGTGCTATGGTGGCTTTGTCGGGATGGAGGCAAGGACGGGTCCATGGTTGGTGAAGAAGAACAAAGGTCACATGCCTATGGAGGCCATACTATGGGGTATCATGAAAGTCATGAAGAAAAGTCAAGGCTTTTCAAAAGGAGGAACTGAAGTCTTCTGAGGAGGAGTTTCACATGATGAACCTAGTAGCTGTGAAAAGCTGGTGTGGTACTGGATCTGGATTGCTTAGATGAAAGACAAGAGACACAGTGGTACTTTGGTGGTGCAGGGGTGATGAGGGAAGGCTTGGTCCAATGTAAATACTTGGAAGGAAAAATCTTATGGGAGGAAATAAAGTCATGGAAACTGATAGAGTCAGGGAGGAGACAGCGAGTGTAAGTAACAGTCACAGATGAGCTGCGTAGTTTATTTCTGGATGACAAGGAGCACGGTGATGGCGGTGGCAGAATGTGGGACCTTGGTTAAGGGTGGCTGTAGGAGTCACCTTGACACCAAAATGATGATTCGGGATCTTAGAGGATTTCAGTCTGTTTGCATACAAATCAACTGTGCCTTGTCTGTTACCTCCCCTTCCCCCAGATACTCAGCCTTGAACTTCTAGCTCCCTCCCCACTCCTTTTGTACCAGTGGAGCCCTCTGGGATGATGTTTCTCTAGGAAAATGGTAATGGGGGCAATTCAGGTTAGATAAGAGCTGGTTAAGGCACAGGTGTGCTGTGTTACATCAGTGACTGCGAACATCCACTGAGGCCTGGACTTAGTGTCTCTCTGTCCTGGAGAAGCTGAGTCAGTCATGGACCTGCGGCAACACGGGTGCTGTCCGCCCCGCCCGCCCTGCCGCCTCTGTTCTGGGAGCTGCCTCAGAAGCACAACCCCTTTATCTCCCTCGTCCCACTGTGCAGTGAGTCATTACCACCGCCACCACCGCCGGCCCGGAGCCCCACACACCAGTGCAGCCATCATCATTAGCCGTAAGCACCGAGAGAGCCCCAGCTAGCAACCACAGGCTCGCACGGCAGCCAGACACTGCCTCCTGGTCTCTTTCACTGTTCCATCCGGTCTACTTGAATTCCAGGATCTTTTGTTTGATACCAGAATAATATTAACTAGTAATAACAGTAGCAATAGTATCTTAATTTTTACTGAGCACTTCCTATGTGCCGGGACTCCAATAAAAATGCTTTGCTTATGTACATATTTTCCATTCAGTCTTCAATTCTATGAGGGCGATGAGAACTGTTCTCCCCATTCTACAGATGAGAAGACAGATGCATGAAGTGCAGTACACTTGCCCCAAGTTATAAAGTCAGCAATCATCAGAGCTTAGAACTGAAGGAAAGCCTTCTGAGACCCTCAGTCATTAAGTTTCTCAGACTACTGAGACCCTCAGTCATTAAGTTTCTATTTTTCGAAGTCTCTTCCTTGGCAGAATCTTTTGTCTAAACTCTTTCAACTACCCTTTACTATGATCTTGTTATGACTGCCTTGGGGGCTGTTACTCCCCAGACTCTCAAACATCCATTTCACGTTTTGAAGATCATGTCTTTATTGTTGTCCATAACCAGCCAACATGGACAGTGCTTAAAGCATCAAAATTAAGGATGGGACATTTATCTACACTCTCAAGGATGTATGTCAGTGACAGTTTACCTCTCAGATCACTTGATTTCAGTGATAACAATGAAGAAGCTTCTTCCTAAGGAGCAATAAATCCCATCCTGGATGACCCAGAGTAAGCTTCTATGTCATAGACAATGCTGAGGAGACTGACCAGAGGAGGAAAAACCAGATCACTAGTCAATTGGGGGCATTCTAATTGCTTTTTCAAAGGAAGCCATATTGAAAGTTGCAGATTACCTCTGGGAAGAAAAACTTATGTTTTTGAAACACTTTAAGTGACAAGTCTAGATGGAATGCTTTTAATATTTCAATTTCCATATATACTTTCTCTTTTATAGATACAAGACTAGAATACATAAGGCCTGTTTAATTAAATTAGCAAATTAATGGGGGCACCTAGGTGGCTCAGTCGGTTAAGCCTCCAACTTTGGCTCAGGTCATGATCTCGCAGTTCGGGACTTTGAGTCCCACATCAGGCAGGCTCTGTGCTGACAGTGCAGAGCCTGCTTGGGATTCTCTCTCTCTCCCTTTCTCCTTCTCTCTGCTCCTCCCTCATCTATAAGTGTATGCCTGCATGTGTGCTCTCTCTCTCGAAAGAAAAATAAAAACTTATTTAAAAATTAGCAAATTAATAAAAAATATGGATTGGTGGTGAACATGGCAAAAACTTGAAAGTAATGCCCCGAAGACTGAAGTTTGAAATGTGTGCATGTCAACAATGTCTCAAAAGGAAGATCCTTGTCCTTATTTTTTTAGTATTCTTTCATGCCACCTTCTCTTCTCTCTATATGTGTAGTAAATCATCACCTTAAACTTACACAATGCTGTATGTCAATTATATCCCAAGAGCATCCTTACCAAGAATGGTCATCCTTACCATGGTGGGTAAACACCATCAAATGTGCCACATGCCCAAATAGAACAAAAAGGTAGAGGAAGGACAAATTTTCTGCTTTTGCTTGATCTGGGATATCTGGGATATCCTGCCCTTGGACACTGGTGTTCCTGCTTCACAGGTCTTTGGACCAAAAGCACAGTCTGTAAAAGGAAGAAATAACAAGTTGGACTTCATCAAAATTAATAGTTTTTGCTGTGCAGGGCATCTGGGTGGCTCAGTCAGTTGGGCATCCGACTTCGGCTCAGGTCATGATCTCAGGGTTTGTGAATTCGAGCCCCACTTTGGACTCTGTGCTGACAGCTCAGAGCCTGGAGCATGCTTCAGATTCTGGGTCTCCTTCGCTCTCTGCCCCTCCCCCATTTGCTCTCTGTCTCTGTCTCTTTCTCTCTCTCAAAAATAAACATTAAAAGAATTTTTGTAAATGTTTGCTGTTCGAAAAATCATGTTAAGAGGATGAAAAGACAGACTAAGACTGGGAAAAAATACTTGCAAACTACATATCCAACAAAAGACTAGTATCTGGAACATACATTTTTAAAAACCTCTCAAAACTCCACATTTAAAAGACAAACAATCCACTTAGAATGTGGGCAGCAGACATTAAGAGGTATTTCTCCAAAATGGATATAAAGACAGCAAATAAGCACCTTGAAAGATGTTCAACATCATTAGCCATTAGAGAAACGCAAATTAAAATTTTAATGAGATACCACTAGTATGTATCAGAATGGGTAAAATAAATATTGGCAACCAAGTGCTAGGGCATACACAGAGAAACCAGATCACTCATCCAGTGTTCATGGGGATGTAAAATTGTACAGCCATTCTGGAAAACAAGTTGAAAGTTTCTTAAAAACTAAATAAGCTGCTACTATTTTACACATTAACTATACTCCGAGCGTGAGTCCCAAAGAAAAGTCATGTTCACATAAAACCTGTACACAAATGTCTGTAGCAGATTTATTCATAGTAAACTTGAAACAACTCAGATGTCCTTCAGTGGGTAGACAGTTAAACAAACCATGGTAACCCATAGCCTGGAATACTACTCAGCAATAAAAAGGAACAAAGTAACAATACCTGGATGAATCAAACCCTGAGTGAAAAAAAAAGTCAATCCCTCAAAATTACATACTTACCGATTCTATTTATATAACAAAGTTTACATGCCAAAATTATAGTAATGGAGAACAAATTAGTGGTTGCCAGTGGTCAGGAAAAGGTAGAGATGGGATAGAAGTAGGCATGGCTATAAAAAGGGAACACGAAGTATCCTTGGTGGTGAAGGAAATATTCTTGATTCTATCAATGTCATATCAATATTCTATCAATGCCTGGTTGTGAAATTGTACTACAGTTTTGCAAGATTTTACCATTGGGGGAAACTGAGTAAAGGGTACATGGGTCTCTCATGTCATTCCTTACAACTGCCTGTGAATCTTCAAGTATCTCAAAAAAAATTTTTTTAAATGATAGTTAAGTTGCAAGATAGGTTCTATAATTGTCCCATAGAATTAATTGGACAATGTATCAGTCTGATTCTTTTTTTATTGTTAAACATTTTTTTTTAATTTTTTTTAACGTTTATTTATTTTTGGGACAGAGAGAGACAGAGCATGAACGGGGGAGGGGCAGAGAGAGAGGGAGACACAGAATCGGAAGCAGGCTCCAGGCTCTGAGCCATCAGCCCAGAGCCCAACACGGGGCTTGAACTCACGGGCCGCGAGATTGTGACCTGAGCTGAAGTCGGACGCTCAACCGACTGAGCCACCCAGGCGCCCCTTACTGTTAAACATTTAAAAAAATTTTTTACATTTATTTATTTTTGAGAAACAGAGTGAGACAAAGCATGAGCGGGTGAGGGGCAGAGAGAGAAGGAGACGCAGAATCTGAAGCAGGTTCCAGGCTCTGAGCAAGATGATGCGAGGCTCGAACCCACAAACTGTGAGATCATGACTGAGCCGAAGTCGGACACTCAACCAACTGAGCCACCCAGGTGCTCCTCAATCTGATTCTGTATTGCAAGTAACAGAATCTATTCTGGATAATTTAGTCAGTAAGAGAATCTATTCAATGATATTCGGAATTTCACAAATTCCAATCGGTTGGGCAGAGAGACAGAATCGAAGGCTATGCAGCAAAAAACAAAACAAAACAAAACAAAACAAAAAACCCAAAACCCAGAATCACACCATGCTCTGTCCATATACCTCTCCTGCAGGCCGCTGCTGCCCAGGCCCTGTGGTTCCCATCAGTGAACAGACAGCAGAATCTCTGGCACCACATTTGCCCCAGGATGACCCACATCATGTACTCTTTCTCCTATTTTTCACTTTGCAAATGATGTCCAGTGCAGGTGTCTCTGGTTGGTAAAACCTAGATCATTGCCTCTGCCTGACTACAAGAGAGTCTGAGAGAGCACGGCCTGGCTTCTATCCTGGAGAAGTGGGATTTATAAAATGGGAAGTTCCCCAGTTCTAGAAAGTTTTCCAAAAGACACTTGTCAGTCACAAACATGACAAATGTCCACCATAAGTATAATAACATGTTTTGCAATCAAGAGATGATTTACTTTTTGAAAATTTAAAGAAACATTTCAAATTCTGATGAATACGGTAGATAAAGGAAGTATGCCTCTTTGATAACTTACCCATTTTCCCCTTCAGTTCTTGTGAGTTTCTATTTTTTAGTCCAATGATGATATATTGTATTTTATTAAAAAGTCATACATTTGGGGCACCTGGATGGCTCAGTTGGTTAAGCATCCGACTCTTGGTTTTGGCTCAGGTCATGATCTCACGGTTCTTGAGTTCGAATCCCGCATCGGGCTCTGCGCTGATAGCGCGGAGCCTGCTCAAGATTCTGTCTCCCTCTCTCTCTGCCCCTCCCCTGCTTGCTCTCTATCTCTCTTTCTCAAAATAAATAAACATTAAAAAATTTTTTTTGAAAAATTCATACATTTTACTTGTCTTTTTGATTTTACTGTGCCTAACATTTTAAAATTAGTTTTAACATTTTCTCCATTGTTATATATACTTTCTGTTTCTAATCTTATTTTATTTTGTATTGCATTCTCTTTTTTTATTACAAAATACATGTTCCTTATAGCAAATTTGAAAATCAACCCCCCCAACCTCCCCCCCCAAAAAAAAACCAACACAAAAAAGAAAACAAAAATCATTTGAAATCCAGGACCTGGTAATAACTCCAGTGGATCTCTCCAACAGTCATTCCATTCATATGCCACTGGAAATGCAGTTTAGGTGGGTTGACTCCACCACCATACTTGGGGATGGGTCCCATTTGACCTAAAGCAATCAGAGTCATTTCACACACACACCCACTGCCTCACCAATGCAAATAGCTCAGTTATAATCAATCAGTGCCTGGCATCCTACCGGCCACAGTGATTGGTTCAAGCATGGGCACATGACCTATGTCAGTCCGATTTAAAAACATCCAAGGCTCCTACCTGTTAGGAGAAGAGAATCTCCCACCCCCACCCCAATTCAGGTCAGACTAGCATAAAGGAGGAAGCTCTAGCCCCAGAGCTGCTGGGAACCTGTGCGGAAGTAGAGCTTATATTCAAAAGTTGGAGTTAACAATAGAGAGGGAGAAACCATATCCTCATCCCATCATTTGGTTCCTAAAATCAGATTCTCCTAAGTCTAGTCCCCGGCTTTTTTCTCTTCTTAATTGAACAAGATGAGATTGCCAGATTTAGGAAAATGTGTATTTTGCCTCTATCCCAGCTCTAGATCTATTTTTGTGGTTGTCTTGGTAAGGGGCCTCCAGGACAATTCTCTTTCAGGGCCTGGAGTTTCCCAAGCAAATCCTATTTCGAATTGAAATTTTCTTACTGTGCCTTCCAGATTGTCTTGTACATTTTCTAAAGCCTGTGGTCCATAAATATAGAGCTGGAGGATGCCACTTGATTTTAGTATAGCAGTTCGAGTTTTGATGCCAATGCTGTGTATGAAACGTAAGGATGTTATGGGAATTGTACTATCTATGTTTAAAAGACTGGTGGGTCATTTGAGCCTGAAATGCCTAATCACTCTTGAGAAGGGTCAGAACTACACTTTGTGGTTCTCCAAAAAAAAGGTGTTGCAGACGCTGGCTGACTGTGAATGTCTGCAACTACAAGACACACACACCTGTCTGAGCTACTACTCCTGAGCTTACTGAAACCCACGTGCAAGTGCTGTTCCTCCACTGACTGAACCTGGGGGCAACACATTTCCTTGAGGGCTCACAGACTGTCAAGAGACCCTCCCGCCCCCAACTTTTCTCACAGCACTTCCATACTCACTGTACTTGGAGTAGTGAGAAGCAATAATATAACTCTTTAATCCTTTCTTTGATTTAAGATTCTTCTGAGAGGTGGATGAAAGCTAGCGTGCTTTGTTTATATCTTGAGACTCACTTAAAAAATAAAGAATCCATTCTGGTTCCACCCCAGAATCCCCATTCTCCTATTTATTGATGCCAGGTAGTACTTTCAGGCCTTGTCTACATTTCTAGCAGGCATGAATCAATACAGCTAGTCTCTACTGAGGTCATAGCTTCTCCATTTTGTGTGAAAACTCTAATTCCTAGCATGCATTGAAACTACTGTGTTCATTGTAGTTGCCTCTGACCATGACACATGGGAGCTTCCACAGCCTCAGAGAATGCACTACCTTCTCCAAGCCTCCCATCCACCTTCTTGCTTAGATATTTTTGGGAATTGCTGGTTCTGAATAGATCTAAAAAAAAAAAAAACAAAAAAAACCAAAAAAAACAAAAGAAAGTAATAGAGGTGGAGCAGAGCAAATCTATATGAAGTATTCTGGCATTCAGGGGGAGAGATAAGCAAACAAAACAATTATATACAAATAAATACTACAATTTTAGGTAGTGAGAAAAAATAAAGCAGAAACAGGGGTAGAGAGAGATGAAGGATAGTGGTAATGTAGCACCATTTTTGATAATGTGATCTGTCATTTGTGCCAAAGGAGTGATGGAGTCAACCAAGTGAGCTGAGGGAAGACTTTGAACTTTCCTTTATGTGTGATGGGAATTCATGGGGCAGTTTTTAAAGGATCAGCCAGCCTCCTGAGAAGGTGTTTTTGAAAAGCAGAAAGGCTGGTTAGGAGGCTGTCGGAATCATTGCAAAATCCAGGTAAGAGATGAACATATGAACTAAAGCAATAGCAATGGAGGTGGTAAGAAGCAGCTGAATTCTAGATTTATTCAAAGACAGTGCCAGTAAGACACTAGTTGATGGGTTTCATATGAGATAAGATGAAATGAGATGAGAGAGATATAGCAAGCAAGCATAATGCCTAGATTTTAGCCATTTCCTATGGGAAAGAAAATTGAGAGAGGATGAGTGGATGTGCATAGAGAGTTCTGTTTAGGTATTTAAATCAAAGGATACTTTTTAGACACTGAAGGAGAAATGCTGTGTAGGTAATTAAATATAAACATCTAGAGATCAACAGAAAGGATAGATATAATAGATATAATAGATATATTAAATTGATATAATATAGATATAATAGATATAGATATAATAGATATAGATATAATAAATTGGAATAGATATAATAAATAGATATAATAGATTGGACATTTGAATTTAAGTAAATTATCTTCAAAGCCAAGGGACCAGAAGAGATCATGTACGGATGAGTCTAAGAGATTGGAACACAGGCCATTCTAACATTTGATGGTCAGAAAGAGAAGAAGCCAGAAAAAAAGATTAATTTGGGGAATGTTAGGATTGTGTGTGTGTGTGTGTGTGTGTGTGTGTGTGTGTTGATGTTATTTCACTAATAGATGTTGCAGATATCCAAGAGATATATAGATGCGTGGGTATCCATTCAGATCTCTTTATGCACTGGAAGTATTCTGTGTCTTTTAAATTATATTTAACAGAGATTTATCAGTTTTCTTCTCTTCAAATAACCAGCTCTTAATTTTATGTTTGATTTATACCAGTTATTTTCCATGTTATTGATTTATGCTTTTATATTATTTTCCTATTTTGCTTTAGATTAATACTTTGCTCTATTTTAGAAATTTACAGTATAATAGTTTTTTCATTAATATCCTTTTTAAATTTCTTCTTATTAAAGACTTTTAAATGAGTACATTTTCTTCTAAACACTGTTTTGGCCACATTTCAACACATTTTGCTATACAGACTTGTGTTTGTTATTACTTTAAAATAGATTTTTTATTGAATTATTAATTTTTCCTAAGCTAATTTTTACTTTAAAAAAGTGTTTTTTAATATCACAAGAAATTAAGCAATTTGTTAATATTTTCATTATTTATTTCTTCTTTAAATGTGTTATGATTAGAGGCTGTGCTGGGCAGAATTCTTTCTATTAGGTTGGTGGTTGGTATTTTTAAAATACTTTTATGGTCTATTTATGATTTTTTTTTTTTTGGTGACAGCTATACACAGGAATGTTCTTAAATTCTCTCATTAAAGTTCCCAATAATTTGTTAAAATTGTCGAATAAAGCCCAAGACAGCCCTAGACTGACCAACGAACACCACAAGGACCAAACACTGCCCACAAGAGGAAAAGAGAGCCACTTGCAGATGACTGGACTGAAGTAAAAAGTGGCTCAGCCACAATAGCAGGGTTAAAGCAGAGAGAGAGAAAACAGTTATACACAAGGGAAGCCCCATGAGGCTATCAGCTGATTTTTTCAGCAGAAACTTTGCAAGCCCAAAGGGAGCGGCATGATATATTCAAAGTGCTAAAAGGAAAAAATCTACAGCCAAGAGTACTCTATCCAGCAAGACTATCATTCAGGATAGAAGCAGAGGTAAAGTTTCCCAGACAAACAAAAGTTAAAGGAATTCATGACAACTAAACCAGCCCTACAAGAAATGGGTTTTTTAATGTTTTTTAATGTTTATTTATTTTTGAGAGAGACAGAGACAGACTGCAAGTGGTTAGGGGCAGAGAGAGAGGGAGACACAGAATCAGAAGCAGGCTCCAGGCTCCGAATTGTCAGCACAGAGCCCGACATGGGGCTCGAACTCACGGACAGTGAGATCATGACCTGAGCTGAAGTCAGACACTCAACTGACTGAGCCACCCAAGTGCCCCATGAAATGTTAAAGGGGACTCTTTGAATGGAAAGGAAAGACCAAAATCTAAAGTAAGAAAAGCAGGAAGCACAGAAGCTGTAAAAATAAATGTATTTGTAAAACTCCGTCAAGGGGCTTAGAAAATAAACGGATATAAAGTATGACATTATATACCTAAAACACTGAAGAGGAGAGAAGTAAAGAATGGGTTCAAACTTAAGCAACCATGAACTTAATACAGACTGCTTTATGTAGAAGATGCTATATACAAACCTAATGGTTACCTAATGGTAACCACAAATCAAAAGCCAGTAATAAATACACAAAAAATAAGGAGAAAGGTATTAAAGTATATCACTAAAGAAAGCCAACTAATCTTGAGAGAAGAGAGCAAAGATAGAAAGGAACAAAGATGAACTACAAAAACGATCATAAAACAAGTAACAAAATGGCAATAAGTACATACCTATTAATAATTAATTTGAATGTAAATGGACTATATGCTCCAATAAAAAAGTTATAGGGTGAGAGAATGGATAAATAATAAGAACTGCATGCCAGAGACTCACTTCAGACATAAAGACACATGCAAAAAAAAAAAAAAAAAAAAAAAACAAAAAAAAAACCTGAAAGTGAAGGGGTGGAGAAGCATTTATCATACAAATGGAAGTGAAAAGAAAGTCAGGGTAGCAATACTTAGACAAAATAGACATTGAAACAAAGACTGTGAAGAGAGACAAAGAAGGACACTATATAATCATAAACAGAACAACCCAATAAGAAGATATAAATTGTAAATATTTATGCTTCTAATATGGGAGCACCCAAATACATAAAGCAGCTATTAACAAACATACAGGATGTGATGAATAGTAATACAATAATAGTAAGGAACCTTAACACCCCACTTACATCAGTGGATTGATCATCCAAACAGAAAATTGACAAGAAAAGAATGGCTTTGAATGATATTGGACCAGATGGATCTAACAGATATATTCAGAACATTCCATCCTAAAACAGCAGAATACACATTCTTCTCAAGTGCATATGAAACATTCTCCCAAACAGATCACTTATTAGACCACAAAACAAGTCTCAACGAATTTAAAAATACCAAGTCACACCATGCATCTTTTCCAACCCAATGCTATGAAACTAGAAATCAAACACATAAGGAAAAAAAATCTGGAAAGACCACAAACACATGGAAGTTAATAAAATGCTACCAAACAATGAAAGGGTCAACCAAGAAAACAAAGAGGAAATCAAAAAATACACGGAGACAAACAAAAATGAAAACACAATAGTTCAAAAATCTTTGGGATGCAGTAAACGCTGTTCTAAGAGGGAAGTTGCTAGCAATACAAGTCTACCTCAAAAGCAAGAAAAATCTCAAATAAACAACTTAACCTTACACCTAAAGGAGCTAGAAAAAGGAAATACAAAACCCAAAAACAGTAAAAGGAAGGAAATAATAAAGACTGGAGCAGAAATAAACGAAATAGAAACTTAAAAAACAAAAGCAAAACAAAACAAAATAACAAAGCAAAGCAAGAAAAAAAAACACAATAGAACATATCAATGAAATCAAGAGCTGGTTCTTTAAAAAGACCAACAAAATTGATAAATTTTTATCCAGATTTACCAAAAGAGAGATAGAGAGAAAGAGAGAGAGGGGGAGAGAGGATTCAAATAAACAAAATGAGAAATGAAAGAGGAGAAATGACAATCAACACCATAAAAATACAAGGGATTGTAAGAGAATATTATGAAAAATTATATGCCAACAAACTGGACAACTGAGAGGAAATGGATAAATACCTAGGGTCTTATAATTTCCCAAAACTGAATCAGGAAGAAATAGAAAATTTGAACAGACAAATTAACAGCAATGAAATTGAATGAGAAATCAAAAACTCCCAAGAAACAAAAGTCTAGGACCATATGGCTTCACAGGTGAATTCTATCACTTAAAGAAAAGTTCCTTTCAAACTATTCTGAAAAGTAGAAGAGGATGTAAAACTTCCAAATTCATTCTATGAGGCCAGCATTACCCTGATACTCAAACCAGATAAAGATGAGAGAGGGAGAGGGAGGGAGGGAGAGAGATAGGAGAGAGAGAGAAAGAGAGAGAGAGAGAGAGAGAGACAGAGACAGAGACAGAGAGAGAGATACAGGCCAATATCTCTAGCGAACATAGATGCAAAAATCCTCAAAAAAAAAAAATCAGCAAACTTAATCCAACAATACATTAAAAAAATCATCCACCACAATCAAGTGCAATTTATTCCCAGGATGCAAGAGTGGTTCAATATTCACAAATCAGTCAATGTGATACATCACATCAATAACAGAAAGAATAAAAACTATATGATCATTTCAATAGATGCAGAAAAAGCATTTGACAAAATACAACATAACTATTCATGATAAAAACCCTCAACAAAGTAGGTATGGAGGGAAGACACCTCAACATAATAAAGGCCATATATGAAAAATCCACAGATAACATCATACTCTATGGTGAAAAACTAAGAACTTTTCCCCTGTGATCAGGAACAAGACAAGGATGTCAATTCTTAATTAGTTTTATTCAACATAGTTCTACAAGTTCTAACCACAGCAATCAGAGAAGAAAATGGAATAAAAGGCATCCAAATTGGCAAGGAAGAAGTCAAACTTTCACTATTTGCAGATAATATGATACTATATGTAGAAAACCCTGAAGATTCTACCAAAAAACTACTAGAACTGATAAATTAATTCAGTAAAGTTTCAGGATACAAAATCAATGTACAGAAAATTGTTGTGCCTCTGTACACTAAAAATGAAGCAGTAGAAAGAGAAATTAAGAAAACAATCCCATTTTCAATTGCACCAAAAAGAATAAAACACCTACCAATAAATTTAACCAAGGAGGTGAAAGACCTATACTCTGAAAATTATAAAGCACTGATGAAAGAAATTGAAGACAACAAAAATAAATGGAAGGATATTCCATGCTCATGGATTGAGAGAACAAATATTGCTAAAATGTCCATACTACCCAAAGCAATCTACATATTAATGCAATCTCTATCAAAATACCAACAGCAGTTTTCACAGAACGAGAACAAACAATTTTAAAATTTGTATGGAACCACAAAGACCCCCAATAGCCAAAGAAATATTCATAAAGAAAAACAAAGCTAGAGATATCACAGTTCCAGATATCAAGTTATATTACAAAGCTGTAGTAACCCAAACAATAATAAAAAAAAAATAGATGCATAGATCAGTGGAAATTCTTAGAAAGCCCAGAAATAAACTCATGACTATATGGTTAATTAATCTTCAACAAAGGAAGCAAGAATATGCAATGGGAAAAAGACAGTCTCTTCAACAAATGGTGTTGGGAAAACTGGACAGCTACATGCAAAAGAATGACACTGGGCCACTCTCTTATACCACACACAGGAAAAAAAAAAAAACCTCAAAAGGTAAGACTTAAATGTGAGATGGGAAACCATAATAATCCTAGAAAACAGGCAATAATTTCTGTAATATGGGCCATAACAACATTTTCTTTTAATTCTTTTTTAAAAATTAATTTATTGCCACATTAGCTAACATACAGTGTATACAGTGTAGTCTTGGCTTTGGGAGTAGATTCCCATGACTCATCACTTACAAACAACATCCAGTGCTCATCCCAACAAGTGCCCCCCTCAATGCCTATCTCCTATTTTCCTCGCCCCCCTCCCAAACCCCAACCCTATCAACCCTCAGTTTGTTCTCTGTATTTAGGAGTCTTTTATAGTTTGCCTCCCTCTTGTTGATAACTTATTTTTCCTTCCCTTCCCTTATGGTCTTCTGTTAAGTTTCTCAAATTCCACATATAGGTGAAAACATGATATCTGTCTTTTTCAGACTGTCTAATTTCACTTAGCATAATACCCTCCAGTTCCACCCATATTGTTCCAAAAGGCAAGAGTGCATTATTTTTCATTGCTGAGTAGTATTCCATTGTGTGTGAGTGTACATACCTATATCTATATCTATCTATAATCTATCTATCTATCATCTATCTATATCTATCTATATCTATATCTATACCTATATCTATTTATCTATCTATCTATCTATCTATCTACCACGTCTTCTTTATCCATTCATCAGTTGATGGACATTTGGTCTCTTTCCATAATTTGGCTATCACTAACAGCACTGCTATAAACATTGGGGTACATGTGACCCTATGAATCAGCACTCCTGTATCCTTTGGGTAAATTCCTAGTAGTGTTATTGCTCGGTCATAGGGTAGTTCTTTTTTTAATTTTTTGAGAAAACTCCACACTGTTTTCGAGTGGCTGCACCAGCTTTCATTCCCACCAACAGTGTAAGAGGGGACCCCTTTCTCCACATCCTTGCTAACCTCTGTTGTTGCCTGAGCTGTTAATTTTAACCACTCTGACCAGTGTGAAGTTGTATTTCAATGTGGTTTTGATTTGTATTTCCCTGATAATGAGTAATGTTGAGCATTTTTTCATGTGTCTGTTAGCCAACTGGATGTCTTTTTTGGAGAAGTGTATATATTCATGTCTTCTGCCCATTTCTTCACTAGATTATTTGTTTTCCAGGTGTTGAGTTTGGTAAATTCTTTATAGATTTTGGATACTAACTCTTCATCAGACTTTTAGTCTTTTAGTTGACTTTTAGTTTTGTTGATTGTTTCCTTTGCTGTACAGAAGCTTTTTATCTTGATGAGGACCCAACAGTTCATTTTTCCTTTTATTCCCCTTGCCTCCAGTGACATGTCAAATAAGAAGTTGCTGCAGCCGAAGTCAAAGAGGTTGTTGCCTGTTTCCTCCTCTAGAATTTATGGTTTCCTGTCTCACATTTAGGTCTTTCTTCCATTTTGAATTTATTTTTGTGTATGGTATAAGAAAGTGGTCCAGTTTCATTCTTCTGCATGTCGCTGTCCACTTCTCCCAGCACCATTTGCTAAAGAGACTGTCTTTTTTCCATTTGGATACTCTTTCCTGCTTTGTTGAAGATTAGTTGGCCATACATTTGTGGGTCCATTTATGAGTTCTCTGTTCTACTCCATTGGTCTATGTGTCTGTTTTTGTGCCAATACCATACTGTCTTGATGATTACAGCTTTGTAGTACAGGCTAAAGTCCAGGATTGTGATGCCTCCAGCTTTGCTTTTCTTTTTCGACATTACTTTGGCTATTCAGGGTCTCTTGTGATCCCATACAAATTTTAGGATTCTTTGTTCTAGCTCTGAAAAGAATGCTGGTGCTATTTTGATTGGGATTGCATTGAATGTGTATATTGCTTTGGGTAGTATCGACATTTTAATGATATTTGTTCTTCCTATCCAGGAGCATGGAATGTTTTTCCATTTCTTTGTGTCTTCTTCAATTACTTTCATACTTTTCTATAGTTTTAAGCATACATACCTTTTACCTCTTTGGTTAGGTTTATTCCTAGGTATTTTATGGTTCTTGGTGCAATTGTAAATGGGATTGATTCCTTGATATCTCTTTCTGTTGCTTCATTATTGGTGTATAGAAATGCAACTGATTCCTGTACATTGATTTTGTATCCAGTGACTTTGCTGAATTCATGTATCAGTTATAGCAGTTTTTTGGTGGAGTATTTAGGTTTTCCATGTAGAGTATCATGTCATCTGTGAAAAGTGAAAGTTTGACTTCTTCTTTGACAATTTGGATGTCTTTTATTACATTTTGTTGTCTGCTGAAGCTAGGACTTCCAACATTCTGTTAAACAATAGTGGTGAGAGTGGACATCCCTGTGGTGTTCCTGATCTCAGTGGGAAAACTCTCAGCTTTTCCCCATTGAGGATGATATTAGCTGTGGATCTTTCCTATATGGCTTTTATGATGTTAAGGTATATTCCTTCTTCCCCAACTTTCTTGAGGGTTTTTATTAAGAAACAATGCTGTATTTTGTCAAATGCATTTTCTGCATCTATTGACAGGATCATATGATTCTTATCCTTTCTTCAATTAATATGATGTATCACACTGATTGATTTGTGGATATTGAACCAGCCCTGAGGCCCAGGAATGAATCCCACTTGATCATGGTGAATAATCCTTTTAATATGTTGTTTAATTCGGTTTGCCAGTATATTGTTGAGAATTTTTGCATTCATGCTCATCAGGGATATTGGCCTGTAATTCTCCTTTTTAGTGGGGTCTTTGGTTTGGGAATCATGGTAATGCTGGCTTCACAGAATGAGTCTGGAAGCTCTCCTTCCATTTCTATTTTTTGGAACAGCTTGAGAAAAATAGGTATTAACTCTGCTTTAAATGTCTGGTAGAATTCCCCTGGGAATCCATCTGGCCAAAGACTCCTATTTGTTGGGAGATTTTGGATAACTGATTCAATTTCTTAGCTGGTTATGGGTCTGTTCAAATTTTCTATTTCTTCTCATTTGAGTTTTGATAGTGTGTGGGTGTTTAGGAATTTGTCCATTTCTTCTAGATTGTCCAGTTTGTTGGCATATAATTTTTCATACTATTCTCTAATAATTGTTTCTATTTCTGTGTTGTTGGTTGTTATCTCTCCTCTTTCATTCATGATTTTATCTGTTTGGGTCCTCTCTCTCTTCTTTTTGAGAAATCTGGCTAGGGGGTTATCAATTTTGTTTATTCCTTCAAAAACCAGCTCTTAGATTCATTGATCTGAACTACTGTTTTTGGATTCTATATTGTTTATTTTCGCTCTCATCTTTATTATTTCTCTTCTTCTGTTGGCTTTGGGCTTTCTTTGCTGCTCTCTTTCTAGTTCCTCTAGGCATGAGGTTAGGTTCTGTATTTGGGATCTTTCTTGCTTCTTGAGATAAGCCTGGGTTGCAATCTATTTTCCTCCTAGGACTGCCTTTGCTGTATCCCAAAGGGTTTGGACTCTCATATTTTCATTTTCATTTGTTTCCATATATTTTTTAATTTCTTATTTAATTTCCTAGTTGGCCCATTCATTCTTTTTTTTTTTAATGTTTTTATTTATTTTTGAGACAGAGACAGAGCATGAGCAGGGGAGGGGCAGAGAGAGAGGGAGACACAGAATCCAAAGCAGGCTCCAGGCTCTGTCAGCATAGAGCCTGACACGGGGCTCAAACTCACGGACTGTGAGATCATGACCTGAGCTGAAGTCGGATGCTTAACCGACTGAGCCACCCAGGCGCCCCTACCCATTCATTCTTTAGTAGGATGTTCTTTAACTTCCATGTATTTAGAGGCTTTCCAGTTTTTTCTTGTGGCTGATTTAAAGTTTGATAGCATTGTGATCTGGACATATGCATGGTATGATCTCAATCCTTTTATATTTGTTGAAGGCTGTTTTGTGACCCAGTATGTGATCTATTTTAGAGAATATTCCATGTGCACTCAAGAATGTGTGTTCTGCAGCTTTTGGATGAAAAGTTCTGAATATATCTGTTAAGTCCTTCTGGTCCAGTTTATCATTCAAGGCCATTGCTTCCTTATTGATTTTCTGTCTAGATGATCTGTGCAATGATATAAGTGGAGTATTAAGTCATCTATAATTACAGTATTATTATCAATAAATTTGCAATTAATTGATTCATATATTTGGGTGCTCTCATGTTGGGGGCATAAACATTTACAATTGTTAGCTGTTCTTGATGGATAGAACGCTTAATTATGATATAATGCCCTTTTTCATGTCTTCTTACAGTCTTTGGCTTAAAATTTAATTTGTCTGATATAAGTATGGCTACTCCAGCTTTCTTTTGACATCCAGTAGCATGATAGATGGTTCTCCATTCCCTCACTTTCAATCTGAAGGTGTCCTCAGGTCTAAAATGAGTCTCTTGTAGGCAGCATATAGATGGATCTTGTTTTCTATCTATTCTGATACCCCATGTCTTTTGATTGGGGCATTTAGTCCATTTACATTCAGAGTGATTATTGAACGATATGGATTTAGTGTCATTGTGTTACCTGTAGGTTTCATGCTTGTGGTGATGTCTCTGGTCCTTTGTAGTCTTTGCTGCTTTTCACTCACGAATCCCCTTAGGATCTCCTGTAGGGCTGGTTTAGTGGTCATGAACTCCTTTAGCTTTTGTTTGTCTGGGAAAGCCTTTATCTCTCCTATTCTATCCAGCTTTGCTGGATAAAGGATTCTTGGATGCATATTTTTCCTATTCAGCACATTGAATATGTCCTGCCACTCCCTGCTGACCTGCCAAGTTTCAGTGGACAGGTCTGCTACTACCCTTATGTGTCTACCCTTGTAGGTTAAGGCCCAATTGTCCCAGCTGCTTTCAGAATTCTCTCTTTTTGTATTTTGCCAGTTTCACTATGATATTTTGTGGTGTTGATCTCTTTTTGTTGATTTTGAAGGAAGTTCTCTGTGCCTCCTGGAGTTGGATGCCTTCTTCCTTCCCCAGATTAGGGAAGTTCTCAGCTATAATTTGTTCAAATAAACCTTCTGTCCCTTTCTCCCTCTCTTCTTCTTCTGGAACTTCTATGATATAGATATTATTATGTTTCATTGAATCACTTAGGTCTCTAATTCTCCCCTCATGATCTAGTAATTTCCTATCCCTCTTTTTCTCAGCTTCATCATTTTCCATACATTTATCTTCGATTTCACCTGTTCTCCCCTCTGCTTCTCCCATCCTTGCCGTCACTGCATCTAGTTTATTCTGCATCTCATTACAACATATCTTTTTTAAAAGATTTTTTAAATGTTTATTTATTTTTGAGAGAGAGAGAGAAAGAGAGCAGGAGAATGGGAGGGGCAGAGAGAGAGGGAAACACAGAACCCAAAGCTGGCTCCAGGCTCTGAGCTGTCAGCACAAAGACTGATGCAGGCCTTGAATTTACCAAACATCAGATCATGACCTGAGCTGAAGTCAGACACTTAACCAACTAAGCCACCCAGGCACCCCTCATTTACAACACTTATTTTTTTTTAATTTTTTAAATGTTTATTTATTTTTGAGAGAGAGGGAGACAGAGCATGAGTGGGGGGGGGGGGGGGGAAGAATCCAAAACAGGCTCCAGGATCTGAGCTGTCAGTACAGAGCCTGATGTGGGGCTCAAACTCATGGACCATGAGATCATGACCTGAGCCAAAGTCGGATGCTTAAGTGACTGAGCCATCCAAGTGCACCTCATTTACAGCATTTCTTAATTCATTGTAAGTATTTCTTAGGTCCTTGATCTCTGCAGCAATATATTCTCTGCTGTCTTCTATGCTTTTTTCAAGCCCAGCTACTAGTCTTATGACTATTGTTCTAAATTCATGTTCATATATATTGTTTATGTCTCTTTTGAGCAATTCTCTGGCTGTCATTTCTTCCTGAAATTTCTTTTGAGGAGAATTCTTCCATTTTGTCATTTTGGCTAGTTTTCTGTATTTTACATACTTTAATAGCTTGTTATGGGTCCTGTACCTGCAAGTATTACTATGTTAACAAGGGATCATACATTGCCCAGGGCCTGGCACCTCAGGAAATGTTTTTGGAGTGTGTTGCGTGCACTCTGTTGTTGTGTCTCTGGTTGCTTTATCTCCCTACTCATAGTGGTGGTTTGGACCTTCGACCAGGTGTGCTGTGATGTGTTCATTGAAGTAACCCTGGAAAAAGTGAAAAAGGGGGAGGTGGAAGAAGCCTTATCTCATACAAACAGAGAAATGACTGGGGCAGGAAAAAAAAGACTAGGCAGAGAATCAAAGAAACCGTAAGGCTTAATCTAGAGAGAGTGGGAGGAAAATAAAGCAAAGGGAGATACAGAAAAGGTGTAAAAAGAATAGAGTAAAAATGCCTGATTAAACAAACAACCAGAACAGAGAAAGAAAGGAGAGAAAGAAAGAAAGAAAGAAAGAAAGAAAGAAAGAAAGAAAGATATATAAGAATTAACCAAAACTCAAATCAGAAAATGCAAAACCACAAACCACAGGGCAGTTGTCTCTTGGTGCCTGGGACCAGTGACTGTGCTGGTCTGGAGGAGAGGCCATCTGATTCGGTCAGTGTCAATCTCACTCTGGTAGATAAACAGTTACTAGGGTGGGGATAAGCAGATGGGCGGGGTTTGGTATAAGCAGGTCTTGCCTCCACTGGGGGCTGCTGTCCTGTTTCCTGAAGTCCCACTGTGTGCTTGATAGGGAGAAAAATGGTGACATCCCAATATCTCCTCCTTGGACCAGGTGTCTCAAGCCATGCTGTTCAGGCAGACCTCACAGAGCAGGGATGGCAGGCTGGCTTTTCCTGCTCATAGTCTCCCACACCTCCTAGGCGCTGGGCTGGGATTCAAAACCCAGTGTCTTAAAGGATCCTACTCCCCACAGACCTGGTTCTGGAATAGCGCCACTTGGCCCAAAGGGCCTCTGGCTGGCACCTGCAGGGTCTTTTGTCCTTGTACGGGCAATATACCCTCTTCCCACAGTACTGAAGGGAGGGAACTGCTCGCTCCCAGTGTGCCCCCAAGATCACTACCAAGCCCTGGAGCTGGCTCCCCTCTCCCAAGGCGCACACACACTGCCGGCTCCAGTCCAGAGAAAGTCATGCAACCCTGAAAACTCTCATCTTCACTCCTAAGGTTGTTTGCAAGGTAGAAACTGGTTCTGTCTGTATTTTTCATTCCCCAGACCATGGTCTGGAGAGATTTTTCTCTTGTCTAAATACAATCCCACACTTCCACAGCCTCTTTTTCTTCCATTTGTCTCCCCACTGAAGGGATCCTCTCCCCTCTGTGCCTACATCACCCATTTTATCTCTCCTAATTCACAAACACACACCTCAGTCCCACCAAGCTGTCTCCGTACACCCATGGAGATGTTTCTGTCACTCTGTAGCCTGGACACCTGGAAATCCAAGTGCTTTGATCTCAATACTGCTGTGTTTGAGGGATGAGGGAAATTCTGGTTCCCCTACTTCTCTGCCATCTTGACTTTCTGACCACAACATTTTTCTAGATATGTCTCCTGAGGCAAGGGAAACAAAAATAAAAATAAACTATTAGGATTACATCAAAATAAATTCCTCTGCAACAGCAAAGGAAACTATCAAACAAACCTAAAAGACAAGCTACTGAATGGGAAAAGATATTTGCAAATGACATGTCTGATAAGGGGTTATTTAAAAAAAATTTTTTTTAATGTTTATTTTTTGTGACAGAGAGAGACAGGGTGCGAGTAGGGTGGGGGCAGAAAGGGGGAGACAGAATCCAAAAACAGGCTCCAGGCTCTGAGCTGTCAGCACAGACTCCAACTCAGGGCTCAAATTCATGAACCGTGAGATCATGACCTGAGCTGAAGTCGGACACTTAACCGACTGAGCCACCCAGGCGTCCCAATAAGGAGTTATTTTTAAGGAACTTCTACAACCCAACACACACACACACACACACACACACACACACACACATAAAAATAGGCAGAATATATGAAGAGACATTTCTCCAAAGAAGACCTACAGATGGCCAATGGACACATGAACAAGACGCTCAACATCACTCATCAACAGGGAAATGTAAATCAAAATTATGATGAGATATCACCTCACACCTATCAAAATGGATAGAATCAAAAACACAAGAAACAAGTGTTGGTGAGGATATGAAGAAACAGTAACTACCATATGATTCAGTAATTGCACTACTATTTACCCAAAGAATACAAGAACATTAATTTGAAAAGATATACGCATCCTTATGTTCATTGCAGCATTATTTACAATAGCCAATTATGGAAACAGCTCAAGTGTCCATCGATAGATGAATGGATAAAAAAAGATGTAATATGGGGCACCTGGGTGGCTCCGTCGGTTAAGCGTCTAACTCTTGATCTCATCTCAGGTCATGATCTCATGGTTTGTGAGATCAAGCCCTGCATAAGGCTCCACACTAAGTAGAGCCTGTCGTGCCTCTCTCTCTCCCTCTCCCCCCCCCTTTCTCTCAAAACAAATAAACACCAAGAAGAAGAAGAAGAAGAAGAAGAAGAAGAAGAAGAAGAAGAAGAGAAAGAAAGACAAAGGAAAGGAAAGGAAAGGAAAGGAAAGGAAAGGAAAGGAAAGGAAAGGAAAGGAAAGGAAAAGAAAATGCTAGAGAGATAATATGGGAAAGGAACCGAGAAGGCTGGGAGAGTCATCAGGTACAATGCAAGTCTGATCCTCAGTGGAAGAAAGGGGGAGAGAAGGTGGGCAGAAGCATTTTAGACTGATGCATGGTCTCAGGATGCTTGGAAAATCATCGAGGAGTCCCTAAGCTGAAGTTTCAGTGAGAGGAATTCCTTATCTCCAGGAATGAGTGTGCTCATGGGAGCTGCCCATGGGTGCCAGAGCCTCCCACAATGATGGATCCCACAGCCCAGTAGCTGGAGCTTCTCTCAATGTACTGGGCAGAGTTCTGATGGCTGCCATATTCTCCTTCATTACAAATAACTTTTCATTAATATATACAAGTGCCACATTGTTTGATTGAATGTAAAATTGTTAAATAGGTCTTTTTCCACACGAAAAGATGCTCAATGTCACTCATCATCAGGGAAATACAAATCAAAACCACACTGAGATATCACCTCACACAGGTCAGAATGGCTTAAATTAACACTCAGGAAACAACAGATGCTGGCGAGGATGTGAAGAAAAGGGAACCCTTATGCACTGTTGGTGGGATTGCAAACTGGTGCAGCTTCTCTAGAAAACAGTGTGGAGGTTCCTCAAAAAATTAAAAATAGAACCACCCTATGACCCAGCAATAGCACTGCTAGGAATTTATCCAAGGGATACAGTAGTGCTGATTCATAGGGGCACATGTACCCCAATGTTTATAGCAGTGCTTTCAACAATAGCCAAGTTATGGACAGAGCCTAAATGTCCCATCAACTGATGAATGGATAAAGAAGATGTGGTTTACATATGCAATGGAATACTACTTGGCAATGAGAAAGAATGAAATCATGCCATTTTCAGCAACATGGATGGAACTGGAAGGTATTATGCTAAGTGAAATATGTCAGCCAGAGAAAGACAGATATCATTATGTTTTCAGTCATATGTGGATCTTGAGAAACTTTACAGAAGACCATGGGAGAAGGGAAGGGAGAAAAAAAATTAGTTACAAACAGAGAGAGAGGGAGACAAACCATAAGAGACTCTTAAATACAAAGAACAAACTGAGGATTGATGGGGGGGTGGGAGAGAGGGGAAAATGGGTGATGGGCATTGAGGAGGGCACTTGTTGGGTTGAGCCTGGGTGTTGTATATAAGCAATGAACCATGGGAATCTACCCCAAAAACCAAGAGCACATTTTACACACTGTATGTTAGCTAATTTGACAATAAATTACATTAAAAAATAATAAATAAAATGGTCTTTCTCATTGTGCCCTATCATTATCTTATGTAGTGTCTATTATAATTAATAACTTACACATTGTCTTCTATTATATTTACTATCATTTATACTTCCTCTATAATTTAGTAGTATCTTAGCTCTTATTTAAACTATAAGTTGGTTTTTGCTTTTAAGTATAGAATGAGACCTTTTTTGGGGGGGGAGGTGAATTTTGTCTTTTTGAGAATCTCTGAAATCGACTCTAGTGAATTTTCTCCCTCCTGTACTTGTTATTCTGTTTTTCTTTGACAACTATGCCTTTTTATATGCAGACTGAATTTACATGTACTATTTTTCTTTTTTTTTAATTTTTTTTAACGTTTATTTATTTTTGAGACAGAGAGAGACAGAGCATGAACAGGGGAGGGGCAGAGAGAGAGGGAGACACAGAATTTGAAACAGGCTCCAGGCTCTGAGCGGTCAGCACAGAGCCCGACGCGGGGCTCAAACTCACGGACGGTGAGATCATGACCTGAGCCGAAGTCGGACGCTTAACCGACCAAGCCACCCAGGCGCCCCATACTATTTTTCTAAAATGGGTTGAAGGTAGCTTTATTGAACTCAATTCCACAAGGTTAACTAACATTCTTGTCTCTATTTACATTGAACATCGAGAATAGAAACTTTGGACTCCTTTCTCTGACATTAAGTTTTGCACAAATTGTTCATGTCTGAGTATGTGTTTTGTTCATTCTCTTTCTTGATTTCATATATGGTTTTGAATCCAGCATTATATTGATCATGAGGATCATGAATTTTCAATTAAATCTTTTCAGCATCATCTTCCCACACAGTAAGCTGCCAAAAATGACTTTTAAATGATAGAGATGAGATGTAGGGTCAAAAAAAAATCTCTCTATGGACTTTGAACTTGTAAAATATCATTCTACTTTTTTTCCCCCAAAATGATTGGTCACTCAACCAGAAAAAAATGGTTTTGGGAGAATAGATATTCTTTAAGAACTTATAAATACTTCCCTCTTCCAGGATTTTATTATTTAGCTTCTAATAGTTGTAGCCATCCTAATCTGTAATCTTTTCAATATTATTGGTTCCTTTTTAGGTTCATGTATCATCATTGCACTGCCACTGAAATGAAGGTGGAAGCAAATAAATGTGTTAGCTTGCTCATCCCTTTTTTCTGTTATTAGCCCATGTGTTTTGGATTGTAAAGGACAGAAGCCCAACCTGAACTTGGTCAGAAAAGGAGACTTGTTTCTCCATGTAGCCCCAAGAAGGGAAGCAGGGCAGGAGTACAACTGTGGTAATTTCCTCTCCATCTCTCATGACAGCTTCTAATATTGACTCCATGATCTCCAGCAAACTAGCTTCCTCCACATGGGTGGTGACAACTCTGGGGATGCATGTTCCTTAATTCTCACCACTGAAGAAGGAATGACTCTCCTTCTCCTCAAAGTCCAGTGTGAAAAATGCCAAGAAAGGGCTGTGATTGGTCTTGCCTGGGTCAGGGAGATACCTATATCATCAGTTACAACTGGGGTGAGGTGGTGGTCTTTAAGTGATTAGCTCAGGTGGGTGGGGTAGGTAATCGCATTTAGGCCTATTATTTGTGGTCAAGAGCATAGAGTTGAAAGAGTTAAAAAAAAGGTCTCATTCTATATTTAAAAGGAAAACCAACTTATAGTTTAAAAGCAGAATAAGAGCTAAGATACTACTAAATTATAGAGGAAGTATAAATGATAGTAAATATAATAGAAGACAAGTTCTGAGCTTAATATTCTTTAAGCCAAATGTTTGCAAAAGGGAAAGAAGCATTTCCCAAGAGGAGAGGGTGCTGCTGCAGAGAAGGGAGGGAGGAATTTTAGGCAAACAAAACAATGCCTATTCATTACAGTAACTTTTGCTGATTTGAAACCACCTATATTCTCTGTAGGAATTCCTATAAAGGAATTAAACCCAAGGCAGATTATTGTACACCATTCTCAAGTTCAGTCATTTTTGTTACTTTATTTTAGTCCAATTATAGTTTGACTATACAGGGTTTCATTTCCTAGTGTATTCCATCAACTGGGCTTTTCAGGGTTAACAATAGTCTTCTTTTTAAACATTAAAAAATAATTCTTAACACATCAAATAAAATAGGTAGGGTCAAGTAAATTGTGAATTTCTGGCCTCAGCCCATTCCCCCAAATTCATGGTCAACTGATACAACAGTTCATGTTTGTCTTTCTAACCCTCTCTCCATCCATATCCTAACACATACACACATGCATGTGTGCCCCCACAACACACAGAAATTCCTTGAAGCAAAATATATAATGATGTTTTGCAATTTGCTTTTTTATTTATTTCAAAGTACTCAACTTTTTACATCAGTATATATAGTAGTCCCTCCTATTTAATGACTACATAATATTCCATCTTGTGGATATACATACTTGGCTTAATCATTCCCTTTTTAGTGGGTATTTAAGTTGCTTTAAGTTGCTTCTGGCTTTGTTATATCTAGTTGCTTCTAGCTTTCTTATTTGATATATACGTCTCCCACAAGGGTATACATGTTCTTGCATATATATCTCTGTATCCTGGTGTGGGTATATCTAGAGAACGATTCCTAGAAATGGATAGCTGGGTCAAAGAGTATGCCAGCAACATTCTTAATTACTCTATTGGTTAATCATTAAGTTATTGTCTCTTTCATTCCAACCTGTCCTAGATTAATAACTGCTACGATTCCTTTCATTTCTTTGCTAATAAATATTTTCCATCCTTTAAATTTGAATAATGATTTTTGAAGTCATTCTATTACAAAGAAATTAGAAATTTCTTCTGGGCTCTTATGAGATTCTTTTCTTGTGCTAGAATATTTTTCTTGCCTCATATTTTCCATATCTACTGTCAGTGTTAGATACTGATGTTTTCATTTGTTGAGGCTTTGTGCAGGAATTTTACTGTGCTCATTAGACAAAGGAATCATTGACCAGTTATTCTGCCATTTTTGATGATGTCTCCAGTTAAGTGTTTTTAAAAATATACTCTAAAACACCACCTATCTGAAATATATAATTTTATTTTCCAGAAAGCCTACGACTCTTTATCATGAAAAGTTTTTCTATTTCATTTAAACATCAGGGATAAAAATTAGTCTCAACATATCCTACTGAGCATACCTGAATGTGATTTTGGTTCCTCAAGAGCACTGTTACGATGTCGTGGCCATAGGGAATAATCTTTGAGAAGGTTTGTGCCTGCACTAATGAACTCAGATCTTGCTGTCTTCAGGTCTTGGATGGTCTTCATGTGCTTCTTTTCTCCAACATGCTTCTCAGGTTGTGAACCAACACTGCTCAGTGCTTTCAGTCGGCCTTGTCCTGCCCCCTATACTTTCTATGAGTTAACCACTTTATCAAGCTTAATATAATTGCCTCCAATAAATAAATTAAATAATTAGATTAAAGGAAGTCTGATGGATTTCCGGTGAGAAAAATGCCTAGGCTTTATTTTGTACATGGACTTTGGGACATCTCTTTTGCCTGTTTGATGGCTTATTTTGCTATTTCCTGATCCTAGTCAGATTCTGGATAGATGAAAAGATTCTATGGTTGAATTTTGGATGAACAAGATCTTACTGTATATATTAATTAGCATACCTAGAGTTAGGATTATAAAGTATCCCAAACACAGACTTTTTTTTAAATGCCAGACTATCAAAGGAAGATATAACCATACTCAAATATTAAAGCATGAAAACATAATATACACACATGGTTCAAAATTTTTAAAATACTTTAAAACATTTTTCTTCCCATCTGTTCCCCAGCCACCTGACTACCCCTCCCCAAAGACAACCAATGTTATCAATGTTCTAGTGTAAGTTTATAGAGGTATTTTAACCATGTGTATGCAAATTCACACAAATACATTTTTCTTTTTTTGGGCAAATGGCAGTGTATTAAACACATGTCCTACACCTGGCAAAATATCTTGCAGATCATTATAAATCCATACATAAGGGATCACGCTTTTTGCTTTTCCTTTTTCAGTGGCTCCAGATTATTCTACCATATGGATGTCCCATTGTTTATTTTACTGTTTCCCCACTGATCAATATTTAAGTTGTTTTCAATCTGTTGCTTTTACAACCAATGATGCATTTTAATAACTAAACACATACATTATATCCCTGTGCCAGAATATCTAAATGATAATTCCTAGAAGAGGAATTGCTAAGACAAAGGATATAAGCACTTGTATCTTTAATAGATATTATGACACTGCCCTTTATGCAGGTTATTTCATTTTATGCCACCTGTTTTCTCACAGTGTGTTATAAAACTTCTTGATATTTGTCAATTTAATAAGTGGAAATGGTATCTTAATGTTGTTTTAATTTGCATTGATCTCCTTATGAGTGAAGATGATGATATTCTCATATGTTCTTATCTTTTACCCATCTTTTCTGTTGGGTTATTATACTTTTTTTATTGATATGTAGAAGCTCTATATACACTAGGCAAATCAATCTTTCATGATATGTGTCCCAGATATGTTTCTCAGTTCGGCATTTGTCTATTTACTTTGTTTCAGGTGATATCAACCACACCGTTTTTTTTTAATTCTTAATAAAATCAAACTTGTCAATCTTTTCTTTTTTGACTTTGTGTTTATGTCATATTTAAAAAGGTCTTATCTATTCCTATATACATTCTTTTATTTTCTTTTTAAATTTATGGTTTAATTTTTACAATTAAACTTTTGGCCCACTTAAAATTTATCCTGGTGTAAAACATGCAGGAATGGACTCAACTTAATTTTTTCCCTAGATGGTCACCTCGTTGTCTCCCTACGTGTTGAATAATCCACCTTTCCCAGATGATAATACTTGAGCATTTTAACTATAGCTATATAATTTGTTTTACAGAGATAGTTTCTCCTTGCTCTTCTCTTTCAGAATGTCTTTGGCTATCTTTTCTTGCTTATTTTCCATATACAAATTTTAATCAGCTTTCTAGCAAAAGAAAGGTTGATATCTTACATTGGAATTGTATATAGTTTTTATGGATAAACTTAGGAGAGAATTGATATCCTTGTACCTTTGAGTCCACCTTTGCATTTGTTTACTTTTCTTTTGTGTTTCTCAGGAGTATTTTGAAGTTTTCTTTATGTAAATCATGAACTTCTTGGGTTTATTCCTAGTAATATGTTATATTTCTTTGTTGTAGCTTCTGTAAATGGGGTCCTTTTCCTCCATTACTTTTTTTAATCGGATCTTTTTGTATGTGTGAAGATTCTGATTTCTGAGTATATATTTTATACCCAGCCACATTACCAAGTTGCCTTACTGTATTTTAGTTGAATATTTTCTTGAGTCTTCCAGATATACAATCAATTTAGTTGAAATTAAGGTTAATTTTGTCTTCTCCTCTTTTCTAATATTTTACCCCTGTATTTTTTCTCTTGTCTAATTGCATTGGCTAACATGCCAGAAGTTTTAATTCATTTATTCAGACTTAGACGGGAAGTATATACATTTAAACTGAAGATCTGTCATTTCATGAAACACATAACCCAATCCATCCCTTCACCAGGAACACAGAGAAGGCTAACCTCTAGGAAGAAGGTCTGAGAAAAAGGAAAATCTGGATGGAAGAACCCTGTATAAATCTGGCCCAGCCCGAGGCAAAAATCCCTTCCTAACCAACCACCTTTCCTCTAGGGAGGGCAGACTGATACTAATGCCTTTGCTGACCTCTTCTGGCAAGTATGAAATCAGTCAGAAGATGGCAGTTTTGATTATTTTTCTAAGGGTTTTCCTAGACTCTCTGTCTGAAAAGATTTTTCAATATCCCAAAAGCTAGTTTAAAATCCTATACTTTTCTTTAATTTCCCTGCCTCTTTCATTTCTTCCGTCTCTTTTATAAAACTTCCAAATTTTTAGCTCCTCTTTTCCTCCCTCAGATTTGTGGGTGTTTCCACATCCCTGTATCCACAAGTATTATCCCTCATTAACTATTTCTGAACTCCAAACTCACTCAATCCTTCAAATAGGGTAATTGGGAAGTCCATGGTCATCTTGGTT
Source organism: Acinonyx jubatus (assembly GCF_027475565.1). Taxonomy (NCBI): domain Eukaryota; kingdom Metazoa; phylum Chordata; class Mammalia; order Carnivora; family Felidae; genus Acinonyx; species Acinonyx jubatus. The sequence goes on along the minus strand of NC_069383.1, from coordinate 12,244,046 downwards.
GGAGCAGTTTCACTGGGCAATGGGGAGGAGAACCCACCTTGCTGTGGGTGAAGAAATGAATGGACAATATGGAAATAGTAACAGTGGGTGTATAGTTCTATTTCAGGAAATTTGGCGAGAAAGGTAAGATTGAATGGTAACTCAATGGCTAAGAAAGAAGAAAAGGATATTCATTCATTTATTTATTTGCTCATTCATTCATTGTCTAGGGTGTGAAACGACCATGCAAAGGTACCTCTAGTATCTCTAATGGCAGGACTGTAACTGACAGGCAGCTCCAGATGCTGTGCTTTGAAATGCTTCCCTGTCTGCCATGCCTCCCATGGCTACCCCCCGCTGATGATTGTGGGTGGCAGGGGCACCAAAGCAGGTCTGTTCCTGGAACGACAATCAGGACAGTTCAGATGGGTGACTTAGGCTCAAGAACAACTTGATAGCCTTGTTGAACTGTATTATGACTGTGCTACAGTGTCAGGCTCTGTCACCCAACCTTATAATCTGTCCTCTCTCCTTCACAACGCTTATACCTGAATGACAATCTGATGGATCTCCCTGACTTCCCAACTCCAGGATTCCTCCCTTCTTCTTCATGGGCATTTTCCCTAAGAAATTTCTTGGACTTCTGATCCTGCTTGGTGTCTACTTCTTGAAGAACCGAGTCTAACACAGAGTGGAATAACCTTGAGTGGGTTTGAAGGATAAGAGCAGAAACAGAAGAATACTTGATTTCCTATCTTCTTTCCTGCAGATTCCTTTCCAGACTTTCTAGTATTTGTCTGCCTGCCAGCCACATGCCCTGCTATCTTATCAAGCTTTACTCTCAATGCCTTCATTCTCCCTGTGGGATCCCTCACCTTGTTCCAACTCTGAACTTCCCATCTAGCTTTCAACCTAAGTAAACCAAAGTCATCTAAGTAAACTTGGTGGACTCCAAGATGGGCAGCATCACACCCTCCCATGGCTCTGCTTCTATTGAGGAAATGTTGGTCATTTTCTGATTGCCTATATACTGACATATTGAAATGTCCCTTTTCATCATCATAGAATTTCAAAGGCCAAAGTTCAGAAAATAGGTATCAAGTACCACAAATTCTAAAGGAGAAGTACCAGGCACAACTCTGCAAGCCTTACTAAAAATGGAGTGACCTTCATTCCATCACCCAGCCAGGCTATAAAAACAAAAGACAACAGTTACTAGTGGGAAGAAGTTCAAAGGAGTAGAGTTCTGTAGTCCCTGCTCCAACTGCCCCCACACACTGTAGGCAGGTAAAGGCAGTCTCCAAAATGAAATTGCCAAAGAGTTTAGAAGTGCAGGAGTAGTCTGCTACTTATCCCACTGCTTGGTTGGATGCAAAACCCTACAGACCCACTCTGGTGCCACTAAAGAAGCAGCATGGTGACAAAGTTCTAGGAAGAAATAAGTACCCATCCTCAGAGTTTGAGAAGGCTGGGAGAGCTTTGCCTCATCACAGGTGAGGATTATAGCAAGACTGCCCTCCTATTACTGATAAGGCAAAAGGAGCCAAGTAGATAACAGAGAAGGTAAGAGCCATCTGAAGGTTCCTGATCCAAGAGGGCTACCTCCTTGTATGGGAGGAGACCCTGGCACTGAGAGGCTCTAAGTTGGAGGAGGAGTCACTAAGCAATTTGAAATGTGCATGTTCTTTCAGGATATCTAAAGAATACACAAATGTGTCCAATGAGAACCCCTGTCCCACAAAGAGCATCAGCTGGAAAGGAAAGGATGAATGGCTCCAGGCAAGTATAAGGACTTCAGTCCCTTTCCCCTAACCTCTTCTTCCTTGTCAGTACCCAAGAAGACTCAGGGCAGAGATGGAGAATTGGAATAGATCAACAAGGATGAGAGAAAGAGCAAACCATTCCTGCTTTCCATCTGCAGGTCTCCAAGATGCAGTTTGGACATGACCAGGGGAGAAGAAAACCTTTAAGTGAGATGAAACATTGAAGTTCTAATATAGACTAGCATGCGTGGTTTAGGACCTGATAACAGGTCTTCGTGAACAATATGAGGCTGTTTTTGTAAGAAAAGTGACTGGAAAATTGTGGGATATACCCTAAATGTCACACAGAGGGAGGGAAGGGATATCTGATGGAGCACGTAGAAAGCAAAGGTTCAAAGGAAAACAAAGCCACTTATTTCTATCCCATTAAGCTCATTTAATAAGTTAGTTACACACACTTGGAAATGTCCTTATACAAAAAATCATGGATTAAAAGGATCAGCTTAACCAAGTTAATTGAAGCGTAGTTGGGGCCTTTCAAGGGATCCCTATATCTTATCCCTAAGTCATAGAATTCTTCTTTAGGGACAAGGATCTTCTAGTACCTGGGCTTCCTCCAATTTTGTGGACAGTTTAATTGTGTGACCCTCACCGATCACTGTAGTTTCTAAGACCACTTACAGGGCTCGTACATAGGAACAGGCAGATTCCCTGTCCTTTTAATCTCAAGAAGTATTCCTTGTGATTTGTTTTTGATGCTCCCAAACCAGCCATATTCATTGTGATCTGGCCAAAGTTGTGTATATTCAGGAATATGAAATGCATACTGTTCTGTTTAATTATCAAGTATAGTTTTAAATATTAGCTAGGTACAGTAAATTAATGGTTGCTTGGCAACCAAAGAGCTGAGATTTTGAAAGGAAGTACTCCATTACTGTTCAAATCAGAATGGCAAGATTTGTTGAAACATTCTGAGTTCTGTTGAATTCCTTATGATGGAACCAAATCCTGGGACAGACAAAGGGGAAAACAAGGGAACACTCACATTTTATAGCTTAGTTAATTTTAGGAGAGTAGAGAGGAAGTAAATTGCATCTCATCTCCTAGCTTGGGTTAGAACTGCCCAATTTGAGAACAAGTACTAATTAGCTGAAAGTAAAGCTCAGCTGTGACTTGGCTAAAAATGGGATCTCTTGCAAAAATGTACTGTAAAACTGAGTGCAGTGAATCTGATTCACTTTGCATGTGAAAACTGAACTCATACTGACAAAACAACATGTGGGAAAAGAGTTTTAGAGCATTTTCAAAACTTCAAGGCATTTGGTTGGAGAAATGACCAGCTAGCTTGCCCATAATATATCCAGAAATAAAATCCAGACTGGCATTTTTGGCTCAGACTCTTTTGATGAGGGTGTCTCCAGCCAACATTAACTTGATTGACTAAGGATCGCTCTAATAACCAAGAAAAGGATCTGGGAATAAGAACAACACTTTTTTTAATAAAAGAAAAAGAAGGGGAAAAACCTCTGGATAATTTGGAAGCTTCTCAAGAGGGTTTTGGGAATCCATGCAAGCTCTGGAGAAAATTTAAGAAATCGTTTTAAAGCCTTCCATTAGTAGTCACTCAAAACTATTCAAATGATTGAATGATGAATTAACACATATTTTATTTTGAAAATCCTCTATACTTAACTCTTGACTGAACTGCAAATTCTATTGGAGCAAGCAAGGTAATTTTGATTATGATATTTAAATTAATTTACCTCTTGTGATTTTCTGCATTCGCCATACAAATAAAATTTCCTATTATGTTGGAGGCTCAATAAATTGCTGTTAACATGTGGTCATCATGCATGTGGATAATATACTCTGGAAAGATATAGAAGATTCTGGCAAGAGAGGGATGCCTTCAGGAGGGGGACTGGATGGCTAGGGTGGGAAGAAGATTGCTTTTCACTTGCTCGTTTTGTTTTCATTTGATTTTCACTTGCTCTTACAATTTTGTGCTTTTTGAACTTTATACCACACAAACTTATTAATAATTCAACAAATAAATACAATTTAAAGTAAACATTAAAATTAAAAATTTAATGCATGTACTTCTAAGAAAAGTAATATGATGTAGTGGAAAGAACAGGACCTGGAATTATAGTCCTGAATTTGAATCCCATCTTAACCTGTGAGTTCTTAGGACAGTATGGGCAAGTTATTCAGCATCTCTGTATCTCCATTTTCCTCATCCTTAACCTGGGGCAGAACACTTCTTTTACATGGTGATGGTGAAGATGAGGCAGCAAAATCCCCATGACAGACCTGTGACATGGTGTGGGCTTCACAGACGGTGGCTACATTATTAATAGCACTCAATAGCATCATAAAAACGTTCATGTGTACCACCCATAATCCCCAGAGACAGTAAACCCAGTTAAATATGTGTCTGAGAACTTGATCTTCTCAGACATAGCATTCTGGGTTTTATAGCTCAAACTGTGGGCCCAACATTTGTCCCCAGGTCCTCAGCTGTCTTGGAGGGAATCAACATAATATTGAATCCCCTTCACTATGCTACTTTCTTCAGGCCATTGTTCGATCCAGCTCTTAACAATCAGTTCAATTCTGTTTTCCTATCCTTGGAAATGAACTCTGTTAATTATTCTCAGGTAGTGAGCGTCTCTCTGTTCATGGATCTCCCTCAATCTCTGAAAATCTAATTTGTTTCAGAAATGTCTACTATTTGGGGGCTACTTGGGGGCGGGGCTCAGTCAGTTAGGCATCTGACTCTTTATTTTGGCTCAGGTCATGATCTCACGGGCTCTGTGCTGGGCGTGGAACCTGCTTTGGATTCTCTTTCTGCTCCTCCTCCACCCATTCTCTCTCTCTCTCTCTCTCTCTCAAAATAAATAAATGAACATCTAAAAAAAGAAATGTCTACTACTTTCAAGTTTTAAAAAAAAGTTCCCTAACTTTTTCTTTTCATTTTTCTCATTTCTATTTCTCCTCCCTCCCTCCCTCCCTTCTTTCCCTCCTCCCTTCTTTTCTCTATCTTTCTTTCTTCCTTTCTTCCTCCCTCATCCTTATTTCTTTTCTTCTTTCTTTCTTTCTTTCTTTCTTTTCTTCCTTCCTCACTCAGGAAAAATGAGCATATGCTCTGGTTCTCACTTTTCCTTATGACATCATCCCTGGAATACGCAGTTTGTTGCCTGACAGCTCCCAGGTATCACAGCTGAATTCTTCAGAGCCGCCACTAGGTGGAGGTGTAGACACATTTCTGAGAAGGTGCACACCTGTGAGACTTGGGAATTGTGATCTCCCAAGGTTCTGGCTCTCGATTTTGAAGGGTAGGGGGTAACAGCAGTTGTTTAAGAACGTTAATTAACTTGAAAAAAATGAGATAAAGATAATGAAGATACGTATAATCAAGCAGAAACCATCTTAAGCAAAAGGCTTCTCCTATCACCTCTGGTCTCTAATTAACAGCATTCAAATTCTACTTAAGTGTCTTAGACTCAAGGCATTTACCTTTCCTTCTCATTCATTTCATAACGTGTCTCTCTATGCACTTCATATTCACACATCTGTATAAAGTACACAGTGCCTTTTTGCACACCGTGAAGAACTTCAGGGTACATACTTTGTGCGTGTTATTGGCCTGCAGGACACATACAACCTGGGCCAACGTGATGCAGGATGGGGCCAGCTTGGGTGAGACAGCATGGAGCCTTTCAGTTGCAGGACTCTCTTTTAAGTGGTAACAAATTATGAAACCCCTCCCCTTGACACTACGGTTATAAAATGGTTAGTTTTAATATTCCTTAGTTGAGAAAATTCACACAAAACTGCAAAATCAGCAATGTTTTTTAACAGATGGACATTTCATTTATCAGAGCAGCAGCTTACTACATTTACACTGGCCCTATTATTTATTCAGTGTATTGGCAATGCTTGGTGTGCACACGTATTTGCAAGTACCTTGCAATAACCCTGGTTGGGAAGGAAGCACCAGGGTGGTGCTTTGGCATCAGCTAGACTCGAGTTCAAATACAACTTCTGTCACTTTCTTTTTTTTTTTAATTTGTAAATGTTTATTTATTTTTGAGAGGAGGGGAGAGGGGCAGATAGAGACGGAGAGAGGATCTGAAGCAGGCTCTGTGTTGACAGCAGTGAGCCCAATGTGAGGCTCGCACTCATGAACTGTGAGATCATGACTTGAGCCAAAGTTGGACGCTTAACCAACTGAGCCACCCAGGCGCCCCACAATTTCTGTCACTTTCAAGCTGTGTTTCTTAACCTCTGTGGGTCTCCTACTCCTCATCTGTAAAGTGGAGATAATAACCTTTTCTTGGCAGGGTCATTGTGAGGATTCCAAATAATGTATACAGGGTCATCAACATGAGGTCTGTAGGTGTGTTCCCAGCAATGGTGGTAATTGTTGCTAAAAGTTAATTTCACTCTTAAGCAGTTTTGCTGTATCTCTGATATTTAGAGACAATATTTATCCTTTCCTATTGGACCCCAGGTTTTCTATCCAATTGTCAGCCAACTGATCTAGTTGTCCCAGGATTTTGCCTCCCCCACTGCACCGGCCCAACCTCTGCCTCCATGTATCTTCTCTTGGCTTCTACATGGAGTCATCCTTTCAAACAATGAGTACTTTCCTCTGTATCCAGTCAAGTCCCCTGCTACCTGTGTCTTTCCTTTTACATGTTTATGACCTTATTTTGATATCTATTTATCATATAGTCTCCTCCTTCATCTCTCCAATTTCCTATTCAAAATTGCATCAATGCATTATACTTTTAACGCAAGGGGAAAGAATCACCATCATAACCCACATGTAAGTAAGAGATTGGCCAATTTATCATATCACTAAATGTGATCAACCTTTTCCTAATTCTTTTTTGTTTTTTAATCTCCCGAAATTTCTAACACCTTGCTTGTGCACACCGACTCCTTTCAACGCACCTACTTGGATAATTCACCTCCTAGTTCAGCGAGGTCTACCAGACAGCTTACCCTCTCCTTCCTCTGTCACATACAATATTCTAGAGTCATCGCTTCATCAGCACCTCCCTCTCTTTTTTTTTTTTTAATTTTTTTTTCAACGTTTTTATTTATTTTTGGGACAGAGAAAGACAGAGCATGAACGGGGGAGGGGCAGAGAGAGAGGAGACACAGAATCGGAAACAGGCTCCAGGCTCTGAGCCATCAGCCCAGAGCCCGACGCGGGGCTCGAACTCACGGACCGCGAGATCGTGACCTGGCTGAAGTTGGACGCTTAACCGACTGCGCCACCCAGGCGCCCCAGCACCTCCCTCTCTTAAGATGCCCCAGATCACCACATAACATTTTGGTCTAGTCCCCTTTTTCCTTAATGTGGCTTGGCCCTCAAGGTGTTCCTCTTATAAAGAAACTGATCTCTCACTTAAAAAGAACAGAACGACCATCACTAGGCTTGTCAGGTAGACGTCATCACTGTGCTGTGGACTCCAGCCTCCCCAGCCTCCTGAGCCCATCACATCTGGTCTGCACTCTGAGAGAGGTCTTAACCTACTTTGAGTGTGGAGTCCTGCCTATAGATTAATTTACAGACCCCTTAATCTACCAACATTCAGCCGTTTATTTTTTCTTTCATATTTTACCTACATTTCTGCTCCCTGGCAAATTCTTTCTAGGATTCGACCGTGAATCTTTCCTGATTTCCACTGATTCCTAAGTGACCTAAGCAATTTGCAGTGTTTGTTACCATGAACCTGCCCATTCAGTACATACTATCTCTTGGACTTTTGGCTCTTAAGTCCACCATCTTCCTTTTAATTTATCAGATCCAAGTTTAATTTCTAGCATGGGCACTGATTATGTGAATTTAGACAATGATTTATGTAAAAAGAAAAGTGTAGATAATTTCAGACAGCTGTTCCACCTTTGGCATTGGTTGAGGACCTGCTCCTTTAAATATCATATTTTTAATTCTCTGCAACTTCCTTAGAGGTTGACCCTGTAATTCTCAGGGAGGTTGGATATCTGACCTGGGGTCACACAACTCAGAAACAGTAGAGCAGAGCCTTGAGCCTAAGCCTGGTTGTAAATTTCATGTTTCTCTATTAATCATCTTCCAAAGGCAAGAGAGAGTTCAGAGAAAGAATCTGGGCTCCTGGGGAAGCTTCTCCTCTGCATGTATAGCTTCTCTAACTGGAACAGTTTTCTACTTACATCTTGGAGTACTCCAGGTTGCTCCAGGAAGGTAGCTCATCTGTGAGAGAGAAATAATATAATCTGGCAAAAGCCAGTTTTTTTCTAGAATCCAAACTCCTGAGGGGGAAGTGCCTGCTTACAAGATGGCTTTCTGAATGTTCTTATGGTTGACTGAACACCAGCTGTGTCTTCTCTGAAATGTCTATTTAACATGACTAGGAATACATGCCAAGAGATTAACCTTGAAGGAAGTCAGGTCCAGTTGAAAATGAGCATAAGAACGCAGGGGATTTCCCATTTTCTGCCTGATAATGCTCACTTTTCTTTCAAACATGAAGTGAAACATGATTGATTTTGAGAATAATTTCCTTACTTTACTCCTTCCTAGCTGAATTGGAGGCTCCCCCTCTATGCTGACACACGCCCCTATGCATGACTCTGAGAGGGATCCTATCACAATGTGCTGTTCTCTGACTTGCGACTCTCCCTGCTTGCACTGTGAGCTCTTTGATGGAAGAGTCTGGATCTCATCTTTGAATTCTCAGTACTTAGCATAGGGCCTGATGCAGAATGAATATTTGCAGTTTGTGTTTATAAAGGAGGGAGAGTGAGGGGGGGATGGAGGGACAGAGAGAGATTGGAATTTAGAGGGGTAGAAGAGGAGAGGAAAGGAGAAGAGAGAAAGAGGGAAAATGGAGAAGAAAACAGGAAGAAAAAGAGTTAAAAATAGATGAATCCAGTGAAACTACTATGAGATATTTGGATCCAAACTCCATTAACTACCTGGCTCCCACATGTTTCTCTAGTAAGGGAGCATTGCTGTTGCCTCATATCCCTGAATATAAGCTTCAATTCCTCCTATATCCCACAGCTCTTAAAATATCTGAGTATTCCCCCTTTCTCTAGTGATGGTTATCCAAGTAAATGGTTGTGGGCTTTAGGGGCAAGGCTGGGGAAATCACATTGAATATACTTGTTCTGGTATTATAGGGTCCTACTTCTGGTGCTTCACACTCTTTTATTTGATGATATTGAGCTGAGAGATGGTTCAAATCTAGAGATTGCGCAAAGGGATCATGACTCCATTGGAGTAGCTGATCTGAGCCTTCTCATTCATTCTTACTTTCTTTTATTGTGTACACTAAGCAATACTCTTGTTGGTTGCCCATATATCTTGCCCCATGAACACCATGTTCTATTTTCTATATCCAAAGATGCAGTTCTGGCCCCTCCTGTTTGCCATTTTGACCTTGCTGTCTAATAGAGAAAGTATGTGCACTTTGCATCTGACAGTTAAGTGTTGCCATGTGGCCTCTGTTTTTCTGGTCACCTGTATGCTCTTGCCATTAGGAAGCCCAGTTCTGTAACAATATCTCCTAACAACAGCCTCAGCTGATGTCCTCCCTAACCATACATTTTTATCACCTTCTTGGTCCTCCCTCCCAAGCAACATGGCAAACTGAAGGGTTTCTCAGTCTTATATAATAGCCCCATTATACATTTCTACTTTTCTAAGCCTTTTTATTCCTTCCTTCCAAGTCTTCCAAGGCAATTTTTGGCATTTTTACTTAATTTAATGAAGGCTCTCACCTTTTTCAAAATTCTGTGAGTCAGAAAATTGCATACATTAGACCTTATCCCCAGGACCCTTGCCAAGGTTTTAATCCTGCATGATGAGGGAGTGGCTCCATATCAACAGACTCTCTCTTATTCAGTTTTAAGTTCCAACCATCCTTTGATCCCCCACCCTCTAAACTCACTCCTGGGCAGGCTCTTCCAGTGCCTGCTAGTGCATGTTAGTCAGTTCTTGCAGAAACTTTGATGTGTATCTCTCTTCTGCTGGCAGATTTAGCTCTTCCCTAGTTTATGTGGAGATTAAACTTAATTTATGAATCTTGTAGAAGGAGAAGAGATGGATGAAGATCCTGAGGAAGTTGGCATTGTCTTATAAGGCCTGTGCCTTATCTGACTTCTTTTAGTCCTAAAGGAAAGGAGGGGGCATGTCTTCCAAAAGGGGAATGCATCATTACTGCAGATCAAGAGAGTTTAGAGGAATCTGGGGGTTCAAAGCTCTCATTTGTATCTACCCAGAAATCATCATACTGACACTGAGAGTCCCACTCATTTCCTATCAGGGCCCTGTCTTTGGAACAAGGAGAATTGGCAAGGTTGAATGAGCCTTCTTTGAAATTACATTACTTTTATAATTAAATTCTGTGTCTGTTTTTCACTCTGTCAGTCCTCTGACTATACAGAATGAGTGTCTTTAATGTTGCCAAAGAGGGCCCTGAAAGTCTCACACTTAGCTTTAAATAGAGCGGAGCCTGCCATTTTTTTTCCTCAAATAATGGCACTTCACAATATCTACCAAGTTCCATTTTCCTTACAGTTACTATTTTCCTTGAACCTCTCAGATACTAGTCTACCAGAGTAAAAAATCTTAACAATTGCATTTGATATATCCTTATAATCATTCTAGGGTCTATCCAAGCTGTCAGTGATTGACATCTGACCAACAAGTGATCCACCTCCAGAGTCTCCTCATCTGTGTCTGCTTTTAAGACCACTTCTAATACCAACTGTTTTAGATTGGATTCCTTAGAAATGGCCTAAGACAAGGATTTCTGAGGAAGTGACTTATGGTGGGAGTGCTCTCTGGAAAGGAAGAGTGAGGGAAGCAGAATAGGACAAGGAAAGAAAGCTACTCAAAGACGTGGTCTCAACTGAGGACTGGTTTAGCCTGGTCCCATAGGACTTTTGACAAAAGAATTGTTCCATAGAGTTGGTCGCATGTTGAGACAAATGGAATGGTTTTCTGTCTCTCTCAGTCAGTCAGTCTTTCTCTGGAGAAGGGTAGGTTATAAACGTTCTGCATGAGGGGGCTCCTGTCCAGTCAAGGGCAGTTGTCTGAAGAAGGAGCCGTTGCCTGAAGCCAACCCTCACAGTAGCTGGGGGATTGGTGCAGTGAGTTGGTAGAGGACATGCTGAGTAGGGGATGCCAACAATCCCATTTCCACAACAACTTCCAAAAAATCACCTCAGAAAAGACATACTTTTTTTGATCTAGTGAGAGACAGATCTCATATAAGAATGGAATTGTCTCAAGTAACTAGAGAAAATTCCAATGACAAGCGAATTTCAAGGGAGTTATAGATAAATTATGTAATGTTTGTGTGTGTAATGTTAGAACCTGGATTGCTCTTTATAAAATTAGAACAGTTTTTGTTGGCTTCAGTACAGTTGTTAACATCCTATTCTCAAAAAATGAATAGAAGGTAAAACTAAAAGTTTTAAAAAAAGAGAATTCTAGAAAAGTCTTTATTTAGTGGTGAAGAAGAGAAAATAGATTTAAAACCTGGTCAATTTTCAAAGAATGGTGCTTAGTGCTAACCCTATGGAAGAAATGCTGGAAGTCTAGGGAAATAGATCATTTGTACACATGAGTGATTTGGTTAAAACTGTATCTTAAGCCATGCACATTTGTGGCCTTGAGATTAATAGAAAATAAGTTTGGGAGAAAGGGCAGTGAAAAAAATGTTTCACCAAGAGTAGACTACCTGAGCATACTGAGAACAATGGCCACAAGATAGGGGATTATCCCTCATACAAACATATCTATGGGTAGAGCAAGGAAAGGTCGACAGTGTCAAAAACAGTTGTAATAGCACTATGAAGATTTAAAAACATTTCACAACTATAAAGTATCAAGGTGATTACTGTTTTCTGTTAAATCCAATAATGCATATACCCGGTCTAGATACTTTAAGACCAAGCAACAGCAACCTACCACTAAAGGAATTTGAAGCATCTGGTTCACTAAAGGCAACAAAATACCCCCAATCCAGCTCGACTTCCTCATCATATTAACTGAACTCCTCAAACTTACAACTGAACCCAAGAAGAGGTCTGCCTATTTCGAGGCACAAATACTATTTACCTCAGACTCAACTGTTCTACAGATAGTGTACAGATTTTAATTTAATTTTTTTTAACTTTAAAAAAAATCTTTACTTATTTTTGAAAGAGAGAGAAAGAGAGACAGAGCACAAGTAGGGGAGGGGATGAGAGACAGGAAGACACAGAATCTGAAGCAGTCAGCACAGAGACTGATGCAGGGCTTGAGCTCACCAACTGCAAGATCATGACCCAAGCCGAAGTCGGACGCTTAACCGACTGAGCCACCTAGGCGCCCCAAGAATTTAATTTTAAAACATATGAGACATACACACACACACATACACACACATGAAAAACAACCCAGTTTTAGTAGAAAAAGTAATGTAACTAAACTCAGAGCAGATCCAGATATTGGAACTATCAGTGAGAGACTTTAAAACAACTATTTAAAAATATTTGAAGTCTCTGGAAATTGTACTAAAGGCATATAGCAAATGAAGAAACATTAATTCAAGAGAATATGCCAAGAGCAGCAAGAGTCTGTGGCACTTTAAACATGACCCAACACCTTCCTCCCCCTTCCCAATTCAGTATGGGAAGGAAAGTCCACTTCAGGCAGATATAGCCAAGAACAGTGGGCTCCCTTAGCCCCAGCTCCAAGCCAAGGGCTACAGTGTCTTCCCAAAAGGGGCAGGGGTCTGCACTTCTTCCTCTTCCTCCCTCACAACTACATGTTGCGAAAGCTAATTGCCAGGAGAATGCAGACAACAGGTTTGGGACTTCCTGCTCCTGCTCAGTCTTCATTCATAGAGCAGAGGTTCTACCTCAGGAACAGCACATTGAGAATATGAGGGCCTCAATCACCCTCCCTTGCAGAAAGGCAAGCCAAGAAGTTCAAAAATAATTGCTACTGCCCCATCACCCTGAAACTGAAGCAGGGGTATCACTTGGAAAAAACTGCACCACTGTCCTCAATCCCAGCTACAGAGTCATGTCCCAGATATTTTTCCCAGGGGACAGCCAGCTCTGAAGGAACTGACTATGTGAAACAGTGTGGGGATGTTCAAGCTTTAGAGTACTTTCAAAAACAATAAAGGTTTTGGTGGTGAGCAAAGGAGGAGTGTGGTAACTTCATAAAGGGATACAAAGAAAAGTATAGAGCAGCTAGTTTAACAGAAACGGAGAAAGAGACAGCTAAGAAATGCCTCCCTGGGGTCAAAATAAATGTCAAACTCTGACCTCAAAAATTACCTCTGTAAAGGAATCTTAAGTTAGTTGAATCCAACTATGGAGCAATTTATGCCTCAGGACATTGTCAAAAACAGTAGAAGAATTAGCCAGCAATCAGTACAGCCTAACAACTAGGTGTGATAAGGGAAAGAGACAGTCAAAGAGAGTCCTGTTAAAACCACTGTTACATTAGGGAGATTGTGCATATGGTGAAGACTGTGGCCTCTAAGGAGTGACCCCAGAGTGTACACACTGCCAGAGAAATGGACTAAAGTAGTCCAGCCAGGATACTAAACAAACCAACAAGTAAAGTGTATCAACAAGCCCCTGAGGTGGGATACCAGCATCCAGAGTGTTTTCGTATAATATCTAAAATGTCTAGTTTTCAATGAAAAATTACAAGACATGCAAAGAAACAAAGTACGACATATACACAATACAAAAGGCACACAACAGAAGCTGCTTGTTGAGGGCCCAGATATCACATTTTATAGTCAAAAGACTTCAAAGTAGCCATTATAAATACAAAAGTAGCCATAAAAATATGTTCAAACAACCAAAGGGAAAAAATGCTTAAGGAAGATATGTTGCTAAAGCTTCTCCACATAGAGAATATCTACAAAGAGATCAAAATTAAAAAAGAAAATCAAGTGGAAATTCAAGACTTGAAAAGCATAAGTGAAATTAAAAATTCAGTGGAAGAGAAGATGGGGCGCTTAAGTGGCTCAGCTGGTTAAGCGTCAGGTCACAATTTCATGGTTTGTGAGAACAAGCCCCACATCAGGCTCTGTGCTGACAGTGTGGAGCCTGCTTAGGATTCTCCCTCTCCCTCTCTGTCTCTCTCTGCCCTCCCCTGTGCTCTCACTCTCTTTCTCTCTCTATCTCACAATTCAGAAGAGCTCAATAGTAGATTTTTAACTTATAGAAAAATAAATTAATAAATTGAAGACAAATAAATAGGAATTATGCAACAAAAAGAACAGAAAGAAAAAAATAATGAAGAAAAAAGGAACAGAGCCTCAGAGAAATATGGGACTCCATTAAGGTCACCAACATATATGCAATGGGAGCACTAGAAGCATAGAAGAGACACAAAGGATAGTAAAAAATATTTAAGGAAATGATAGTTATTTTCTAAATTTTAATACCATTAATATACACATCCACAAAGGTTCAATGAAATCCAAGTAAAATAAATTCAATGAAATCCACAAACTAAAACACAATAGTGCATTTTCTAAAAGGCATAGAAAAAAATTCAAACCAGTAAAAGAAAGACATCTCAGGGAAAAGAGGACCCCAATAAGGTTAAATGCTTGACTTCTCATTGAAACATTTAAGACCAGAAGGCAATGGGATGATATAGTCAGAGTGCTGAAAGAAGAAAGTATGGCCAATAACTATGTTGTACACCTGAAATTAATATAACATTGTGTGCAAGCCATACTTAAATAAAAATAAATAAATAAATGAATAGTCAACCAAGAATCTTATATCCAGAAAAACTATCTTTCAAAAATTAAAGTCAAAAAGAGACATTGCCAGATAAACTAAAACAGACCCCTCTTATAAGAAATACTGAAGGAATCCCTTCCAACTAAAAGCAAATGACCCCAGGAAGTAATTAGAATCCATATACATGCAAAGAAACAGCATTGGTAAGGGTAATTCTGTAATGATGTAAGACAGTATAAATGTATATTTCTTCCCCTGCCTTCTATTAACTGATTTATTTTAATATAATTTATTGTCAAGTGGCTAACATACAGTATATAGAGTGTGCTGTTGGTTTTGGGGGTAGGTTCCCATGATTCATCACTTACATACAACACCCAGTGCTCATCTCAACAAGTGCCTTCCTCAATGCCCACCATCCATCTTCCCCTACCGCCCACCCCCATCAACCCTCAGTTTGTTCTCTGTCTTTAAGAGTCTCTTATGGTTTGCCTCCCTCTGTCTCTGTTTGTAACTATTTTCCCCCTTCCCTTCTCCCATGGTCTTCTATTAAGTTTCTCAAGTTCCACATATGAGTGAAAAATATGATATCTGTCTTTCTCTGACTATTAACTAATTTAAAAAGCAATTATATTAAAAAATAAGTAAATAGTTGTATTGTTGAATGGATAACATAAACAAATGTAATATATTTGCCAATAATAGCACAAAGGAGGTGGATAGAGGCAGAGCTGTTCTGGAGAAAGAAAATGACACCAAATGGCACCTTGAATCTGAGGGAAAAGCTAAGAGTACCAGAAAAGGTAAATTAGGATAATACAACAAATGCTATAAATATATACTTGCTCTTCTTTCTTCTTCCATGTTCTTTAAAAAATATATAAAGTAAAAAATGTTTTAAATAAAAAAATATAAAGTAATAAATGTAACAATGTATTGCTAAGCTTGCAACTATATAGACACTGTAAGAACAGTAAGAAAAGAAGGGGAGAGAGCTACATAGGAGTAATGTTTCCCTAGCTAACTGGCATTGTTAGTATACATCTGAAATGAATTCTAAATTAAGATGTACATGGCAAGTCATAGAGCATCATCAAAAAAAATAGAACTTTTAAAAGTTTTAAACTTTAAAATGAAAATAATCAAAGATATCAAAATAAAAAGCCTTTAAAGACAAATATCATATGACTTCACTCATATGAGGACTTTAAGATACAAAACAGATGAACATAAGGGAAGGGAAGCAAAAATAATATAAAAACAGGGAGGGATACAAAACATAAAAGACTCTTAAATATAGAGAACAAACAGAGAGTTGCCGGAGGGGTTGAGGGAGGGGGGATGGGCTAAATGGGTAAGAGGCATTAAGGAATCTACTCTTGAAATCATTGTTACACTATATGCTAACTAACTTGGATGTAAATTAAAAAATAAATAATTTTTTAAATAAAAAATTTAATTAAAAAATATAAATAAATAAATAAATAGGAAAGCTTTTGCACAGTGAAGAAAACCACCAAGAAAATGTAAAGGCAACCCACTGAATGAGAGAAGATAGTTGCAAATGATATACTGATAAGAGTTATGATCTAAAATTAAAATTATTATTAAATTATTATTTAAAAACAATACAACTGAATACCAAAAAAAACCACCCACAAATAATCCAGTTTAAAAATAGGGAAAGGTCCTGAATAGACATTTTTCCAAAGAAGACTTACAGATAGCAAATAGACACATGAAATGATGCTCCATATCATTCATCATCAGGGAAATGCAAATCAAAACTACAATGAGATATCACCTCATGCCTGTCAAAATGGCTAAAGTTAAAAAATACAAGAAATAACAAGTGTTGGCAAAGATGTGAAGAAAAAGAAATCCTTGTGCACAATCGGTGGGAATGTAAATTGGTGCACCCCCTGTAGAAAACAGTATGGAGTTTTCTCAAAAAAAATAAAAATAGAAATACCATATGATACAGTAATTCTACTACTGGATATTTACCCAAAGAAAATGAAAACACTATTTAGAAAAGATACATGCACTCTTATGTTTATTACATCATTATTTACAATAGCCAAGATATGAATGCAACCTAAGTGTCTACTAATAATTGAATGGATAAATGTATATATGGGTGTGTGTGTGTGTGTGTGTGTGTGTGTAAAATGGAATGGTACTCATTCATTAAAAAATAAGCTCTTGCCATTTGAGACAGTATTGACGGACCTAGAAAGTAATATATACTAAGTGAAGTAAGTCAGACATTGAAGGACAAATACCATATGATTTTACTTATATGTGGAGTCTTAAAAAACATAACAAATGAACAAAACAAAACAAAAAAGCCAAAAAAACTCAGTACAGAACAAATTGGTATTTGCCAGAGGGAGGCGGGTTGGGAGATGGGTGTAATAGATAAACAGGATTAAAAAGTACAAACTTTCAGTTATGAAGTAAGCACCAAGATGAAAAGCACAGCATAGGGAATAGTCAATCATATTGTAGCAATGTTGTATGCTGACTACACTTATTGTGGTAAACACTGAGTAATGTATAGAATAGTTGAAACAATACACCATACATCTGTAACTAGTGTAACGTTGTATGTTAATTGCACTTCAATTTAAAAATAAAGAGTACTACAATCCAAATAAATAAATAAATAAAATATTATACTAGCAAATATTGACTTCCGTAAAAGTAATGTAACTAGGATTAACATGTAAAATGATGTAGTGGAAAAGGTGACCAACATGCGTAAACAAGAAGGGTTTTCGGTAGAGAAATAAAAACTGTAAGAAAGAATCAAAGGAAGATATTATAAACTAAAAAATACTGCATGAGGGGAAAAGAACTCCTTTCATAAGCTCATCAGTAGACTCAATAAAGCTGAAAAAAGAATCAACAGATTTGAGAATAGGCAATATTATATATGTACAGCATATGTTTACTAAGTTTCCTACTGTCTAATTACTTGGACCAAAATATTTTATATTCCCACCAAAAATATATAAAATTTCCTATTCTTGTGCTATGAAAGCCCTTTGTACAAATTAGAAAAGACATCCTTTCTGCATTACTGAAGGAGAAAAAACTGACAGACCTCAGAAAATGAATGTGGATGTGGGTGAATACCTTTGTGACAACCTTCAGCCCTTTCTCTAGCCAATGAAGTCCCATTACAACCCACTGGTTGGCTAGCAGAACATGGGTTGGATTAAGGCCCCACTCAACACCTCATCTAGTGCCCATATGAGGTGAAATCAACTAGGTCATATGTGGTGGTCTTCCTTGTCCTCATCAAATGGAAGGCATCCCCACACAGCACTCTTTGCAAACCTATGGAACACCATCATCCACTGCTGGGTGTCTCAATATATCCACCCAGTTCAGGTGCTGAGTGTTATCATTTAATCAACACGTTCCATCAAATCCCTTCCTCAAACATTATGAATATCCTACAACTGCATTGCTAAATAGCCATGCCCTGGAATTCCTGAAGGACTGTGAGTTAAGAGGGTAGCTTCTCATTCCTTTGATGCTCCCCACAGAGAAGATCTATGGAAAGGTACTAATACACATGGATTTGGGAGACAAAGAAATAAAGGCATCATGAAGCCTGAAGTCTGCGTCTGGGAGCAGTCTCACTAGAAATAGTTGATTTAAGCAGCTGTAAAATGCTAATTCTCTGTAGAATTAGTCATTTAATTCTTTTTTGTCTCAATTCCCAAACATCCCAAAATATTTCATATATTTACTTCACAAAGATTTACTGAAAAAAAAAAGTATTCCAATCCCCATCTCACCAATCTAGGTTGCTTCTGTGGCAAAAAAATGTATATAACATTTTATTTACTTTGCAGTAAAATGGGACCAGAATAAACCGCACGATAAACCACAAGAGTAAGAGAGAAACACAATATTTAAAATACATGTGGCAATCTTGTCAAGAAATTGGACAAAATATAGTAAAAGTCTACAACATTTAACAATGGTGACAACAACAACAAAAGTGAGCTTCTCTTCCTTGGTACTCCAGACCTGCACCCTTAGCCTTCTCCCATATCCTTCCTCCATCAGGATACACATTTTGAGAAAGGGATTATTAGCGAATTAACTGAGCTATAGATTGCTACAAAAATATATGTGTTTCTTTTCTCTACTTCCTCCCACTTCCCAAAGATATGCTTCCATAGTTCAATAGTGGAAGCAGCAGGAACTGATGAATGAGATTCTAGTGAGCACAGATGGGTTTCATTTTCATCTTCTTTGTCTTCTTCCATGGCCTGACTGGAAACTGTACATACCATTTGCTTCTGAAAGGATGATAATGATAAGAGAGGAATTAGGGTTTTCTAGGTTACTTAATAATCCCCAATGATTACTGTGTTTCCAAACAAAATTGACATAGAAGAATCAATCCTTGACCAGTCGACAGCAGCGTTTCATACCATCCCGAAGGGCCTCTTTGACTTTGTCATTCCTCAGGGTGAAGATGAAAGGGTTCAGGAAAGGGGTTACCACAGAAATAAACAGGGAAACTATCTTGTTGTACTCAGCAGCCTGTGTTTGCTTAGGTTTTACAAACAGGAACAAGCAGCTTCCATAGCCAATCACAACAAAGATGAAGTGAGAGGCACACGTAGAGAAGGCTTTCCTCCGGCCTGAGGCTGTGGGGATCTTGAGGATGGTAGAGATGATGTAGGTGTAGGAGACTATTGTTGGGGCCAGCGAACCAATGATAATGACAACAGCCATTAAGAAGAGAACAAACTCTGTGAAAAGAGTGTCACCACAGGATAGTTTGAGCAGTTGCCCTCGGTCACAGAAAAAATGGTCTAACAGATTTGACTTGCAGAAGGTAAACTGAAATGTGGCATAGACTGGCCATATTTCAGAGAGGAACCCAAACACCCATGACACAATGACCACCCAGATGCAGGTGTGGCTGTTCATAATGATGTTGTACCTCAAAGGGTTACAGACAGCCACGTAACGATCCACAGCCATCGCTCCCAGTAATGCGAACTCTGTGGTCCCCACAGCAAGGTACAGGAAGAGCTGGGTGACACATGCAGCCAGAGATATTGTCTGCATCCCAGGGAGCATCAATCCCCAAAGCATCACAGGCACGATAATAGTTGTAACCAATATCTCCAAGGCAGAGAGATGACCAAGGAAGAAATACATAGGGGACCGCAGACGTTTATCCACACAGACAATCACGATGATGACTGTGTTTCCCATTAACGTTGCTGAGTAGAAGAAAAAGAATATGGCAAAAAGAGTGTGGTGTAGTTCTTGGGACCCGGGAAAGCCTAGAAGGCAGAACTCAGTGGCACCAGAGAGATTGTTCATCATTTACTCCTTGTTTCTGTTTTTGAAAAACCTAGAGCTCGAAGACTGGTAACATGGCTCCACATGGTCCTGTTCTCCAAAGAGAAGGAAGACAGGTTAAGATGAGAAACTATCTCCAACCTGAAGACCAGGTGAAAAGCCCTGACTGCAATGCTCTGCACAAGGCCACACCTCAATGTGGTGACCTCCAATCTACCTCAAGATCACCTGTCTTGAAGATGAGGACTCCTTCATCTCTATAGAGGATAAGAACCCTTTCTTGTTTTTTTACACTACTGGATACGCCTTCTCTCAGGGGACAGAGGATAAGAGTGTTAAACTGGCCACTTATGAAGCTGTGTTGATCAGCCACACCAGGCCTGGGATTGTGTCATTTCCTCTTATGTTAATTGTAGCAGATGATAGAAAGGTGTTCTAGGTGATGTTCAAAACATGGAATATTGAACCCTGTGCCTCATCCTTACTAGTACTGTCTAGACTTATCATGGGGCAGTAGAAAAGCAGCAGAGGACTAAGACCAACACCCCTGCTCTCCCCAGAGTGTGAACTTCCATGGTACAGAGCAGACACATCTACAAATGAGAGCTCTGGAGCTCTCTGGAGATAATTTCCCAGGGCAGAATCATTCTTCCCTAAACCCATGTGCTTTGCAAAATGTTGGGAGAGAGGAAAGGTGGCACCTGTCCCTAACAAGGATAGATCTGAGGCCAGTAGCCCCTGTGGATGTCTGGATCTTGACCTCTCACTTTATTCATCCCATTACTCAAATGTCATCTCCTCAGAGGATTCTATCCAGTAACCCTACACCAATTAGGAATAACTTGTTCATTTTTGGACTTTACCATTCTTTGTAGCACTTTTTATTACCTGATATGATATGTATACTAATTTCATTCCTTCATTGAACATTAAGCAAATTCAGCAGTGGATAGAACAAACAAAAATTCCTGCCCTGTGGAGCTTACATTCAAGGGGAGGGTGGATGCCAGATTATATACAAGACAAGTAAGTACAATTATGATGCTAGTCTATTCATCATGCTGGAATAAATATAAGGCAAGGAAGAAGGACAGGAAATCTAATTTCATGTATTCACAGTTCATCTATGATACTAGAATATAAACTCTATGAAGGCAGGGACATGTGTGTATATATCTATCTATATCTGTGTCTGTATCTACATCTATATTTATATCTATATTATTGTTGAGCTATAAAGTCATGCTGATAAATTTCCCTACATGATGGTTGCTTGGATGTGTGCTATATGGTTAAATAGTACTTGATGCTCATTAAAGCAGTCGGGCCATACCCCGTGGAGCCCACTCTTCTTGATTTGCTTTCATGGCTCACATTACCATTTCCCCGTCTTCACTTCCCTTACTCATGCCACCTCCTCCAAGCCTCTGAAGGTTGGAATGATGGGCAAACAGGTTAAGAACAGTATTGTGGGGATGGCTCAGTGATCTGCATTGCTAAAATGTCTGTGTATTGGGCACTGGGTGAAAAAATATAGAAGAATCTTAGCAGTGACTGTTTTTAACATTGGAACAGAGGAGAAATAAATCTGCTCTCTGCTGTGTAGAGGGGATTCGGTGATGTCCTCAACCACTCTTTAAGCTCTGGGCCTCCTTTGTTCTAACAGGTAGCCAAGCCCAGAACTCCAATCTGATCTTCTCCTACTCTTTCCTTCCTAGAGGAAAACCCTGAGAAAATACTCACCCCCATGGAGGGGCCTCTCCACCCTTCTCAGACTCTCCAGGACTTGGATAACTTGTCTGGCTACTGCTGATGCATATACAGGGGCCACAGCAACTTACTCAACAGGAGCTGAGCAGAAAGTCCAGAAATAACAGCATTGTGGGAACTGAGGGTCTCTTTCTCTCTCCTTCCCTCCCACTACCCTCCTTCCCAAGGGGACTTAGTCACTGAGGTACCTGTTCTTAATTAGCCCAGGTTCAGGGCGTCCCTAAGCAATCAGACTGCGGAAAGCAGAACAAACTTTTAGTTATTCCCTTTTTTGACCAATTAAGTGTCAGAACTTTTGAAACTTTTTGCTTAATGAAGAAACCTGAAATCTCACCAATCACAGGCTTTCAATACCAAAACTGCCTCCTCAAAGGCCCCAAGTCTAGGATTCAAGAGACATCTCAGACTCTAAGCAGATTACCCCTTCTGCCCTATATCCTAGACTCTTCTCCGATTCTCTTAGCTATTCAGAGAAAAAATCATCCCCTAACCCCCAATAGGACACATTACAATTGACATCTAAAATGTGCACCAATATCCTAAAAGCATGCATATTGGTCTCAGTCAAAGCCTTAACTTCACCAGAAATCCCCTACAAAGCCTGTTTCCTCCTTCACTCATTTCATAGAGAAGCTCCTGCTCCTAACTCTGAGGACCTTCCAGAAAACTGGGGAGAGTTTCTGCCCCCAAATTGTACTTCACTCTCTGCTACTGTCTCAGGTTTCCACTCTTCTGAACACACATGCATCTGTATGCATTCAAGCAAGATTCTTACATTTATTTCTATGGTGTGTCCATGTTTGCCAGCTGGGCACTTCAAAGTGGCAAGCATAAGGACAGCCAATATAGGCAGTTATATTTACAACCTGAACCAACTGACAAATGTAAATTGTAAGTCTGCTTTATGCTAGAGCGAGACAGAAAAAATGGCAGCTACAACCATTTATCTGGATTTGGGATTTCATTTGAAGTATACCTGTTAAGTCTGAGAGTGTCAATAGATGCAGAAGGGTATAATTTGGGAATAATCTTCCTTCCCATTTCTGATGTTGCCAAGCCCAACTAGATTGCCATATAATATTAGAAAAAATTTATAAGTATGTATCTGCATATTCTTTATAGAAAATCTTGTGAAAATCTATTTTAAAACCTTTTCTCTCTCATTTAACAATATATAAAAATATATAAAAATAGATATATATGGGAATGCAAGCTGGTGTAGCCACTCTGGAAAACAGTTTGGAGGTTCCTCAAAAAATTAAAAATAGAACTACCCTATGGCCCAGCAATTGCACTACTAGGTATTTATACAAGAGAAACAGGTATGCTGTTTCGAAGGGACACATGCACCCCAATGTTTATAGCAGCACTACTGACAATAGTCAAAGTATGGAAAGAGCCCAAATGTCCATCGATGGATGAATGGATAAAGACAATGTGGTGTATATATACAATGGAGTATTACTCGGCAATCAGACAGAACGAAATCTTGCCATTTGCAACTATGTTGATGGAACTGGAGGGTATTAGGCTAAGCGAAATTAGTCAGTCAGAGAAAGACAACTATCATATGACTTCACTCATATGAGGACTTTAAGACACAGAACAGATGAACATAAGGGAAGGGAAGCAAAAATGATATTTAAAAAAGCAAGGGGGACAAAACACAAGAGACTCTTAAATATTGAGAACAAACAGAGGGTTACTGGAAGGATTGTGGGGGGGGGTGGGCTAAATGGGTAAGGGGCATTAAGAAATCTACTCCTGAAATCATTGTTGCACCAGATGCTAACTCATTTGGATGTAAATTAAAGAAAAAAATAGAAGCTCCTGTAACAGGAAAACTAAATGAATAAAAATTTTAAAAAATAGATATATAAAGCATATCTATACATGTTGCCCACTTTTATTTCTGCATAGTGTTCTGTTATAGGGATGCCCATTCTTTATTAGTTATCCCTCTGCTGATCATTGCTTATTGTGTTCATTTTATTGTGAAAAATGATGCTATAAATATCTTTATACATCATAACTCCATACACATGATATTTCTGATAAATCCCTAGACTGGGCACTTACAAGGTAGATATGTTAAAGGTACTGGTTTCTATTAACGCCAATTATATTCCAAAGATTTTGGATTGATTCACACTGACACTAAGACTGTGTGATAAGAGCACTCTTGATTTCCTGATCTGCTACTAACCAAAGATATGATCATAATTCATTTAAATTAAAGACAACAATATTAAAATACCTTAAATGAGAAATCAATTGGAAAACCTGCTGAAGTAGAAAATGTTTTGAAAGTTAAAAATTACCAAAACTGATTCAAAAAGAAATTAAACATGTTTCCTAAGTATTCCTAATATGGAAAATAATTGAATTCATAATTTAAAATGCTCCCACACAGAAAACTATAGTTTCAAGTGGCTTTACTGGTATATTCTATCAAATTTTTAAGGAAGAAATATTTCCAATTCTACATAGAATTTTCCAGAAAATTGAGCGCAAGGGAACACTGCTGATTAATTTTATGAGGTCAGAATTAAATCTTGATACCAAGGACACTGAAAAAAAAGAAAACTAAGAACCAATATCCCTTGTGAATATGAAAGGAAAAATCATTAGTAAAATATGAGAAAATAAAATCCAGCAATACTTAAAGAGAATAATGTGCCATAACAAAAGGATGGTTTTATTCCAGATATGCAAGGTTGGGTTAACATTGGGAGATTAATTAATATAATTCACCATATGAACAGAAATAAAGAGAAAAACTACATGGTCACTTAAACAAGAGCAGAGAAGGCATTTCACAAAAATCAACATCCACTGATGAAAAACTCTGATCAAACTAGGAACAAATGGAATCTTCTTTAAACTCATAAATAGAACCCACCAAAAATCTAATTCTAACATGAAACCTAATGATGAAAGACCTAATTTCTTCCTCCAAGATAGGGAGGAAGGCAACAATATCTGTTCTCACCACTTCTATTCAACATTAAACTGGACATCCTAGCTAATGCATTAAGGCAAGAAAATGAAATTAAAAGCATACAGTTAGTAAATAAAGAAAAAATATTTATTTGCAGATTACATAATCCATTATGCAGAAAATCCTAAGAGATCCACAAAACAAAAACAAAACCAAAAACAAAAACTTCCCAGAAATAATGAGTGATTACCAGGCCCACAGGACAAAGGCCTCAATATATAAAAATCTATTGTATTGTTACATACTAGCAAGAAACTAGAGATGAAAATAAAAATTATAATTTATAATAAGATGGAAAAAATGAAATACTAAAAGATAACTCAACGAACTGTACATGACTATACACTTGAAACTATAAAACATTGCTGATACAAACTGAGAAATACCTAAATAAATTAACATTGTATTTTCATGAATCAGAAGCTTGAATTTTGTTTAAATGCCTTTTTCTTTTCAAATTAGTCTCTAAATTCAATAAAATGTCACTCACAATCCCAGGAAGTTTTTATTTTAATATTGAAAAGCTGACTCTAAGATTTCTATGCAACGATGAAGAACTAAGAAGAGCCAAAAGAATTTTGAAAAAGAACAAAAAAGGTGGGAGACTCACAATACCTTATTTACAACTTAATTTAAGTTACAGTAATCAAAACACTATCTTACTTACATACTATGATTAGATCAAGAGACATAAACCAATAAAATAGAATAGAGAATTCAGACACAAATGCCAACATATATCTTTAATTGATTTTGACCACATGAAGTGTTGGTGAAGGTGTGGAGAAACTGGATCTTTCGTACACTGCTGGTGATATAAACAACAACAAGTAAACATACACTTAGCCTACAAAGCCATAATTCAACTTCACTCTTAGATATTTTCCCAAGCTATAAGAAAACACACATCCACAAAACACATCTTCATGAATGCAATTTTATTCACAATAAACTCGAAAAACCCAAGTGATGATTAATAAGTGAATGGATAAATAAATGGTACATTCATACAGTGGAACACTACTCAGAAATAAAAATCTATTGATAGATGCACCATCATGGATAATTCTGTACAGGGCTACAGTAAGCAAAAGAATCCTGACATAAATATTATTATTTCATTAATAAGCTCAAGAAACAAAAAATCTGATCTATAATAACAGAAAACAGCCTGAGGTTAGGAATGAAAATGGAGATTTATTCAAAAGGAGCACAAAGAAACCTTTAGGGTGATGAACATATTTTATAATTTGGTTGTGATAGCTACATGTATCTATACATTTGTTAAAACTCACTGAAATTTACACATCAAATGGCTACATTACTGTATGAAAATTAACATTAAAAGTGTTGAAAATATTTTTTAAATAAATCCAAACTATAACAGGAGAGGGCTCATCATTAGGGGATTGATGGGTAGAGAAATGAGGTAAGGTTAAGTGAAGTATAAAGTTATATTAAGTATAAAGTATATAACTGAAGGCTAAACAGAATAGGTAGACAAAGTAAGGTATGTCGAATATGGTTGTGGATTAGGTGTGAGGATGGGGAAAATTAAAAGAACACAAGGTGAAGACCAGACTTAACTAACCCTAATGGATGGCAGAATGTAACAAGTAATTTCCTGACCAGTCTCCAAACAGATGTTCCCTTTGACCACTTTCTATCACCTTTTTGAGTAACTTTCGGCAAGCACCTCTTAAGTTTACAAACAAACTTTAGTTTGTAAAATGGATGACAGATATAAACCACCAGTAAAGCTTATAACATGAGAGCACAATTTTAAAATATACGTCTTTGGTGAAAGTTAAAGGATCTCAAGACAGTGAACAATCGTGGATAAACTATTGAGATTAGAATCAGGAACCTGAATGCTAATTCTTTTTCATACCCACTAGCTATGTTATATTCAATTCGGTGTGTGAGTGTTCAACTCTCTGGCTTTGGTTTTCTCTTCTGAAATATCAGGGCAGTGAGGTACAGGATGTCTGACCTCTCTTTCAGAATCTCTACCTTGCCCAAAGTGAAGGGGCAAGGAGCAGAAACTGAGCTAGTCCTTGAGCCTTGTAATGATGCACTGAGCCTCTCAGCCTCCTGCTGAGGCTCTCCACTCATTACCTTTGGTCATGGAACCCCTCTGCGAAGCTAAACTTTTTGTCAGAATCAGCTCTTTCCAGATAACATCATGGGCACTCATAGACCGCACCAGACTCAGTACCTAAAGTTACCCTTGATTACTGGATTGTTTATGTGAGTAAAGCTGGTGACTGCCCAAACTCAAAGTTGGCCAAACCTGAAGGCCATTCCATGTCTATATTTTTTCCATATTCCACATAAGCACACTGGAGACACAGGCAAGAGGAGAAGTCAAAATGGACCAGAGAAAGAAAGAGCCATCTTGATGATCTAGGAGGACAGATAGGGTTATTACCCCAAGTGCTGAATGCCTGCCCACAAAAGAAGGGATGAGAGAAAATTATCCTTACTTGCCTGCCTCAAAAGTCTGCTAACTGACCTTCACGTCTGCCATCACTTCCCTCTTTCTACTCTGTTCTCCCCATAACTGCTTGAGTGATCTTTTAAGACACAGATTGGATCAGGTCCCTCCCCTGATTAAAACCTTCTCACTGCTCATTGGTCACTGTCCCGAGTGCTGTAAGGATCTATATGATTTCTAGAAATGCTTTTCTCTAATGTCATCTGTGTTTCCCTTCCTTCACCCCATGCTGTCCAGCAGCACTGACATTCTTTTAGTTCTTTCAAGGGCTTTAGTGCATGCTCTTAATGCACTCTTAATGTGCTCGCTCCATTCCCACCCAGCTTTGCCTTGTTCATGCCACACATCAGTTAATGATCACTTTATTTTTTAACTTTTTAAAAAATGTTTATTTATTCAATAATTCTTTGAGAGTTATTATAAATAATCTCTTTGAGAGAAGAGAGCACAAACGGGGAAGGGGCCAAGAGACAGTGAGACACAGAATCCAAAGGAGGCTCTGAGCTATCAGCACAGAGCCCAGTGCCAGACTCAAACCCACAAACTGTGATATCATGACCTGAGCTGAAGTTGGATGCTTAGCCAAGTGAGCCACTGAGCCACTGAGCACCCCATGATCCTTTCTTATAGGGGCTTTCCCTAACCTCCACAGACATATTCAGGTTCCCTGTCAGGTGTTCTCCAAATACCCTTGTAGTAGATGCTATGTGCCTTCCCCAGACCTCCCTCAGGACCAAGGTACTCACCCCACCCCATAGCTGAGGTTATCCCTAGAAATTGCCCTCAGTTAAGCAGAAGTGCCTCCACCAAGATTATAGCCTTTCCTCTAAGGTAGCCTGTACCCAATGACCTGTAGGTGCAGGAGTGCAAATGTCCAGCTCCTGTGTTTGAGGTAAGGACACAAGTCAACACAATTCTAAAGAGCCATCCTAGCTCCAGGGCTCCCGGTGGGATTGGTTCCTCCTGGGGTTGAAGCCTCTGTGGCAACTTCATCACCAGTCAGCTTCTCCTCTGCCCAAACAAATTCTCCCCCATACCTTTACAGTAATTATCTCAAAGATCACTCCCAGACTTAAGACAACCTGACAATTTCTTTCCTGAATGATCCACAGTTTTAAATATATATATATATATATATATATATATATATATATATATATATAGTGTGTGTGTGTGTGTGTGTGTGTGTGTGTGTGTGTGTGATTTTACTCTGTATGGTATATCTCTTCACCAAATATGCTCTATCAGGAAAGAGACCATGTCCACTATGTTTCCCGTTATATTTTAAGCACACTGTATGAAAGGTAACTGTTATTCAAAAGATGTTCTTGCTGAATGATCTGTTCTTAATTTGCAATCAAGTTGGACTCTTTCATAGTTTCAAAAACCATTTATGTTTTTCTTTATTGAACTTACCAATTTAGAAGGGAACTTTATGCACAAATAAAGCAAACCTTTATTTTAAAAATTAAAAATTGGGGCACCTGGATGGCTTAGTCAGTTAAGCCTCTGAGTCTTGATTTCAACACAGGTCATGATCTCATGGGTTCATGAGACTGAGCCTTGTTTCAGCATCTGTGCTGATGGAGCCTGCTTGGGATTCTCTCCTTCTCACTCTCTCTCTGTCCCTCCTCTGCTCACATGCACTCCCTCTCTCAAATTAAACACTTAAAAATTTTTCAGTAACACTCTATTTATTCATTCATTCATTTATTTATATTTGTATAGTTAAATATTTTATTCTTATGTGGTTAACTTTAAGTCTTTTAGTATCCTGGGGTCTGTGTTTTCCTCAGAGAAGTCTATGTTCATAATCCAAGTAACTAAAAAAGGAGTGAAGAAAAATGAACATAGTTGCAGAGAAATAAGGGTGTCTATTAAGTGCACTAAATACAGGCTGTGGTGACACTAGAATAGGAGAGACAAAGGAGAGTAAGAAATCTTCAAAGAAATGATGATTGAAAACTTTCCAAATTTTATGAGAAACA
Organism: Acinonyx jubatus; assembly: GCF_027475565.1. Taxonomy (NCBI): domain Eukaryota; kingdom Metazoa; phylum Chordata; class Mammalia; order Carnivora; family Felidae; genus Acinonyx; species Acinonyx jubatus. The sequence continues at coordinate 12,214,931 of NC_069383.1, read as the reverse complement.
TTAATTTACACACCCAAGAAAATCAATGAACTCCAAGTGAAATGAATTCAAAGAGATCTGCACACAAATACATAATACTAAAATTACTAAAAGACAAAGAACAAATCTTTAAAGCAACAAGAAAAAAATGATTCCTCACATACAAGGAGACTCCATTAATATTAACAGGTGACTTCTCCTGGAAACAGTTAAGACTAGAAGGTAATGGGATGACATATTTAAGTGCTTAAAGAAAAAACATGGTCAATCAAGAATCTTATATCCACCAAAACTACCTTTCAAAACTGAAAGCAAAGGAAAGACACATAACTCCCAGAAAAACTTAGGGCACCAGGGTGGCTCAGTTGGTTAAGCATCTGACTTTGGCTCAGGTCATGATCTCATGGTTCTTGAGTTGGAGCCCTACACTGGGCTCTGTGCTGACAGCTCAGTCCCTGGAGCCTGCTTCAGATTCTGGGTCTCCCTCTCTCTGTCCCTCCACAATTCTCTCTCTCTCTCTTAAAAATAAACATAAAAAAAAAACCTCCCAGAAAAACTCAAACAGAAAATTTGTTGTTAACAGAGTCTTTATACAAGAAATACCAAAGAAATTTCTTCCAACTAAAAGCAAATCGTCCCATCATCTACTGCTGGGTGGCTCAATATCTCCACCCAGTTCAGGGCTGGCTGGAGGTGCTGAGTGTTACCATTTAATCAATACCTTCCTGGGGCACCTGTGTGGCTCAGTCAGTTAAGACTCTGGCTCTTAAATTTTGCCCAGGTCAAAATCTCAGGGTAGTGAGATCCAGCCCTGTGTCACTAATAGCATGGAGCCTGCTTTGGGATTCTCTATCTCCTCTCCTCTCCTCTCCTTTCTTCTTCTTCTTCTTCTTCTTCTTCTTCTTCTTCTTCTTCTTCTTCTTCTTCTTCTCTCTCTCTTTCTCTCTCTCTCTCTCTCTCTCTCTCTTTCCCCCTCCACCCACTCACATACATTCTCTCTTTCAAAATAAATATATAAACTTTTTTTAAATAAAAAATAATGAAAATACTTTTAAATTCCTCCTTCCTTCAAATACCTTGCTCCAACATGATGAGCTTCCTACACTTGCATTGTCATAAAACCATGACTTATATTCCTGAAGAGCTGCAAGTTGAGAGGGTAGCTTCTTATTTCTGTGGTGCTCCCCATAGGGAAAATTTATGACAGGGTACTGAGACACTTGGATTTCAGAGACAAAGAACCACAAGCATCATGAAGCCTAAAGTCTGAGTCTGGAAATAGTCTCAACAAACATAGTAGATTTAAGCAGTTGTACAACACAGGATGCTTTCTCTAGAATTAGTCATTTAATTCTTACTTGTCTCAATCCCCATATGTCCCAATACCAATATGTCCCAAAATATTTCATATCTTTACATCGCTAATACTTACTAAAAGGAAAATATTCCAATCCCCATATCTCCACTCTAGATTTGTTCTGTGGCAAAGAGTATGTAACATTGTATGTACTTTGCACTAGCAATGGGGCCAGCAGAGAAAAACCAGCAGAGAAAGGAGAACCATAGAATATTTAAAGTGCATACAGCCATTAGGTCAAGAAATTGCACAAAATACAGGAAAATCTCTACAACAGTTGATAAAGAAACAAAGTGAGCATCTACCCCTTGGGACTGATTATGCCAGATGCCTCCCCACCACTTCTTCCCACATTCTTCCTTCCCTAGGAAATACATCCTCAAAAATGCATTGTAGGAGAATGAATTGAAGGATACAGAGCTATAAACATGTGTGTATTACCTTTCGTTAATCATCCCACTTCCCAAAGATATGCCTCCATGGTTCAAGAGGGGAACCATCAGAAACTGAGGAAAGAGATTCTAGTGTGCAGAGAATAGGTTTCATTTTTATCTGTCTTGTCTTCTCCAACAGCACAGATTGGAGGTTGTACAAAACTGATCTTTGAAAAGATGATAATTATAAGAGAGGAGCTAGGGTTTTCTAGGTTAGTGAATAATTTATAGTGAAGACATTGCCACCCAAAACTGATGTAGAGAGATTTAATCCTTTACCAGTCGACAGCAGCGTTTCATACCATCCCGAAGGGCCTCTTTGACTTTGTCATTCCTCAGGGTGAAGATGAAAGGGTTCAGGAAAGGGGTTACCACAGAAATAAACAGGGAAACTATCTTGTTGTACTCAGCAGCCTGTGTTTGCTTAGGTTTCACATAGAGGAACAAGCAACTGCCATAGCCGATCACAACAAAGGTGAAGTGAGAAGCACACGTAGAGAAGGCTTTCCTCCGGCCTGAGGCTGTGGGGATCTTGAGGATGGTAGAGATGATGTAGGTGTAGGAGACTATTGTTGGGGTCAGTGAACCAATGATAATGACAATAGCCATTAAGAAGAGAACAAACTCTGTGAAAAGAGTGTCACCACAGGATAGTTTGAGCAGTTGCCCGCGTTCACAAAAAAAGTGGTCTAACAGATTTGACTTGCAGAAGGTAAACTGAAATGTGGCATAGACTGGCCATATTTCAGAGAGGAACCCAAACACCCATGACACAATGACCACCCAGATGCAGGTGTGGCTGTTCATAATGATGTTGTACCTCAAAGGGTTACAGACAGCCACGTAACGATCCACAGCCATCGCTCCCAGTAACACAAACTCTGTGGTCCCCACAGCAAGGTATAGGAAGAGCTGGGTGACACATGCAGCCAGAGATATTGTCTGCATCCCAGGGAGCATCAATCCCCAAAGCATCATGGGCACAGTAATAGTTGTGATCAGGATCTCCAAGGCAGACAAATGACCAAGGAAGAAATACATGGGAGACTGCAGACGTTTATCCACACAGACAATCACAATGATGACTGTGTTTCCCATTAATGTCACTGAGTAGAAGAAAAAGAATATGGCAAAAAGAACGTGGTGTAGTTCTTGGGACCCAGGAAAGCCTAGAAGGCAGAATTCAGTGGCACTAGAGAGATTGTTCATCATTTACTCCTTTTTTCTGCTCCTTGTAAAATCTACACATCAAAGACTGGTAACATGGCGCCACATAGCCCTGTTCTCCAAAGAGAAGGAAGACAGGTTAGGATGAGAAAATATTTTCAACCTGAGAACCTGGTGACATGCCCCGACTGCAATGCTCTGCACAAGGTCAGACAAATGTGATCACCTTCAATCTAGCACAAGTCTGCCTGTCTGGAATAGGGGAAGACTCCTGAATCGCTACTGAGGATAAGAAAACATTCTCTGTCTTTTTACACCACAGGATAGGTCTTCTCTCCAGGGACAGAGGATAAGAGTGTTTAAACTGACCACTTATGAAGCTGTGTTGATCAGCCACACCAGTCCGGGGACCGTGTCATTCTTCTTATGTTAACTGTAGCAGATGACATAAGAGTGTTCTAGGTGATGGTCAGATCATGGAACATTGAACCCTACACATCATCCTTACTTGTATTGTCTAGACCCAACTTGGGGTAGTAGAAAAGCAGCAGAGGACTAAGACCAACACCCCTGCTCTCCCCAGAGTGTGAACTTCCATGGTACAGAGCAGACACATCTACAAATGAGAGCTCTGGAGCTCTCTGGAGATAATTTCCCAGGGCAGAATCATTCTTCCCTAAACCCATGTGCTTTGCAAAATGTTGGGAGAGAGGAAAGGTGGCACCTGTCCCTAACAAGGATAGATCTGAGGCCAGTAGCTCCTGTGGATGTCTGGATCTCGACCTCTCACTTTATTCATCCCATTACTCAAATGTCATCTCCTCAGAGGATTCTATCCAGTAACCCTACACCAATTAGGAATAACTTGTTCATTTTTGGACTTTACCATTCTTTGTAGCACTTTTTATTACCTGATATGATATGTATACTAATTTCATTCCTTCATTGAACATTAAGCAAATTCAGCAGTGGATAGAACAAACAAAAATTCCTGCCCTGTGGAGCTTACATTCAAGGGGAGGGTGGATGCCAGATTATATACAAGACAAGTAAGTACAATTATGATGCTAGTCTATTCATCATGCTGGAACAAATATAAGGCAAGGAAGAAGGACAGGAAACCAATTTCATGTATTCACAGTTCATCTATGATACTAGAATATAAACTCTATGAAGGCAAGGACATGTATATCTATATTATTGTTGAGCTATAAAGTCATGCTGATAAATTTCCCTACATGATGGTTGCTTGGATGTGTGCTATATGGTTAAATAGTACTTGATGCCCATTAAAGTAGTTGGGCCATACCCCGTGGAGCCTACTCTTCTTGATTTGCTTTCATGGCTCACATTACCATTTTCCCTTCCTCACTTTCCTTATTCATGTCACCTCCTCTAAGCTTCTGTGGGCTGGAATGATGGGAAAACAGGTCAAGGACAGAACTGTTGGGATAGCTCTCAGTGATCTACATTTATATAATGTCTACATAATGAGCACTAGCTGAAAAAAATACAGAAGAATGTTAGCAGTGACTGTTCTTAGTACTGGGACAGAGAAGAATTGAATCTGCTCTCTGCTGTGTAGAGGGGATTTGGAGATGAGCCTCTCAATTCTGCTGCTCCACTATTCTACCCCTCAGAAGCTAGGCCTCCTTCTTGCAGGCAGCCAAGCCCAGAACTCCATACTTGATCATCTCCTACTGATTCCTTGGCAGAAAGCAACCGTGAGAAGACACTCACCTTCATGGAGGGGTCTCTCCACCACTTCTCAGGCTCTCCAGGGCTCAGCTAAGGCTAACTCCTATCTAGTTACTGCTCAGGAGGCAGAGCAACTTTCTTGGGAGGAGCTTAGGAAAAAGTCCAGAAATAACAGCGTTCAGGGAACCGAGGGTTTCTCTCTCTCTTCTTCACCCTCACTACCCTCCTTCCCAAGGGGACTTAGTCACTGAGGTACATGTTCTTAATTAGGACGCCAGGTTCAGGGCGTCCCTAAGCAATCAGACTGCAGAAAGCAGAACAAACTTTTAGTTATTCCCATTTTTGACCAATTAAGTGTCAGAACTTTTGAAACTTTTTGCTTAAGGAGGACACCTGAAATCTCACCAATCACAGGTTTTCAATACCAAGACTGCCTCCTCAAAGGCCCCAAGTCTAGGTTTCAAGAAGACATCTTGGACTCTAAGCAGATCACCCCTTCTGCCCCTATATCCTAGACTCTTCCCTGATTCTTTTAGCTATTCAGAGAAAACAAGCATCCCCCAGTCCCCAGTATGACACATTACAATTGACATCTAAAATGTGCACCAATATCTTAAAGCATGCATGTTGGTCCCAGACAGTCCTAACTTCACCAGAAATCCCCTACAAAGTCTGTTTTCTCCTTCACTCATTTCATAGAGAGGCTCCTGCTCCTAACTCTGAGGACCTTCCAGAAAACTGGAGAGAGTTTCTGCCCCCAAATTGTACTTCACTCTCTGCTACTCTCTCAGGTTTCCACTCTTCTGAACACACATGCATCTGTATGCATTCAAGCAAGATTCTTACATTTATTTCTATGGTGTGTCCATGTTTGCCAGCTGGGCACTTCAAAGTCGGGACAGCATAAGGACAGCCAATGTATGCAGTTATATTTACAACCTGAAACAACTGACAAATGTAAATTGTAAATCTGCTTTATACTAGAGTGAGACAGAAAAAGTGGCAGCTACAAAACATTTATTTAGATTTGAGATTTCATTTGAAGAATACCTGCTAAATCTGAGAATATCACCAGGTGAAAAAGGGTATAAATTGGGGACAATCATCCTAACCATGCCTGAACATTGCCCTAGCCCAATGAGATTGCCACATAATCTTGGAAAAATTTCCTAAGCATGTATCTGCATATTTTTAACAGAAAATGCTGTGGATATCTGTTATGGCATTTTCTCTCTCACTTCTCAAAATAATCCATGGGTATACAGTCAATCTATGAGAAAGGAGGCAAGAATATGCAATGTGGAAAGAAAGTTTCTTCAATAACTGGTGCTGGGAAAAGTGGACAACTCATGTGAAAGAGGGAAGTGGACTTCTTTCTTACACCACACACAAAAATAAGTTCAAAATGGATTAAACACAAAATGTGAGACCTGAAACCATACAACCCTTAGAAGAAAACATAGGCAGTAATCTCTGACTTCAGCCTTAGCTACATTTTTCCAGATATATCTCCTCAGGCAAGGGAAACAAAAGCAAAAATAAATTATTGGTACCACACCAAAATAAAAAGCTTTTGCACATCAAAGGAAACCATCAACCAAATGAAAAGGTATCCTACTGAATTGAAGAACATATCTGCAAATGATATATCTGTAAAGGATTAATATCAAAATATATATATATTTTTTAATTTTTTTCTTCAACGTTTTTTATTTATTTTTGGGACAGAGAGAGACAGAGTATGAACGGGGGAGGGGCAGAGAGAAAGGGAGACACAGAATCGGAAACAGGCTCCAGGCTCCGAGCCATCAGCCCAGAGCCCGACGCGGGGCTCGAACTCACGGACCGCAAGATCGTGACCTGGCTGAAGTCAGATGCTTAACCGACTGCGCCACCCAGGCGCCCCTAATATCAAAATATATTTTAAAAACTTATACGATTCAACACCAAAAGCCCCCAAATAATCCAATTTCAAAATAGGCAGAGGACCTGAATAGACATTTTTCAAAGAAGACATGAAAATGGCCAACAGACATATGAAAAGATGGTCAGCATCACTAGTCGCCAGGGAAATGCAAATCAAAACCCAATGAGGGGCGCCTGGGTCACTCAGTGGGTTGGGTGTCCGACTTTGGCTCAGGTCATGATTTCACAGTTCGTGGATTCGAGCCCCGCATCGGGCTCTGTGCTGACAGCTCAGAGCCTGGAGCCCACTTGGGATTCTGTGTCTCCCTCTCTCTCTGCCCCCTCCCTCACTCATACTTGCTCACTCTCTCTCTCTCTCTCAAAAATAAATAAACATTAAAAAAATTTTTTTAAAACCCACAATGAGATATTATCCCACACCTATCAGAGTGACTGGAAACAAACAACAAAACAAAACAAAACAACAAGAAATAAGTTCTGGCAAGCCTATGGAGAAAATACAACCCTGCTGTACTACTGGTAAGAATGTAAATTGGTATAACCACTGTGGAAAACAGTATGGAAGTTCCTCAGAAGTTTAAAAATAGAAATATGATATGATCCAGTAACCCCACCACTAGGTATTCACCCAAAGAAACCAAAAATACTCATTAAAAACAACACATATGCTCCCCTGTTTATGGCAGCAATTCTTCAATTGCCAAGATATGGAAGCTACCTAAGTGTCCATCAGTAGACGAATAAATAAATACAATGTGGTTCACACACACACACACACACACACACACACACAAGCACGCGTGCACACAGAATATTACTCAGCCGTAAAAAAAATGAGATCTTGCTTTGTTGTTGTGACAACATAGATGGACTTAGAGGATTTTATGCTAAGTGAAATAAATTGGACAGAGAAAGACAAATACTGTATCATTTCACTATGTGGGATCAAAAACAAAAACAAATAGAACAAACAAACAAAAGTAGAAACAGATGCATAACTACAGAGAACAAATAGTGCCTGCCACAGGAGATGCGGACAGAGATTGGGCAAAATGGGTAAAGGGGAGTGTGTGATACAGGCTTTCAGTTATGGACTAAGTTGTTAGGATGAATGGTACAGCATAGAGAATATAGTCAATGGTACTGTAATGGTGTGTAATAGTGTTGTATGATGATAGACGGTAGCTACAATTGTGGTGAACATAGCATAATGTATAGAGTTGAAATCACTATGTTGTATCCCTAAAACTAATATAACATTGTGTGTCAATTATACCTCAATAAAATAAAACAAAAATATACAATTTAACCCAAAATTTAAGAAGATATTTCCTCCTATCAAGACATTTTGGCTTTCTTTTTAAAAAATTTTTTTGCATAGTACTCCATATGAATGCCCCATTCTTTATTAGCTAGACTCTTGATCAATTTTGCCTGTTGTTTACGTTTTTACCATTTAGCCCATTTAGTCCTTTACCCATTAATTATCCCCCCACCCACAACCCCTCCAGCGACCCTCAGGTTGTTCTCTACATTTAAGAGTCTTCTATGTTTTGTCCCCCTCCCTGTTCTTTTTAATTATTTTTGCTTCTCTTGCCTTATGTTCATCTGTTTTGTATCGTAGATTCCACATATGATATTTGAATTTCTCTGACTGACTTATCTCACTCAGCATAATACACTCTAGTTCCATCCATGTTGTTACAAATGGCAAGATTTCATTTTTTGATTGCCAAGAAATATTCCATTGTATATGTATATATACCACATCTCCTTAATCCATTCATCTGTCAATGGACATTTGGGCTCTCTCCATACTTTGAATTGTCGGTAGCGCTGCTATAAACATTGAGGTGCATGTGTTCCTTCAAAACAACACACCTGTATCCCTTGGATAAATACCTAGTAGTGCAATTGCTGGGTTGTATGGTAGTTCTATTTTTAATTTTTTGAGGAACCTCCATACTGTTTTCCAGAGTGGCTGCACCAGTTTGCATTCCCACCAGCAGTGCAAAAGAGATCCTCTCTCTCTCTCTGCATCCTCACCAACATCTGCCGTTGCCTGAGTTGTTAATATTCGCCATTCTGACTGGTGTGAGGTGGTATCTCATTGTGGTTTTGATTTGTATTTCCCTGATGATGAGTGATGTTGAACATTTTTTCATGTGCCTGTTAGCCATCTGGATGTCTTCTTTGGAAAAGTGTCTCTTCGTATCTTCTGTTCATTTCTTTACTAGATTATTTGTTTTCCAGGTGTTGAGTTTGATAAGCTCTTTATAGATTTTGGATACTAAACCTTTATCTGATATGTCATTTGCAAATATCTTCTCCCATTCTGTCAGCTGCCTTTTAGTTTTGCTGATTGTTTCCTTCGCTGTGCAGAAGCTTTTTATTTTGATGAGGTCTCAATAGTTCCTTTTTGCTTTTGTTTCCCTTGCCTCCAGACACGTGTTGAGTAAGAAGTTGCTGCGGCTGAGGTCAAAGAGGTTTTTTCCTGCTTTCTCCTCAAGGATTTTGATGGCTTCCTGTATTACATTTAGGTCCTTCATCCATTCTGAGTTTATTTTTGTGTATGGTGTAAGAAAGCGGTCCAGGTTCATTTTTCTGCATGCTGCTGTTCAGTTTACCCAGCACCATTTGCTGAAGAGACTGTCTTTATTCCACTGGATATTCCTTCTTGCTTTGTCAAAGATTACTTGGCCATAGACTTGTGGGTTCATTTCTGGGTTCTCTATTCTGTTCTATTTATCTAAGTGTCTGTTTTGATGCCAGTACCATACTGTCTTAATGATTACAGCTTTGTAATGTATCTTGAAGTCCAGAATTATGATGCCTCCAATTTTGGTTTTCTTTTTCAGGATTTGTTTGGCTATTCAGGGTCCTTTATGGTTCCATACAAATTTTAGGATTGTTTGTTCTAGCTCTGTGAAGAATGCTGGTGTTATCTTGATAGGGATTGCATTAAATATGTAGATTGCTTTGTGTAGTATTGACATTTTAACAATATTTGATCTTCCAGTCTATGAGCATGGAATATTTTTCCATTTGTGTGTGTGTGTGTCTGCAGTTTTTTTCATAATATTTCTATAGTTTTCAGTGTATAGATTTTCCATCTCTTTGGTTAGGTTTATTCCTAGTTTTTTATGGGTCTTGGTGCTGTTGTAAATGGGACTGATTCCTTGATTTCTCTTTCTGTTGCTTCATTATTGGTGTATAGAAATGCAACCAATTTCTGTACTTGATTTTATATCCTGTGACTTTGCTGAATTCATAAATCAGTTCTAGCAGTTTTTTGGTGGAATCTTTTGGGTTTTCCATATAGAGTATCATGTCATCTGTGAAGAGTGAAAGTTCCACTTCCTCCTTGCTGATTTGGATGTCTTTTATTCCTTTGTGTTGTCTGATTGCTGAGGCTAGGACTTCCAAACTATGTTGAATAACTGGTGAGAGTGGACATCCCTGTCATATTCCTGACCTTAGGGGGAAAGCTCTCAGTTTTTCCCCATTGAGACTGATATTAGCAGTGAGTCTCTCATATATGGCTTTTATGATCTTGAGGTATGATCCTTCTATCCCTACTTTCTTGAGGGATTTTGTCAAGAAAGGATGCTATATTTTGTCAAATGCTTTCTCTGCATCTACTGAGAGGATCATGTTGTTCCTGTCCTTTCTTTTATTAATGTGATGTATCACATTGATTGATTTACAGATATTGAACAAGCCCTGTATCCCAGGTATAAATCCCACTTGATTGTGGTGAATAATTCTTTTAATGTATTATTGGATCCAGTTGGCCAGTATCTTGTTGAGAATTTTTGCATCCATGTTTATCGGGGAAATTGGTCTTTAGTTCTCCTTTTCAGTGGGTCTTTGTCTGGTTTTGTAATCAACGTAATGCTGGCCCCATAGAATGAGTTTGGAAATTTTCCTTTCACTTCTATTTTTTAGAACAGCTTCAAAAGAATAGGTGTTAACTCTTCTTTAAATATTTGGTAGAATTCCCCTGGAAAACCATCTGGTCCTAAGTCTTGGGAGTTTGTTGATTACAAATTCAATTTCTTACTGGTTATTGGTCTGTTCAAGTTTTGTATTTCTTCCTGTTTTGGTTTTGATAGTTTATATGTTTCTAAGATTTCTCCATTTCTTCCAGATTGCCAAATTTATTGGCATATAATTGCTCATAATATTCTTATTATTGCTTGTATTTCTGCAGTATTTGGTTATGATCTCTCCTCTTTCATTCCTGATTTTATTTATTTGGGTCCTTTCCTTTTTCTTTTTTTTCAAACTGGGTAGGGGTTTATCAATTTTGTTAATTCTTTCAAAGAACCAGCTCCTGGTTTCATTGATCTGTTCTAGTGTTGTTGTTTTTTTCATATTTCTATAGCATTGTCTTCCACTCTAATCTTTATTATTTCCTGTCTTCTGCTGGCTTTGGGTTTTATTTGCTGTTCTTTCTCTCGCTCTTTAAGATGTAAAGTTAGGTTGTGTATCTTAGAACTTTCTCCCTTCTTTAGGAAGGCCTGGATTTCTATATACTTCCCTCTTATGACTGCCTTTGCTGCATCCCAGAGTTTTTGGGCTGTGGTGTTATCATTTTCATTGGCTTCCATGCACTTTTTAATTTCCTCTTTAACTTCTTGCTTAACGCATTCATTCTTTAATAAGATGTTCTTTAGTCTCCAAGTATTTGTTACTTTTCCAAATTTTTTGTGGTTGATTTTGAGTTTCATAGTGTTGTTGTCTGAAAATATGCACGGTATGATCTCGATTTTTTGTACTTGTTAAAGGCTGATTTGTGTCCCAGTATGTGGTCTATTCTGGAGAATGTTCCATGTGCACTCGAGAAGAATGTGTATTCCTCTGCTTTAGGATGAAATGTTCTGAATATAATTGTTAAGTCCCTCTGCTCCAGTGTGTCATTCAAAGCCATTGTTTCCTTGTTGGTTTTCTGCTTAGATGATCTGTCCGTTGATGAAACTGGGGTGTTGAAGTCCCCTACTATTATGGTATTATTATCAATGAGTTTCTTTATGTTTGTGATTAATTGATTTATATAGTTATGTTTCTTCACACTGGGGGCATAAATGTTTATAATTGTTAGATCTTGGTGGGTAGACCCTTTAATTATGATATAATGCCCTTCTTTGTCTTTTGTTACAGGATTTATTTTAAAATCTAAAGTGTCTGAAATATGATATAATGCCCTTCTGTATCTCTTATTACAGGATTTATTTTAAAATCTAGATTGTCTGATATAAGTATGGCTACTCTGGCTTTCTTTTGGTGACCATTAGCATGATACATGGTTCTCCATCCCCTTACTTTCAATCTGAAGGTATCTTTAGGTCTAAAATTGGTCTCTTGTAAGCAGCATATATAGATGGATCTTGTTTTCTTATCAATTCTGTTACTCTATGTCTTTTGATTGGACAGTTTAGTCCATTGACATTTAGAGTGAGTACTGAAACATATGAACTTATTGCCATTGTGTTGTCTGTAGAGTTGGAGTTTCTGGTGGTGTTCTCTGGTCCTTTCTAGTCTTTGTTACTTTAAACCTTTTTTGTTTTGTTTCATCTTTTTTCCCCTCAGAGAGTCCCCCTTAAAATTTCTTGCAGGGCTGGTTTAGTGCTCATGAATTCCTTTAGTTTTTGTTTGTCTGGGAAACTCTTTGTCTCTCCTATTTTGAATGATAACCTTGCTGGATAAAGAATTCTTGGCTACCTATTTTTTTTATGATTCAGCATGTTGAAAATATCCTGCCACTCTTTTCTGGCCTGCCAGATTTCTGTGAATAGGTTTGTTGTGAACCTGATCTGCCTTCCCTTATAGGTTAAGGACTTTCTTTTTTCTTGCTGTTTTATAATCCTTTACTTATCTGTGTATTTTGTGAATTTGACTATGATATGCCTTGTTGATGGTCGTTTTTTGTTGAATCTAATGGGGGTTCTCTGTGCTTCTCAGATTTTGATGTCTGTGTCTTTCCCCAGGTTGGGAACACTTTCTACTATGATTTGCTCACATAAACCTTCCACCCCTTTTTCTCTCTCTTCTTCTGCGACCCCTATGATTCACATGTTATTACTTTTTAATGAGTCACTGAGTTCTCTAATTCTTATATTGTGCTCTTTTGCCTTAGTTTCCCCTCCTTTTTTTCTGCTTCATTATTCTCCTTGTTTGTCTTCTATATCACTGATCATTGCTCTGCTTCATCTATCCTTGCCTCCATGGCATCCATTCGAGATTGCATCTCAGTTATAGCATTTTTAATTTCGTTTTGACTAGATATTACTTCTTTTATCTTAGCAGAAAGGGATTCTATGTTTTTTTTGACCCCAGCTGGTATTCTTATGATCATGATTCTAAATTCTGGTTTAGACATCTTGCTTATATCTGTGTTGATTAAGTCCCTGGCTGTCAGGACTTTCTTTCTGTTCTTTCTTTTGGGGTGAAATCCTTCATTTCATCATTTTGGAGGAAGAAAAAGAATAAAATAAATAAGTAAATTAAAAACATTAAAAACAACACAAAAAATCAAGTAAAGGAAGCTAGATCCTAGATGTGTTTTGGTCTGGTTGTTGAAAGAAGCTTGGTAGAATAGAGGAGGAAAAAGGCAAAAAAAAAGAAAAGAAATAAAGGTGAAAAACAGTAAGAAAACATTTAAAAAATTTTTGTAATTGTATACAATAAAATAGAGTAAAATTAAATGAAGAAATTAAAATAGACTAAAAACTTCACAACACACACAAATAAAAAATATAGTAGGAAAAAATGAAGAACAATGTTTTTTACAAAAATGGAAAATAAAAATAATTTTTTTCTTTCTCTATCCAAGAATAAGAAAAGAAAAAAAATGGATAGACCAGCAAACAGAATGAAATCTGAGTAAAATTACATCCAGTTTCCCCAGAAGTCAAACTATTTAGCACTTTATAGTCTGTGAACTAAGCAAGTGGAGAGACTTGTGATAGTCCCCTAGGGTTTGGTTGGCACAGTTGGTCAGGGTTTGGTGTAATGGCTCGGTTCTCCACTAGGTGGCTCTGTTTAGCTTACTTGGGTGGATCAGTTTGGCGTATGTATGCGTGTATGCACATGCACAGGAGAGGTGAAAATGGCGTCACCCATTTTCTGTGCTATCACCAACCAGCAATCAAACACCCCTCCTTTTTCTCTGGCTTCCATCCACTCCCCACTTCTACACTGTCCATGACCAAGCCTTCAGCCTGCCAAGAAGCACTTCTCTCCCAAATTTTATCTCATATAGGGCTGTGTTTCTAAACCTCTCACTTCTAGGGCCCTTCAGTTTGAACCTGCTCTGATCCTCTGGAGGAGGGTCTTGCCAAGGAATCGTGGGGTGCCAGCCTGCCCCCAGGAACACTCACACAACTGTGCCACTGCAGAGGTCCAGAGACTGCATCCCATTGCCAGTCCACCCCAGAAACATTTCACACAATCATGTATCAGCAGTGGTTCAGGGATTATGGTAAAGCACAACACACATCTGGCATCAGGATTCATGGCACCCTAGCATCCTTGTTCCAACACCAGCAAACATGGCTATAATTGGTGGTCTACTGGGACCTTTGCCTGTGGGGAGACTGAATGCTTTCCCTTTAGGAAAGATGGGAAGGAAGGCAATGAAATCCATTCTCACTACTTCTATTCAACATTGTATTGGAAGTCTTAGCTAATGCAATAAAGCAAGATAATGAAATAAAAAGCATAGAATTAGAAAATAAAAATAATAAAACTATTTACATATGACATAATCTTATATGTAAAAAATCCTAAAACGTCCACAAAAAAATACTAGAACTAACAAGTTGTTATTAAGGTAACAGGACAAAAGCTAAGTATATAAAAATCTGTTGTATTGCTATACACCAGCAATAAACATTAGAAATGGAAATAAAATCTATAATATACAATAGTATCCAAAAATATGAGAGACTAAAGGATATATTTAACAAACTATGTGCAAGAAATAAAGTCATAAAACATTACTGAAAGAATTTAAAGACCTAAATAAATGAAGAAATATTCCAAATCAGAAGACTCGATTTTATTATAAAGCCAATTCTTTTTAATCTAGTCTAAAGGTTCAACACAAATTCAACCAAAATCCCAGAGCCGTGGGGCACCTGGGTGGCTCAGTCCATTGAGCGTCTGACTCTTGATTTCAGCTCGGGTCATGATCCCAGTGTTGTGAGATCAAGCGCCACTTTGGGCTCTGCACTGAGTGCTGAGCATGGAGCTTGCTTAAGATTCTCTTTCTCCCTCTGCCCCTCTCTCCTGCTCATATGGGTTCTCTCTCTCTCTCTCAAATAAATTTTTTTTCAAATCCCAGAACTGTTATTTTGGCTTTAACATTAAGAAGGTGACTCTAAGATTTATATGTAAATGTAAAGGATCTAGAGTAGCCAAATAATTTTTAAAAAGCACAAAGCTGGGAGACTCACAAATCTTACTTAAAGACTTCTTACAAAGCTACAATAATTGAGACAGTATGTTATTGACATAATATCATGTAGATCAGTAGACATATACACCAATGAAATAGTACAGAGAATTCAGACACAGACTCAGACATGTATTTTCAATTTATTTTAATAGTATATACTAAGTGTTGAGTGAGTAGCAATATTCTCCTTTCTACATTATCCCCCATTTCTGTCCAGACATAAAATCTTCCTTGCAATCAAAGCTTTGCCCTAAAAACTCAGTTCTAGACTCAGGTCCTACAGAAAGATTTCCAGGCCATCTGTCCTTCCTTTGTGGGTCTTAAACTTGGGATCCACTTGTACTGTCTTCACAGGAAAGCTTTTGCTTCATATCCCTTTGTTATTATTTGTCTGTGGGTGGGGCTAAGTTGGGTGGCATCCATAAAGTCTGAACTTCTCTGAGGTGAAGGATGTTACTCAGAGTTAACTGGGGAGCTTGATCCCTTATCTATGCTATGTTGCCTTCACCTTCATCCCTCCCTAAGGTGTACATCTTCTAACAAAAGTCAGAGACAGGCCCTTCAGGTTGCTCGGCTCCCAAGATGTTTCTATCAGGGGCCATGGCTCCAAGAGGAGGATATCTCTTCTTAAGCTTACTGTTTCAATTCCCCAACTTCTACAGATGACACTGGAGAGTTCAGACAAGAGTGTGATGTGGTCCAATACCTACATTCCCTACTTCTCCTGATCTCAAAATCCTGGATCTGGGAGGGAGACAAAATCTCCAAATGAAAACTGTATCTAACCCTCACTATCTATCCAGTCTGCCATAATTTTAATCCAGGAAGGGTCAGAAAGCAAGCTCTGCCATGGGACCAACCTAAGCCATCAGCTGCTTAGGTGTATCTAGGTCTCTATCCCTTTCTTCATTCACATCTTTTTCTCAAATGTTACTTACTCAGAACACAGGAGTTCCCATTATTCTAAAGAAAAACAATAGTGCCTCTTAATCCCCAGAGTATTCCTTGTTTTCCCATCATTCCCCTGAAGAACACTGCTGGAGTCTATTTCCCATCCAATGTATGCTTAGCTCTAAACCACATCAAGAAACCAGGGACTTGGAGACATGGTGGGTAGAGAGAATCAAGAACACTTATCATTGGGAGGAAAGGGGCAAAGACAGCACCCTTCTCCTCTGGTCTCATCAAAGTTGCTGCCCAGGTCTTTGTGGTGACACGGGGTAAGTCTTTAATTAGGAAATCAGTAGACGACTGGAGATATTGTAGCTTGTGGAGCCACTCACCTAGCAGTACAGAAGCCCCTTACTACTCCTGCCAGCTGTAACACACTAACCAAGGATAGTGGACCACATATCTCATGTCACTCATGTTACAGAGTGAACCCATTAGGCAGACATGAATTTCTTAATGTGAGCAGCTCACGAAAACACTCAGAGGCTAAAGTAAGTGGCTTAGGTTTGCATATGGGTTGAGCTCCTGTGCAGCACAGACATCAAAATTGGGTTTCAATTGATCAGTTCTGGGTGTAGATTTTAGACCTACTGTTAGGGTTTATTAGTAGGATGGATAGAAGCTAATGGAGGGACAAAGCCTCTTCTTTAAATTGGAAGGCCATTGCTAGTGGCCAGGTCACAGCCTCAGATGAAGCTTTTAATGGGGCCAGAGAGTGGGCCAGAGTATAACTATTCACAGCTTTTCTCTTTCCACTTCTGATAGTTTGTATTATAGTGTTTATTTCCTTTGACAATTGGAAAAATTTAAAGGTATCCTTTCAGTGAACTTAAATTCTAAGGCAGCATAAAGTTGTAAAAATACTCACACACACACACACACACACACACACACACACACACACACACCATCTGTTGGCCTTCAGGAAGTGTGGAGAGATGATTTGGACACAAAATTTTGGCAGATGATTGGCAGCCATAGGATAATGATAGCAATGACCACAGTTGTTTGTGGAGCACTTGGTGTGTGCCTGTCACTATACTAAGTAGTTCACTCATTTAATCTTCACAATAGCCCTAGAAGTCCTAGAAACCCAGTACTATCATTATCTTCATTTTATAGCTGAGTAAACTGAGGTTCAGAGAGCATGTTATAAAGAGAAAATTTATGTTCCACAAACAGGTTTCAGATCAGAATTCAAACACAGCTTCATAGCTTGTGCCCCAAACCACCATGCAAGAATGAGAGGAGTCAGGAGGGGAAGGGACACACTGCAGCAGCAAAACAGCACCAGGAGGTAGGATGCTAATGATCTTCTCATCACTGGCAGGGCAGCCACCTGGTTCTGAGGTTTATCTCCATGACCCTGTATGTCTTTTCTGCTTTCCATCTTGAATGCATATACTAGAGCCCAGCACCACCACCACCACCAAAGGAACCTAATTTATTAACACAAAACTCTGCCTTCCCATTAATTTCATGATCATAGCTAGAGAAATGTGAATGAGTGAGAGTCCTCAATAGAGACATAGCCCAGAAAGACTTGAATGGACCCTTTAAAAGGAATCTTGATGCACAGTCTCTGAGTCATGACACAGACCCCCTCCCCCAGTACCAACCCACACTCTAGGACTTGGGGGTGACTTATACTAATTCTCTCTTTCTTTCCATGTTTCCTCCCCTCTCTATCTTTTTCTGTTTCTCCCTCTCATACATTTGGTCTTCCTTTCTTAATTGTTTTCCCATTTTGTTTTCTTCTTTCCTTCTCCAGAAATGTTGATGTCTGCTGCTGTGTTGTCTTCCTTAATCCACTCCTCTCTGTATTTCTCTCTCCATATCAATGGCTTTCAATGCTCTTAATTCTAAGACTCCCTAAATCTATGATGCTCTCATACTCTCATTTTGTTTATCTCCTTCTTTCTGTTTCTCTCTCTGTTTATCACTTTCTGTTACCTCTCTGTTTATCGCTGACCATCTACTTGTCTTGCTCTCCCTGTTCATTTTGTTTCATGATCAGTGATTCTCTCTCTCTCTCTCTCTCTCTCTCTCTCATTTCCTTCCCATACAGGCACCCAGCTCCTGGATCATGACAAATCTGAGCCACCCTTCTGAATTTGTGCTCTTGGGCTTCTCCTCTTTTGGTGAGCTGCAAGTTCTGCTGTGTGGGCCTTTCCTCATGCTTTATCTTCTTGCCTTCCTGGGAAACACTGTCATCATAGTCACAGTCATGGCCAACACCAACCTACATACTCCCATGTACTTCTTCCTGGGTAACTTTTCACTGCTGGAGACCTTGGTGACCATAACTACAGTGCCTAGGATGCTTTCAGACCTGCTGGTACCCTGCAAAGTCATTTCCTTCAATGGCTGCATGGCCCAGTTCTACTTCTACTTTTCCCTGGGTTCCACCTCCTTCCTCATCCTGTCAGACATGGCTCTTGACCGCTTTGTGGCCATCTGCCATCCACTGCACTGTGGAACTTTGATGAGCTGGGATGTGTGTATCCAGTTGGCAGGGGCTTCCTGGGCAGCTCCTTTCTTAGCCATGGTGCCCACTGTCTTCTCCCAGGCTTATCTCAGTTATTGCCATGACAACATCATTAACCACTTCTGTGACAATGCACCTCTGCTGCAACTGTCCTGCTCAGACACCAGCCTGCAGGAATTCTGGGACTTTGTGATGGCCTTAGCCTTTGTCCTCAGTTCCTTCCTGGTGACCCTCATCTCCTATGGCTATATTGTGACCACTGTGCTGAGGATCCCCTCTGCTAGAGGCCATCAGAAGGCTTTCTCAACCTGTGGATCCCACCTCACCCTGGTCTTCATTGGCTACAGGTCTGGCACCATCATCCTTCATGTCAGGTCTGGCAAAGAACATTCTATGGAAGTCAACAAGACTGTAGCCTTGGTGACATCAGTCCTCACCCCCTTTCTCAATATCTTTATCCTTACCCTCTGCAATGAGACAGTCAAGGCAGTGCTACGGGGGCAGATGCAGAGGCTTAAAGGCCTCCACAAGGCTCTATGATGAGCCTGAGGAACGTGGCCAGCTTCAGTCAAGTAGGTCTGTGAGGAGGCAGAGTACCAGACTGGGTGAGAAGACTACTAACTGAATTTCTTTAGGGTTTTTCCTCTGTGCTTCTGTGTGGTAACTACAGTGAGTCCCCAGTGCTACCCTGTCTGACTCTCACAGGCCACCATGGAAGCGCTCCCCATACCCACTAGTAGCTACAAGAACTCTGAAAGTAGCTCAAAGCCTGGGGAGCCAGAGGTAAGACTTTCAATACAAGGAAGTACATGGGCTTTCCATTCAAGGACAGCAGCCAAGAAGTATTCTCCGATCAAGAAATATTATCCACTGTGTGCGTGTGTGTGTGTGTGTGTGTGTGTGTGAAATTCCTGAAAGATTTGGGATGAAACATCAGCTCCACTCTCTTTCCCTCCCAACTATAATCTGAAATTTTAAAAAGTCTCCAACTACTTTGAACTCAGACTCATGGTTTTCTCTTAGCTTTTAACTATCCTGGGTTTTGTAAAACAGCCCCAATTTAAAATATTCTGCCTGTTTCTACAAATACATTTTAATTTACCAAACTGCATTTCTCAGTAAATGATGATGACTTCACTCATCAAGAGAGTACTCCTAGCCCCACTTATTTTAAGACAACAAAAACTACTAATTTACCACAAATGTCCAGAGTTTTACAAGTCTACTATGCGAAAATAAACAAGGCAGGGAATTGTACGCTCTTTTGGTGGACACATAGCGTCTAGCTTTGGAGATGTGGCTCACTTGGTGGTCCTTTGGTTCTCATTATACACTTCCAGTGTCACCTCAGGCTGAGCCCCTCCTAACAGAAGTGTCCCTTTGTCTGACTTTCCAAAACACTCATTTCTTGCTTGCTGAGCTGGCCCTCACCCAAATCAGAGGGTATCTTTAGCTTCCTGGTTTCAGTTTCTGGTTGAAAGTTTTGCATCTCCTCAATGACACATCAGAGCAATGACTGATGTTTGCTGTTGCCCAAACAGATTTATTTTCTCTAATTATCCTCTGCTCACCACCTCAGAGAGTAAATATTTATAGAATAAGTGGAAGGAGGATAAGAAAGTAAGGTTAACTTTACCGATAATGACTTAGTTTTTTATATATGTGTGTATATACACATATATATTCACACTTTATAAACCACTTTATACATGTTTTCCATTTGGTTTTATCCTCATAGTAAAATTCAGTTAAATAAAGAATCACTGATCACTCACCATGAGCAAAGCACTCTGCTTAGCACTGGTCACTAGAGATCAAAGAAATGTGGATTCTAACCTCAAAAGTTTTCTCTACCTGCGAGAGACAGGAAAAGCTATAATGAATTCTAACACGTTTTGAGAAGGGGTTCTTTCTCCCACTTAAAATGAGTGCCATAAAGACAGCCCAGAAGGGAAATGCCAATTCTTGGGCTGCCTAGCTCTTGACACACTCAAGAGAAGGAAAAATATAGTTGAGAAAAAAAGAACTGGTCAAAGTGATGGCAGAGCTAACAGTAGAATCTGTTTCTTCAAACTTCTTTTCCACCTCTTCATCCTCAGAAATTCTTCAGAGTTGGGTTAATTAAATGTTGGAATCTCCAGGATCTGAAGCCACTCCATGTAGACTCCTCCAGCCTCTAATTCAGGGTAGATCCCTCTGGTTCCCATCAGGTGTATACAATTGCAATTGCAGTAATTCTAGCAACTCCTTCATAACAATAGTTGGATGTTCCATACCCATCACTTGAAAGAAACATACTGTCAGAAAGCAATTATAGAATCAGTCACTTTTAAATATTTGTATTCCATTTATTGTAATAGTATCCACAAACATTTGAAAGATAACAGATAACACTTGTACGTGCAAGAAATAGTTTTATTCAGCCCAGACATTATGTTCATTGCCAGGTAGATTCCCACTTCCTTTGCTACACAGGTTCCCCCTGCCCCACCCACCATCAAAAAATACAGCATTCTTATGAAACCTCTCCTAAACTGAAATGGCATAAAGCAAAGAAGAAATTACCATTAATTTGTATGAACATTTTTTGAGCATTCCCAGAAACACAAAAAATAATCTCATAGGCTTTTCTGGTGTCTTAGGACACATCTTGCTAACAGACGCACAAAGTAAATCGAGAGAAAGCGTGGATGCTCACTCAGGTCACAGCTCTGGCAGCTGGATGCTGACACGCTGAGTGTGGTTCCTGGAAAAGAAGTTCGGTGGCGCCACGCTCACTGCTTGGGGTGTGCGCTACCTCTGCAACAGCTTGTGCAGAACAAATGCCCAGCGCTATTTCTGCTTTTCTCCTTTTCTTGTAAAAGCAAAAATCCTCTTCCAATTTCTTTTTTAAAAATGTTTATTTATTTTTTTAGAGAGAGAGCACAAGCAGGGGAGAGGCGGAGGGAGAGTGAGAGAGAGAGATAATCCCATGCAGGCTTCGCATCCAGTGCAAATCCTCAAATCCCAAAGCAGGGCTTGACCTCACTAACTGTAAGATCATGACCCCAGCTGAAATCAAGAGTCAGATGCTTAACCAACTGAGCCACCCAGGTGTGCCCCAATTTCCTAAGATTAGTGAAAACAGGTACTAACGTAGGTCTTTTGGAAAAGTGAAGCGGTGCAACAAAAGCTTTCAAAAAGCAGGGGATATCTGTAATACCATGTTTCTCAGGAGATGGGAACAACTGAGTTCATTGTTAGTCTCATAAGATCATTTGCTATAAGAGCATTTGACGGAAGGCAACAGCCTTCCCACTCCACAGAAGTGGTTTCAATGGAACATAATTGCAGGGTGGTAGGAGGACAGGACTGTAACACCCAGAACTGATTTAATTATAGGTAGAATCAAGGCAAGATTTCAGGACTCTACAATGCCTGCCCTACCCCAAGGTACCTCCATTTGCCTGGCATCCCAGTTGCAGAGACACCATGTTCCAGTAAGCAACCAGAAGAAATACAGGACTCTGAATGGCTAACATAAGAAGCAATTGTTGGGGCGCCTGGGTGGCTCAGTCGGTCAAGCAGCCAACTCTTGATTTCAGCTCAGGTTATGATCTCACAGTTGGTGGGATCGAGCCCCGAGTCAGCACTGTCAGTGCAGAGCCTGCTTGGGATTCTCTCGCCCCCTGCCCTCTCTCTGCCTTTCTCTTTTCAAAATAAATAAACTTAAAAGCAATTGTCACACATGTAAATCCCAATAGGAAGCCAAAAAGCAAAATTATTTCGTCTGGTTGGCAGGACAAGGGAGCAAGAAAGAGTATGGGAATCTTGATGAAGGAAGATAAAGGAATTGAATCATGTTTCAAATACAAGTCAGGCTTGGGTCCTGCAGTGGCCAGCAGGTAGCAAGAAGTCCCTGCATACACAGGATTTTGGAAGTTTGGTAAGGTGTAAAACCCTCTAAGGCCAAGTTGGGAAATTTCAGTGTTGTCTATAGGGACCATGTTGACATCAGTCCAGTTCACCACTTATTTATGCTCTCACTTTCTGAATATAAATATGGTCCTTCCAACAATGCCTCACAGATACTGAAGAAAGGTGGCAGTGGTCCAGTGGTCTGCTGGTAAATGTTTAACCACCCTCTCTCTAACTGTAGCATTTTCTGACCTCCAGTATTTGCCAATTTCCCTGGTGTCAGTTTCACCCCCATCCAGTCCAGTTTCAAACTACTAACATGAGGCCAACACCTTCAGTAGCATAGATAAAAGTAAAACGTAGTGAAGTAATTATGAGTTTTGAATTCTTGTTACCTTTGTTTTTCACATAATCTGTTTGATTGTAAGATTCTACTATTTAATTTTTAATAATGTTCTGTTACTTTCCTGAAAACTTAACAGTCAGTTCTCAAAAGGGCTCCAGAGCATCACTGTAGCATTCTGCCTCTGGGTTTTCTCTTGGATCCTGTTCCCCATTCAACCCAGAATCTTTGTCATTCTCCTTCCCTTGAGTCAGATACATGCCAAGTCCTATGGAAGCAAACTTCAAGGAACTGTCCTTTCACAGAACTATTCCTAAGCTCTTTCTGAACTTCCTTGGGTCATGTTCAAAACCGCAAACAATAAAATTCCAGCACTGAAGAGAAACAGTGCCTTTTGTGAATACAGTATAATTGCCCAAGCGTGCAAAGGTTTCCACATCAATGCCCTCTGTACCCACTCCCAAGTTTGTTGTAAAACAGTTGTGTCCTGTGAGTTCAGTGAGTGCATTATCCTTCAGAGGACACTTACAAATTCCCCCTGAGAGACCTGGATCTGTTTTGTGAAAATATCCAGGACCATTCTCCAGAGTCATTCATTAATTCCATCTCCCTGTGCTTTCATTGCCCATGTAACATGCCATTTTTATGTCTACATTATTTTACATATCGGCTGCTTCTCTCTGGAATTCACATTTCCCCTCCTCAGACTGTGAAGTGGCTCTTCATACTTCAAAGCTCAACTCAGATAATACCATGTTTGAGAATACTTTCAATTTAACCAAGGAAAATCAGGCACCCCCTCCCTGTATTTCCGGGGTGCTTTGTATATCTTAGTAACTAACTACATAGTTTTGTTTTCCCACACAAAATTCTGAGCTCCTCAAGTTAGGTACCATTTCTTACATGCCTTTGTATCTCCGATGCCTAGGACACAGCTGTTCAATAAATGCTAGCTGTCTTTAGGAACAAGGTTTGCAGATGAATTTGGAATATGAGTAGACACTGTAACCTAAAACACAGAAACCCATCCTCAATGACAGTAATAGAAGTAAACAATGTATATGAGAAAGAATGAAATATGGCCCTTTGTAGCAACATGGATGGAACTGGAGAGTGTTATGCTAAGTGAAATAAGCCATACAAAGAAAGACAGATACCATATGTTTTCACTCTTATGTGGATCCTGAGAAACTTAACAGAAACCCATTGGGGAGGGGAAGGGAAAAAAAAAGAGGTTAGAGTGGGAGAGAGCCAAAGCATAAGAGACTCTTAAAAACTGAGAACAAACTGAGGGTTGATGGGGGGTGGGAGGGAGAGGAGGGTAGGTGATGGGCATTGAAGAGGGCATCTTTTGGGATGAGCACTGGGTGTTGTATGGAAACTAATTTGACAATAAATTTCGTATAATAATTAAAAAAAAGAAGCAAACAACGCATAAGAAGAACTTATCCCACTGCACTCTATCCAGTTAGTTGTCTATCCTAGTGCCACAACCAGTTCCAAGACCCACTTAACAACAGGGACCAGAGGAAGCAATGTGGACAGAGGGTGGGAGATCTAGAAATAGTTCAATGGCTGTACATAAGGTCTCATCTTAAAACTGAGACCGCTATAGCAAATACAGGGGCTGCCTCGCAGCTGGGAGTGCACCATGCCTAGACTTGGCTCCAGCAGGTCTCCTTACTGACCTGAGAAGTGTCCCACAGCGGGGAGGCCTGCAGTGAGAGGAGGTGTGCCTGGATGGCCCACACACTGCCTTGCAATTCCAAGAGGCAATGATTTAGTCACATCGTGACTCTAAACCTGGGGAGACTTGTATACACCCACTTTGCCTTAGAACTGGTGTCCTTAGATTCCTTCCAGCAAGATGGAAAAAGTCTGTTATCAGTATTTCTTGGCTTAAGTCTATCCAGGCTTATGTCTTATCTGATATTGTGCACACTGAGAGTCCCTGTCACATTAAGACAAATGTATGGAACCAAAACATCTCTAGGTCAAGACCACACAGAATTCTAACAGCAAATCACAGGCTGGACCATTGACCTAAGTCTCTCAAGAAATTTAAAGTCATGGGGCACTTGGGTGGCTCAGTTGGTTAAGCATCCTTCTCTTGATTTCGGCTCAGGTCATGATCACACAGTTCAGTTCATGACATTGAGCCATGCCTCAGGCTCTGCACTGACAGCACGGGGCCTGCTTGGGATTCTCTCTCTCCCTCTCCTTCTGCCCCTCCCTCACTCACATGAGTTCGAGCTCGAGCTCTTTCAAAGAAGAAGGAGAAAGAGGAGGAGGAGGAAGTGGAGGAAGAAGAAAAGGAGAAGAAGTAGTTTAAAGTCAGACCAGAATAAAAGTCTCAGGGCTTAAATCCTGGTTACCATCTCCAGAAATAGGCCCTGGGATAAAAGTCCTGAAGGGAGGGTAGCTCCGGTAATCGCAAGCACATGCCCCCTTCCAGTGCCTTTCACAGTATTGCCACCAAGACAAGGACTTTCGTACACAATTTCCTGATTGAAACTTCCACCAGCATATTGTCTAGATCAGTGCTCCTCAAATATTAGGGTGCATATAAATCATCCAGGGGGTCTGTTAAAATGCAGATCTGCGGGGTGCCTGGGTGGCTCAGTCAGTTGAGCATCTGACTCTTGGTCAGGTCTGACTCTCAGCTCAGGTCATGATCTCACAACTCGTGAGTTTAAGCTCCACATCAGGCTCTGTGCTGACAGTGCAGAACCTGCTTGAGATTCTCTCTCCCTCTCTCTACCCCTCCCCCCCCCAAAATAAATAAATAAATAAATAAATAAATAAATAAACTTTTAAAAAATGCAGATTCTGTTTCAGCAGGTCTAGGGTGGGGCCCGAGGTTCAGCATTCTGTATTAAGGGAGAGGACAGTGCTGTTCCAAGCATCACACAGGTCATTTTGTTGGGAATGTCATTGATGAAGTTTTGGGGTGATGGGGGTTTCGTAGGGTCCAGAGTCAAAGGCCAAGAAAGAATTCTTGGAGACGTCTTTGGTGCAAAAAGGTGATTTTATTAAAGCGTGGGGACAGGACCCATGGGCAGGAAGAACTGCACTGGGGTCACGATGGGTAACTCATTATATACCCTCAGGTTGGGAGGGGGTCAGGGATAGAGTATGTCTCTAAGGAATTTTGGAAGCAAGGTCTCCAGGACCTTGAGAGGCTAGCTGTTGCTAGGGAAATGCCATTTATTACCATTTAATACAACCTCGGTCATGAGACCCTTCAGATATATATCAGGGGGCCATAAGCTTGGAGTGTGATTGCCAGCATATATCTTGGGACAGTTGAGATAAAGGAAACTGACTTACAGGATCCTCGATGTTGGGATAATGTTAAGCTAAGGTTCCCTTTTCCCCCCCAGCAAACTGTCATCCTTGAGGCAGCTGAGCTCCTACAGGGAGGTCACTCTGCTGGTTTCAAGGACTTGTCAATGGGCTATAGGCAGTAAGGGAATTTAATTTTTCATTTGTCTTAGTTTCCCACATTACCACAGCAAGCATTTAAACCCCTTTCCTTTGTTCCTTTGTTCTTGGGTAGCCAGGAGTGTCTGAGGAATATCACAAATATTCTACCTGAGGGGGTGGAGGGCAGGGTGCCAGCCTGTATTTTGCCCTCAACTTGCCCAAGCTCCCTCATCATCATGACTGTGTGATGCTGTATGAGGGGGTGATTACTGTGGAGCCCCAAGGCAAGATATACTCTCCCAATCTGACCAGTCAGATATCTCACTGCTAAGATCACACCATGAAAAAGAGGCAATAGATGGCTGTAGACTGTTGATTATTTTTAATTTTTTAAGGGAATGTGCAGAAATGAGAGAGTAGCAGCAGGAAGGAATCTCTCAGGAGGCAAATCTGAGCGGATTTGTGTGCTGATTACTTTAGGAGGAAAAGCTGAAGGAAAGTATTTGCATATCAGAAGGAGATAATTGCTTCCCATTTAGTTCTTAAGTTTTTTCACGAAGTTTGCAAGGAGAGTAAGCAATTAGTCCCTTGAGAGGTGGAGGAGAGAAAGTTCTAAAGATGAAAAACTGTTTTCCCTGCTGCCCTTTACCACAGAATCAAAAGTATCTGCCCCCTTTTGGAGAGACCCACAAACAGTAATTTGTCCTATGGTAGTTAAAAAAAAGAGCTTAATTGGATGTCAAGCTCCCCAGTAATAATCAGAAACTCATGCCTCTGGGTGGGGCCCCCAGACGTGTTCCTCTCCGCCACCCCTTTCTTCACAGCTGTGGCTCTACAGGATGGCCTCTCTGTGGGCCTATCCATGCTACACATTAGGACCATGACCTCTCCTATAGGTATCCTGTGGGCATGATGAGGTTTTGGGGTGGTGGTGGGGTTCGGAGTTGATGGCCAAGAAAGAATTCTTGAGATGTCTTTGGTGCAAAAAGGTGATTTTATTAAAGCATGGAGACAGGACCCGTGGGCAGAAAGAGCTGCACTGGGGTCGTGAAGAGTGACTGGTTACATACTATGGATTTGGGGAGGTAAAGGCAAATGGGAAGTTTCCAAGGAGATTTGCATATGTTAAAGAATATGCAGAATGCTGGAGGCCAAGCTATGGTCAAGCTAAAATTGTTTTTCCCTCTAGCAAAGCATTAACATTAAGACAGTGGGAGTTCCTGGAAGAATGTTTTCCTCTACCTGCCTCAAGTATTTGTCAATGGGCTGTAGGTTATAAGAAAATCTACTTTTTCCTTCTTGCCTTTGTTCCCCATATCACTATGGAGGGGTGACGTTGGGGCTCCAGGAAACTGAGTCCACAGGTTTCTGCAGATTAGGCTATTGATAAGATTGCCTTTTTCTTGTCATTTAATAAGATATTTGTAAACAGATGGAGACCCATGTCCTGTATGACTGTGATCTCTACCAGTTAACCATATGTTTTCTTTCCTTTCTTTTGCTCTTAGGCAGCCAGGAGTGCCTGAGGAATATCACACATATCCCACCTACACCTGGTGTGTGTGTGTGTGTGTGTGTGTGTGCACGCGCGCGCGCGCGCGCGTGTGCACGTGCCCGTGCGCATACGCGCACTCTAGCTTGTACTTTGCCTGCAGCCTGCATTATGCTCCCTCATCGGGCAGAACTAGCTTCAGAAGTAGGAAGAAGTTTCCATCTACTCTTTGTCCTGTTCTGCAAATCCCAGCCCAAGTCCAAATTCACCCTGGTACAAGAAATCAGACACTAGAGCTACTCCCACTCCCACATCTCCCCCAACTTCCTAAACCATTCCCAAACTGCCAGGGAAAGCCTTCCCCACCTTGCTCTACCCCCCTGTTATTCATAACCCCAATACCACCCCATTTCTTCCCTCTCAACTGGCTTGCACTATCTTTGCTTTGCCACCAGGGCCCTGGTGACCTCCTGTCCGGGCTGCTTCCGGGAAAGCCAAACACAGAGGCCCTTGCTCTGGGACATGGACCTAAGATTCTGTGGGAGAAGACAGTTGCTAATGCATGTGAAGGAGAAAGCAGCCAGCGTGGGAGCAATGGTCCAGCTTCCCTTTCTTTCTTGAGTGCATAAAAAGGATAAAGTCTAGACTGGAGCCCTCAGGACCTCTCTGTGGAAGGTGCTGAGAAAGTGGCCCCTAGAGAGTCATTTCTGTTTAAAAACAAGGGATTTTGAGGGGCTGGACAGAAGTGGGCCTCCTGGGTATAAGTAGTGCTTCTGCTTCAGGAATAATCCCCAAAGAAATGGTCCTAACGAGAGGCATGGAGTTTCTTCTCTTTGGGGGATACCAGGCCACTCTGCTCTTCTCAGAGAAACTCCTGTTTTCAGAACCCTATCCTACACTCCTAAGCCAGTTCATGAGAAAGAAATACACCCTCAAAGAATTTGCAGACAAATAAATGTAAAGGAATGTAAACAAAACCATACAGCCAGACTGGGAAGGAGAGATTTTAATAGCACATTTTTATAATAATAGCCACGTCTACAGAGTTTTTACTATGTACCAGACCCAGGACTGAGGGTTTTATTTGGATACTCTCTTTCAGTTGATATTATCATACTGTTTTCACTCCACAGCTTCCTCAAAATCATCTCCTCCTTGTTTATCTCAGGCTCACATATACTTGCCTTGGAATCATTCAGATGATGTAAGCTCATTAGTTCTCTGTAGTGAGTGAGTGGGGGATAAAGGGAGCAGGAGAGACTAAGAAGGAGACTGAGAAGCTCCAGCATGGGTGCCCAGGTGCCCACCTGCAGTGGAGGGTCCTTACTCCTGTGACTTGACAGGTGTTCTCTGGCCTTCTCATCCACGGGCTGCTGGGTCTCTGAGGAGGAGACTTTTGGTCATATCTCCAATGACCTCCTTGACCTTCTCATTCCGGAAGGTGAAGATCAAGGGATTCAGGAAAGGGGTCACCACTACAGTCATCAGAGCCACCACTTTGTTGAAGTGTGTGAAGTGGCCCTTGCCTGGCCTCACATAGATGAAGATGTCACTACCATAGCCCAGAACCACCACAGTGAGGTGGGAGACACAGGTGGAGAAGGCTTTCTGGTGCCCAGAGAAAGAGGGGATGTGCAGCACTGCAGCCACAATGAGGATATAGGACACTATGATCAGCAGCATGGTGGCCAGCACGAAGAGCAAGGACAGGAAGAAATCCATGCACTCAACGTGGCAGGCGTCAGAGCAGGAAAGCTTGAGAAGTGGGGAAGAGTCACAAAAGTGGTGGTCGATGACATTAGGGCCATAGAACCAGAGCCGTGTTTTCTGCAGGATCAGGGAGATGATAGAGACAAAGCCAACCACCCAGCAGACTGCCACCAGCTTCGTACACACTGGACCATTCATGATGGTTGGGTGGTGCGGAGGGCGGCAGATGGCCATATAGTGATCAAAGGCCATGACTGTGAGAATCACAAAGTTGGTAGAACCCAAGGAGAAGTAAAAGAGAGACTGGATCAGGCACTCAGCCAGGGAAATGGTCTTCTGAGGGACAGCAGGTCTGCCAGCATCCTAGGAACCACAGTGGAGGTGACCAGCATCTCCATGAGGGAGAAGTTACAGAGGAAGAAGTACATGGGTGAGTGGAGGCAGGAGTCAAGGCATGTGAGGGTAATAATGGCCAGGTTCTCCAGCACTGTCAGCACACATATCAAAAGGATGAATGCAAACAGTAGGACCTGGAACTCATGGAGGTGTGACAATCCCAGCAGTACAAATCCCCTAACCACACTGAAGTTACTCATCGCACTTGATGCCAGTTCTCTGTACTACCTATGAGAAGCCAGGAAATCTTAGTGGGAAGTCGCCATCAATGCCTGTCTTGACTATGCTCCCTGATGGCTGACCTGGCCCCTCAAGCATACTAACCAGCATGCATGGTTAATCTCAGAGTCCAGAAGATATATTCCCAAAGGGCAAGAACTAACAAGTTCTAATTAAGTAGTATTCTTAACAAGTTCTATTAAGTAGGAGTTGGACAGGTGTTATCAAACTCCTACACTCTTCCTCTATTGTATTCCATCAGTCATCATTCCACTCAACACATTTGTTAAACTCCAACTCTGTGTAAGACTTTTGGTGGGTCTTGTAAACACTCCCTAACTACCATATTTAACAGCAACATGCAGAAGAATGAAACTAGACCACTTTCTTACACCATACACAAAAATAAACTCAAAATGGATGAAAGACCTGAATGTGAGACAGGAAACCATCAAAACCCTGGAGGAGAAAGCAGGAAAAAAACCTCTCTGACCTCATCCGCAGCAATTCCTCACTTGACACATCTCCAAAGGCAAGGGAATTAAAAGCTAAAATGAACTATTGGGACCTCATGAAGATAAAAAGCTTCTGCACTGCAAAGGAAACAATCAACAAAACTAAAAGGCAACCAATGGAATGGGAAAAGATATTTGCAAATGACATATCAGACAAAGGGCCAATATCCAAAATCTATAAAGAACTCACCAAACTCCACACCCAAAAAACAAATAATCCAGTGAAGAAATGGGCAGAAGACATGAATAGACACTTCTCTAAAGAAGACATCCAGATGGCCAACAGGCACATGAAAAGATGCTCAACATCACTCCTCATCAAGGAAATACAAATCAAAACCACACTGAGATATCACCTCACGCCAGTCAGAGTGGCTAAAATGAACAAATCAGGAGACTATAGATGCTAGAGAGGATGTGGAGAAATGGGAACCCTCTTGCACTGCTGGTGGGAATGCAAACTGGTGCAGTTGCTCTGGAAAACAGTGTGGAGGTTCCTCAAAAAATTAACAATAGATCTACCCTATGACCCAGCCAATAGCACTGCTAGGAATTTACCCAAGGGATACAGGAGTGCTGATGCATAGGGGCACTTGTACCCCAATGTTTATGGCAGCACTTTCAACAATAGCCAAATTATGGAAAGAGCCTAAATGTCTATGAACTGATGAGTGGATAAAGAAGTTGTGGTTTATATATACAATGGAATACTACTTGGCAATGAGAAAGAATGAAATACGGCTTTTTGTAGAAATGTGGATGGAACTGGAGAGTGTTATGCTAAGTGAAATAAGTCATACAGAGAAAGACAGATACCATATGTTTTCACTCTTATGTGGATCTTGAGAAACTTAACAGAAGACCATGGGGGAGGGGAACGGGGAAAAAAGTTGCAGAGAGGGAAGGAGGCAAACCATAAGAGACTCTTAAAAACTGAGAATAACCTGAGGGTTGATGGAGAGGTGGGAGGGAGAGGAAAGTGGGTGATGGGCATTGAGGGGGCACCTGTTGGGATGAGCACTGGGTGTTGTATAGAAACCAGTTTGACAATAAATTTCATATAAAAGAAACCCAAAAAACAAAAAATAAAAAATAAAATAAAATTATTTATCAATGTAAAAAAACTACCATATTTAATGGTCATTTCCTTGTAATAATACTTGTTATGAGTGGAGTTCTTTCCATGTGCTTGGAACTGTGCTAGGAACCTTATATTTGACTTCTTTTCATCTTTTGTGCTCAATCTCATCTTCCTTGTGGTCTCTGTGACATTTCAGGCTATGAATAACCCATTTTTGAAACTACTTCCACCCTTGACTACAAGGACTGCCCACTCCAAGTTCTCCAACAATTCTGACTTTTTCTTGTCTGGTTCCTGGTCTTTCTAAATGTAGACATTACGCCATTGCTCTTTGTGTTCTTCTCTCATCTATTTCCTCCTTCAGAAATCTCTCTTCTTCCTTAACTAGAACAATCTTGAAAATATAAATGAATCTCAAATCTGCATTCTTATTTTCGACCCACATCTCTGATTGTCTGCTAACCACCACAACATACTACGTATAAAAATACACACATAATCCTCCCCTTCCCCAAAGCCCAGATCATGTTCATCATTCTGCAATCCCCCAGTCATCCAGGCTTGTCATCTGGAAGGGATCTCTGGTTTTCCCTACCTTCTTCTAAACCACTTGAACTGCCATCCTTAGAAATATTTTTTTAATCTGCACTCCCCCTTTCTTTTTCCTGCAGCCCCCAAGTTCAAGAACTTGTTTCCTCTTAATCACTGCAACAGCATTCTTAATGGCTTCCCCTTTTTTTAATGTTTATTTGTGTATTGTGAGAAAGAGAGACCGCATGCACAAGTGGGGGACGGACAGAGAGGGAGAGAATCCCAAGCAGGCTTTGCACTGTCAGCACAGTTGGTCAGAGACCAACACAGGGCTTACTCTCATGAACTGTGAGATCATGACCAGAGTCAAAATCAAGAGTCAGACACTTAACTGACGTGAGCCACCCAGGCGCCCCATGGCTTTCTCATTTATAGATTTCTCTGTATCTGACCTACCCACATACTACTGTTATATTGATGTTTCTAAGGTATTATGTCCACAGGCTCTTTTTGTAAAAATCTAAGGCAATGTGATTTCATTTATACATTACTCTCAAGATCAATTAATCAAACTAGTTAGCCATCTACCTTGTATCCATACAGTAAAAGGCTAGAAGGATGTATTTTAAATCACTAACGGGCGATCTTGGGTGTGGATTATAGACAGTTCAATGTGTATCTGTATCTATACCAATCTTCATCTTGTTTGTTTTCCAAATTCTTTTCTTTTAGATGCATATTACTTCAGTGATCAGAAGAAACTTTTTTAAAACCAACAACAACATCTATTCCTTCTCTTATCTGCTAAGTCAGGCACGTACTCCTCCTGGCTATCCTAGCCTTACACAGCTCTACCCACCTACCCCTCCAACCTCACCCTTACCTCTTTCTTGCCACACACGTCACACTACCACCAGACTGGACCACTGGCTATTCTCCAAATGTTAATTCCACCCTGCTTTCACAAATTCTTCCTTATTGTTCTCTATGCTTGGAATACCCTATCCTGCCATCATTGCCTGACAAATTCTTACCAACCCCTTGAGTTAAAGAATGAAGTCCCCTTCAGGGACTGTCTCAAATATCCCTCCTTTATGAAGTTTCATCCCCCATTCAGATGTGAACTCACTCTTCCTGGAATTCCCACCTGTGGAAGTTAGCCTGTCTCCCTTGCATTATAGTTATTCTTGTGCCGGCCTTCTTCCAAACACCTGTTTCTCAGTGGCAGGGCTCTCTTGTCATCTTCATAGTCCTCCCAATACCCAGAAACATGTCTTACACAATGTACGTTCTTAGTACATCTTAGCTAAACAAATCAATGAGTACCTCTATCGAGTTTTCATTCCAAGTCCTGAGAAGAAAAGTTTGACAAATGGAAATACATGTTCTTTAATGATTACTCGTGCGTGTGCATTGTGGGCTTTAACAGACAGCAATGAGGCAATCATGACCTGCCAATTTCTTATCAGAAAAAGGAAGATGTGACCAGGTGTGTTTCAGAATCCACTCCCAAAGGGTCTAGGCAGCACCCTGTGACCAAATACTGTACAATACTATTTCTCCAGCAAAATACATAAATATTCACACCTAACAGAACAGATAGAGGCTACAAAGAGCCTCACACTGGTAAGTTCAGATCAGTGATCGGGAAAAACTCTTTTAAACACCAACAACAACATCTACTCCTTCTCTTATCTTCTAAGGCAAGCATATACACAAGATTAGAAAGAACTTTCAGTTGTCAAAGCATTTTGGCACAGAATTGTGGACATGGAGTGGTGAATGGGGAGACCCCACTCACTGAGTGCCACCATGCACTGGTTTCTGTGCTGTAACCAGGCTGTGAGACGGTGGCTATCTCCACATCACAGGTGATAAAAACTGAGGCTCAGGATGTTTAAGGATCTCAGTCCCAAGTCCCAAGTTAATAAATGTACATCTGGGATTTGAACCCAGGGTTTTCTGACTCAAGTACCTATTTGTTTAACCACAATGTCAAATCCATGGAATCTACAAAATTTCTGAACACAGTGCCCTATCAATTTCTGGACACAGAATCCAAAGCCTATTACTTACATTTGCAAATGGAGAAAGTATTTAGTAAATGGTAAATTAAGCAATATATTAAAGAGTAAGTTCCCATGATCAGCTGTTGACTAGCAGTGATGAGTAGGAGACAGGGAGGGTGTCCTTTCTCCACAGAAAGGATCGAACGTGACCTCTAACGCTACCACAGGACCAGTCAGAGGTTCAGCCCTCAATACTCCATCTCTCATTGAGACACAGGGGGGTTGGGCTTCAATGTCTCTCATTGAAAGACAGGGGGGTTGCTCCTCCACGACAACCTTCCTGATTGTGATCTCTCCCTATGCACTCCCATATTGACATGGCTCATACTCTGCGGGTGTTATAAATGCCTGAGCAAGAATGAGAAATTCAACCCATGGGCCTATTATGGTTTATTCACCATCACTGCCACCTGAAGGGCAACATATTCCTTACCTGACAGGTGTCTGTGACATAGCATCCTGCAGTTCCACAGTCTAAAACATTTGAAGTCCTGCAATCAGGGATGAAAACGTTGATTCAGAGGTGACTCTGAAGTCAGGAACACTCCATTCAGTGCAGTGTCCTTCACAAACAGGCCTACAGCACAGCCCCCATTACTACACCTTCCTCCAAACCCCTCTTGCCTTCCTCCCACCAACCCCTCTCCAGCCTACTGGACATTTCACCTCAGACTTTTCCCTTCCTGTTCAAGATCTTGCCTCCCCACTCAGCTTGGATAACTTGGTACCCTCCCCTTTGTCCATGATGGACTACCATCTCCCTCATGTTGCTTCCAGACTCTGAGCCACCATTCCTCCCCAAGTCCAACTCAGCCATCTGGCCCACAGCTCAGGACAGGCCCCCCGGAGTATGTTTTAGGACCTGATGTACTTATTGAATAATATTACATCTCAAGTTCTTATTTGTCAAAACTGATTGTTTAACACAGGCAAAACTGACATAGGTAAGGTTCAACTTGAACATAGAACTAGCTTTCCTCTGCATCAGGGTCTGCTGCAGAGCAGATTTTCCTCAGTGCAGCCTCTGCGATACCCCTTGGAGCATCCCGCTCCCTCCCTTGCTACAGAATACATCTTTTCTCAGGCCTAGGGGTCTCACATCCTCCTGGTTTCTCCAATCAGAAGACAATACAGTGTCCCATTAAAACAGGCCAATGGCAGCTTTAACCTTCACAAAGTTGGCTGGCCAAGGCTTTGGTTGGCTATGCAGCACATGCTTTGGACTGGGCCACACATTACCTGTACTAAATCGTCTGGACTCCCTGGTATGTTCTCAGTTTCCCTCACACATTTATGGTAAAGATTCTCTCTGGTAAGAGATCCTGTTCATCCCTATCCAAATTCATCGTGCTGTAGGTTTTGCTGTTTAGATTTCTGTTACAGTGTCACCTAGTAGAGAGCTCACCTGTCTCTGTATAATAATCCCCCAGAGACATGAAACCTGTTTGAAATCCCCCCTGCCTTGTTATGCTTCTTACTGTCTCTCCACATCAACCCTCTCAGTTCTTCTGACTGAATTATTCCTATGCTATTTGACTTTTTAAATATTTGTTTGTTTGTTTGTTTGTTTGTTTTTGAGGAAGGGCGAGAGAGAGGCAGGGAGAGAGGGAGACGAGAATCCCAAGCAAGTGCCACACTGTCAGCACAGAGACTGACATGGGGCTTGAACTCATGAACCATGAGATTATGACCTGAGCTGAAATCAAGAGTGGGATGCTTAATCGACTGAGCCACCCAGGTGCCCCATGCTTTTTGACTTTTGAAACAACTTTCCCACCCTGGAAATAACTCTTTCTTTAACAACTTGGAATTCAGAGGGATTAGCATACCATCACCATGATTGTTTGTACCAGTGGTTTTGGTCACCAGTGTCATGGGACATGCCGAGCTTCTGGAGGGAATGAAAGAGCAGGGGTGAGGAATGGGACAGAGGGGCAAGCAGATAAAGTCACTGAATATCGCCTTATGGTTCACAGGCTTTTGCAAGGGCAGGTGACAGAGGGAGGGCACAGAGTAAACAGCACACTGGGGCCAGACCGGCTGGCAGCAAGAATTAAAGGCTCAAAAAGAAGACAGAGATGCATCAAGAAGGAACTTAGACAGAGCTTCCCTTGAACCCGGATCTCTTAGGGTGGGGCAGAAGGAGTGGGGTTGGAAGAAGACCCCTAGGTCTTCCCCAAGAGGGAGAACAGAATGAGGCCAAGGCAGGGAGTGGGGTCCTGTCATGGGATTCATTGCTGCACTGAAATGAGCAATAGCCCAGTGTGCAAGAGGACACAGGAAACTCAAATCATTCATTCATGCACACACTCACTCAGAAAAATATGATTGACAGTGTCAGATACTGTTGGTGTTCAAGGGATATGGTTGTGAACAAAATAGTTCCAGGCCTTACAGCCAAGTTGAAAAAAACAGACAATAAATAAGTTTTAAATGACAACCCGTGACAAATGCTGTGATGGCAATGAAAGGAGCATGAAAGAAACTGAGGGAAAGGTAGGGGACTTACCAGTGGTAGGTCTCATCCTGCCACCCAGGTCCAGACGCAAAATTTGGCAGTGGTGGGTGGCACACAGGGGACAACAAGGCAAGTGAAATGGGTTGAATGGAGCCAAGAGGTCCCCCGCAAACTCTCTGTAGGCATAGTTTCCAAACCTAGGATCTCTGGGGCAGTCTGCAGTAAATGAAGATAACACAACACCAGGACGGAAACACTCCACCTTACCTGGGACCCTTTCTCCATACCCCTTCCTCCTGCTCTTTAGGCACTACTGGTGTTAGATCTGAAACCAAAAGGCACTGGGAAAGGTGGAAGCCTCCAGCTCTTCTCACACACACTGATGGTGTGCTCCTGCAGGGTTGAATAGGAGCACGATAGTGGTTCCCAAGGAGCAGCTGTCTCCGCTGGACACTTGGGCACATCCCAGCATCATACTCAGTTTGGGAAACATGAGCTCGAGGAAAAAGGCAGACTACTGTGAGTCCACAGGGGCCTCCTGGGGAACCCTGACTATTCTCTCTCACTCTCTCCTGTCTCCTGTGGGCATAGAGTTCAGTGTGCCCCAATAGTCCTAGGATCTGGGCTCTGCAGGGGGGCGGTCAGGAGAAGAGAGAGTGAGGACAAGGAGATGGGCACCAGATGTTTTAGACACAGGCAGTAGAGGAGCAAAAACAGTGGGCTAAGAGATCTCCCTGTCTCTGGTCACCCTGGAGGGAAAAACAGGGTCCAAAACAGAGAAATGCTGAAGTAGTAAAAACATTTCTTTTAAAAAATAGGAATCACCAGGACCCGAGCATCAAGATATTGAGTGGGGTTCACTCTCCTGCTTAAGAATAATCTTCAGAGCATCTTCTCTCAGGGCCTCAGTTTGGCCACATATAACAGGGGACTCAAAATCTAAACGTACATTCCTGAGCAGAAGGGGGACCCACTGATGAAGGAATCATGGCCATGGTCACTAGAGAAAGATATTAACTGAAACCAAAATGAAACACTGAGGACCTGTTTACAGTTATGAAATAGTAATTATACATATGCATGCACACATAGTATTTGTAATTTTGTATATTACATAAATTTATGAAGAAATGAAAAACTATGGCAAAGAAACACTAATAGAGTTATGATTCCATTGTCATCAATACCAAAGCCAAAGGTATTTTATATCTCTTTATCAGCAAGACCAGCTTCCCTGGCTTTTCTACTCAGCCAAGGACATGCTTCACCTCCAGTGCCTAAGGACTCAGGAAATTACATAGTCCTTCTTCCTTGTCCCTTGCCTCTCTCATAGCAATAACACCTTTACCACGTGCTTCCCACAGGCATTGTCTCATTTGATTCTTTAAACAAACCTGTGAATAGCTGTTTCTGAGGTTTTCATTTCTCTGCTGATGGTACAGAGGAAGCCCTTACTCTAGGACACACACCTACTTCGTGGTACCTGGGTTTGAACCCCAAACTGCAAAGAACAGATGACCTTTGATTTGTGTACTTTAGACTTTTGTAGTACATGACCTTGTGCACATTCTATGCTGGCATACCTAATTCACCTTTCACACTGCTGAATTCATATATTTGCTCATCTATGAACATTTCAAGTATCACATATGGCATCCCCTGCCACCTAAATATTCAGTTTTGTCTGTGCTATTATTTAAGTATCTTAATGAAAAATAATAAAAAGTGAAAATTGAAAATGAAAAGTAATGATGTCTGTGTTTTTTTTTTAAGTATAAGTTTCAGGGGCACCTGGGTGTCTCCATCAGTTGAGTGTCTGACTCTTGATTTCAGCTCAGGTCATGATCTCACTGTTCATGGGATAAAGCCCCACATCAGATTCCACGCTGGTAGCATGGAGCCTGCTTGTATTCTCTTTCTCTCCCTCTCTTTCTGCCCCTCCCCACTTATATTCACACTCTCTTTCTCTCTGAAAATAAATAAACTTAAGAAAAAAAGTGTAAGTCTCATAAATGTAATCAAACAAAACAAAGTTGGTTATCATTAGGCATGGTAAGAATGGGGCATCTTTTAGCTTCAATCCACAGTTCACTGAACCTAAGTTGGTTGATTGTATGCTCAAATAAGAGAAAAGAACAAAATTAAATAATATTTTTGAAATCTTGGGATACATTACCTGAACAGGGATAAATCAGCTAGAAATAGCTTGAGAGCAGAGAGTATCTTTTGGGTGGATTGATTCATCAATAGAGGTAGAAAGGGAGAAAGACATCACACTAAAGATGTGCTGAGATGAACACAGGAAAAGCCAAAACCGTGAGTTTTATTGGAGATATATACTGTGGGGGGGCGGGAGGGGTATGCCTGGGTGCCTCAGTCAGTTAAGCATCTGACTCTTGATTTAGGTTCAGGTCATGATCCCAGGATTGTGGGATCAGGCCCTGTGTGGAGCTCTGCACTGAGTTTGGAGGCTGCTTAAGAGTCTTTCTCTCCCTCTGCCCCTCTCCACTCCCACCCTCTCGTGCGCATGCTCTAAAAAAATAAATAAAATAAAATCATACTGTATGTGTATATGTTTTTAAATCTGGAATCAAAGGACATATTAAGTAAAAAAAAGGATCTCCTAGAACCTTGGTAAAGAGTAGCCAGGTGCTTTTCTTCCTTTAATAAAGAGTTATCAAACGTCAACCATGTACCAGGTGCTATTTTAGGTACCCAACACAGAGCAGTGAACAAGACAAATTCTTCCCTGCATGGAGGTAACAATATAATGAAGGTCACAGGTAATAAGTAACCAAATATATAATAAATTTAAAGTAATGATAAGAGGTGAAAAGAAAATAAAACCAAATAAGGGGAAAGAGTGATGTAGGTTGTCAGGGAGAAGAAAACTCAACAGAGAGCTGAATGAGGGATAGTGTCAGTCTTGGGAAGATGGCAGATGAGAGTGGTTGGAATCACAAAAGCTTTAACCACTGAATTCTGAGGCAAGTCTATTTGGATTCAATGGCTAAGCTAAGCTTACTCTTTGTCCCCAGATCTCTTCATATTCAGCTAAAGTTCTTCTGTCATCAGAGCAGTTTATTAACTTCTATTATTTGAATTAACTGCTATGCAGATGGAGCCCAACAACAAGAAACACTGTGGCCCAGGTTGCAGCTTTTGAAAAGAATGTCCCACATACTTCTTACCTTCCCAGGGGTTAGAAATCAGGAGCATAACTAAGGAGAAGCAGGAGAGTACACTTCCCCGAACCCACGCAACAAAAGGGGAATCTAATAACATTTTTTTTTATTTTTTTAACGTTTATTTATTTTTGAGACAGAGAGAGACAGCGTGAATGGGGGTAGGGTCAGAGACAGAGGGAGACACAGAATCGGAAGCAGGCTCCAGGCTCCGAGCTGTCAGCACAGAGCCCGACATGGGGCTCGAACTCGTGAACCACGAGATCATGACCTAGGCCAAAGTCGGACACTTAACCGACTGAGCCACCCAGGCGCCCCTCTAATAACATTTTTAAGAAGGAAATGTGTAGACACGATGCTGTCAAGGCCATGATGTTAAGAGGACATACAGTGCAGGAAGCGAAGGCAAGATCATGATATATGTCCATGGGAAGGCTTCTCTATGCTTGCTACACCCCAACCAAAGACTGTAGACCACCCTCAACCCCACCCTAAGAATTGCGGATAACCACTGAGAAGTCATTTATGGATGTCCTCCATTTCATCAGAAGAACAGAGTAGGTTTTCTTTTTCTTTCTTTCTTTTTTTTTTTAAGTAAACTCTACACCCAACATGAAGCCTGAACTGATGACCCTGAAAACAAGAGGCACATACCCTACGCACTAAGCCAGTCAGGTGTTCTCCAGTGTAGCTTTTCAATCCTGGTATTTAACAGCTACTAGAGACTTAACATTTTCTCTTTCTCCAACTTTTCTCAAATTTTTCCTCGTTGATACAGTTCTCTTATTCCAGATCTCTTTGGACTTTCTTGGCAGAATCAAAGAGGAACTTCCAATTTTTCCATTATTAAGTTTTACATATATCCAGAAGATACAGAACGGTTGCACCTAGATATCACATTCTATACACATACAATGACATGGCTTTGGATTGCAGGTAATAATACACTCACTGATTTTTCACTAGGAATCCTACTTTGGGGTGTACTGTTGATAATCAGAATTCCCTGCCAGGCTTCCCATGTTCCTTGCCTTTTCTTCTTCATTCTCCATCCTCTTTTCCTTTTTCTATTTTGTTTCTCTTCTCTCAGTCCCCTCTTCATCCTTTTTGCTCTTTTAACT
Source organism: Acinonyx jubatus (assembly GCF_027475565.1). Classification (NCBI taxonomy): domain Eukaryota; kingdom Metazoa; phylum Chordata; class Mammalia; order Carnivora; family Felidae; genus Acinonyx; species Acinonyx jubatus. The sequence goes on along the minus strand of NC_069383.1, from coordinate 12,174,027 downwards.
CCCCATCACCTGATATAGATCTTCCCATCCAAAGATCTGTTTTACAGAATATGTTCCCCATTTATCTGTAAGGCAAATATCCCAAGCTTGGTGAACTTCTATTTGTATAGTGAATTTACACAAGAACTTTTTGGGAAAAAATATACAGTACATCTATCTCAAAGACTGATCCCAGGATAAAGTCCCATGTACAAGTCTCTAAGCTCTGAAAGAAAGGATATGAAGGTAGAATTTAAAGGAAATATGACAGGGGTGCCTGACTGGCTCAGTCAGAGGAGCATGAGACTCTTGATCTTGGGGGTTGTGAATTGGGGGCCCACTTTGGGGGTAGAGATTGCTTAAATAAATAATTTTTAAAAAATAAAGGAGGTATGACAGTCATGTTTCTGTGAGATATCTGTTGCTCTCTTTTTCTAGACTTCTCATCCTTTTCCCCAATCTGTGGGGAAAGTAAGTTTATTTTGTGATGGAGTTGCAAATACCTGGTTAAGTTCATGTTAAATATGGTGACAGGCACAACCAACAAAACTTTAATGTTCAAATGATAAAGTGTAGCAAAAATGGAGAAGGGTTTTGAATTTCCAAATCACTTATAAGCAGTTTTATAACATATTTGTATTTAGAAGCTGTCAGTGACCCTTCTGAGACCAAGGGAAGAGTGGTTGAGACAGATTGAGGTACGGTGGAGACACTGGGGGCTTGGAGACTGTGTTTAAAGGAACTGGATTTAGAAAGTCATCACAAAGAACACCGGAAGAGCTGAGTGAAGTGGATGTACTGTGCTAATCATCCTGTAAGAAAAACACCAAACACGGAATGGTTGAAGAAATGGAGAAAACCCACCAGAGAGATTCTGGTGGTGGTGACTCAGATAGGGTACTTGGAAAACAGAACATATATAACTGCTCCGAGTGCCCAGAATCTGATTAGACACTGCTCAAAAGTCTGAGGAAACATCTCAGGGCAGAGCTCATGGATGTATTTGCAGCTCTGGCGGGAAACACTTTTTTTCTCATTGATTTCGGAGGAGGTGACCGCTGGGCAAAGAGTGAAAGCAATAGAGAGAATACATGAACAGGTAAAGCAACTCTTCTGAGTGTGAGGGTGAGATGTCCTAACCAGAAAAATGAATGACCCCAGAGCTGCTAAAGGGAGAATGAAATCGGGAGAGTCCACCAGGGACTGTCTACCTCTGCAAGCTTGTACTTAGTAAACAGGAGGCACCTGTAATTTATCCCACCTGTATGTAAACTCTTCCTATATTTTCCTTCTGCTGTTTTCCCTGTGAGCAGATTTTGAGTTTGTTGCACTTCCTGGGGGTTGGTAGATGGTTGGATAACCTGTAGAGAAGAGAAATGGAGAATTGCAGGATGTTGTTTTAGGAAAAGAAAATCGCCCTTCTGATGTCTTTCCCCTTTCTATTGTATAGGCAATAGAAAATATCCCAAGCCAATAGGGTGAAAATTTTGCCTGGAAGAGAATCTTGGATTTAGGGCTATTTGGGTATGGTTTGGTCAATCTCTGGCCTCCTTTGAGGGGAATACTTGGTAGTCAGGTGAACGTCATGATAATGCTACCTCAGGAAGTTCAGAGAGCCGGGGATGGTGGAGATAGGCGCATGAATGGGTGCAGTTTTTATGCTCTGATTCTCATGGTGCTAATTACTCTACATTCTGGAGGATTTAGAGCCTAAAGAAGTAACTGGAAGTAATGATCTTCTCTGAGATGGAACATACCTTTTTATATTCCCCCCTTCTGAAATAATAGTCTCGCCCAATGACCACTCTTCCATCTGTGCATCTGTGTGTGTGTACACACACACACACACACACACACACACACACTCACACACTCACACACACACGATACAAACTTCCCCTTTGGACCCTAAATCTTTCACCTACAATGGTTGGTTTGACCCCAAGTAACACAGCAGCATCACCATCTCAAAACTGATTTAGGTTCCATATTAGCCCCTGATCAAATTCACAAACCTCACAGTGGCAGAAGCTCTGTTATACCTGCCTCTTTAACAGCCCCTGATTCAATAACATCCCTCACCCATGCTCCCATTCCACACACCAGCAGAATCTTTCTTGTTATTCAAGAAAATTAGTTACCCTTTGTATCCTGACAGCCTCTCTCTCCTTGGACCTGCTACTTAGTCATTTGCTCCCCCCAGGAATGCTGCACCCCGTCTTCCCACACCTCACATCCGACCACACATAAAACAACTCACCAGTCTCTCTCCATTATCATAAAATCCTAACTGCTAATATCATTTCATTTTGATCTTCCATTTAGCATTTGGGACTTAGATTCCACAGGAATCAAGCCCACTTTATTTTTTTTAAGGAGTTCATTTTTTTTTCAGTGTTTCAGAAACTATTTATTAGATTATCTTGATTGCACGATGTGATCCAATAAGTTTGTTTTATCATCCACTTGGATTTCCTTTTTGCATTAACTTCCATGACAGTAATTCTCAATTGATGTAACAATTATTGTTAAGACATTAGGACTATTGAAGTTTGATGTTAAAATAGAATCAAATTATGAAGGCAAATAGGCAAGACTTCTAATTCCCTTTCATTGTAAAGAACTTGATGTGTTTTGAAGATAAAAAGCTTAATCATCCAAATTGATCTACATACAAATTTTCCTTTTCTTTCCTCTGTTTCTCTCCCACCATTTGAAATATTATCTTTGCTGAGGCCTACACATCATTCTTGCCTGATATAATTCTTTATAGGAATACAGACCACTCTCAAAGTCTCCATGAATACAAAAGTTAGGCAACTTAGGATCTGTACAAACCAAGTACTGATTATGAACTCTGAGGGCTGAAATGGTCTGAAATATGGAACTTTGTACTATAGGTATTTATCCAAAGGATACAAAAATGCTGATTCAAAGGAGCACATGCACCCCAATGTTTATAGCAGCACTATCAACAATAGCCAAATGATGGAAAGAGCCCAAATGTCCATTGGCTGATGAATGGATAAAGAAGATGTGGTATATTTATATGATGGAATACTACTCGGTATGAAAAAGAATAAAATCTTGCCATTTGCAACAACATGGATGGAACTAGAGTGTACTATGCTAAGTGAAATAAGTCAGAGAAAGACCGATATCATATGATTTCACTCATGTGGAATTTGAGAAACACAACACATGAACATAGGGGAAAGGAAGGAAAAATAAAATAAAAACAGAGATGGAGGCAAACCACAGGAGTTCTTTTTTTGTTTGTTTATTTAATTTATTTATTTTGAGAAAGAGAGAGACAGAGAGCATGTGCGAGCAGGGGAGGGGCAGAGAGAAAAGGAAGAGAGAGAGAATCCCAAGCAGGCGCCACTCTCTCAGCATAGAGCCCAACACAGGGCTCAATCCCATGAACTGTGAGATCATGACCTGAGCCAAAGTCAAGAGATGGATGCCTAATCGACTGAGTCACCCAGGTGCCCAAGTCAAACTCACTTTAATATAGACTGGGAAGAAAGAAGAAAATACAATTAGAAGGAAATTATAAATCGATGAGAATTAACAAAGGAGTTGGTATGCTGTTGTTCTTAGATCTCCAACATTACCCTGTAATGAGAATAAAGTGCTCATTAAACATTTACTCATCCCAAGCAATCCATAGAACCTCCTAAAGAGGCAGGCCTCGGCAGCTCTGCACTCTGCTCTCAGGGATCGGCCCCTGGTACCATTTCTAAAGGAGTGAAGCATCATTATCACCATATATTACAGCCTTGCAGCAAAATTGTTGTAGCACCCTTTCCCAAAAGGGTGCTAAACACTTATCACAGCAAAATTCTCTGTGTGTGACTGTAGCTTCCTAGCAAATAATTGAACATTATGTAGGAAATACACTTAGAAATAAATGGGAAGTTCAGGAATTGAAGGCAATAGCAGCTTTAGTTCAGGATATTTAGGTTCAAACCATAAAAGTACAAGCTATGGATAAGAAGACCATGATTGTGAGCAAAATTCACAAATGTCTTATAAATATAAAGGGCCCGTTGATACTCTACCTCCCTAACACATCCACCTTCCTCATGTAAGAGTGGAAATAAAAAATTATCTGACAGTTACCTTTCCAGCCACCTATTTTCTCCTTGCACAGAGGAGCTATGTGTGAACCATTGCCTCCCACCTCCCTACCTCCTCTCTCACCACTTACAGAATTTAGGCATTTTTTGTCACACTCACATGTGAGTCTTTTACCCCAAGCTTCTGAGTTCTGATAGCACTTCTCTTCTCTATCCCCTTTCTATTTGTCTAAAACCACCGAAGTCAAGACCAAGATGTCTACGACTGATGGTAGTTAACATGTTAAGAAAAAAGAAAATTTCTTTTAGAAATAACTTGTGCTTTTTCTGGTTACCAGAAGATAGAAGTAAATATGATGTTATACATCTTCCCAAAGAAAATGACAGTTACCGTTTTGGAAAATCATTGGTTTTAAAAAAAATTTTTTTAAATGTTTATTTATTTTTGAGACAGAGAGAGAGAGACACACAGCATGAGCAGGGGAGGGTTAGAGAGAGGGAGACACAGAATCTGAAGCAGGCTCCAGGCTCTGAGATGTCAGCACTGATCCCGACAAGGGGCTCGAACCCACAGACTGTGAGATCATGACCTGAGCCAAAGTTCGATGTTTAATCGACTGAGACACCCAGATGCCCCAGGTGTTGATTCCAATTAGAAATGACAAAGAACCTGAGGACTTATCCCCTAGCCCCTTGGACATGTGCAGAAGATGCCTGCAGAGAACCAGGAAATTTCCCATCTCTGCCCTCATTCTCTATTTATTAATCTACTCTTTTCAAAGCATCAGCTTTCAACATGGAAAACTTTTTTCCTAGATTCAATGATTATTCTTCAGTTTTGTTTAATTACAAATGTCATATTAAAAATAGGGGTGCCTGGGTGGCTCAGTCAGTTAAGCATCCAACTTCAGTTCAGGTCATGATCTCATGGTTTGTGAGTTCAAGCCCCGCATCAGGCTCTGCACTGACAACTCAGAGCGTGGTGCCTGCTTCAGATTCTGTGTTTCCCTCTCTTTCTGCTCCTCCCCCACTCATGCTTTGTCTCTCTGTCTCTCAAAAATAAATAACCATTAAAAAAAACTTTAAATAGAATATGCTTTCAGTTCAGTTCTAGGTTCACTTAGCAGCTGAGACAGTATGGGGAACTTCACCCCATTCTTCTCTAGGGAGGTGTGGTCTAAATTTTAAAAACACAATTTGTGCTGCCTGTTTATTATTGCTCATTCTTTGATAATTTGTTATACATTCCTTTGCCATTTTAACTAGCCAGAGCAAAAACCATTTAAGGTTGGACTAGGTAAGCAACTCAGAAGATTATAGTGTAAAGAAGTGAAACTGAGGGGCGCCTGGATAGCTCAGTCAGTTAAGCTGTCAACTCTTTATTTCAGCTCAGGTCATGATCTCATGGTTCATGAGTTTGAGCCCCACATTGGGCTCTGTGCTCACAGCACGGAACCTGCTTCAGATCCTCTGTCTCCCTCTTTCTTCTCCTCCCCCACCCAAAATAAATAAACGTTAAAAAAAAAAAAGAACTGAAATCGAAACTACCACAGCCCCTACAGTTCACAGATTAAATTCCTCATCAACTCCCTCATCTTTCTTGCTTGCAGTCTCTAAATAAATGTATGCTTCTGTAGGGGCCACACCCTCAAACTTCAGCCTTCTTCATAAACCCCTCTGTCCTTCTGCCCCACAGGTACCTGTTTAGAATAATAAATTGGGGGTTCAAAAAAAAAAAGGTAGAAGAGGACAGGATCCGAATGGCCAGCTAACTGGCAGCAGGATTAGAATGGTAAATTCTACAGACTTGAATCTATAAGTTGAATATCCACCTTTCTGAATACTTAATGACAACAGAGGAAGCAAGTCATTGGAGGGGAGTTTAGGTAGAAGTAAACAGAGTTGCGATCAAGAGAGGCCAAGATGTTTAATGGATTATTGACGCAGACATAGAAGTTACCTGGAATGACGGACGACATAAGTGAGGGTGAAAGAGATAATTCAGCTGGACGCCAAAGTCTTCAATGAGTGAAAGGGATTTTTCAGGAGAGCGATCGGTTACAGGGAAAAGGAGTAGTAGAGCAGGAGATAATCAGTGATATCAGCCCCAAAATAGCAGAGATAACTGAGGTCTAAAAGACTTCATTCAGACATCATCTTTTCCAAAAAGCCTACCTGGACTCTTCTCCCATCAATTGTTATTAGATCAATACTGGAGTATTTCTATGGCACTCTGCAAATTTCTATGGTATCACATATAAGTGTATCTATTAGTTTACATGTCTTTTAGACTATGAGCTTTCCTGGTGCCTTATGGCACAGAAGGGGCCAACTATAAATTTGTTAAACTGAACTCTTCTGTAATATTCAATTGCCTCCATCCAGGGTGATTTATTTGGATTATTTTCTCATCATCCTAGACTATTCCAAATGTTCAAACAAAGCAGAATTAATAGAGATGTTGGATTTAGCATTATAGGCTGCTTATCACTGTATATGTTAAAAAGAAAGCATGAATGTTGAAGTCAGATAGCCTTAAGCGAGTTCAAATTCTGACTTTACAATTTATTACTTTGAACTTCTACTCCTTATTTTGTACAATTGAAGGCAATAAATATTCACAAAGACGTTGTAGAAGTTAAAAGTAATATGCACTGAGGTGCCTGGGTGGCTCAGTCAGTTAAGCATCTGACTCTTGGTTTCAGCTTAGGTCATTATCTCGCAGTTCATTGGTTCAAGCCCCGTGTCGAATCCCATGGATTCTCTCTCTCCCTCTGTCTCTGCCTCTCACCTGCATGCTTTCTCTCTCTCTCTCTCAAAATAAAATAAACATTAAAAAAGTGATATGCACAGTAATATGTATACAATTGCCTAACAAGATGCATATTAGAATTCTCTGTCTGTCTCTCTCACACACACACCTTCTTTCTCTCTCACATACATACACATGCACACACTCTTCTCCCACCCTTGAATTTGGGCATGATAATATGACTAGCTTTGGCCAGTCACATATGAATAGAAATGTCATGAGTCAATTGTAGCAGAAGCATTTGAAAGACTCCATGTCTGCTCTTCTCCACATTGACTACAGAGGCATGTAACTGGATGGAGACGCACATTAAAGGTGCCTAAAATGTTGAGCCACGGCCAGAGAGAAGATAGCTGCCCTGGGCTTACAGTGAACTTTACACAGGTGAGAAACTTTTGGTATGTTTGCCCACTTGCATTTTTATGATGTTTGTTCTGTGTTACTACTTCAGGACAAATACCAGAGGACAGCTATCAGAAGCATCTGCTGTTGATGGACATGGTGTTAACTGTATCTCTAAATATACTCTTATTTTTTCAAACCCTCCAGAGATGCTAATAGAAACAGAAAAAAAAAAAAACCAGATATGAGACACACAGCTAAGGCAGTGTTGAGAGGAAAATTTATATAACATTAAAAATGAATATGTTGGGGCGCCTGGGTGGCGCAGTCGGTTAAGCGTCCGACTTCAGCCAGGTCACGATCTCGCGGTCCGTGAGTTCGAGCCCTGCGTTGGGCTCTGGGCTGATGGCTCAGAGCCTGGAGCCTGTTTCCGATTCTGTGTCTCCCTCTCTCTCTGCCCCTCCCCCGTTCATGCTCTGTCTCTCTCTGTCCCAAAAATAAATTAAAAACGTTGAAAAAAAAATTTTAAAAAAATGAATATGTTAGGTAAGAGGAAAAGTCTTAAATCGAAAATCTAAGCTCCCAATTCAAGAACACAGAAAAGAAAAAAAGTAAAATAAACTGAAAGCAAAAGAAGGAAGAAAATAATAACCTAAGAACAGAAATTGATAAAATTGAAAGCAGAAAAACAACACGGAAAAAAACTCAATGAAACAAAGGTCTAGTTCTTTGAAAAACATCAGTAAAACTGGCAGACTTCTAACAATACAGATAAGAGAGAGAAAAAGAGAAGATATAAACTACCAACATTAGGAATGAAAGAAGAGATATTACTATAGACCCTGAACACATAAAAGGATAATAAGAAAGTACTAGGAACAACTCTGCACGCATAAATTTGACAGCTTATACAAAAGAAACCACTTCCCCAAAAGACACAAACTAGCACAAGCCATTCCATACAAAAAGGTAATTTGAATACCCCATTACTATCAAGAAAGGTAAAGTCATAATTTTAAAACTCTCTAAAAAGAAATCTTCAGGCCAAGATACTTTAACTGGATAATTCTACCAAATATTTAGAGAAGGATTAATGTCAGTTCTACATAACCTCTTCCTTTCTATCTGGAAAGGGAATTTGTCTTAATGCATTCTATGAAGCTAATATTACCCTAATACCACAACCAGATAAAGATAATGCAAAAAAGGAAACTACAAACAAATATGTCTTTGAATATACACACAGAAATCCTTAACAAATATTAACAAACAATTCAGCAATATGTAAAAAGAATTATCACCATAACCAAGTGAGGATTATTCCAGTGATACCAAGCAAATTCAGTATTCAAAAATCAATGTAGCCCATCACAAGCAAAAGATGAAAAATCACATTGTCATACCAAACAGTGTAAAAAAAACATCTGACCAATTCAACATTCATTTATAATTTTAAAAACATTCTCAGAAAAATAGAAATAGAATAAAACTATCCCAACTTGATAAAGAGAAGCTACAGAAAAATCCTACAGCTAACATTATATTTACTGGTGAAAGTCTGAATGCTTTGTCCCTAAGGTTGGGAACAAGGCAAGGATGTCTGCTCTCATCGTCACTTATTCAACATTAGAAGTTATAAACCAATATAAAAAGGCAATAAAAGTCATGTATGTCAGGAAGGAATCAATGAAATTGTGCATGTATAATTTCTTTAAAAAGTAAAATATATAGGTGTAAACCTAACAAGATAAGATATTTACAGGACTTGTATGCTGAAAACTACACAACACTGATGAAAATAATCAAAAAGATCTAAACAAACAGAAAGACATGCCGTATTCATGGTGGAAAGTCTCAACACAGCAAAGATGTCAATTCTTTCTAAATTGATATACAGATTTAACACAAATCCTGTCAAATTTCCAGGAACTCTTTTCTCTTTTTATAGATATCAACAATATTATTCTAAAATTTACATGGGAAAGCAAAGGAATTAGAATAGCTCAAACAATTTTGGATGGATCTACCCAATTTCAGCTCAAACAATGGATCTACCCAATTTCAAGACTTATTAGATACTATAGAAAGCAACACTATGTAGTATTAAAAAAAAAGCCTATGTGATATTGGCATTGTGGTAGACACACAGATCAGTAAAACAGAACCCAGAAGCCAGAAATAAATCCATGCAAATATGCCCATCTGATGTTTTACAAAGATACAAAGTGATTTCATGAAGAAAAGAGAGCTTTTTCAAGTATCTGGTGTTGGAGCAAGCAATTGGACAGCCACAAACAAACAAACACAAGTAACCATGACTTAAGTCTCACACCTTATACAAAAATTCATTCAAAATGGATCATAGACTTAAATGCAAAACATGAAACTATAAAATATATTTTTAAAAAGCAGAGGAGATAATCTTTAAGAGCTAGGGCTAGGCAAAAAGAGCCCTTAAACTTGACACTAAATCAAAATCCATAAAAGGAAAAGTTGATAAGCTGATAAGTTGGGTTTGACCAAAATGTAAAATTTTTACTTTGTAAGACTCTATTAAGAGGATGAAAAGTCAAGATAGGGACAAAGAGAAAATATTTGCAAACTACATATCCAAAAAGACTATTCTCCAGAATATATAAAGTACTAGCAAATCTCAACATTAAAACCATAAACAGTCCTGTTAGAAAATAGGCAAAAGGCATAAAGAGGCATTCAATCAAAAAAGGATATAAAGATGGCAAAAAAAAAAAAAAAAAAAAGCACATGGAAAGATTTTCAACAAAATTAGCTATTGGAAAAATAGAACCACAATGGGATATAAAATCTCATAGATTTACCTATCAGAATGTCTAAAGTTAAAATAGTAACAACACTAAATACCGGTAAGGATGTGAAGAAGATGCATCACTCATACATTGCTGGTGGGAAGGTAAAATGATGAAGCCACTCGGAAAACAGTTTAGCAGTTTCTTTAAAAAGGAAACATGCAACTACTATGGGGCTCAGCAGTTACACTCCTAGGTATTATCCTAGCGAAATGAAGAGACGTTCACACAAAGGCCTGTACACAAATGTTTACAGTAACTGTATTTAAAGTAGCTAAAAATTGGAAACCCAGATGTCTTTCAGAGTAAACTGTTAAACAAATGGTAATCTATCAACACTGTGGAAGACTACTCCGCAATTAAAAAAAAAATCTACCAATACACACAACATGCATGAATCTCCAGAGAATTATGTCGAATGCAAAAAAAAAAAAAAAAAAAGCTAATCCCCAAATCCCCAAAGGTTATATGCTACATGATTCTTCCACTTTTATAATGTTTTTGAAATGATAAAAAACTACAGAAATGGAGAACAGATTAGGGTTTGCCAGGGGTTTAAGGAAGGGGTGGAGAGGATGGAAGTAGGTATGACTAAGCAAAAGCAGCATGAGGGATCCTTGTGGGGATAGGAATGTTCTGTATCTTAACTGTGTAAGGCAATATCCTGGTTGAACTTTAATGTGAACATCGATTTGAATTTCATACAATGCCCATGGAATTCCAGATATAGTCATAAGAAACCCATAATTGGCTAGGTAGATATGCAAAATATAGTTCCATCTTGACCTCAGGTGCCATGTGATTACACAACTGCTAATGGAAATGTTCCCTATCCTAACTATGAATGTCAATATTCTGGTTGTGATATGTACTAGTTTCTTTAAGATGTTACCATTGGAGGAAACTGGGTTAAGGGTACATGGAATCTTTCTGCACTATTTTATACAAATTCAAGTAAATCTACTGCTATCTCAAAATAAAAATTTTTTTAAGAAAAAATAAAAGCATCTGCATACAAATCATCATTATGTGTTTTCCAAGAACACATGCAGAAAATAGACACTGAGGAAATCAGAGGGACTGCTTGCTGGTAGGGAATGTGAGGAGAATGGGAGTGAGCAATGGGAATAAAGGACATATTTTGCTAATAGCAGAAAAAGCTTAAATTTTTTTTTAATGCTCTCGGTTCACATTTGTCTGACCAGCCAGTGATGGATTGTAGCACAGAGTCCATTACTCCTTACTGAATGCATCCAAAGTCATAGATCAGGGGTCGCACACAAAAAATCCTTCTATAATATGAGGTTTATAGGATGTCCATGGAGCTCCATATATAGCCACTGGCCTCATGTAATTGGCTCAGGAAGGTAGGCAAAATATGGTTCCCTTTTGATTGCAGGTGTTAAGTATTTACACAACAGCAGATGAAATTCAAATCAAGGCGTCACTATAACAGCAGTTAAGTTTGCATTTCAAAATCCTATCTTGGGGGCAGCTAAGCTAAATGGCTCATTGTAATTATTCGGATAATTCATTTGTACAGGCATAGTACCATTAAATAACAAAATAGGTTCAGTTTACAAACTAATCTTATTCTTATGTCTTAGTTCTCTTAAATTTTCTGTGAAGGCTTGATGTTTAAAGACCGAAGGGGAGAATTTCCTGCTAAGGGTTTTTAGTAGATATTTTATTTTATTTTATTTTATTTTATTTTATTTTATTTTATTTATTAGATGTTTTACATAAGAATTTACTGGACAAATTCCTTGGAAGTTTACAATCTAGAATTCTAGAAAGATTTTTATGTATACTAACCCTTTTCTGAGTGTATGAGGAAGCAGAAAGTTCCACAAACTCAGGCCCATCTGATGTTTAAGAGTGTATTCAATTAATTCAAGCTTCTATTCACAACTGTTATGTGCCAAAAACTGCATTAGACACTGATGAAAAATGTAAGTCACATACAACCTCTAGCCTCAAAGAGCTCAAAATCTAGTAGAGGAGACAAGGAAGTAGAAAATGATAATTCAGCATGGAAAGGAATAAATAAAGGTATGAGCAAAATCTCATTTAAGGGAGCAGAGTATGCATTGTAGCGTGTTCTGGGAGGCCAAGTAGGAATGACATCCAAACTGTTCTTGAGAAAGGATTAGGTGTTTGAGTGACAGAGAGAAAAAGGAAGTGCATTCAAGACAGGTATACGCCAGGCTTGAAGACTTGAGAGGAAACCGCATCCTTCTCACTTAAAATTCTAAATCAGAGTTCTACTTACGGTTCTCTCAGATTGCACTGCAACTGTCTCAGCAAGCTAAGGAGTCAAGGTATCCGTGGGGACTGGCCATCCTCCCCTGCTTGTGTCACCTGTGTCATCCTTCTGTTTCTCCAGCTGCTCTTTCATTCTCTTCCCTCTCCTGACCAACTTCCTCCCAAGTCTGCCCTACCTGACAAATCTGTGACCATAATGATCCCATGCCCCAACGTACCCTGAACTTTCAGGTCAGGCATCCACCACAGCTTTTGTGTCCCCCTTCAAGTCCCTGAGACAGAATATCTAATCAGCCTAGCTGATTAGTTTTTAGACATGTCTACTGAACATTGTAAAAGTGTCACATGGTGTGCAGTTAACCCCGCATCTCACATGGACAAAGGAAACAGTCTCCCTTGTGATTCCTCTTTCAATGTCAGGTGCCTGGTTGAATATTCTGGTTTCATGTTTCTGAACTGAGGGGTTCCAGAATTTAGGTATTCTGCAACATTGGCTGCATATTACAACCACTTCTAAGACATATTTTAAAATTCTGATGCCAAGAACCCATCCCCAGAAATTCCAATATAATTGATTGGGTGAGGCTTCCCAGGTGATTTTATTGTGCACACACATCAAAAACCATGAAGACTTCTCCCAGGATCGTGTCTGGGGAGTGGTTAATATTCTGCCATCTTCGGAAATGGGAGAGAAAGCGAACCTTGCAGAGGTACCCATTCTACTCCCAGTTTGCTCAGCAGCTGGAGATTGGAAGACAGTCTGCAACAATGTTCAAGGCCTGAGCAGGAAAGCTTCCTTCTAGGACTCAATGATACCATCTCTGCTTCTTTCTTGAAGGCATAATGGCTGCCCTCAGACCTCTGGTGAAGCCCAAGATCATTAAAAAGAAGATAAAGAAGTTCATCTGGCACCAGTCAGACCAGTATGTCAAAATTAAGTGCAACTGGCAGAAACACAGAGGCATTGATGATAGGATGCGCAGAAGATTCAAGGGCCAGATCCTGATGCCCAACATGGGTTATGGGAGCAACAAGAAAACAAAACACATGCTGCCCAGTGGCTCTCAGAAGTTTCTAGTCCACAAGTCAAGGAGCTTGAGGTGCTGCTGATGTGCAATGAATCTTACTGTGAAGAGATTGCTTACAATGTCTCCTCCAAGAACTGTAAAGCCTTAGTGGAACGAGAAGCTCAGCTGGCTATCAGAGTCGCGAATCCCAATGCCAGGCTGCACAGCAAAGAAAATGAATAGACAGACAGCTTATGTGCACATCACATTTGTGTTAATAAAACCATAAAACTACAAAAAACAAACAAACAAAAAACCATGAAGACTTGCTCTTAGTGCACTGTTGGGAGAATTGATGAGTGGCTTCCTGAGCCTATGACTAATGGCATCCTTCCAGCTTTTGTCATCAGCATCAGCTACTTGCACAGATGCTCTCTGACAACACTCAGCTAATCCTCCATATTTTAGGCCTATGTTGCCAAAAACAGACGGTATTGGCTCAAAGGAAGGAAGTAGCTTATTCCCACATACCTGTATCTCTCCCTTCAGAATTGCAGAATTCCAGAATGAGAATATACATAATAGGGAATGAGCTCATGGAGAAAGTAAGACGGTGTATAATAAGCTACATTCTCACTGGAATCCCTGGATTCTATGAACGGGTGGTGACACTGGTATATCATGTATGCAGTGATCCTGATGCAGCTGACTTTAACAAATAGTACCCTTCTTCTACAACACCGCACCTCCAAGTGTATTCCCCTTTTTTTTGTTCAGAGTCAGTTCCTCCAATGTTCAGTGAGGGGACATCTCCTATCTCGCTTTGTCCCAGCCCCTAAAATGGTCATAACATTAAAGATACAGGTAGTTAAAAAAAAAAAACACAGATACAGGTAGTCATTTCTCCATCTAAATCATCTGCCTGTTTGGGATATACTATAAGGGTATGTTTCTTGGGGTACATCCCTCAGGAGTTTAGAAAAACAGTTCCTTCTTCAATAGCTGGTGCAGTGACTCAGTCCTGCCCGGCCTATTCCTTGACCAGCAGTCACAAGGTTAATTTTCTGTCCCAAAGATTCATGTCTCCTGAATCATCCAAAAACAACACTGCAGAATGAGCCCAATGTCATCAGTGATGTAGCCCAAGGCTTTCTGGCCTATGCCAGCAGTTAGATATTTACTCTGGGCTTGGACTTCCAAGGTTATAATAGGAAAATAAGGCAAAGCAGTGTACACAGTTCTGGGAATGTACGTGTTTAGCACCCATATACTGGAGCTCACAGACCCACAGAAAGACACTGACTTATATTGGAAATACCAACACAGAGACACATGTGCAAAGTAATTCCAGACAGACCGTGGTCACCAGCGCTTGGCTAACATGTGAGGTCACACGCACATGTAACTTGCACGTCATTCCCCTTCTGATATCTATGACTCATTATCAATACCTGCAGATATTTACATCCAAGGAGAATATGGCGAGCAGCTAAAACTACCTACTTCCCCTCCTTTCTCATCTCCTTAGATATCACCCTATACCTCCAGGGATATGATGACTTTGCCAGTGAAAAAGGAAGTGTACTTCCTTAAGGAGATGAGCTAGCCAATCTCACTGCTCTTCTCCGTACCTAGTGGAAGAGGGGGAGCCCAAATGTAAACCCACACAGTGAAGGCAGGAAGCAAGGCTTAGACATTCTGATGACGAGAGTTTTTTCTCAAATTCTCATCCCTGCCACTACAGAAACAGCGGTCACCACGGAGGGCTGAGAACACTAGTTCAACACACCTGTCTCCCTTTCACCCTTCTCCTCATATTGCTCTGTTTGCCAAAGGTCATTTCATCCAACCCACTGCTTCCGAGAACTGGCGACTGCTACAGTACTTACAGGCAAGCTGCCCTATCCTCTCCTTTCACCCCTCTCCAAGGTCTCCCAGAGATCAAGGAAGTTTACCTGAGCAGGCATCAGTCACATGTCTATGCCTGCAGGCTAGAGCTGGGACACAGCCAAAGTAATTCCAGGAATTGGACTTGGACAATATCCTAAGATAACCTCTCTTTTTCTCCAGAGCCTGGGTGAATTGTGTAGTTTGGGACAGGCTGCCTGAAGTTAGGACCCACTCTGTGTCTCCTACTTTCCACCTTCTACAACTGGTTGCCTACAGTTTACCTGAGGTCCAGGCTGGAGTGGAGAGAATCAGTTCTCAGAATTCAGCACGACTCTTCACAGGTGGCCCGACCAGTGCTGAGTGTAAGAAATTATGATTCAGGTCTCAAATTGTGATGATTCAGGTCTCAAAGTTTTCAATGTTAGAGCTCCTTTTGTTCTCTCAGATTTTCCAATCATAGTCATCTATTTCATAAAGAATTTTGAGTTCTACTCTGTGCCAGAAACTGGAGATAGAAAGGAGAATATAGCACAGAACTTGACCTCCAGGATCTCAAAGTATAATGTAATGTGCATCTCTGAGCTCGTATTCTAATAAGTGGAGTGAGGTGGGTGGGGAATGGGCTAAATGGGCAATGGGTATTAAGGAGGGGACTTGTGTTGAACACTGTGAGTTGTATGTTAAGTGATGAATCACTAAATTCTACTCCTGAAACAATATTACACTATATGTTAACTAACTAGAATTTAAACAAAAATTTGAAGAAAAAAAAAGAGGAGAAGCATCTTATAACAAAGCGATCCCTCTCTTTTTGCTATGGTGTATTTGTTGTTGTTTGTTTTTGTTTCACTGATTTATTTCACAGAGAGAAGAAAGCAAACAAGTGGGTCAATTTTGCCATCTTGAGCTGAAAGTCTCCAATAGCAAAGATTCTAATGGAGATTTAAAGGACAGTATCTCAAAGAAAGAGAGCACTCTGGAATGGATTACTTTAGTACTTGCTTGGCCCTGTTCCCAGTGTAATAGAGTCCCCTTAAATTATCCCAAGACCTGAAGGACATGCTAATCCAGAAGCTGATGATCTGGAAGAAGAGGAATATGGGTAGTCACCATCCTGACTTGTCAAGAACTGAGAGGTTTCCGAGCTTAAAAGACTTTCAGTGCTAAAATGGAAAGTTCTAGGCAAACCAGGGTAAGTTGGTCTCACCCAAAGTGGTGGGATGAAGAAAGTGGGCAGAAATGCCATAGGTCTCATCTTGATTATTTCCTTAAGTTCTCTGAAAATGTGTCCAGGTCTGGGAAGCAGAAATTTATAGGTAAAGTGAGTACAAGCCAGATGGACGAAGCTCCTAGTTTGTTGGGGGGGGGGGGGGGGGCAGTGCGGGATGCAGAGGGAGGAGGACGGTATCAGCAACCATTTGCCAATAGAACCAGAGCTCCAAGACTTAACCAGGGAAAGTATCTGGCGTCCAATCTTTGCAGATACCACAAAGCAGAAGAGAGGATTAAGAGTGAGAGGGCAGGACTTGGATAAAGACAGTGCCAGGCTGGCAAAAGAGAAGTCAGCAACCATTGTTTCATGTGAGTGAAGTGGTTGATATGGCAAGCAAGTGAAGACAGGTCGATTAAATTGACCTCTGATACAAGGACATTATTTAGGCTATAAAACCAGGAAGAACAGCCCACCTCCTGTCCTGGCAATGTAGTCATGACATGTGCCATTGGGCAGATCCTGTTGACTTTTCCTATAGAAGCAGACTCTGTCACAAAGGGTACCTGGAAAGGTTAAGAGGATGTGCTAAGAAGCCCTGTCAAGTGGCCTTAAGAGACTCATAAACCACTCTTCCTCCTTTCCATCCCTTCAGAAAACCCAGCAGGCAATGCTTACTCATTCTCCTGTACTTAACTGAGCTACCAGGTTAGATATTAGTCCTGAATTCCTGGAGCAGACGTTGGCCACAAAGATTAAACCATAATTTTAAATTGTGAGGGGCAGCACAGTACAATGAGAAGGGGATGGCTTTTGCAAGTCAAGACACCTAGACATTGATTTAGTCTGGCCACTTACTACCTCTGTCAAATTAACTTGTAACATTGGTTTAATAGTAGGTATTACATAAGGGGTTTTGTGAGACAGAGACATAACCATATGAAAATGCCAAGCACATGCCAATACATGAGAAAGGGAACCTCCCTTCTTCCCACACAGAGTGACCCAGCTCCCTGTGTGTGTATGTGTGTGTGTGTATGAATGCATGTGTGATTGTGTATATGTGTGGCTGTGTGACTGTGTATGCGACTGTGTGTGTGTATGTGACTGTGTGTATGACTATGTGTGGTGCTGTGTGTGTGTGTGTGTGTGTGTTCATGTGACCCTCTGGCTTAGAATCGTAACTGGTGGATAGAAGTCCTCTCTTCTTTCTCATCCTTCCTCGGGAGCTATACTTTAACTGCATGCTGTAGCTCTCATTCCAAAGCCAGAAAGTTTTGACTTCTCCATTTTTTCACAGACTTCCAGCTCAAAAACACACCAGTGGCTTCCATATCATTGTAAAAAGGGCCCTGGAACTTATTTCTTTCTAATTTTGGAGGGACATGAAGCTATCTCTACCTCTGAGATATTCTGCTCCAAAACCCTCTCTCTACCAGGATTGGGTAACTGAGTCAGAAATGATCCCCTCCCCTAATCCCAGAGATAGTTCCTGTGACAAAAACAAACCACAGTGTTTCCTCCAACTGCTCCCAGCTGTGTCTCAATCCTCACCTCTGTCCCTTATCTTCACTTTGCTCCATACACAATGAGCTCATCAGGGACCATGAAAGACCCCAAAGAAAGATGCCCACAGTAGAGGACTAGCATGTGTCTGGAAATGTTTGAAGAATTCTTTAAAAATATAAGCTTCCAGCATAAATCTATGAAAGGGAAGGAACTCTGAGGCCTTCCAAAAAGGAGGAGTCTAGAATTAGAGAACTTTTTAAACAAAATTTTTTTAATGTTTATTTTTGGGACAGAGAGAGACACAGCATGAACGGGGGAGGGTCAGAGAGAGAGGGAGACACAGAATCTGAAACAGGCTCCAGGTTCTGAGCTGTCAGGACAGAGCCCGACGCGGGGCTCGAACTCATGGACCGCGAGAACATGACCTGAGCTGAAGTCAGACGCTTAACCGACTGAGCCACCCAGGAGCCCCTAGAATTAGAGAACTTTATTTTTCCATTTCCTCTTACTTCTCCTGGTCCTCTGGGCTCTTTGTTGCTGAGCAAAGGGAAATGGATAAGACATGATACAGAACTATCTGCTTTATGGGTTTCTAGAGTGTTAAACCTTTGTTCCCAAGTTACTGACCCAAGATACCTAAAAAGAGCCAGAATCTAGACAGGAAGAGGGATGAAGAGGTGGTCATTTCATGACCACCAAAGGTGGCAAGCCCAGTCACTTGAACAAGATTAATGGAAGGTTCTATTCTCCTGGGCTGGACTGGCTGGAAAGGCAGGAAACTTCAGGCTTTCCTGATTCTTCCACATTTGTACAGGACCACCTCTCTTAGACTTCAGTTCCTTGTCACTGCTGTCCTCCTTTGGTGTGAATAAATGAAGGGAAGACTGTCTCCCAGCCAAGAGCTGAGCTGCAGGGTGTACAGTTTTCAGCAAACACCACCGGGACGTGCTAAAAAGCTGCCAGGTTACATGGAAATTTTAAGATTTACACATTCTTTCTCCCAAACTAAGAAAATTGCTTCCAAGTTTCAAGAAATTAAAATTCTGAAAGGAATTTATTCACTCATTTGTTCTTTTGACAAATATTTATTGATCGCCTATTTGAGAGTTACTGTTCTATGCCTTCTGGATAAAGCAGAAAATGGGAGGTAGGAATTCTTTGCCCCTTGAGACTTACATCGTCTTGGAGAGACAAGCAAATCATAAAGAAATATATAGTAAAATGCTGGATTATAAGTGCCATGGTGAAAAATGGAGCAAGCCAAAGGGATAAAAAGAGTCTGAGGGTAATCATTGGAACAAGGTGATGATGGAAGAGCTCCCTGGAAAGGAAACATCTGAACAGAGGAGGCTACCATTCAAGTACATTACAGTAGAGGTTACCAAGCAGGAGCCGCAAGTACAACTCTCGAGGCAGGAGTTTGCTCTGGTGTTTTCAAAGACGAGAAGAAGGCCAAGGCAAATGAAGCAGAAGAGGGAGAAAAACAATGATAGAAACTGAAATCAGAAAATTTTGTCGTAACAAGATCTCTTAGGGCTCCCTAGACCATGAGTGGGGAGGGGCAATGAAATTTATTCCACAGATAATGGAAAGCCATCAGGAAGGGTTTTGTTTTGTTTTTGGAGGCGGGAGTATAAAATCTGCTTTGTTTTTAGAGGATCGCATGCTGCCTGCTATCTGTAGCATAGGTTATATAAGGGTACAGGTGGAAACAAGAACAGTTAGGAAATGTGGCAGTGGTCCAGGTGACAGGTGCTTGGGATTTGACTAAGGGTTGGAATTAGGGATGGGAAATGAGATAGCATTATAAATACTTTTTATGGTAAAACCACAGGATTTGCTGGGAGATTGGATGTGGGTTGCAAGAGAAAGAACATTATCATTGATGACTCCAAAGTTTTGACCTAAGCATCTGGGTACTTGGAGATGCCATTTGCTAAAATGTGTGGAAGGCTGTGGGAGGAGTGTTTTGGGAATGCAGAGAATCAAAAGTTTTGACCCGGATGTGTGAAATCTGTGATGCTTTATGACATCCAGTGAACTGTTATGCAGGCTATTAAATGAACATGTCTGGAATTCAGGGGGAAAGGTCAGGGCTGGAGATACAATTTGGGAGTCATTACCACATAAAAACCATTAGGATAGATGATCTTAGCAAGTGAGGGTCATCCAAGATTGAAAGCTTAAGGACGAGGAGGACCTGCAAAGGAGATGCAATTATCATACTCAAGCAAAGAATAAAAGTCAGAACACAATTCATGGCATAATGTAATGTAATGGGGAAAAGATGGTGTTTGTTGTTTGAATTAATCACTCTCAATGTGGGTAAGAATGTAGGGTAACTGGCAATGCAATACATTGTTCTAGGAGGTGTCATTTTGGAAAAAGTACTTTGGAACTGGAACTTCTTAACCTAGTAATTCCACATCCAGGAATAATTATTTACTTATTCTTTTATCATCTACAATTTATTGAGACTTTTTCACTCTGAGCACTGCTCTAGACACTGAGAATACGGCAGTGAAATAAACACACACACACACACACACACACACACACACACACACACACATACCCTATATCCACCCTCATGGTTCTTATATTCAAGTCAGGGAATTATTACAGTATTCCTTGAAAGAGTTATAATTGAAGATAACTAAATATTTAAATAAGGGGTGGGGTGCCTGGCTGGTTCAGATGGCTAAGGGTATGGCTTCAGCTCAGGTCATGATCTCCCAGTTCATTAGTTCAAGCCCCGCATTAGGCTCCGCGCTGACAGTGTGAAGTCTGCTTGGGATTTTCTGTCTCTCTCTCTACCCCTACCCAACTCGTGCCCTCTCTCTCTCACACACACACACACACAAAATAAATAAACTTAAAAGCTTTTTAAAATGTTTAAGTAAGGGATTGGTTAAATAAATAATTTCTGTTCTTATATGTTAGGTAGCCTTTAAAATATGAAGAAGATGGGCCACCTGGGTGGCTCAGTCGGTTAGGCATCTGACTCTTGATCTTGACTCAGGTCATGATCTCATGGTTTGTGAGTTTGAGCCCCACATCGAGCTCTGCACTGACAGTGCGGAGCCTGCTTGGGATTCTGTCTCTCCTTCTCTCTGCCCCTCCCCCACTAGTGCTCTCTCTCTCTCTCTTTCAAAATAAAAATAAACAAACTTTAAAATAAATAAAAGGGCGCCTGGGTGGCTCAGTTGGTTGAGCGACTCACTTCAGCTCAGGTCATGATCTCATAGATTGTGAGGTTGAGCCCCGCGTCAGGCTCTGTGCTGACAGCTCGGAGCCTGGAGCCTGCTTCGGATTCTGTGTCTCCCCCTCTCTCTACCCCTACCTTGCTCACGCTCTGTGTCTCTCTGTGTCTCAATAATAAATAAATATTTTAAAAAATTAAAAATAAATAAATACAATTAATTAATTAATTAATGCAGAAGAAATCCAATTATAGTGGCAAATATTTCTAAACTACTGCACAGCAAACAGTGGTAATATGAACAAGATATACAGTATGGATTCATTTATAAATCATATGTCATGTGTATATGGGCACATGCACATGAGCACACATGTGCCAAGACAATTCAATGAAATACTGGTTTGTGAGTTTTTATTGATGCTTTTGCTGCTATAGGAAGAACTACGAGATATCATTCCCTCCCCATTCTTATATATGTTGGTGTGCTGAGTCTGAGGTCCACAAATTATGTTATCTCTTAGGAATTCGACAGATCAGGGCATAAGAGTGAGTGTATAGACCCAAAGGAGGCTGGTATACTGGGAGAGCTACATAATAGGAATCTAAGTTCATCACCAAAAAGGAAGATTAGCTAGGAAGAAAAGTCTAGTAGCTAGGATGTATTTCCAGATATATTTGATTTAGAGAGATTAAAAAAAAATTTTTCCCTCACATATATATGTATATAGATATACATGCATATGTATATGTATATATATGAAAATCATAAATTTATAAAATTTACAGAATTATAAATTTATAATTATATTTTGGTCAATAAAGAAGGAGAAAGAAAAATAGAGTTGAAAGCTGAACTAGAATGAGAACAGTGGTCAAATTATGATGATTTTTGTTTTCTTTTGTTTCATTTTTTTCTACAATAAGCATTTATACTTTTGCAATGAATTTCAAGTACAGCGAGACCCCAGAAGGAAGAGGGATCACTTTGGCTAAGACCATCAGGAAAGATTCTCTGGAGAAGATGATATCTGTGCATCAGAGCCCTGTGGGTGGAAATGGGTGTGGGTGTAGAATCCTGGGCAGGCAAACATTCACAGATGCAGCAGGTCACAGGGATGTGTTCAGAAAATTACAAAAATTTGCCATTCTGTATATGGCACATGCACAGCCTACTCCTCACTTCCCAGGTAGTTGTCTGAGGATGAGGTCTATGTGTGGGATAGTGGAGGAAAGTGTGTAAAAATGCTTCCCTCGTGGGGCGCCTGGGTGGCTCAGTCAGTTAAGCGTCCGACTTCAGTTCAGGTCACAATCTCGCGGTCTGCAAGTTCGAGCCCCATGTCAGGCTCTGGGCTGATGGCTCAGAGCCTGGAGCCTGCTTCTGATTCTGTGTCTCCCTCTCTCTCTGCCCCTCCCCCATTCATGCTCTGTCTCTCTCTCTCAAAAATAAATAAACGTTAAAAAAAAATTAAAAAAAAATGCTTCCCTCGTTACCCTCCCTACATCTCTAGGCGTCTTGTTTCAATACTGTTTCCTCCAAGATCATCAAAATAATGCAATAATAATGTTCAACTATCTCCTTAACAAACAGTATACTTATTTGAAATATAAGTAAAATCATTTAAATTTTAAAATGTCAAAGCCCTGCATACCCAGAGATTTTGATCTGGGATTTCTAAGATGGACCCATTATTTTTGTTTTTGTTTTTTACCTGTTCAAGCAGTTCTTATTTACATGGGGATGTGAGAAACCATGGTCTACTAAATTCTAAAGCTCCAAGCTCATTAGGGCTTCAGCTGAAATTCATTACTAAAAATTCTTGAGGAGGAGGAGCCAAGAAGGCAAAACACCATGGAAGTTTTTTGTGTCTCACATCCATGAAATACAGCCAGACCAACACTAAACCATCATGCACACCTAGAAAACTGATCTGAGGATTAACACAACAATCTGCACCACAGAATTCAGCAGGTACATGGCATGGAGAGGAGAACTGGGGGAGAGAGAAGCTGCAGAGGGCAGGAAGCTGCTTTTGAATGCAGAGAGAGATGGGGGCTACAGAATATGGGAAAAGCACCTCCACCAAAGCAGCTAGAGAGAAAGTGGAAAAGTGGAAACAGCCACAGGGGCTGAACTAAAAGGCAGAAAGGAGAAAAGAGAAAGCAGAGGGTTTAAATTCCACTAGGACTATAAACAGGGGGAGCACAGAGTCTAAAACTCCACAGCTCAATACCTCATGGTGCTCTGGTGAGAAGGGTGAATCCCAGGAGCAGAGTGGAGTCCGCGTTTTTCAGGCCACACAGGGAGAGGTGGTTCCCCTGCTGGGAGGACACCTGGTAGAGGCTGTGTGGTCCCCCAAAGACAAAACCCTAGTGGACTCGGGAGAACAACCACATTCGTGGGTGCTGGAACAAGGTCATTAAGGGTGAAGCCTGGTGCCAGGTGTGTGCTGTGATTTTCCATAATCCCTAAGGCACTGCTGCTACACTATCTCATAAACTTTTTCTGGGGCAGGCTGGCACCCGGCCGCAGTCTCTGGGCATCAGCAGTAGCACAGAGCTGCAAACATTCCTGGGTGTGGCTAGCACCCGGCCATAGCTCACTGAGACCCTCCACAGGGGGGGCGGAATGGGTCAAAGCTGCAGTCCCTCAGAAGTAAGGGGTCGGGAAAAACAGCCACATCTGAGACAAAACTCAGGAGAGAGGTGCTGCTTGGGGCTTGGTCACGGACTGTATAGAAGTGGGGAGTGGACAGAAGCCAAAGACAAAGGATGGGTGCGCAATTGCTGATTGGGGAGAATAGAGTTCTGATACTAGAGACTGGGTAGCTGGGAGAAGACATTTTCACCGCTGCCGGGCGAACACACACGCACCTACAAGCGCCACAACAATCCACCCCAGCAAGTATAAGCACCATCTAGTGGAGAATGGAGCCATTACACTAAGCCCCGCCCAACTGGGCCAACCTCCCTCTTCAGGAACACAAGTCTCTCCGCCTGCTGAGTTTATGGACTATAAAGCACTTCAAACTTTGACTTCTAGGGGAAAACAAAGTTATTTCAGTTATTTCAGTCATATTTCAGTCTGTTCGCCAGTTCTTCTATTCAATTTTCTTTCTTTCCTTCTTTCACTTTTTTCTCTTTTTTGTTTCTTTTTCTTGACTACAGAGAGAGAAAAATTCATTTTTATTAAAAATATTTTTCTTTAACATTTTTTCTACTATTTTTTACTTTTGTGTAAAATTTTCAAATTCTATATTACCTCCATCATTTCAGTGTATTCATTTTTTCAAATTTTCAAACGATTTCCTTTTTTTTCTTTCCCCTTTTTTCTCTAATCTATCAAGCCCCTTTCAACACCCAGACCAAAACACACCTAGGGTCTAGCATCATTTATTCGATATTTTGCATTTGTGTGTGTTTTTAATTTTTTAATTTTAATGTTTTTAATTTTAATTTTGTTTACCTCATTAATTCCTTTTCTCTCTTCAAAATGACAAAACAAAGGAATTCGCCCCCAAAAAAAGAGTAGGAAGAAATGACAGCCAGGGACTTAACCAACACAGATACAAGCAAGAGGTCTGAACCAAAATTTAGAATCCCAATAACAAGAATACTAGCTGGAGTCAAAAATAGATTAGAATCCCTTTCTGCAGAGATAAAAGAAGTAAAAGCTAGTCAGAATGAAATAAAAAATGTTATAACTGAGCTGCAATTTCGAATGGATGCCTTGGCAGCAAGGATGGATGAGGCAGAACAGAGAATCAGCAACATAGAGGACAAACTTAAGAAGAATAATGAAGCAGAAAAAAAGATGGATATTAAGGCAAAAGAGCACGATTTTAGAATTAGAGAAATCAATGACTCATTAAAAAAGAACATCAGAATCATAGGGGTCCCAGAAAAGGAAGAGAGAGAAATAGGGGGAGAAGGGTTATGTAAGCAAATCATAGCAGAAAACTTTCCTAACCTGGGGAAAGATACAGACCTCAAAATTCAGGAATCACAGAGGACTCCCATTAGATTCAACAAAAACTGACCATCAACAAGACATATTATAGTCAAATTCACAAAATACTCAGGTGAGGAGAGAATCATGAAAGCAGCAAGGGAAAAAAAGTCCTTCACCTACAAGGGAAGACAGATCAGGTTTGCAAGAGACCTATCCACAGAAACTTAGCAGGCCAGAAAGGAGTGGCAAGATATATTCAATGTGCTGAATCAGAAAAATATGCAGCCAAGAATTTTTTTTATCCAGCAAAGCTGCCATTCAAAATAGAAGGAGAGATAATAAGTTTCCCAGACAAACAAAAATTAAAGGAATTTATGACCACTAAACCAGCCCTGCAAGAAATTTTAAGGGGGACTCTCTGAGGGGAGAAAAGATTAAATAAATAAATAAATAAATAAATAAATAAATAAATACCAAAAGCAGCAAAGACAAGAAAGGACCAGAGAACACCACTAGAAACTCCAACTCTACAAGCAACATAATGGCAATAAATTCATATCTTTCAGTGTTCACTGTAAACGTCAATGGACTAAATGCTCCAATCAAAAGACATAGGGTAACAGAATGGATAAGAAAACAAGATCCATCTATATGCTGTTTACAATAGACCCACTTTAGACCTAAAGACACCTTCAGATCGAAAGTAAAGGGATGGAAGGGCACCTGGGTGGCTCAGCCGGTTAAGCCTATGACTTCAGCTCAGGTCACGATCTCGCGGTCCGTGAGTTCAAGCCCCGCGTCAGGCTCTGGGCTGATGGCTCAGAGCCTGGAGCCTGCTTCTGATTCTGTGTCTCCCTCTCTCTCTGCCCCTCCCCCATTCATGCTCTGTCTCTCTCTGTCTCAAAAATAAATAAACTTAACAAAAAAATTTTAAAAAAAAAGAAAGTAAGGGGATGGAGAACCATCTATCATGCTAATGTCAACAAAAGAAAGCTGGAGTAGCCATACTTATATCAGACAATCTAGACTTTAAAATAAAGACTGTATCAAGAGATGCAGAAGGGCATTATATCATAATCAAAGGGTGTATCCACCAAGAAGACCTAACAATTGTAAACATTTATGCACCAAATGTGATAACACCCAAATATATAAATCAATTAATCACAAACATAAAGAAACTCATTGATAGTAATACCATAATAGTAGGGGACTTCAACACCCCACTCACAGCAATGGACAGATCAT
This sequence comes from Acinonyx jubatus, assembly GCF_027475565.1. Lineage (NCBI taxonomy): Eukaryota > Metazoa > Chordata > Mammalia > Carnivora > Felidae > Acinonyx > Acinonyx jubatus. The sequence goes on along the minus strand of NC_069383.1, from coordinate 12,147,704 downwards.
CTAATCAAAAAATCAACAAGGAAACAATGGCTTTGAATGACACACTGGACCTGATGGACTTAACAGATATATTCAGAACATTTCATCCTAAAGCAGCAGAATATACATTCTTCTCCAGTGCACAAGGAACGTTCTCCAGAACAGACCACATACTGTGAAACAAATCAGCCCTCAACAAGTACAAAATCATCAAGATCATACCATGCATATTTTCAGACCACAACGCTATGAAACTCAAAATCAACCACAAGAAAAAATTTGGAAAGGTAACAAACACTTGGAGACTAAAGAACATCCTACCAAAGAATGAATGGGCTAACCAAGAAGTTAAAGAGGAAACTAAAAAGTTCATGAAAGCCAATGAAAATGATAACACCACAACCCAAAACCTCTGGGACACAGCAAAGGCGGTCATAAGAGGAAAGTATATAGCAATCCAGGCCTTCCTAAAGAAGGAAGAAAGATCTCAGATAACCAACCTAACCTTACATCTTGAAAAGCTGGAAAAAGAACAGCAAATAAAACCCCAAACCAGAAGAAGACAGGAAATAATAAAGATTAAAACAGAAATTAATACTATCAAAACCAAAAAAAAAAAAAAAAAAAAAACCAGTAGAACAGATCAATGAAACCAGAAGCTGGTTCTTTGAAAGAATCAACAAAATTGATAAACCACTAGCCAGTTTTATCAAAAAGAAAAAGGAAAGGACCCAAATAAATAAAATCAAGAATGAAAGAGAAGAGATCACAACCAACACAGCAGAAATAAAAACAATAATAAGAGAGTATTATGAGCAATTATATGCCAATAAAATGGGCAACCTGGAAGAAATGGACAAATTCCTAGAAACATATACACTACCAAAACTGAAACAGGAAGAAATAGAAAATTTGAACAGACCCATAACCAGTAAAGAAATCAAATTAGTAATCAAAAATCTCCCAAAAAACAAGAGTCCAGGGCCAGATGGCCTTTCAGGGGAATTCTACCAAATATTTAAGGAAGAGTGAATACCTCTTCTCTTAAAGCTGTTTCAAAAAAAAGAAAGGAAAGGAAAACTTCCAAACTCTGTCTATGAAGCCAACATTACCCTGATTCCAAAACTAGACAGAGACCCCACTAAAAAGGAGAACTATAGACCACTTTCCCTGATGAACATGGATGCAAAAATCCTCAACGAGATATTATCCAACTGGATCCAGCAATGTATTTAAAAAATTATTCACAATGAGGGCACCTGGGTGGGTCAGTCAGTTCAATGTCCGACTTCAGCTCAGGTCATGATCTCACAGTTTGTAGCTTTGAGCCCCACATCAGGATCTGTGCTGACAACTCAGAGCCTGGAGCCTGCTTCAGGTTTGGTGTCTCCCTCTCTCTCTGCTTCTACCCTACTCATTCTCTGTCTCTCTCTTCCCTCAAAAATAAATAAACGTTAAAAAAAATTTATAAAAAAATTTATTCACCACAACCAAGTGGGATTTACACCTGGGATGCAGGGCTGGTTCAATATCCGCAAAACAACCAATATGATTCATCACATCAATAAAAGAAAGGACAAGAACCATATGATCCTCTCAATAGATGCAGAGAAAGCATTTGACAAAATAAAGCACACTTTCTTGATAAAAACCCTCAAGAAAGTAGGGTAGAAGGAGCATACCTCAAGATCATAAAAGCCAGATACAAAAGACACAATGCTAATATCATCCTCCATGGGGAAAAACTGAGAGCTTTCCCCCTAAGGTCAGGAACAAGACAAGGATGTCCACTCTCACCACTGTTATTCAACATAGTATTAGAAGTCTTAGCCTCTGCAACCAGACAACACAAAGAAACAAAAGGCATCCAAATCAGCCAGGAGGAGGTCAAATTTTCACTCTTCACAGATGACATGATACTCTATATGGAAAACCCAAAAGATTCCACCAAAAAAACCCACTAGAACTGATTCATGAATTCAGCAGTCACAGGATATAAAATCAATGCACATAAATCGGCTGCATTCCTATACGCCAACAATGAAGCAACAGAAAGAGAAATCAAGGAATCTGTCCCATTTAAAACTGCACCAAAAACTATAAAATACCTAGGAATAAATCTAACCAAAGAGGTGAAAAATTTATACACTGAAAACTATAGAAAGATTATGAAAGAAATTGAAGAAGACACAAAGAAATGGAAAAAGATTTCATGCTCCTGGATAGGAAGAACAAATACTGTTAAAATGTTGATACTACCCAAAGCAATCTACATATTCAACGCGATCCCTATCAAAATAACACCAGCATTCTTCACACAGCTAGAACAAATAATCCTAAAATTTGTATGGAGCCAGAAAAGACCCCAAATAGCCAAAGCAATCTTGAGAAAGAAAACCAAAGCAGGAGCATCACAATCCCGGACTTTAAGTTATACTACAAAGCTGTAATCATTAAGACAGTATGGTCTGGCACAAAAACAGACACTCAGATCAATGGAACAGAATAGAGAACCCAGAAATGTACCCACAAACGTATGGCCAACTAATCTTTGACAAAGCAGGAAAGAATATCCAATGGAATAAAGACAGTCTCTTCAGCAAGTGGTGCTGGGAAAACTGGACAGCGACATGCAGAAGAATGAACCTGGACCACTTTCTTACACCATACACAAAAATAAACTCAAAATGGATGAAAGACCTCAATGTAAGACAGGAAGTCATCAAAATCCTTGAGAAGAAAGCAGGCAAAAACCTCTTTGATCTTGCCCACAGCAACTTCTTACTCAACACGTCTCCAGAGGCAAGGGAAACAAAAGCAAAAATGAACTATTTGGACCTCATCAAAATAAAAAGCGTCTGCACAGCAAAGGAAACAATCAGCAAAGATAAAAGGCAACCGACAGAATGGGAGAAGATTTTTGCAAAGGAAATATCAGATAAAGGCTTAGTATCCAAAATCTATAAAGAACTTACCAAACTCAACACCCAAAAAACAAAGCATCCAGTGAAGAAATGGGCAAAAGACATGAATAGACACTTCTCCAAAGAAGACATCCAGATGGCCAACCAACACATGAAAAAATGCTCAACATCACTCATCATTAGGGAAATACAAATCAAAACCACAATGAGATACCACCTGACACCTGTCAGAATGGTTAACATTAACAACTCAGGCAACAACAGATGTTGGCGAGGATGCGGAGAAAGAGGATCTCTTTTGCATTGCTGGTGGGGATGCAAGCTGGTACAGCCACTCTGGAAAACAGTATGGAGGTTCCTCAAAAAACTAAAAATAGAACTACCCTATGACCCAGCAATTGCACTACTAGGTTTTTATCCAAGGGATATAGGTATGCTGTTTCAAAGGGACACATGCACCCCAATGTTTATAGCAGCACTATCAACAATAGCTAAAGTATGGCAAGAGCCCAGATGTCCATTGATGAATGAATGGATAAAGAAGATGTGGTATATATATACAATGGAGTATTACTCAGCAATCAAAAAGAATGAAATCTTGGCATTTGCAACTAAATGGATGAAACTAGAGGGTCTTATGCTAAGCGAAATTAGTCAGTCAGAGAAAGACAAATACAATACGACTTCACTCATATAAGGACTTTAAGACACAGACCAGATGAACATAAGGGAAGGGAAGCAAAAATAATATAAAAACAGGGAGGGGGACAAAACATAGGAGACTCTTAAATATGAAGAATAAACAGAGAGTTACTGGAGGGGTTGTGGGAGGGGGGATGGGCTAAATGGGTAATGGGCATTAAGGAATCTACTCCTGAAATCATTGTTGCACTATATGCTAACTAATTTGGATGTAAATTAAAAAAATAAAATTATTTTTAAAAAAACCCTTGAAAACCCACTTCAGTGCAGGGTTACCATATCTTTAGGCTTGTTTTCAACCATCTTCCTGGATATCTCTTTAGCCTTCAGGTTTCACTCAAACTGTTGATCCCCAAGAATTTAGCCTTTAACCAATGTATTTTATGATCTCTATACCATTGATGGCATCTCAGAATTTCCTACAGGGCTTTATAAAAATACCACATTCCTATGTCATTTTATGAAACTCCTAAATCAAAACTGTTGGGTCCAGAGTCCAGCAATCTGTTTTATTTTTGTAGCTACACCAGAGATTTGGATACAGCCCGCCTAACACTGGCCTACTGGCCTACACTGGCCTACACAGAGGTCACCAGCTTCTCCTTTGGTCTACAAAGTCTCTGCCAGACTTAGGTTCTTCTGGGCCTGAGCCATTCAGACTTCTTCCTTCCTGCTATAACCTAGTTATACCTTAAACCTCTGCTCCAGGCTCCCCCACCTAGGTACTCTCCAGGTTCCCATCCCCATGGATAATGTAGGTCTGAGGTTTTCATTCATTCATGAACAGATACCTTTGTATAACTCAATGTGAGGAATAGTTTTCTCAACCTTGGGCACTAAAATCTCTGCTAACTGGCTGATTAAAAATGTGGCTATATAAGAACATCTTTGTAACATCAACATTGGAGTACCATATGTCATGGAGGTGATGAAAAAAATAATAATTTGAGAGGAATTTGAACACTGCCAAAAGATATGTGTAAGTATAATGGCCCAGAGAGGGGGAAATGTTAGCCAGTCAAAAAATATGGCATCCTGGGCAAGGAGGAGCACAGGGCTTATGTTAAACCCTTCTGACTCTTGCATCACTAACCCAGCAGCAATAGCACATGAATGGGAGCTGTTGTTACTCCAAGGGAAGGTCAAGAAGATTGAACCAAAATATAACACGTGGCAGTTTAAATTCCTTCTTAATAATTGAAGAGTGAACAGGTGTAACATAGTCTGTGGAGTAGGAAGGTACCCTATTCTCACATGGTACCAGACATAGAATCCTGAAAGGTCATTGCCACACTCAGGAAAATGTAAATCCTTGAAGCAAACCAGTGCCTTGACTTAGTCAATAGCCGGGTGGAATGTTTTAGTCTGTGTGAGTCAGGTGCGTTGAGAACAGCTTACACTCTTTTAAAAAATCTGCACGAAGAAATCTTGCTGAGTCTAGTAAAATATTCATAGAAGCACAAATTTCTACTGACAAATAAGCAGATACTCCTGATTTCATTACCAAGGGACATCTCCTCATTATTCAGGCCTACAAACTCCTTCCCACTTCGGATCCTGTAACACCAGCCACTACTAAATATTTGACCAGGGGCGCCTGGGTGACTCAGTTGGTTAAGCATCTGACTCTTGATTTCCATTCAGGTCATGATTTCACGGTCTGTGAGATGAAGCCCCGAGTCGGGCCCTGCACTGACAGTGCAGAGCCTGCTTGGGATTCTCTGTCTCCCTCTCTCTCTCTCCCTGCCCCCCACTCCATTCATGTGCTCTCTCTCAAAATAAAAAAAAAAACTTAAAAAAATAAAGATTTGGCTAAACATCCAAATTTGAGAAAGGCTCCAAAAAACCGTTCACTATAGTAACTATTCTGGTTCCAACTTCAGATAAATTCCCCCAGTATATTTTCTTCATGAAAATTAAGCTACATCCATGTGATGAAAGTACATGCTTCAGTTGAAAATAGTAATAAACGCCATTTTTGAGCACTTACATGAAAGGCAAAGAAATTAGTACAGAATCACACTGCTTGCTAGAGGCACAGCTAGGCTTTACACTCAAGTCTACCTGATGTTAAGACCTGTGTTTGCGACTACTCTGCTACTTTGCCTACTTCCAAATGAGGAATAATTTATAATTACATGGAAAATACTTACATAGGTATTTCACATTGGGTGTATATAAACAGGAAATAAGCTTGTGAAAATGGCCTCATTATCGTTAGTCCTTAGGTAAATACAAATAAAAACTACAATGAGATTCAGTTACACACATTCCAGAATAACTAACAACAACAACAGCAACAACAAAAACAGACAAAATAGAGTTGTGGGTGAGGATGCGGAGTGACTGGACTTCATACATACCGCTGGCGGGATGAATATCGGAAGATTTTTTTGGCACTAGCTAAAGATGAACAACTGGTACCCTATAAACACTGGATGCCTCATGACCAGTCAGTTCCATTCCCACTTGCAGTCAATTCTGCAATAACACTCATTTTGAAAATTTGAATTTGTTTCAGTTTGATTGATTTATTAGGGAACAATTTGCACATTGTTCCGCAATGGGTGGCTCAGTCGGTTGGGTGTCCGACTCTTGATTTTGGCTCAGGTCATGATCTCACGGTTCATGGGATTGAGTTCAGTGTGGGGATCTGCACTAACAGCACAGAGCCTGCTTGGGATTCTCTCTCTCCCTCTCTCTCTGCCCCTCCCCTGCTCACACACACACTCTCTCTCTCTCTCAAAATAAGTAAATAAACAAAAAAAAAAAAAGAAACACAAGATGGAATAATAGAACCTGTACCCAGCTGAAACAATCCACTAAGTAATACCCAAAATACACTCAAACATCCACCAGGTACCTCAGTCCATTGGGTGTGTTATCCTACAAAGTTGTATTTTATTATCTGTTTGTAACTACAACCTTTTCTGTATAAACAAACACACACTCAACATCCCAAATATATCTAAGTGTCCTGGTTCAAATGCCAAGGACCACAAACAAAAAAAGACAATACTATTTATATGTGAGGACCTTCAAAGAAATCACCAAATCCTGTAGAAGTGGCTCCTTTTAGTGCTCTTAGTTGCTGGTTTAGTGATTTCAAACATCACTATAATTTCCAAAGCCTTCAGCCCTTGGGGGAAACCACAAGTGCAGATGAGAAAGCCACAAAAAAGTTTCCAGCCATGATCCTAAAGTTAATTGAGGAGGAAAGCAACACACTGAAATAACAATTGCAATTTTGATGAAAACCTTGAAAGACCCACAATCCAAAGGCAAAAACAAAACAAAACAAAACATGCCCAAGTATTTAAAGGTTGTGGAAGATCAGAGGCCAATATCAAAGCAAGGAAAGTCACACCTACTCATATCTGGTGTTACCTTTCACCTGATTTCAGATAATCCTATGCCCACCATTTCACAATAACCCACAAGCTAATACCTTCCACAATGGAATGTCATGTCTTCTTCAAGGTAAAGTATCATATTCATTAGTGTTTGTGTAATTATCTGACGTGTAATATTACACTATTTTTTAAACATTAGGTCCTTCTTTTTATTTTTTGTATCACTGACAATATTTTTTAGTATTATGTCCTTACTCCCATTTTTCTCATAAGTGTTATGGGTTTTATTGTGACATTTTCCTTAGAGTAGTGATTTATAAGAACACGTATGTTATATTATGACAGAACTGACTGTAAATACTCAAAATAAATGAGTGGACATTTGTACTAAAAGCATACACACACACACACACACACACACACACACACACACAAAACCCATACAGTATTCCTAAAAAATGGCATATTTAGATAATATAATATTTAAAAACAATGGAAAAGATTTAATTACTGCTAAGTGCAACAAACTAGATAAATACCACAGAAATTATGTTGAGAAGGCAGTCAGAACCCAACTAGTATATGTATGTATGTATGTATGTATGTATGTATGTATGTATGTATGTATTATGCATATAAATATATATGATTTTATTTATATGAAGTTCAGGAAAATGAAAAAATAGTCTTTGGTGATAGAAATAGATTATTTGGGGGCGCCTGGGTGGCTCAGTCGGTTAAGCGGCCGACTTCAGCTCAGGTCATGATCTCATGGTCCGTGAGTTCGAGCCCCGTGTCGGGCTCTGTGCTGACAGCTCAGAGCCTGGAGCCTGTTTCAGATTCTGTGTCTCCCTCTCTCTGACCCTCCCCCATTCATGCTCTGTCTCTCTCTGTCTCAAAAATAAATAAACGTTAAAAAAAATTAAAAAGAAATAGAAATTTTGGTTTAACATTGGTGGTATTGACTTGACAGGGCACAAAGGAGATTTCTGGTGTACAAGAAATAATCTGTATCTTAATTTGGGTGATGGTTTCAGAGGGGTATTTCTTTGTAAAAATTCATTGAGGTTTACTTAAAATCTAGGCATTTTATGTATGTTTTGCCTCAATAAAATTTTTTACAAAAAAATTTTTATTTAGAGGCACCTGGGTGTCTCAGTCGGTTGAGTGTCCCACTTCAGCTCAGGTCATGATCTCACTGTTTCTGAGTTAGAGCCCCATGTCAGGCTCTGCGCTGACAGCTCAGAGCCTGGAGCCTGCTTCAGATTCTGTGTCTCCCCCTGCCCCTTGGCCCTCTCCCACTCACACTCTGTCTCTGTCTCTCTCTCAAAAATAAATAAACATTAAATTTTTTAAAATTTATTTAAAATATGTAAAGAGAATTAAAATACACAGCAACAATGGCATAAAAAGTTGGGGATAAGGATAAAAGAATTAAATGATCTAAGGTTTTGTATTATTCAGAGTTGATGTAATTAATATTAGATTTTGTCATGTTACATATAAATATTAAAGTTTCTAGCCTCACCACAAAAAAATAGTAGTAGACAGTATAATACAAAGGCTAATAATATAGAAGAAAAATTGAATAGTAAAAAAATTACTGATTCTAAAGAAGGCAAGAAAGAATATAAAAAGAACAAAAGAAGCAGGAAAAATATAAATTATATACTTTGACAGTAATTAAAACCCAAATATATCAATTATTATGCCAATGATAATTGGATAAATGCCTAGATTAAAAGACTAATATTTTCAGACTGTATAAAAATTCCAAAATTCAATTATATGCTACTTACTAAAGATGCATCTCAAACTTAAGAGTATGAAAAACTGAAAATAAAAGCATGCTAGAGGATTTACCAGAAAATAATCAAAAGTAGCTGATTTCATTATATTAATATTAGTAAAATAGACTTTAACCCCAAGAAAATTACTAGAGTAAAGAGACAGATTTTTATTTTAGTGACAAAAGTTCATTTCATCAGGAAAATATGAAAGTCTTGAATTTATATACACCTAATAACATAGGCTCAAAATACATAAACTTTTACAGAATAAGAAGAAATAAGAGAAATTATAAATCTTCAATTGTAAAAATATTTCAACACACCCTTCAATAATTTATAGTGTTGTGATGTAAAAAATAATAATGTATAGAAAACATCAATATAAATTTAGTAAAAATATAGACTATTTTAAACACAATTTTTTAACTTGACCTATTAGGTATATAAAAAAACATGATATTCAAAAAATATATGTTCTTTTCAAGCACACACATAACTTCATAGAAGCTAGGGGGGAAAAAAAACCCACATTTCCACATGGATAAAATGATGGGAATTATGTAGCATACATTAGCTTCCAATTGCTGCTGTAACAAATTATCATAAATTTAGTGGCTTAAAACAACACAAATGGATTATCTTACAGGTCCAGAGCTCATAAGTCCTAAATCAAGGTGTCAGCAGGTCTCTGTTCCTTCTGGAAGCCCTAGCAAAGAATCTGTTTCCTTTTCCAGATTTTAGAAGCCACCTATATCCCTTGGCTTGCAGCCTCTTCCTTGTATCTCTCTGACTTCTGCTTCTGTCATCATATCTCTTCTCACTCTAACTCGCCTGACTCTCTCTTTCTAAGAATTTTTATAATTACAATGGGCCAACGCCAGGTAACCCAGGATAATCTCCCCATCTCAAGACCCTTAATTTAAAGATATCTAGAGAGTCCTTTTTGCCATATAAAGTAACATAGAGGCTCCAGGGATTAGAACACAGACTATCTGAGGTGCCATTATTCTGTCTACTACTCAGAATATATCCTCCAAACTTAATATAAATAAGCTAAAATCAATAATTTTAAAAATCCTATATTTTTATCTTGATTATTGTGATAGTATATCACAGGTATATGCATATATCCAAAACTCATCAAATTGTGTGTTTTAAATATGTGAAGTTTTTTTATAGATGAAACATACCTCACTAGAGCAGCAGTTAGAAAAATCTTATATTTGGAAAATAAGGCATATTTCTTTTTTTAATTTTTTTTTTAATGTTTATTTATTTTTGAGAATCTAAAGCAGGCTCCAGGCTCTGAGCTGTCAGCACAGAGCCGGATGTGGGGCTCGAACTCACAAATCATAAGATCGTGAGATCATGACCTGAGCTGAAGTTGTTCGCTTAACCGACTGAGCCACCCAGGTGTTCCCAGACTACTTGATTTTTAACCCCAACTCTGCCAGTTACTAACTTTGCAACCTTGAGCAATTTACTTTCTCTCTCTAGGCCTCAAATTCTTCATCCATAAAATGAGGATAATACTTAAGTTATATGATCTTTTTAAGCAATAGATGAATTAATATGTTAACCACTTAGCAGAGAGTCTGACTTATAGTAAGCACTGTATAAATATTTGCTCTCGTTGTTTTTGCTATTTAAAGAAGCTGTATACAATAATCCTAGGGTATGTGATTCTCAAGGCAGTAGGAGACAAAAGGAGCAGAGCTCTACTTCTGCATCTTGTATAGCAGAAGGGAGGGTCGTATGTCAAAAGTACTCAGTGTACAAAAAGTGTTGAGAATGGGGAAACACCATGGTGTTGAATACAGTACACTGACAAGAGAGACAGGAGAAATCTCTAGCAGCTACCTTTAAGAGGAAAATGTGGGGATCAAGGAAGACACTAAGAAATGTGTCTGTGGACTATAATGTGTAAAACTTCTCCATACCCCCAAAGTATAATTATAGTAAAGAACTTTTATATTATTCAAAACTTCTGAATCAAATTTGTATTTTTTCATTTTTAGGTGTGTTTGCTTGGATGCTTTTTTTTTTAATGTTTATTTATTTTTTAGAGAGAGAGAGAGAGAGAGAGAGCAGGGAAGGGGCAGGTAGAGAAGGAAAAAGAGAATCCCAAGCAGGCTCTGTGCTGACAGCACAGAGCCTGACGCAGAGCTTGAAGCCACAAACCATGAGATCATGACTTGAGCCGAAATCAAGAGTCAGACGCTTAATTGACTGAGCCACCCAGTTGCTCTGGATGCTTTTTAAAATCTATGGGAAGACAGAAATAGGTCTCATGACTGCCTGCTCCATTTAGGTTAACCCTATAACATACTTAGTAGTCCTCAATAAATAGAAACTAATATTAGAATTCTGATCACAGCCTATTAAATTTGTTATTTTGACTGCCTTCCCCATTATATTCTGTCTCATTCATTTCTGTATGCCCATCACCTTAAGCCTCTCTGTAAAGGTAGGTGCTTAATCAATATTTGTAGAATACATCAACTGAAGGAACTAGGTAGATGATGGGTAGAGAGATGAATTCATAAAAGAAAGGATGAATGCTAAGATTGTTACATCAACTTTATGGGAAAATACCCTAGAATGGTCAGCCATAGAAGATAAACGTATACTTAGAGTAGGCTTTGTACTTACCTACTTTGGGACTCTATTAGTATTTGGGCATGCCTCATTGTGGCCTTGTCCTCACTAGTAGGCAATGGAGTAGTTAAAAGCTCAGGTTCTAGAGCCAGACTGCCTGCATTCAAATTCTGGTTTGTCCACATGTACCATAAAGTTAGTGATGTGAAGTCTTAGGGCCCCTTACTTACAACTTCTTCCAAAGCCCTGTGTATGTATTTCATATTTGAGAATTTGCATTCTATTTCTGAAACAGGCTCCCAATATTGTAAAATAAAACTTTCAGATTCTACAAAACGTGGATCCAACATTGGCTCCACCACTTACTGGCTCTGTGACTTGGGCTCGATATATTTATTTGCTATGTGCCTCCATTTCTCCATTTGTAAAATGGAATAAGCTGGCATCTACTTCATAGCATTGTTTTGAAAATTGAGTTAATACATGTGAAATGTTTAGCATAGTGTCAGGCACATAGTATGCGTTCACTATGTATTGGCTTCTTTAACTCCCTTTTGTGGTCATTCCTTATCTTCCTCTTGTGTGAGCCCTGTCAGACCTAGGATCACCTTTCTCTTCACAAATTTAGCCTGTGGCAAGTTTCTCTTTAATCCTTAATCCCTTCCCCTTGCTCCCGTACATTCTCTTTTATGAGCTTCTTGAATTGTTTACAATCTGATTTTATCAATCTCTATTTGTTTTTTGAAACCTACTGGACCTGTTCATTACTTAGAGGACACGACAATTTCAGCTTCATTTTTCTCCCCCTGGGAGCCATCTGCTAGATCAGTTTCCTGAACAACAGCATGGAGAAGAAGATGATATTATTCTCAAGCTTTTATCATAAATAACATTCTAAACACTTCCCTGCATACCATCTATAGAACTGCAACAATTACTTACATTCTATCTTCCCTCAGAAAACTTGGTCTTTCCAGATATATTAAACCCCATGAATACTGACGCCTCTTTGTCAACTGGGGAGACACATGGATTTTTGCTGGTGGACTTGCTTCATTCCTAAAACCAAGTTAAAACCAAGGTTTGCCTGATACTGTTCATCTCCATCCAGATCTTTGATGCAATGTGGGTAGTCATTGAAGAAACTATGTTACAGCAATTTATTGGCTTATTGGCCCCCAAATCATATCAGTTTCTAGAATAAATATCTATTGCTGATTTAGTCAAAATTACTTAACCGATATCTGCATACATTTACATCAAGCTAAAATACCCTGGAGTCCTATAATTGGACATACATGATGGAGTGAAAGATAAAATGTGGTCATTCCTACTAACCCTTAAGGCAGCTTCACCATGTTCCATTATTCTGTGGATATCATTTTCCATGATATCCTTGACCAATATGTGACCATCACTTTAAAAAATAATGATTTTTAAACTAATATATACTTAAATATCATCATGAAGTGCCTCTTCAAATTATGTTCAATAGGCAATAATCTGTCTTATACCCCGGGATTTTACCACCTAGTGAAGTGACACCAAAGAATGTTGAAGCCCAGCAAAAATGACATTAAGAATTCAGTACAACTTGCCTAGATGCCATATCTTCTCTACTCCACATTTGTCCTTCCCATCTGAAATGCCTGCTATATTGTGGGTTTAGAACCTGATTTCACCCCAAAGTTTCAGATACACTTGCAACCAATATGGGTTCCAACCCTTTCAACATTTATTGTCCTTTCCCAAACACCAGCTGTATTAGGATTCTCAAATAGAACCAATAGAGTGTGTGTGTGTGTGTGTGTGTGTGTGTGTGTGTGTGTGTGTTACAGTCTCTGAAATTAAGAACTCAACAATCACACACATCTTCATGTCACCCAGTTATATGGCCTTAATTCCCCATCATCCAGAGCAGCCCACCTCTAGTTTTCTCCTCTCTTATGATTGGTGGTAACCCCCTAGGAGAATCCTAATCACCCTAGCAGCCCTACAAAATTTTTTGAAGAACATCTCCTCTTGAACTTACCATAAGGGGATACCAAAAGTTTCCTACAGCTGTGATCTGAAACCTGCTACCCACAGCTGGGCTCTCTGCCTCTAGAGACTAGGGGAGCAGACTGTAGCTAAAGCCACATACAGCAGGCATATGATTATGAGGGAAAAGAAAACATTTGCATAAGAAGGAAGAGCTTTTGAGGTCCTTTGAGGTCCTGGACACTCTGTGAAATTCTGACATACCAAGTAAACGAGGAAGGATAATCTCTTTTCTCAGACACTAACACTATAGACGAATGTTGACTTTTTCCATAGGAAAACAAACTTCAGCTCAACAAGGAAAGATCATGAGTGGGAAGGGTATTTGGGTAGTTGACCACAGGGATCTGCTTGGCAGCTCTCTCACTTGCTTGATCTGCATATAAGGAGTATGCTGGGCACCTGGGACTGTGTTCTCTAAGACGTCACATTCTGTCTCCTCCACCATGCACTTTCTCCAGCTCCTGTTCAGAGCCAGCTCTGCTGCCCTGCTCCTGGTTCTCTGTCTGCAGCTGGGGACCAACAAAGCTCAGGAAAACACGTGAGCCAAGCCTTTCTCTTCCTCACGAAAATCCTTTCAGGGAAGGATCTTATCTTAGCCTGAAAATCTCTACATCCTTTCCTGAAAACTTTTCAACTTTCCAGAACTCTGGTCCCAGAGACTCTCCTAAACCCCATTTCAAGTTCCACTTCTCTCCTCTTAGGAAGTCTCATAAACTATACTCATATTTCCACTGGGTTCTTCTAGGTTGTCCATGGAAATAAGTCTCCCAGTGTGCATATAGGCTATAAGTAACAATCAGTCTTGCTCTATGGCTCTGATCCACATCCTGTCCATAGTCTACACCTTTGTCAGATTTCTGGTCAGTAAACTTTACATTCTCACACCTTGCCTCCTAGAACAGCAGGTTTAGCAAGTCTGTGAGTTCTAGCGATAGCTTTAAGCAATGTTAGTAGGACTCACTAAAGGATCAGAGGCTCTGATCACTGATCCTTGACCCCATGGTCCAAGGTTGAGCCAGCCAAGCAGCTTAGACATTCTTCCTATTCTGAAGCTCAAAGAAAAAAGCAAGTACACACTCACGCACCACCTACACTAGGACCTGGGAACACAGGCTCAGAAGCCAAATCATTGAGGGTACATATTTGAAGGAAGCAGGAAAATTGGGGGAAATGAAGTAGGAAATGGAGCCAGAGTCTGGGAGAAGCAGGGACACTCAGCAAATCTAGGGGGTTTTCTCAACAAGAACAGGGTTTTGAATGCTGGGTTTTGGGATTGTGATTCTGATGGTACCCTCTGTGGCACAACCAGATGTCCTGTCCTGGAGTAAAACATTCAGAGTCTTGACAAGTTGGTAGAATGGAGCCCAATGTCCTAAGAAATTTTGAATGGGGACAGGTTCAGACACAGATATCACCCCATGTAGCCCTTAGGGGGCAGCAAGTTGGTGAAATAAGCTGTACTAATTAGGGTGATCAGAATTCCCGTCTGCCCAGAAATTTCTCAGTGTTAGCACTAAAAGGCTGTCATCCCAGGAAGCTCCTCACTCCTGGGCAAGCTGATCTGATCACTCACTCTAACTAAGCTGGTCATCTTATCACTCCTAAATTCATTTACAAATGAGAGGAATTTTGGAGGAATTTTGGAATTCCTGTACACTGAGCACTAGAGCAACTGGCACAAGAAATGCAATGTCTCCAAAATCTGAGATGCTTTACCCTAGGAAAATGGGACTGTGAAGCATTGTAGCCAAAACGGTAAATTCCCTCCTGTCCCACCAATACCAAGGAGTTCAGCCAGGAGTTTCTGGGAGAAAGAAAGTAACTCTCCTAGTCTTGAACCCAGGTCTCCCTGATGAAGAAATCCTTGACTTCTCTCTGCTTCCATTTCCTTTTCCCATCAGATTGTGATATGTGGCTTAAAAGTATGGTGGCATCTAAAGGCCTCAAACATGGCCATATGTCCAAATTCTCTGCAGTCCTAAAGAAATACAAATACCTAGGCCCCACCAGGAATCAAAGAAGGATGATCTCAAGGATGACTCTAAAAATTCCTCCAGTGCATTGAGATGTTTTTGGTTTAACACGATTCTGTTGACATGGAATTTTCTAGTAATGATGACTTGAGCCTCCCCCACCCCACATTAGTGGACAGTCAACAGAACCTGAAGGATTTTATTAAGAAATGACATGTAATATTATACTTTTATTCCTTTTTTTAAATTCATTTTTTTGTCAGTGGAAAGAAAGACAATGCTCAATTTTAAATAAAGCATCAAAGCTGCTATATTAAACAAAACAAAGTCTTGTAGAAAACAACCAAAGCAAACAAGGATCAAAAATTTCCAGGGGTTCTTCATTATTGCACTATATGCTAAGTAACTTGGATGTAAATTAAAAAATTAAAATTAAAAAAAGTCCAGGGGTTCTGATGCTCAGCAATTGATTCAGCTTTCATTATCCCCTTTGCTTTACACCTTCCCTGTTGCTTACGCTCTGCTCATTGTGTGCTCCTCTCGTGCACGGGACAGATCTCTGATCTCTACCCTCCTTCCCTGTTCCCCAAAGCGGTCGAAAAGTGATAAAAATGGAGGTACAGATGCCCCGCAGAGCAAACGCAAGTGAAGAAATCACTGTGAAGATGAATGTTAAAACAGAATTGCGAGAATGTATGGTGGTAAGTAGAGGCCTGGGGTAGGGGGTGAACTCAAGACAAATCTGACTCCTTAGTTATGAATACAATTAGATTAATCTCTCACTTTAATATCATGCATTATACTTAATATGAACTGCAATCCTCATGCTCCCAATTCTCATATATACTTGATCCTCAGAACAATCATCAGACCTTGGGGCAGATTACTATTCTCATTTTACAGATAAAGGAATCCGATCCTGAGGTGTAGGAAGGAAGAGAAGGAAAGAAGGAATGGGTAGTGAAGAAAAACACAGCTAAGAGGGAGAAGAGAGGAAAAGCTTATGAGCTGGGAGAGAAGTGGTAAGAGTTCCTCCAAGGTCCGGAAGATGATTGTTTGAGAGGAGAGGTGGGTATAGGGGGTTCTCACAAGGAAAACTGCAACCCCATCCAGTGCACTGAGGCAGGTGGGCAGAAGAGATATGTTGCACAGAACACAAGGGATAAGATTTGCTCCTTGGCAGTGAACTCTGAGCAAAGGCTGCGTTGACCCCCCTCCCTCTGCCCTTTTGCTCTATTGTCAGAAGTTCACTCCTGTTCCAGCCTCCTCTCCCCAATAAGGAGCCCACGCTGTCTTCTCCCCTTTCTCCAATTCGCAGTTGTGGGAGGGAGGTCCAATCCCTTTATTACATCAGAGGTGTTCAAATGGAAATGAGCATAAGTCTCACCTGTGCCTTATCACCAGCTGCTCTGGGCCACAAGGAGAAGGGACCCGTGCCGGTTTAGGGCTTTTCCCCAAGGAAGAGTGTGTCCTTCTCTTCCCTGCCAGCAGTCTCCTCTCGTGTTGTCCCCCACACGCAATCTGCCCCTTGTTAGCTACCTCTGTTCTATGGCCAAAACCCAGGCGTTTCTCCCCTGCCTCCTTCTAGAAGTACACTCTCTCAGGCAGCACATGCATGAGTTTCCTAACTCAAATTAGATTTAAGTACAATGATTAAAAAGAAAACAGAATTGGAAGCATGAGAATTGTTATTCCTTAAAATATATTCTAGAAATGGCCCCATATCTGTAAGAGAAAGATTTCTGATCACTGAGCAAAGAACAACATGGCTGCTTTGTCAAATTTGTCTGTTCACAGTCCAAGAATGTGAATACTGCATGTTAGCTGCGGGTGGGAGGGAGGCCACATCATAATTTCTCAATTCTGTGTTTTGTTTATCATAACGACTGATGACAAAAAGAATGAGAATGTATGCATAAAGGTCTTGTGATAATGGTAGTTCCTGGTAATGATAGATAATGAAAGTCTGTTTCCACCCCTGAAAAAGTGATAGGTGTAAAAAAATGTGCTTAATCAACAAAATCACACGTGAAATAATTTTGTGCTACTGTGATTCATAGGACTATGTTTTAAGAACAATGCTAATACATACAGAGAAAGACAGATACCATGTGTTTTCATTCTTATGTGGATCCTGAGAAACTTAACAGAAGACCATGGGGGAGGGGAAGGGGGAAAAACGTTACAGAGAGGGAAGGAGACAAACATTAAGAGACTCTTAAAAACTGAGAATAAACTGAGGGGTGGGGGGTAGGGGAAAGTGGGTGATGGGCATTGCAAATTAGAAAGAATTTTGTTAGTTCTGGTCAACCAATTTTTATTTGTAGCTTCCAATATAAAAAAAATGTCTGGCTACAGAAACATCTTCAGATTTTTTTTCATTTAGGAAAATATAATTTTTATGTGTGAAGGTTCTAATACCTAATCTTCATTTTCTAACAATTATAATGTTTTGCAAGTAAATTTTTGATCAAGTGAGGTATTAGGATCACAAATTTAAAATTAAAATAGATTATACCCTCAATCATGAATATAAAGATTATATAATCTTTTAAGGTTGAAGAGAACTTGTAGCAAACCACAGTGCTTTGCTTAAACATTTGTGGTATGGAAGTGCCTGGGTGGCTCAGTCAGTTAAGCGTCGGACTTCAGCTCAGGTCATGATCTCATGGTTCATGGGTTTGAGCCTCACGTGGGGCTCTGTGCTGACAGCTCAGAGCCTGGAGCCTGCTTCGGATTCTGTCTCCCTCTCTGCCCCTCCCCACTCACACTGCCTCTCTCCCTCTCTCTCTCTCTCTCTCTCTCTCTCTCTTTCTCTCCCTCTCTGTCTTTCTCTCTCTCAAAAACTGAATAAACAAAAAAAAAATTAAACATTTGTGGTATGGACCATTTTGTTGATCTCTTAAAGTCTAGGGAATGCTTATGAGGAAATTACTTTTAAATGTGTGAATAGGGGCACTTGGTTTGGCTCAGCCAGTTGAGCATCTGATTCTAGACATTAGCTCAGGTTGCAGTCCTGGGGTCGTGGAATTGAGCCCTGCATGGGGCTCCATGCTGAGTGTGGAGCCTGCTTGGGATTATTTCTCTCTCTCCTCTTGCCCCTCTCCCTGGCTGGTGCACTTGCTCTCTCTCTCTCTCTCTCTCTCTCTCAAAAAAAAAAAATAATAAATAAACAAATGTGTAAATAAAATGCATTGGACTACACAGGAAAACTACCATATTGAAAAACAAGTGATAATGATTATTAAAAATAAACTTTTGATACAGTACTGTTTACATTACTTTATTGACATATTAGCTAAAAAGGCAATACATTTAAAATATAGACAAGTTAAAATTTATCTTATAAAGATGATCTACATAACAGTTCTTGTTGCTCAGCCTGAATAAGTAGCTCCAACTGTACGTTGGTTTTGACAAGTGAATTCCAGTGGCCTCTGACTTTTTGTTTTGAATAGTCAAGTGTTGAAAATTCTGACTCATTGGGATAAACTGTTGTAAATGTCAGAAGAGATAAACCCCCAGCAAGAGTTTGTTTCTTGAAAGAAATGCCAGGATCTCCAAAATATTCTGAGTAAAATTCCAGTGGGGAGAAATCTTGAGCTCACCATTTAGAGCTGACAAGCTATTTAGTGCACAGTTTCCAGTTACCTGGACAAGCTTCAGGAGATGGGCAGATGGCCCCGGCCATGACCATGCAACCCCGTGATATAATGTCCCTGTGTTCAAGGTAGTGATGCATGCAGATAATAGTTTGAGATATATAAACCTGTAAAGTGGTATGAACACATCTATGTTTCCCTTCATGATAAAATCACACACACTGCAAATGCCACTGAGGATCATTGATGACATAGTGGGAGGAAATGTTCAATTTCAGTGAGAGGTTAATAAAATAAAGATACAATTTCTTTCCATCTGAGTTCACAGACTCAGTGAATTCTATCCACAGACCCCCCTGGGTCCATGGACTCCAGGGTAACACCCCTTGCTGAACACTAACCAGACAAAAGCTTCCTGACGCTGCTGAAACTTATATATCAAGTTGCAAAGCCCTCTCAAGTTAAAAAAGGAAAAAGGAAATTTACCTTCAAGATTTCATCCGTTTTTCTAACAGCCAAGTCTGGTAGGTGACTGTTTTCCTCTCACAACTGAGGAAAGAGAGACTGAGAGATGTCACTTCAATCATCAAAGGTCACAGAGTTGGGAGGAGCATAGTTCCAGGAGCAAGGTCTGGTTTTGGCCTCCACACCCAAGATCCAAGCTGTGCTGTGGTAGCAGGCCATTCCTGAAAGCCTTAGCCAGGAAACCACAGCAAGCCTGCTCCTCAGATGAAGGCTGCCTCAGAATGAGTTCTCCTTGCCCTGTCAATTCACTTACCTCTTCCCTTCGGAGCCCAGACCCATAGCACTAAAGCAGGACATGTTGCCAGAAAACCTTCTGACCTAGGCTTTAGCTCCTGAAAATGATAGACAAAAGAGGACTCCCCAGTGCTTCTGGTCTACATCTGTCCCTGACCTTTGTGCATGAAAGATGTCCTCCTCCTCCTCCTCCTCCTCCTCCTCTTCTGCCTCCTCCTTTTCCTCTTTCATGCTCTCTTGTCTTTCTTTCCCTTTCCCACTCCCCAGACTAACACTGGGTCCTCTCTGCCCACTTCTTCCTCCCCAGATTACATCTTACCTCAGAAGCAACATTACAATCGAAGGTCCTTTTAACTATCGTTTCACCGCCTGCCTCTGTAAGAATATTCCAAGAAATTTCTACTGGAACTTTCACATCAATGGTAAGTATAGGATGGGGCACCTGGGTGGCTCAGTCGGTTGAGGGTCCGACTTGGGCTCAGGTCACGATCTCACTGTTTGTGGGTTCAAGCCCCGCATCGGGCTCTGTGCTGACAGCTCAGAGCCTGGACCCTGCTTTGGATTCTGTGTCTCCCTCTTTCTCTGTTCCTCCCCTACTCATGCTCTGTCTCTCTTTCAAAAATAAATAAACATTAAAAATTTTTAAAAAATAGTAAGCATAGGGGTCATCCAAGTGAAGAACTATCTACTAGGGTAGGGAAGCCATAAAGAGAAATGTTACTCCAGATATGAAACAGAATGTCAGGGCAGAGGGTGGAGGGAAAGGAGGGAAAGAAAAGGGAGAGTGGATGGGGACTATGCCCAGGTCTGAAAGGTGAGGGGTTGTATGAGAAAAGCTAACAAGGGAGATATATTTGCAGATGACTGGGGGGAAACTGGGTCCCAGTAGAGAAGTTCATGAAACTAGTAAAAAAAGCCAGAAAACTGGGGGTTACAGTGTTATAAGAAAAGATCTTTGTCCTTGTCTCTTTCAGAAACTGCAAAAATAGTAGCAGTGGCCCACGTTACTGCACAGCTAGGTATCTGCCCCAACGATGAGGCAGTGGTGCCCTTGGAACCAAAATATATTTATACCATTGGGACCATAACCGTAGGCTGACCTTGGTGGAAGCCCTTGTCTGCCCCCAAGGATGGTTCCTCTACAGAAATTGGGCTGGAGTATCTGTTGTGGTCTGTAAAATAAACTTCTCATAAGCTTCTCTGTGTTCTGTGTCTTCCCTTCCAAATCTGTCCCAGAGGAGCCTCGGAGCACCCAGAATATCTGGAACTTTGTTCTTTCAAAGAACTGTTACTGAAGAGAGTTTATGGTTTCTCATTGTCCATTGGTATGAAGAGGGAGAGATGAAGAAATAGAGACGGGTCACAGAATCTGAAATTCCCTAGGCTCCCAAATATGAGGCCCCTTCCCTGTTCCCATGCCCTGTGCTTCCTTACTGTAGGGAAAAACTCAGAAAGCCAGGGAATGCCAAATGTTCGTGGGAAATGAGGGTCAATGGGGCCATTAGGCACAGCTGGTTAACATAGTACCAGGGTAAAAATGTGAATGTGTATGAATGCCTGCCCAGCCAGACAAACATAAACTGCTCTTGATCTTTTCTTTCTCATTGATTTTTCCTGATGGAAAAAAAAAAAAAAAAGGATCATTAATCATACCAAGAGCCACAGAGCAAGTGTCAGAGACTATGCTCATCTATTCTTGTAAAGATACCACATCTGACAAAGCAGCCGTCAAGGGATTTTTTGTTTGTCTGTTAGACGATTCCAGGGTCCCACCCTCCCAATAGCACATTCCTTCCTGTTTTACCAAAGGGTATGTCTGCAGATCCAGGAGGCATGAAGAGCCCCCAACAAAATCACCCCAATAAGGTCCACACAAAGACACACAGTAATTAAAATGACCAAAGTAGTGATAAACAGAGAAGTTTAAACGCAGTAAGAAAAAGGAAAAACAGTTACGTAGAAGATAAACCCCATCAGGCAATCAGCTGAGTGTTCAGCACTCCGCAGGCAAGAAGGGAGTGGCATGATATATCCGAAGTGCTAAAAGGAAAAACACCTGCAGCCAAGAATACTCTATCCAGCAAGGCTATCATTCAGAATAGGAAGAGGGCTAAAGAGTTCCTAGACAAACAAAAGTTAAAGGAATTCATGACCATTAAACCTACGAGAAATGTTAAAGGGGACTTTTTAAGTGGAAAGGAAAGACCATAAGCAAGAATGAGGAAAATAGAAAGAAAAAAGGCAGTAAAATTAAGTATTTCTATAAACATCAGTCAAGGCAATCACAAAATAAAAGGATGTAAACTATGCCACCATACACCTAAAATGTAAGGAATGACAATTTAGTGTTTTTAGAATGGTTTTACACTTAAACAACCATAAACTTTATATAGACTGCTATGTGCATAATGTTATATATAAACCTAATGGTAACCACAAATCAAAACTTGGTAATAGATATGCAAAAAATAAAGAGAAAGGAATCCACGTATATAACTAAAGAAAGCCAGCAAACCATGAGAGAACACAGCAATAGAAGAGAATAGAGAAGAACTACAAAAACAACCATAAAACAACTAACAAAATGGCAATTAGTACATACCTATCAATAACCACCTTGAATATAAACGGACTAAACACTATAATCAAAAAACACAGGGACATGCAATGAATAAAAAAGCAACACCCTTGTATATGCTGCCTACGAGACACTCGTTTCAGATCTAAAGACACAGGCACATTGAAAGTGAAGGGATGAAAAAGCATTTATCATGCAAATGGAGGTGGGGCAGATTTCAAGATAAAACATCCATGTTAGGTGCATGGTCTCTAGGTAAAAACATTTTGCTCTTTTCTAACAAAGTTCAGAGGTTCAGACTTATCCTGAGATCAATGTTTTCATTTGTATCTACATAAACTCTCTATCCCAAGTCTCAGAATCTGTTTATTCCTTATGAGGGTCCTGAGTTTATCATAGGAATCTTGGTAGTGTTGTAAATCAGTCCTTTTTAAACCTGCCACCATTACAGTGAAATCGCGAGCCTGATTCTCAGTACAGCTGATTTTCTTGGTTTTTTTTTAACTAATTTATTGTCAAATTGGCTAACATACAGTGTGTAAAGTGTGCTCTTGGTTTTAGGGGTAGATTCCCGTGGTTCATGGCTTACATACAACACTCAGTGTTCATGCCAACAAGTGCCCTCCTCAATGCCCATCACCCATGTTCCCCTCTCCCCCGTCCCCCCACCATCGACCCCCTTCTCAGGTTCAATTAATTTGCTAGAGCAGCTCACAGAACTCAGGAAAACACTTTACTTCTACTTTACCGTTTATTATAAGAGCATACGTTAGAGATGAACGTCCAGATGTTAGAGGTGTGGAAGGCAAGGTATGCAAGAAGGGGCACAGAACTTCCATGCCCTTTCCGGAGTGCCTCTCTCCCAGAACCTCTACATGTTCACTAGCCTGGAAGATCTCCAAACCCTGTCCTTGTGGGTTTTTATGGAAGCTTCACTACATTGTCATGGTTCATTATATCATTGGCCACTAGTGATTAAGGGCCTCTCTCCCCCCCCCTAGAGACGGGAGGAAAGAGGGAAGCTAAAACTTCCAACCTCCCAATCACAAGGTTTCAGTTCTCCTGGCTACCAGCCCCCCATCCTTAGAGGCTTTCCAAACATCACCTCATTAACCTAACAAAAGACCTTTATCACTCTCATCATAAGAAATTCCAAAGGTTTGAGGAGCTGTGAGCCAGAAATAGTGGATGGACAAAGACCAAATATATATTAGAAATACATTTTGGTCATCCAAATGGCCAAATATATGTTTCTTATAAATCACAATATCGTGATCTGTATCTCTTTGCTGGTGGTCTTCTTTCAGAAATATGAAAGACCACTGTCCACACACATGGCAGGTTGGAAAGGCAGGTGGGGATGGGAGCACCAAAAACCCTGAGGAGCAACCCTCAACCCATGACATGGAAATTGGCATGGATATACCCAAGTTCTTACGTCTCTGGAGTGTAATACTTATGAGGCATGTGTTTTAACCATCTGCCAGAGATCTCCCTCAGGATTAAGCTTGTCTTCCACTCTGACAACTTGGCTTAATAATGTACCCTTTATTTACTATGTTCCCCTGAGCATATCAATACACATACTCTCCTGCGCATGTTTCCTAAATTTTCAAAAAAACCAAAAAACACTTCCATTAAAATCTTTGTCTCAAAGTCTGCCCCTGAGGGAACACAAACTGAGATGAATTTTTCAGGGTGTTTACGAATAGTGATTGCTGGGGCACCTGGGTGGCTCAGTCAGTTGAGTGTCTTTTTTTTTCTTTTATTAATTTCATTTTTTTTAATATAATTTATTGTCAAATTGGCTCATGTTCCCAGAGTCGTGGGATCAAGCTCCGCATTGGGCTCTGCACTGAGCTTGGGGCCTGCGTAAGATTCTCTCTCTCTCTCTCCTGCTTCGGATTCTGTGTCTCCCTCTCTCTCTGCCCCTCCCCCACTTGTGCTCTGTCTCTCCCTCTCTCTCTCAAAAATAAATAAAAATTAAAAAAGATTTTAAAAAAAGATTCTCTCTTTCTTACTCTGCCTCTCTCTCTCTCTCTCTCTCTCTCTCAAATTAAAAAAAAAAATAGTGATTGCTGAGGAAATACATCTGTAGCACCAACAGCAACTCCCACAGAAAGGAAGGGAAGAAAAAGAACACTGTTATATCATATCAGATAGCAATGGCATAAAATAGTTCTAAAACATTTTGATATATCTCTTTTGGTATAGCCACTTTAGCTAAGGTCATATTTTAATGGGACCTAACAACAAAATCGAAATAAAACATTAAACTTTTTGTCAAGTGTTAGGGTCCAAAATGGGGTGAGGGTTAAAAAGGAGATATCATCTTGAAGGAAAACTACCTGCAACCAGCAGCCAAATGGTTACCCAAAATATACACATTACAAACGGCCACAAATCACAGAACCAAAGCACCTGTAATACCAACAATATCAACACCAGGCAACAATTGTAGTTCTGGATTGGGAAATCAGAGGACCAGGAAAAGGTGACTTAAACACCACATGCTAGATGGGGAGTGGGGGATCATGGAGAGAGGAGAGATTCCCCTGGTTCGAGATGAAACTTCAAAGCCAAACTGCAAACACATAAAGAAACTAATCCAGGCTTAGAGTTTCAGTTAAGCAAGATGAGTAAGTTCAAGAGTTCTGGATTGTACCTATAATCAACAATACTGTACCGTACATTTAAAAATTTGTTAAAAGGTTGATCTCATGTTAAGTATTCTTGCTACAAGAAAATAAAAATTTTTTAAAAAGAAATCTAATGACAATCTACTATTAAACTAATAGAACAGTCTTAAAAGAGGCAAAAAATTTTAGAGGCAGAAATGAAACAATGAGAAATAAATAGAAGTAACCAATTAGAAACCTTGCAAAGGAAAAATATACTCACTGAAGCTTTTTAAGGTGCAAAGAAAAATTAATAAACTGAAATGGACCCAATGAATAAAATATTTGTAAATTAGAAGATAGTGTTGAAGAATTCATCTCAAGTTAGAAAAGAGCTCTATGAACATATTAGTTCGTGCCTTTTGCTCCAGAGCCCTGTGCAATTTATCATTTGTCCCATATTTAAAATTTTTAATTAGTTGCATTAAAACATGCCAGGATGGGTTTGATACTTTCACTTAGTACTCCAACTTCTGCCCAGGTCTTCTCTAATAGTATGTGAGATGCTCCACTAAAAACCCAGCTGGCTTTTCCCCACACATTTCAGAAACAGTGGGTCTAATACTTACTCTTTTGAAGGACAGTGTCCAGGGAACTTACTGCAAAAACAAAGTGCCCTCATTAGTGAGTGGCTTGGGCCCCGTCTCCTTCCAGCCTCAGAAGGTACTAAAAAGACAAAAAAGATGCCATTCTTGCCAGCTCCACCCACAAGCAGGGCAAAATTTGAGATTTGCATGAAGCCTGTGGGTCACCAGTTGGTGAGAACAATGAGGAATGCAAGATGTTATAGCTTAGGTGAAAAGTGTTTAAGAATAGAGACTGACCAGTCCTATCATAGAGTATGTAGAGAGTGGTCTGAATGAATGTTCCTGATACGGTACTTTGCATTTGTTTGTGTGTGGTGTAAATCTACAACTACTTATTTGCTTTATAATTTGATCTTTTAGTGATAAACCCGTTGGCCTAAGTGGACTCAGAAAAAAAAATGTACGATAATAAAAAAATTAAGTACTCAATTTTTATTTCTCAAGAAAGTTGATGATGAATATGCTTGTTGTCATTTACCATCTATTGTGCAGACTACAATAATATTGGTGACCACATGAAAACCCTAGACCTAAGTCTACTTCAAAAGTTAGTTGTTACTGGGCACCTGGATGATTCAGTCAGTTAAGCCTCTGACTTCAGCTCGGGTCATGATCTCACGGTTTGTGGGTTCGAGCCCGGTGTCAGGCTTCCTACTGACAGCTTGGAGCCTGGATCCTGCTTCGGATTCTGTGTCTCCCTCTCTCTCTGCCCCTCCCCTCCTCATGCTGTCTCTTTCTCTCAAAAATAAATAAACATTAAAAAAAAAAAAACTAAAGAACGGGTCGCCTGGGTGGCTCAGTCAGTTGAACATCTGACTTCGGCTCAGGTCATGATCTCACAGCTGTTGGTTCGAGCCCCGCGTCGGGCTCTGTGCTGACACCTCGGAGCCTGGACCCTGCTTTGGATTCTGTGTCTCCCTCTCTTTCTGTCCCTCCCCCACTCACCCTCTGTCTCTTTCTTTCTCAAAAGTAAATAAATATTTTTTTTTAAGTTAGTTGTTACTTTTAAAAGACTAGACCTAAAGATGACATTAATGTACTTCTGTAGAAGGTGCATTTCATTCATATCTCTCAGTAGAGCATGACCTTTCATTTTGGTCAAATGCCTTTAGCTAGATTAAGAAAAAGAGACCAAATAAAATCAGAAATGAATGAGGAGATATTACAGCTGTTACCACAGAAATACAAAGAATCATAAGAGACTATCATGAACAAGTATATGCCAACAACCTGAATAAACTAGAAGAAAATGGATAAATTCCTAGAACCATATAATCTATCAAGGCTGAATCATAAATTCAGCCTTGGGAATGGGATCCCAGAATGGGATCAATAACAAGTAAGGAGATTGAATAAGTAATCAAAACAAATAAAAGCCCAGGACCAGATGGCTTCACTGGTGGCTTCTATGATATAAAGAAGAATTAATGCCAATCCTTGTCAAACTCTTCAAAAAAACTGAAGATGAGGGAACACTTTCAAACTCATTTTGTGAGGCTAGCATTAGTCTAATAAAGCCAAAGATACTATAACAAAACTATAAGCCAATATCTCTGATGAACATAGATACAAAAATCGTCAACAGAACACTAGCCAACCAAATTCAATAACTTATTAAAAGAATCGTACACTATAAGCAAATGGACTTATCCTTGGGACGCAAAGATAATTCAACATAGGCAAATCAATCACTGTGGTACACCACATTAACAGAATGAAGGATAAAAATTATATGATCATCTCAATAGATGCAGAAAAAGCATTTGATCAAGTTCAACAATTTTTCATCATAAAAACACTCAACAAATTGGGTATAGAAGGAATGTATCTCAACATAACAAAAGCCATACATGACAAGCCCACAGCTAACATCATACTCAACAGTAAAAAACCAAGTTTTTCCTCTAAGATCAGGAACAATACAAAGATTTTCAACTCTCACGACTTCTATCGAACATAGGACTGGAAGCCCTAGCCACAGAAATCAGGCAAGAAATAAAAGGTATCCAAATCAAAAAGGAAGAAGTAAACTGCCAACATCTACATTTTCATGTTTTTTGTGCATATACCAAAAAGGAATTGAAAGCCATTCATGCTGAGTCCATTAACAGAAGAAAATTCCCAGTAATACGACCTTAGTTTTACAACAGTTTTATCAGTCTTTCAAATAGAGATATCGGTTAATTCAAACAATAGATTGTGTTCACCCAATTCATGAATTAAAAAAGTGAAGCTTTTGGAAGTTCCTTCTGTTTGAAGATGAAATAGCTGACATGTTGGTGTGTGCTACAAACTCATTTAAAAAGGTAAACATTGAAAATAAAAATTATTTGTTTGGTAGTTCACAATATGAACACAAATTTTAGTAGAGGACAGTGTCACATTAAAAACAAATATTCTCAGGATGCCTGGGTGGCTATCAGTTAAGCCTCCGACTTCTGCTCAGGTCATGATCTCATGGTTGGGTCGTGAATTTGAGCCCCACATCAGGCTGTCAATGCCCACTTCAGATCCTCTGTTCCCCCTCTCTCTCGGCTCCTCTCCCACTTGTACTCGCTCTCTCTCTCTCTCTCAAAAATAAACATTAAAACATTTTAAATAAAAAAAGAAATCTGTGAATCAGAAAGATAATTGGAATTGTTTGTGGTACAAGCATAATTTAAATAGCATTCAAAGAAGCGGACCTACTTTACCAATCAAAATAGAAGCTGTAGCTGACAAGCTTTGCAAATATTTTCTTATACAAGCAGAATAACTGACCTACAAAATTTGCATGATGTGTCTCCTATTGGATACCAAAAATTACTTCGGCATGGCACTACACACTTTCTCCCATCGCTTCTTCTCATTAGTCATACTTCAGCTATGTTCAAACCTTTGAAAAACTGTTTTATAGATGTACCTAACTAAGTTTCCCACAATTACATTGAACGTTTTGGTAAACAGTTCCTGTCAGTTCTGATTACAGTAGCCTCCCCTTATCCTTGGTTTCACTTTCTGTGGTTTCATTTATCCACAGGCAACTAAAGTCCTTCTGACATGTTGTCAGAAAGTCAATAGTAGCTTAAAGATACGTCACACTAGGTCATTCACCTCCCTTCATCTCACCGTGTAGGCATTTTATCATGTGACATCACCACAAGAAGGAAAAGGAGGAGTACAGTACAAGAAGATATTCTGAGAAAAAAGACCAGATTCACATAACTTTTATTACAGTACATTGTTATAATTGTTCTATTTTATTAGTTAGTATTGGTATTCTCTTGCTGTGCTTAACTTATAAATTAGACTTTATAATAGGTATAGATGTATAAGAAAATCATAGCATATTCAGGATTCGGTATTGTCTGCAGTTTCAGGCATCCACTGGGGATCTTGATACATATACCCCACTGATAAGGGGGGACTACTCTACATTTTGTGTTGAATCAGAGGGAATTATGTGATCCAAGTTTGTTTCTTGGGTTGTTTTTTGTTTGTTTTGGTTTTGGTTTTGTTGTTTTTATTTTAGAGAGAGAGAGGGCAAGTTGGCAAGAGGGGCGGAGGGGGAGGGAGAGAGAGAGAGAGAGAGAGAGAGAGAGAGAGAATCTCAAGCAGGCTCCAACACTCAGTGTGGAACCCAATGCGGGGCTCGATCCCATGACCCTGGGACCATGACCTGGGTGGATATCAAGAGTCAGGCGCTCAGCCAAGTCACCCAGGTGCCCCAATAATCCAAGTTTTAAACATAGGGAGCAGAAAACATTTCAGTTTTTAAAACTTTTAGTAAGTTACAATGATTGGAAAACAACTCATAAATAGGAAAACATTGACATTTATCCCTACACAAGAAAGAACAGAAAGAAAAAGAAACTAAACAAAATAAACTATGAGTGCTCAATGGTACAGAAAATTTAATTGTAAAATTTAAAAATTGTGCTTTAAAATACCTCAGTTTCAAGGTGCCTGGATGGCTCAGTTGGTTAAGTACCCAACTTCAGCTCAGGTCATGATCTCACAGTTCCTAAGCTCAAGCCCTAAGCCCCACCCCACCCCCACTGGGCTCTGTGCCGACAGCTCAGAGCCTGCCTAGAATTCTCTGTCTCCCTCTCTCTCTCTGCCCCTCCTCCACTCATGTGCTCATTCTCTCTCTCTCTCTGGAAAATAAATAAACATCTATAAATAAATAAATAAATAAATAAATAAATACCTCAACTTCTAGAACAAATATTTTGATAGTTATTATTTTTAACTGGGTAAACGTGCATTCGGTATTACAATGTTACAATGAAATAAAATTGAAAATTATGCAGGATTTAAAATTGGTAAAATATTCAGAAGAATCATGGACATGGAAAATGTATTTGAGTTTCATCTTGTCAAATATTTTGAAGAAAGATTTTTTGAATGGAAGCTAAAATATTTACAAAGTTCTAACTAAGAAAGTTAGTATTGAGAATATCATCTGTTTAACAAAATTTTCTCAGCATGTACTAATTATATCAACACCTGTGAAGACTATTTTCTTAATAAAGAAGAGTCCATTGAAGAGTCAACAATTTCAAATGCATTAGCCATAAAATGCAACTATGAATAACACTGCAGGTAATTTTATGAAGATAAGAGAAATAATAAGAGGTATTGAAAAACATGTTATTCAGAACACTATCAGTGATATGGTATTGGAAATAAATGTGACTAAAAAGTTTATTAAAGTACATGAATTTATAACAGAAAAGTTGTCTATTTGCATTTTTTTAAATGTTCAGTTAGTCAGTACAAGAAAGTAGTTTTAATTTTGCTCTAGAGATCAAGGATATATGGTTTTTAGAAAGACTTTGAAGTATAGTTGACATGCAGTGTCATATAAGTTACAGGTTTACAACAAGGTGATTTGACAATTCTACATGTTGTGCAATGCTCACCATGAAAGGTATAGTTACCATCTGTCACCATATAAAATTATTACAATGTTATTGACTATATTCTTTATGCTGTATTTTTCATCCTCTGGACTAATTTATTTTATAACTGGAAGCTTGTACCTTTTAAACCCCTTCATCTATTTTACCAATCCTTCTACCCCCTTCCCATCTGACAACCACCAGTTTGTTCTCTGTATTTATGAGTCTGTTTCTGAAAGTGAAATCATATGATATTTGTCTTTCTCTGTCTGGCTTATTTCACTTAACATAATATCTTCTAGGTCCATCCATATTGACACAAATGGCAAGATTTCATTCTATTTTATATGGCTGCATTATATATATATATATATATACACACACACACACACACACACATACTTATATATATACACATATATACATGTATATATACTGTATATGTATATATATGTGTGTGTGTATATATATATGTATATACAATATATATACCCATCCATTGTATCTTGGCTACTATAAATAATACCGCAATAAACATAGGGAAACATACATCTTTTCAAATTAGTGTTTTCATTTTCTTTGGTAAATACCCAACAGTGGAATTACTGGATCTTATGGTATTTCTAGTTTTGATTTTTTGAGGAACCTCCATACTATTTTCCATAATGGCTACACCAATTTACATTTCCACCAACAGTGCACCGTATTTTTATTATTTTCTTAATACTTACTTATTCATTTTGAGAGAGAGAGTGAGCAGTGGAGAGGCAGAGAGAAAGGGAGAGAGAGAATTCCAAGCAGACTCCATACTGTCAGCAGAGAGCTTGACGCAAGTGTTGATTTCACCAAATGTAGGATCATGGCATGAGCTGAAATCAAGAGTCAGACACTTAACCAACTGAGCCACCCAGGCACCCCACCACATTTAAAAAATATTTTTTGAATAGATCTATTTTACCAGTCTACCAACAAATAATAAAAATTTTCAGCCAATAAATTCAGATTTACTAACTGTATAATCACTGTAGTGCCCTTTTTCATTCCCAAAACTGTCTCATTTGCATGATAAATTACATGGTTACCCTAAATGGAATGCAGAATAAGGAGACAGAAATACTAAAAACTTGCAATAATTATAAAGAAAAACCAGGTTTAATATGAATTCCAGGGGAGCCTGGGTGGCTCAGTTGGCTAAGCCTCTGATGTCAGCTCAGGTCATGATCTCCCGGTTCATGAGTTCAAGCCCAGCATTGGGCTCTGTGCTGACAGCTCAGAGCCTGGAGCCTGCTTCAGATTTTGTGTTTCTGTCTCTCTGTCCCTCCCCCACTCGCATTCTATCTCTCTTTCAAAAATAAATAAACATTAATTTAAAAAAAAAAAAAGGAATTCCAGATGAGGAGAATGAAAGAAAAGTCTGAAAGACATTTTTAAATATTTAAAGATATTGCTAAAATTTACCAGTTTTTAAAAATGTATAAAATGTCATATTTAGGACCCTTTCTGAATGCCAAGCAAGACATATTTAAAAGTAATAATAGGGGCACATGGATGGCTCAGTAGGTTAAGCATCGGACTTCAGCTCAGATCATGATCTCACCATTTGTGGGTTTGGGCCCCACATCAGGCTCTGGGTTGACAGCTCAGAGCCTGGAGCCTACTTCGGATTCTGGATCTCCTTCTCTCTCTCTGCCTCTCCCCTGCTTGCACTCTGTCTCTCTCTCTTTCCCAAAAATAAATAAACATTAAAAAATTTTTTGTAATAATAATAATAAAAGTCAAGTTTAGCCACATAGTAGAAAAATACAGAAAATTTAAAAATATAGTCTTTTTTATTTTTGCAAGAGTGAAAGAGAGCACGCAAGAAAGTGCAAGCAGGGGAGGACAGAGAGAAAGAGAGAGCAAGAATCCCAGGTAGGCTCTATGCCCAGCACAGAGCCCTACGGAGGCTCCATCTCACAACTGTGAGGTCATGCCTGAGTCAAAATCAAGAGTCAGATGCTTAACAACTGAGCCACTCAGGTACCCCTAAAAAGAGATAATCTTAAAACTCTCAAAGACACAACAAAAATGATAATATTAAAGTATAACAGTATATTTCTCATCAACAATAATAAATACCAGAAATAAGAAACTAACAAATCCAAATATTCAAAGTGCTGAGAGAAAATCACTGTCAAACTAGAATTTTTTACCTAGTCAAATTCTTATTAAAATAAGAGCAAAATAAAAATATATTCAGACATCCAAAAACTAAGAGAACCTCACTCATAGAGAAACAGTCATCCAAAGATTAATAGAGAGTTGCTGAAAGTCTTTACCAAGAAACACAAGATCAAATCAAAGAGAAGGATTAACTTAGAGGAAACAGACAGTATGTCAGAAGATGGAAACTTCAAAAGACAATTAAAAACACCTTCATACATATAGCAAGAACAGGGCATTATTAAAAAGGAATATTAGAGGGGTGCCTGGGTGGCTCAGTTGGTTGGGTGACTGATTTCAGCTCAGGTCATGATCTCACAGTTTGTGAGTTTGAGCCCCGCGTCTCACTCTGTGCTGACAGCTCAGAGCCTGGAGCCTGTTTCGGATTCTGTGTCTCCTCCTCTCTATACCCCTCCCCTGCTCATGCTCTGTGTCTCTCTGTCTCTCAATAATAAATAAACATTTAAAAAATTTTTTTTTATTTAAAAAAAAAAGGAATATTAGAGGGGAGAAAGAGACATATGGTAGTTTAAAAAACAATAGTAGAAATGAAAACATTCAATGGAATGGTTGGAAGAAAAAGTCAAGGAAATCTCTCAGAAATTAGAATTGAAAGGGCGGGCCTACGCCGGCGGACTCCATCTTGTTCTGTGTCCTTCACCTTGACCACGCCTCCTCCCCTTGAGTAACCTCCCGCTCACCCGTTCAAACTTCCCTATCAAAACACACCCCGCGACCTGCATAACAGGACTCCGACCCTTCCCCAGCCAATCGGCTGAGGCCACAGCCATTACCTCACCAACTGCCCCTAGGCCCCAGTAAAACCTTTGTCCTTTTGAAACTCGCTCTCTCTCCCCAGTATCTCACCGCTGCGTTGGTGCAGGTAGGGGATTGAGCTCGAGCTAGCTCGAATAAAGGCTCTTTGCTTTTGCATCGGACTCGGCTCCCTGGTGGTCTTTGGGGATCACGAATTCTGGGCATAACAAGAATAAAATGCTAAAGAGATGAAAAAAATGTTAAAGTCCAACCACAAATATTAGGAATTCAGAAAAGAAAGAAGGGAGAAAAAAAGTAAAAGGAATCAATAAATTGATAATTGACATACTGCCCAAATTGGAAGATGTGATTTTCCAGATTGAAATCCCAGTCCAGTTAGTAAAATAAACATCCAGCAAAAGATATCATTATGAAAATTCAGGATAGTGTAGACAAAGAGAAGGTATTTTGTGACTCCAGAGAAAGAGACGTTAAGTTACATGTAAAGGAACAAAATTGTGATTAGACTCTTCAATGGCAATGGCTGAGGAATTCAATTCACAGCCATAACACTCATTGGTTGGGAAGTTAGAATAAAGATATCTTTTGACATGCAAATTTAAAGAAGTGCTCCACCAAATTAAGGGAGTAAACCAAGAAAACCAGACAACAGGGAATTCACCATAAGACAAAAGTAAAGAGACTCACCAGGATAATAGAGAAGGGAGAGTCTAAAATAGCAAGAGGGCAGCAGGCCTTCAGAGATCTCCAAACCTGTCCAGTTTGGAGTAGATAGAAAGGATCAACTAGTTATGTCTACAAGACATAGAATATCTGATATGGCTGAGCATATTGAAAAAATATTTAGAAAATCAGGATCAAAGTTGGGATGAGTTGATGACAAATACGTAAAAAACTAAGCAACAAATTCTCTTTCAATTGCTCTAGGGAGAACAAAAATCTGCATATAAAACAAAAAGTAATCACAAGGTATCACCTGAGGCTCAACTACAAACTTTATTTGCATTGTCATAGTGACGTAAATATCAGACATTGTATTAACCACTTATTATAATATAAATGTATGGGAGGCATGAGGGACCGGAAGAATGTGTGAGTGTGGGTGTACGAAGCTGCTATGTGGAGAGTGAAATAGAGCTAAACCCTCATCTTGCAAAGTGGGAAGTCAAAAGAAAATGACCAAAACTAGAAAGAAAAAAAAAAATCAAGAGGTAGCACAATAGGTATGTTATTTAGAGACAGACATGGAGAAAAATATCAAATGAAATGGATAAACGAATTGAAAATGATTTCCTCTGAAGAGGGGAAATGAGATGGGGAGGGGAAAGTAAACGGTTATTTTTCTAATAAATATAATAAAAAGTTATGTAGGAATACAACTCTTTATGCACACAGTGAATAAAAATGTTTGACCTAGTTGCATTACTTTTTCCTGTGTCAGGGTAACTGTTTACAAGATCAGTAACTGAGATTAGCTGTACCAGGAACAAAAAGAGGCTGATTTATGGGCACCTGTACTGAACATTAATCTTGGCCTCATTCATCTGAGCCCTTTACTTAACCATTGCAGTCAACTTGATTATTCACCATCCAGCCTGCCTCAGAGACCTACTTACCATCCAACATACTAAGTCATTGAGAGAAAATACCTTTTTCAACTGTAATACCTATGGGGCACTTGGGTGGCTCAGTCAGTTAAGCGTCCAACTCTTGATTATGGTTCAGGTCATGGGTTTGTGGGATCAAGTCCTGCATCGGATCGGGCTCTGAACTGACAGCACAGAACCTGCTTAGAATTCTCTCTCTCTGCCCCTCCCTGCTCATGCTTTCTCTCTCTCTCTTTCAAAATAAATAAGTAAACTTAAAATAAAAAACCTTAAAAAAAAAACCTATTGTAATACCCATAGGCACTAATCTTTAGAGTTTCTTGAGATAGGATCCCTGTGTTTCACTTCTGTATCCCAAGTGCCTGGTATACAATATGTGCTCAAAAAATTTATTAGTATGTACATGTTTTACCCATTCAAAGAAATTCTTTAAAAGGAAATCATAAGGGAGGTTACAAACATAGTTAGAAACATATGACAATAGAAGTCCTACACACCAAATTTCACAGGGCTACTATAACATAGTACTTAGCAGTAAATATATATACTTATTTATTTAAAAAAAAAAAAATAAGCAGGGCGCCTGTGTGGCTCAGTCGGTTAAGCGTCTGACTTTGGCTCGGGTCATGATCTCACAGTTCGTGGGTTCAAGCCCCACATCGGGCTCTGTGCTGACAGCTCAGAGCCTGGAGCCTGCTTCAGATTCTGTGTTTCCCTCTCTCTCTGCCCTTTCCCCGCTCGTGCTCACTTGCTTGCTCTTTCTCTCTCTCTCTCCTCCCCTCAAAAACAAATAAACATTAAGAAAAATAAGAAAAATTGAAAACCAGTTGTCTAGGCATTCAACTAAAAAAAACCTTAAAAAAGTGACAAAATAAAACTAAAGGAAGATGTAAAATTATATTAATGATACATGAAGAGATAATGCAACAGAAATGAAAGAAACAATGAAAGATAAACAAAACCTAGAACTGAATCTTCAGGGTAGGAGATGGGATATCTAGCAAAACAAGAAAACTTCTAATTAGAAAATTATTCTAATAGAAAACAATGAGAAAAGACACAGACCATACTAGAAAAAGAAAAAAAAAGAGGCAATAACTATAGAATAAATAGTGGAGGTTTACTCCAAACTCATAGGTGTAATTTTACGCGAAAGAAGGTTGAAAACCCACATGAAACAGACATTTTTCTAGAAAAAATATACATAATTAAAATCACTCCCCCGCAAAACTGACAAACTAACCAGGTAACTACTTAAAAAATTGAATTTGTAATCAAATGTCTACCCTGCTGCTTCACAAGACAAAAAAATCCTCTTTATCCAATGTAATTGTACTTTGGATCAGACACTATTACCTGCAAACAGATTGCATTTCCAAGCCTCTTCTGAGAATAAATGCTGGTCTATGACTAACATCAGCCAACGGTATGCAAGAAGAGCTGTTGCTTTGCGGTTTACGGGAGTCTTACTTGAGGGTCATTTCCCTGTCTCGCATGGTCTTCTTTTCCCCCTCCTCCACACTACTTCCCTCTCCTACCTTGTTTAAGCGCTGTTTGCTATTGTTATTGTTGTTACTATGTGAAAAATGACTTTAGATGAATTGCTTTCTTTTGTGATACCATGTTTATTCATTAAAATGATACTATACGGGGCACCTGGGTGGCTCAGTCGGTTAAGCGTCCGACTTGGGCTCAGGTCATGATATCACACTTTGTGAATTAGAGCCCCACATCGGGCTCTGTGCTGACGGCTCGGAGCCTGGAGCCTGCTTCATATTCTGTGTCTCCCCCTCTCTCTACCCCTCCCCTGCTCACGCTCTGTGTCTCTCTGTCTTTAAATAATAAATAAACGTTAAAAAAATTTTTTTAATAAAAAAATTTAAAAAAATAAAATGATACTATAAAAGAATACTTAATTACAACGGAGTATTACTCAGCAATCAAAAAGAATGAAACCTTGCCATTTTGCAACTATGTGGGTGGAACTGGAGAGCAATATGCTAAGTGAAATTAGTCAGTCAGAGAAAGACAAAAATCATATGACTTCACTCATCTGAGGACTTTAAGAGACAAAACAGATGAACATAAGGAAAGGAAACAAAAAGAATACAAAAACAGGGAGGGGGACAAAACAGAAGAGACCCATAAATATGGAGCACTAACTGAGGGTTACTGGAGGGGTTGTGGAAGGGGGTATGGGCTAAATGGGTAAAGGGCACTAAGGAATCTACTCCTGAAATCATTGTTGCACTATATGCTAACTAATTTGGATGTAAATTTAAAAAAATAAAAAATAAAATAAAAGATTAAATAAATAAATAAATAAATAAATAAATAAATAAATAAATAAATAAAAGAACACCTAACAATGTAGAAAAATGGTCACAATATTGTTGTGGTAAAAGTTTATATAGAGAGTATATGCCAAGAGGCTAGTACATTTTTAGAAAGTTTTTTTCATAAACCAATAATTTTATTTTTTATTTTTATTTATTCTTTGTGAATTGCTTTTAAGATTAAAACCATAAAATGTCAAAGGGCAACTGGGTAGCTCAGTGGGTTAAGCGCCGGCCTCTTGATTTCTGCTCAGGTCATGATCTCATGATTTCAGGAGTTGGAGCCCCACTTCGGACTGTGTGCTGACAGCGGCTAGCCTGCTTGGGATTCTGTCTCCCTCTCTCTCTCTGCCCCTCTCCCACCATGCACATGCTCTCTCTCTTTTTCTCCCTGTCTCTAAAAATAAATAAATCAACATTTTTTAGGAAGTGGAACTATAAAATGTCAAAAAGAAGATATGTTTTAACAGCAAATCTGAGCTGAGTGTAAAATACAACAAAGGGTTTGTTGTCTTTTGATGTATAGTTAATATACAATGTTATGTTAGTTTCAGGTATACAACATTGTGATCTGACAAGTCTATACATTACTTAATGCTCTCCATGATAAGTGTAGCCACCATCTGTCACCATACAATGTTATTACACTATTAATGACTAGATTTCCTATGCTGTACTTTTCTGTGACTTACTTATTTTGTGACTGAAAGTTTGTATCTTTTAATCCCCTCCACCTACTTCATCTCTCCCCCTACCCCCTTCTTTCTGGCAATCACCAGTTTGTCCTCTGTTTATGAGACAACTACAGGTCTTTTATTTGAGGCAAAATGTTTATTATTATATCATTGCTTTTACAACTAATTTAAAAAAATTTT
This sequence comes from Acinonyx jubatus, assembly GCF_027475565.1. Lineage (NCBI taxonomy): Eukaryota > Metazoa > Chordata > Mammalia > Carnivora > Felidae > Acinonyx > Acinonyx jubatus. Next base: position 12,109,458 of record NC_069383.1, on the reverse strand, counting down.
TAATGTTTATTTATATTGAGACAGAGAGTGAGAGACAGAACATGAGTGGGGGAGGGGCAGAGAAAGGGAGACACAGGCTCCAGGGTCTGAGCTGTCAGCACAGAGTCTGACACGGGGCTCAAACCCACGAACCGTGAGATCATGACCTAAGCTGAAGTCAGTTGCTTATCCAGCTGAGCCACCCAGGTGCCCCAATATTTTTAAAATAAAATATGTAGAAATTAGATAATTGCAAAATATCAAATACAATAGTCATTGCTGAGATGCAAACTTTAGTCTTTTCTATAGTTATTTAAAATATTCTACAGTTTTCAAATGAAAAATAATTATTAATATCAAAACTATAATTAACTACACAAAATATTTTCATAGAATCTCTGTAAGTAAGGAGAGTCATAAGCATGCGCACGGGGGAGAAAAGAAGCACAGAGCTTACTACATGATGAAAGGTAATTGTGCCATGAACAAAACAAAGCTATCTTAACAAAATCAACTATAGGGATCTCTAGAGTATAACAAGTATGAAATGTAAATCTTGTGATCTTATAATACTCTGTATAGATTATCATTTGCCTCTGGGTTTAGTATGATAAAGATTTTTTTTTTTAAGATTTTATTTTTAAGTAATCTCTACACCCGGGAGTGCCTGGGTGACTCAGTCAGTTGAGTGACCAACCTTTAATTTTGGCTCACGTCATGATCTCATGGTTTGTGAGTTTAGCCCCACATTGGGCTATGTGCTGACAGTGCAGAATCTGCTTCAAATTTGTCTGTCTCCATCTCTCTTTGCACCTCCTCCCACTCACACTCTTTGTCTCTCTTTCAAAATAAATAAACATTAAAAAAAAAAGTAATCTCTACACCATGGTGCTCAAACCCACAATTCTGAGATCAAGAGTCACAAGGTCCACCGACTGAGCCAGCTGGGTGCCCCTAATAAAGATTTTTTTTTTTTTAATGAAGAAGGGAGAGACACCTGGGTGGCTCAGTTGATTAAGCATCCAATTTCAGCTCAGGTCACGATCTTGCAATTTGTGGGTTTGAGCCCCTCATGGGGCTATCTGCTGTCAGTGCAGACTCTTGCTTTGGATTCTGTCTCCCTCTCTCTCTGCCCCTCCCCTCAGTGCATACTCTTTCTTTCACAAAAATTAGTAAACATTTAAAAAAAAAAAGAGGTGCGCCTGGGTGGTTCAGTCAGCTGAGTGTCTGACTCTTGATTTCAGCTCAGATCATGATTTCACAGTTCATGAGATTGAGCCCCACATTGGGCTCTATACTGGCAGCATGGAGCCTGCTTGGGATCTTGGGATTCTCTCTCTCTCTCTCTCATTCTCTCTCTCTCTCTCTCTCTCTCTCTCTCTCTCTCTCTCACACACACACACACACACACACACACACACAATAAATAAATAAACAAACAAACAAACATTTTTTTAAAAAAGATAAAAGATAAAAAGAAAGAAGGGAATGCCCCTCTACTTTTTACTTCAATTCAAGAGACTAGTGAAAGATGTGGCAGTTTCTGTGGTAGGAAACAGAAACCAAAGGAAGAAAATGTTCCTGTGAAATGCTATGATAGTTACTGCCGAAAAGAATCTGCTCAAAGTTTTTGGGTTCCCCCGCCCGAAAGGCTCTACTCATAGCAAAACAACTCTGAAAAGCATGAACAAATTCAGAAGATTCAATTTCAAAATCTATTACACAGTTACAATAATTGGTAATAGGAAACAATCAACAAAACTAAAAGACAGCCTATGGAATGGGAGAAGATATTTGCAAATGACATATCAGATAAAGGGTTAGTATCCAAAATCTATAAAGAACTATCAAACTCAACACCCACAAACAAATAATCCAGTGAAGAAATGGGCAAAACACATGAACAGACACTTTACCAAAGAAGACATCCAGATGGCTAACAGACACATGAAAAGATGCTCAACATCACTCATCATCAGGGAAATATAAATCAAAATCACAATGAGATACTACCTCACACCTGGCAGAATAGCTAATATTAACAACTCAGGAAACAACAGATGTTGGCGAGGATGCAGAGAAAGGGGAACCCTCTTGCACTGTTGGTGGGAATGCAAACTGGGGCAGCCACTCTGGAAAACAGTGTGGAGGTTCCTCAAAAAATTAAAAATAGAACTATCCTACGATCCAGCAATTGCACTATTAGGTATATACCCACAGGATACAAAAAAGCTGTTGCAAAGGGGGACAAGCACCCCAATGTTTATAGCAACACTATCAACAATACCCAAAATATGGAAAGAGCCCAAATGTCCATCAACTGATGAATGGATAAAGAAGATGTGGTATATATATACAATGGACTATTACTCAGTGATCAAAAAGAATGAAATCTTGCCATTTGCAACAACATGGATGGAACTAGAATGTGTTGTACTAAGCGAAATAAGACAGAGAAAGAAAAATGTCATATGATTTCACTCACGTATGGAATTTAAGAAACAAAACAGATCAGCATAAGGAAAAGGAAAGAAAATAAGATAAAAACAGACAGAAAGGCAAACCATAAGAGACTCTTAAATACAGAGAAGAAACTAAGGGTTGCTGGGGGGGGTGGTGGGTGATGGGCTAACTGGGTGATGGGTACTAAGGAGGGCACCTGTTGGGATGAGCACTGAGTGTTATATGTAAGTGATGAATCACTAAATCTACTCCTGAAACCATTACTACACTATATATTAACTAACTTGAATTAAATAAATTTTTTAAATGAAAAAAAAAATTGGTGGTGTTATTCACAAAAAGACACATAGATCAATGGAAAAGAAGAGACAGTTGAAAAGTAGACCCACATAAATATAGACAACTGATTTTTTACAAGGTCACCAAGGCAAGCCAATGAAGAAAGGATACTTCTATCAATAAATGGTTCTGGAACAACTGGTTATCCACATGCAAAACAAAACAAAACAAAATACCTAATACCTTGACACATTCCTCACAGTTCATACAAAAGTTAAATTGGAATGGGTCATGGACCTAAATATAAAAGATCAAATTATACAACTTCTCAAAGAAAACAAGAGAAAGTTTTTGTGACCTTGTATCTGGCAGAGAGTTGTTCAATATAACAGCAAAAGCACAGTCTATTCAAGAAAAATTGATAAATTGAAACTTATAAAAGTATCAAACTTTCATTCTGTAGAAGACATTGTTAACAGAATAAAAGACAAGCCATGGGCTAAGAGAAAATACAGTAAAACCTTGGATTGCAAGTAACTTGTTCTGCAAGTGTTCTGTAAGACGAGCAACCATTTCTAATAAATTTTAACTTGGTAAAAGAGCGATGTCTTGCAATATGAGTAGTACATGATGCAGAGTATCACATGATCACAACTGAGCCAATGGTTCTTTTCTCTCTCTCTCTCACTCTCTTGTTGTGAGATTGTGGGTGATCAGCTCCCATGCTGGGATGCTCGGTCTCAGGCCATGGTGTTTGGCAGAAATCAGTGATTTTTCAGAATGTTGGAAGTTTCCCATGACTGGCACTAGTGTATTTTGTCACTTGGCACATATGGACAGTCCTTTGCTTTTCCATACAAGAGTAAGCTTAGGAATGCTTTGCTTCATTCTAGGTCGGGCTGCCTGCAGATATAGACCCTTTTCTCTGCCGCCTTATTGCCAGTTACATTAAAAACAGTATATGACTAGGCTTATTACTACTGTACTATATATATATACTGTACTATATATATACTATATATGTGTACTATATATAATTATATATATTATATATATTATATGTATAATATATAATTATATAATATATAAAAATATATAATTAATATAATATATAATAATATAATTAATATAATATATAATTAATAATTAAGTATTATATTATATATTATTATATTAATAATTAATATATTAATATTTATAATGTAAATGCTATTATATTTAATATTATATTTAAATATTATTATATTTATATTATTGTTTTATTACAGTGTTATGATCATTTTTATATGAATATTTTTGGGTTGTGGAACTAATCATCTGAATTTCCATTATTTCTTAGGGGGAAATTAGCTTTGATATACAAGCGCTTTGGATGACAAGCATGTTTCCAGAATTAATTATGCTCACAAACCAAGGTTATACTGTATTTGCAAAGCATACAGGTGATAAACGACTCATAACTATGATAAAGGATTTTAAAAATTTGGGGTGCTTGGATGGCTCAGTCAGTTGAGCAACTCCCAGAGTTCTGGGATTGCACAACATGTCAGGCTCTGCCCTGACAGGGATTCTCTTTCCCTCTCTCTCTGCCCCTCCCCAATTCACATGCGTGTGCACTCTCTCTCTCCCTCTCAAAATAAATAAATAACCTTTAAAAAAAAAGAATTTCAAAAGTTCAACAATAAGCAAACAACTTGATTTTTTCAAACTAGGCAAAAATCTGAGAACATTTTATCAAAGAAGATAAATTTATGTCCAATTAGCCTATAAACAGATGTTCAACACCACTAGTCATTAGGTAAGTGCAAATCAAAATCGCAGTGAAATACCACTATACATCTAAAATGACTAAAACAAACAAAAACAAACCCCCCAACCTCCCACCCTCCCTACCCACCACCCCCTCATGCCCCCACACACATAGCACTGACAATACTAGGTACTAGGTAAGATGCAGGGCAACCTGAACTCTCACACATTGCTAGTAAAAATGAAAAACAGTACAACTACTCTGGTAAAGAGTTCAGCAGTTTCTTTAAAAGTTAAGAATTTACTGTACAACTCAGAAATCCTACTTTCAGGGATTTGCCCAAGCAAAAAGAAAACTTATACACATGATGTTACTCACCATTGCCAAAAACTGGTAATGTCCTTCAACAAGAGAATGGATAACAAACCGATCTATCCATACGATGTCATACTACTCAACAATAAAAGTGGCTGAACTATAAATTCATTTAAATGGTTACATCTTAATGACATTTTGCAAAGTGAAAGCCAGACCCAAAAGGCTATATACTGTATAAAACCATTTATATGTTATCTGGAGAAAGCAAAAGTATTCAACAGAAAACAAATTAGTGGTTGCTAGGGATTTAGGGGTTGGATTGGAGCAACAAGGATAATTCTAGGGTTGGAGCAGGATGACCAGAACATCCCATAATGCCTGAAAGTAAGAAAACAAAAACAAAAATGGAGTCAGGTCAGAGACATAAGAGCCTACATGAAAGAGTTCCCAGTTACCAAAAGCTTAACCAATCTGAGCAGCACTATAAATAAAAATAGTATTAGACTGTAACAGAATAAATACAAAGTCCATAAGTATATAGTAATGCAAATTAATGTTTGATTAAATAAATAAATGATGGGAAAGAAAAAACTCTTCCTTACAGAAGAAATCTAATTAATACAAGTAAAAGGAATGAAGAAAATAAAAAATTACAACAGCACAGCAATGTAATAATTGTTGCAGTTGGGGCACCTGAGTGGCTCAGTGGGTTGAGCGTCTGACTTCGGCTCAGGTCATGATCTCACTGTCCGTGAGTTTGAGCCCTGCGTTGGGCTCTGGGCTGACAGCTCAGAGCCTGGAGCCCACTTCAGATTCTGTGTCTCCCTCTGTCTGCCCCTCTGCTGCTTGCACTCTGTCTTTCGTGTTGTCTCAAAAATAAATAAACATTAAAAAAAATTTTTTTTTAATTGTTGCAGTCAACATCTGCTAATGAATGCTGACATTAGCAGAGAAGGGTTTAAGGAAAAACAAGATATTTGCATAGCTTCAAAGTATCCCCTCCAGAATATTCCTGTGGAGGTTTTCAAATATGTCCACAAATTCTTTGAGATTCCTCCTTCCAGGAAGCAAAGCTTAATTCCTCTCCCCCTGAGTATGGGCCAGATTTAGTGACTCACTTCAAATGAATAGAGTATGAAAAGAAAAGAAAGAAAAAAGTAACTTTTTATGGTGGAGAAAACTGGTAGATGTGATGTTAACCAAGTATTCAAGTTTCCCATCACCGGTAATAAGATGCTGGCAGGGTGTACCCCTTGCAATGAGAAGGGCACCTCACCTCTGAGGTAGTCCTCAAAACCCGTAACTCCCCTATAACCACGAGAAAACATGAGACAAACCCAAGCTAAGCACTACTTCACAAAATACCTGACTGGTATGTTTCTTCAAAGCTGTCATGGTCATGAAAGAAAAGGAAAGACCAAGAATCTGTTACAGATTGAAAGAGAATAAAGATACACAATGATTAAACACAAGGTGGTATTCTAGACTGGATCTTGGAACAGGAAAAAGACACCCGTGGAAAACTGAAAAATCCAAACAAAGCCTACAGTGTAACTAACAGTATTTGTAACAGTACTAACTTCTTAGTTTTGGTCATTGTGCCACAGTTATGTCAGATGTAAGCATTAGGAGAAGCTGGGCTAGGGGTATAAGTGGGAATTCTCTGTAGTATCTTTACAGTACATCTCTATGTCAAAAACTATTTCAAAATAATAATTTAAAGATATAGCAAATAAACTGAACTGCTTGAAGCCATTTTCTCTGTCATTAATGGTTCAACGTCCTCTTGATGAGATTTCCGTGGTTAGACACACACTTGAATACATGCAGGATATATTAAACTAGATTTATCATTTAGGTTCTACTAATTCCACTAGTTCTACTTGAAAAGATCATCTCTTCAGGGCCCCTGGGTGGCTCAGTTGGGTAAGTGTCCGACTCTTGGTTTTGGCTCAGATCATGACCTCCTGGCTCCATGATTTCGAGCCCTACATCTGGCTCCACGCTAACAGTGCCTAGTCTGCTTGGGATTCTCTCTCTCCTCCTCTCTCTCTCTCTCTCTCTCTCTCTCTCTCTCTCTCTCTCAAAATAAATAAATAAACTTTAAAGATCATCTCTTCACCTAGAAAAGTTACCTCCCCCCACTTCAGACTGTCCCTGGGAGTGCCTGTCAACAACAACAATGTTCTTTCCATTGTAGGAAGCAACTCTGCCATTGGCTGTGACAAGCAGAGCTTCTTCTGAGGTGCCTCTCATGATGGCTGTGGCCCCTGCTCCTGCCCACCGCCTCTGTGCGACCCCTGAACACTAGGAAGCCCAGCCACAGGCTGAGGTCATTGCCCCTTCCTCTAACTTATCCCCGCCCATGCCCCCACCCCGTACTCCCTATCTCCCACCAGTGTTCCTCTCACAGTATTAGACCCTAATACAGAGAACTGCTGTGCTCTCACGCAGCCTTGTTATTCACACTCCCACACTCAATTTGGGCATCAAACCTGCAAAAATTCTAGATTTATGCGGTGGTTGAACTGCCTTCTCTGGATGCCAGTCATTAGGAAGAAGTTCTCTGGGCCACTGGTAAGATCACTCATTCACCAGCAAGTATCTGTACCACCTCCCAGGGGGTCAGGCACTACAGGTGACAGAGCTGAGAGTGAGACACTGTGATTGGCAAAGAAAGGAGGAGAGAATCATCAGACTCTTAACAGAGCCTGTCCCCTTCCCCCTTACTGTCGGAGACCTGGGTGGGCAGAGCTGGGGAAGAGCCAGTGACAAGAAAAACCTCTTCAAACCAAATCAGAGGTCCTGAGCTGCTTGCACAAGTGTGTGGAAACAAGCAGAGTTGTTTACGACACTGTATTCGAAGGAAATATCTGGAGTTCAAAAACAGGGATTTAAAGACAAGATGGTAAAATCCATAAAAACTTGTCTCAAACAGTTTATCAGGCCAGAAAACCTTCAGAAGCTTTTTGCTTTTTTTAAAAAGAGGCCTTAAGTAAGAAGAAAACAAATGTTATGAAGATTTTCAGAGACACCTCACTCACCAACCTTCTCTTTGTTAGAATTACTTGTCATTACTTTAGAGTTATGTTCATTCACGAAAGTCTATTTACTCTGAATTGAGAGGTCAATTTTATCATCATTTGTCCCGTGCATACATTTTAAAATTAGAAATGACCACCCCAATTGTGGTAGAGGTAGAGCCCCTCCCTAAGGAATGTGGTGGGGGCCTTCTCAGAACAAAGGAAGGCAACGTGGCCCAATCAGCTCCTATACATGTATGCATAACTCTGACACAACTCTGAAACTTGGACTGGGTTCAATCAGACTATGTGTGTCACCATATATGGGAGACAAAGAAGCAGCAATCGCACAAAAGGCTACACGCTGCTGCGCTCAGGGCTCGGGTTTTTCCGGGTACAAACCCACTGAGCCCATGCTGGCACGACAAATAAAGTGCTTCCTGGAAAAGAAAGCCTCGCGGTCCGTCTCTCTGTGTGAGAATCCTGCTACACAATGGCCATCTCTTTTAGTTTTAATATTCCAAAATAGGTTGAGTGATTCTGGTGCTGTTTTCACCCTACTGTTGGTTAGCCTATGTTGTAAAGGAACGGGGAACTTTTCCTTTGTTAAAAAAAAAACAAAAACAAAAACAAAATTCAACCAAGTAAATTTGAAGATCTAACTGGCTTTATTCAACAAGTGATGTATCAGGCAGCACCTCATCTGGCAAGTAGCAAGGCCCTCGAAGAGTTGTACAAAATGGAAGGTTTTATAGGATGGAGGAGGGGCAAGGAAGTTACTAGGGAAAGAGAAGAAAGGATGGCTCCAGGCAAGGTCACTTTCTTTTAGGGAAAAGGGCAGAGGATCTTATCTTGCAGTTTACTTCATCTCTTGGGGGGGACTGAGAGAGTCCCAGTGACAGATTACTTCTTTAGTGCTGGCCAGAAAATTCCAGACAATTAGGGCAATATTTCTGGGGGAGATTGAAGTTGCAATTAGATTGAGTATTAAGCCCTGGTTTGGGAACTTGGTCTAAGTGGCATCATTTTGGGCCTGTGGTTTTCTTTCTTTTTAAGTGTATTTATTTATTTTGAGAGAGAGAGAGCGCACAAGCAGGTGAAGGGCAGAAAGTAGGAGAGAATCTCAAGCAGACTGCACACTATCAGCACAGAGCCCAATGTGGGGCTTGAACTCACAAACAGTGTGATCATGACCTGAGCAAAGATCAAGAGTTGGACACTTAACAGAGTGAGCCACCCAGATGCCTCCAGTTTTCTTTTTTTAATACCTTCAACCCTCATTTTCGTAGTGTTCTATTTAAATGAAAGGTAAATTTTGTGTAGGCCTTTAAATATTTATATGTAACAAAAGAAGTTTATTATCTGTCAAGTAATTCATTTTGCAACGAAGTTCTATCTCTTGAAAATTAGTGTCTTCTTGTTTTACCATTGTGATATTGTATATTATGGTATGATTATGTATATTGTATCATATCATATCATATCATATTATAATAAATACATTTGGTCTTGTTTTTCTAGCAGAGCTCCTAAAACCCTTGGAATTTCTGAAGAGATGAGTGTTATAAAGGTGTCTTTGGTTATGTTAATGATGTGGCTTTCCAATGGATCGCACATAAGCTGGGGGTGGGCTGCCAGGAGAGCCAATCATGTGATTAGAGGTTTGGAACTTTCAGTCCCACCCCCTGATTTCTAGACTGGGGGTGCTGGGTGGGGGCGGGTGAGAGTTGACACTATCACTAATGGCTAATGATTTACTCAATCCCGCCTATGTGATGAAGCCTCCATAAAAGTCGCACAGGACTGGGTTCAGAGAGCTTCTAGGCTGGTGAACATGTGAGGTGTTTGGAAAGTGGGGCCCCTGGGGAGGGCGTGGACATACTCTGCCTTCTGTGTCTCTTCCACCTGAAGAATCATCCATAGCCTTTAGCATATCCTTTTATAATAAACTGTTATTAATAAATAATAATAAACAGGCAGTTAGTGTCTGAATTGAGGTAAATTGTAGGACACCCAGCCACTATCACAGAATGGCCTGGTGTGGGGAAAACAAAACAAAACAAAACAAAACCACACACACGTTCGATGACCAGAAGTGTCAGAAGTGAAGTGTTCTGTGTGAGTAGTAAAGAAAGTCTCACAGGTAGAAAGCTGGATTACGCTTTTTTTTTTAACTCAATTATTCTTCCCTTAAATAGTAAAGGCATCATAAAAGACTACCAGGAAAAAAATGTTACAGTCAAGTCAACCCTGACTTTTGTCTTTGGCGCACACAAAAGGATCCACACATGGGTGTAGGAAATATAAAGAGTGGTAAGAAGATGGACTCTGGAACCAGGTGACCTGAGGTAGAATCCCAACACTGTCTCTTTCTAGATGTGTGACTTGGGACAAGTTATTTAGCCTCAGTTTCCTCATCTGCAAAGTGTAGATAATAAAATACATTCTTCACTGAATTGCTGTGTGGGTTAAATTTGATGAGATATATAAAGTATTTGAACAGTATCTAGCATGCGCACGTGCACACACACACACACACACACACACGCTATACATAGCATACATTGATTTATATATTATATTGACTTTGAATTTGTTATTATTATTTCCAATCAGTTCCCTGAGGTCACAAGTGAAACTAAGTTAAATGGTGACTTGGCAGGCAGATGTTCTACTTAACTGGCATTAGTAAAGGCCATGGTTCTCAATACCACGTTAGTGGTTTATAAAGGAGCATGTCTCAAGTGAAATAAGTCAGCCAGAGAAAGACAAATGTCATATGATTTTACTCATATGTGGAATTTAATAAACAAAACAGATGAACATAGAGAAAGAGAAGGAAAAATAAGATTAAAAAAAGAGAGGGAGACAAACTGTAAGAGACTCTTAAATGCAGAGAACAAACTAAGAGTTGCTGGAAGGATATTGAGTGGAGGATGGGCTAAATGGATGATGGGCATTAAGAAGGGCACTTGGGGTGAGGACTGGGTGTTATATGTAAGTGATGAGAATCACTAAATTCTACTTCTAACATCATTATTCCACTATATGTTAACTAGCCTGGATTTAAATAAAATTTAAAAATTTTTTTAAATATACAAAACATTGGGGCACCTGGGTGGCTCAGTCAGTTGAGCGTCTGACTTCGGCTCAGGTCATGATCTCACGGTTCATGGGTTCAAGCCCCGCATCGGGCTTGACTCTAGTCCTTCCTGGGCCCCATAATTGAACTAAAACCAACAAGTCCAAATGGACATGGAAGAGGATTAGAAAGCAAATCCTTCCATCATTTGCATCCCCAGATTTAGAGCTAAGAATTCTGAGATAAACAAATGGAATGAATTTGGAAATGATGCATCAAAGGCTTCCTCCTATGACATGAATAGTGGGAGCTACTGAGGATCTGCCTATCAAACCCTAGAGAGGCATTTTCCTCCAGACACCAAACAGGGGTAACAACTCAGGATGACAAAAACCTGCAGATAATGAATTATCTGCATTAGATAGATAATGAATTATCTGCATTATCCTGCAGATAATGAATTTTCACCATTTCACATCCTCTCAATTTTAACAATTATAGGCACTGAATGCATCATTGGTATCATTGCAAATGGGTTCATCATGGCTATAAATATAGCTGAATGGATTAAAAATAAGGCAGTTTCCAATAAGCAGGATCCTGTTTTTCTTGAGTGTATCCAGAATACCTCTCCAAAGCTTCATGATGATAGAAATTACCTTCAGCTCAACATCCCCACATTTTTATAATGAAGATGTTATATATGGTACATTCAAAGTAACTTTCATGTTCTTAAATCATTGTAGCCTCTGGTTTGCTGCCTGGCTCAGCTTCTACTTCGTGAAGATTGCTGATTTCTCCCACCCCTTTTCCTCAAGCTGAAGTGGAGGATTTCCGGGACAGATGCCCTGGCTCTGTGGCTATCAATGTTTATTTCCTTAGGCTACAGTGTACTCTTCTCCAATGACATCAACACCATGTATTGTAACAATTCTTCTATCCCCTCTCCCAACTCCTCTAAGAAAAAATACTTCACTGAGACCAATGTGGTCAACCTGGTTCTTCTCTATAACCTGGGGATCTTCATTCCTCTGATCATGTTCATCTTTGCAGCCACCCTGCTGATCATCTCTCTCAAAAGACACACCCTACACATGGAAAGCAATGCCACTGGCTCCAGGGACCCCAGCATGGAGGCTCACATGGGGACCATCAAAGTTACCAGCTACTTTCTCATTCTCTACATTTCCAATGCAGTTGCTCTATTTCTTTATATGTCCAATATCTGTGATGCCAACAGTTCCTGGATTATTTTGTGCAAATTCATCATGGCTGCCTACCCTGCTGGTCACTCCATTCTGCTGATTCAGGACAACCCTGGGTTGAGAAGAGTTTGGAAGCAGCTTCAGCCTCAAGTTCATCTTCACCTAAAAGAGAAGCAGAATACCACAAAACAAGCCCAACCAGCTCTGCCTCCCCCTTACCTAGACCCCTCTCCTCCCACCTCCTTTCTTCCCCAAACCTGATCTGATCCTTCCACCTGATGTGGTTTTTTATATAGAAGGTTAATCTTCATTTCTCTTTTGCTTCTTGGGCACAGTCTTAGTGATGTTTGACATATTCTTTCCCTAAGCCTTCTATTTTAGCTCCACTTGCTCTATGTAAAAGCAGTGGTTCTACACATTAGAATCTCTGGGGGAGATTTTTGAAATACCAATGTCCAAACCTGATCCTAAATCAATTAAGCCAGAATTTTTGGTGTTGGAACTTAGATAATTCTTTTTAATTTCTTAAGGTGATTGTTTTCCAAAACCTAAAACAAAAAATTTTAAGATGCTCAGCCTGGCTTATATCAGGAAGAAAATTAAGACTACTTTGAGATATAATTTTTTATCTATTAGATAAGCAAAGATCAAAAAGTTTGGTAACACACTGTGTGTGATCATGGGGACAAGGCAATCTCATAAATTTATGGAAATGTTAATTGCTGCTTCTTTAAGTACAGTTTAGTAATACATTTGAAAGTACATACTTTTATTTGACAATTATACTTGGGGGTATTTATTTTATAGATACACTTGAGTACATAAAAATTGACATATGTACCAATTATTTGTTGCAATATTTTACATCCAAATGGCTATATTCATTATTAAATGGAGCCACACTGGGGGTAGCAACTAATGTTGAATCACCAATCTCTAGAACAATATTTGAAAAATTCACCACATAAAACTTATTCTACTTTCTCTTCCTATCTGCAAAAAATTAGGTTAAATTTCTCCTGAAATACAGGAATTGTTTCTTTTTCTTTTCAAGAAGATAGACAGACTCTTCTTTAAAGGTCTCATTTTCTGAACTTCCATGTCCATGGGCTTGTAAGATAACATAAATAAAAGCAAAAGAGCAAAATGTAAGAACAACTTTGAAATTTTGAAATTTTCAATCCAAGAGAGAGATGCAATTCAAGACCACTTGAATCTATTCAGGATAGGTTCTGGACTTCAGGCTGCCTCGTTATTCATGTCCTGGAGTAGAAAGGGCTACCATCCTGAGAGAAGAAAGGGTGAACTACCTTCCCCCATTTCATAACCAGACTATAGAACAATCTGTAAACATGGACACCTCGGGGGGAGTCCTCACTGGGCTGAAGATTTAACTGTGCTAGCCAGTACTCCTCACATGTGCCATCCTTAAAACCTACCGGAAGATAAATATGACTTGACATCGTGAAAGTCTTCAGAGAAGGAACACGACTATTTCAGGTGTGAGTGTCAGACATACATCACTATTTGTCATTTAATCCCTATCAAGGATTTTGTTGTTTAAAAAAAAAATATTTGATATTCAAAATGATAGCATGCTTCCTTGTACCTTAACAAATGGATTCTGAATAATATACTGGATGCTAAGAAAATTCCTAGATGTGCTTTGTAAACATTCTCAGAGGCTGAAGACATTAAGTGAGTGACTATCAAAACACACAGTCATGGGCAGCTGGAAATAGAGCATCAGAGCCATCACCTATGACAAAGTATTGATGGAAATGGTTACATTCCTCATCGAGCAACTCCCAAAACCAAGTAACAGATCATTGGGGAAGTATATATCACATGTCACATGTCACCATTGTTTCTCACTATTTTCTGGTTAATGTAGTGAGATTTATTTTCTTGTGAAATACCCTGATTGCTACAAAGCTGTCTATTAAAAGCATCTTCCCTCCAATTCTCACATATAGCTTTTTTTAAATGAGATTGTCAATACTTACAAAAACATAACACTATTACTCATTTCTAAATCTCCACCCAAATATTACAGAAGTGAAATTAGAGTTGTTTCAAGTTGATTGTCATCATCATCATATTCAAAGTAATATCAGCTTTTGGCCAACAAATAAGTAAACAAATGCTGAAAAGGTCTTTTGTGAATAGTAAGTCTCCTGCCTCACCCAAAATCTCACTTCCCCAAAGCAACATTTCTATTATTTCTGACTCTAGTTTTTGTGGTGATTATTTTCATAGCTCCGAACAGGTATACACAGACACGCACATTGTATTATCCATCTGTAAACACCTATTGACTCATCACTGTCAATGGTGAGGACTGAAGTGTCACTTACATTGCCATCAAATGCTGCCCTGTAGTAATTGCATTACTACTTCTGGCTCTGATTCTCATTGCTTTTAAATTATTGAATGATCATTTTAATGTGTCTTTATTTTTGAGAGAGAGAGAGAGCATGAGTGAAGGACAGGCAGAGAGAGAGGGAGAAACAGAATCTGAAGCAGGCTCCACACTCTGAGCTGTCAGCACAGAGCCTGATGCGGAGCTCAACTCAGAAACCATGAGATCATGACCTGAGCCAAAGTCAGGCGTTCAACCAACTGAGCCACCAGGAGCCCCTTGAATGATCATTTTAAGTTGCAATGTCTTATTCTACTATTTATAGTCCATGCCTACCAACTCCACATTATATAAAAGAGTATGTTAGTGCCCCTATCCTTCTTTTTACTACTTCTCCCTTTTCCACCTGCTTTTTAAAAAGCATTTTTATTTATTTTTGAGAGAGAGAGAGACACAGAGAGAGAGAGAGAGAGCACAGCGGGGAGGGACAGAGAAAGAGAGGGAGGAAGAGGATCCAGAACAGGCTCCGCGCTGACAGCAGAGAGCCCGGTGCAGGGATCGAACTCAAACTATGAGATCATGACCTGAGCCAAAGTTGAACACTTAACCAAATGAGCCACCCAGGTGACCCCCTTTTCCACATTCTAACTGCTGAAAGCAACATGCTCCTTTCACATTGTCATATGCTATTCTGTAACTATCATTCAGTCTTCTGTGCTTCATCTATGAATTATTTTAAATGTAGAAGATCAATAAATAGCATTTCTAAATATTGTTAGTAAAACTATTATTACTGGACTCAAGACCAAAAAGTGCTTTTCATTAAGTTCAATGACACAATCCATAAACCCAGGTAAAAGGAGATTGTTTCCAGCATAAAAATCAAATGCATTTTTTTTTTACACTCCATCATTTACTCAGCAACATGAAAGAATTTAGTTTGGGTTTATGATAATCCTGCTCAATTGCCTTCCTTTATGTTGTTATACCAGCCCTGCCTCCCAGAGAGAGAAGTATATTCTTTACCACCTACTCAAAGGAATTCAGTATTTTAATCATGGCACTCTCAGTTGGATGTAATCCACTTTTTTTTTTTTCCAGTAGCAACTTGATCAATGCCTTTCATTCTCATTCCTTTCTTGATAATTGGATATCCTTTCAGGATAATTGACTCCTAAGCCTGACTCATGTTTGTCATCCACCCGGATGTCTCGGTTATATCCATCATCTATTTTCTAGATCACATGTCTTACTCTTCCTTTTCTTATTTCCTCCCTTACTTACTGGAACACATCCTTAAGTAACTTCCTCAGAAAAGTCCTTCGGAAATGGGAAATGTTTTTATTTTGCCCTCACTCTTGATTAGTACTTGATAGTTGGTTGAATATACAATTTTAGGTCTAAAATAATTTACCTTAAGTTTAGAAGAAATTTCATTCTTTTCACATTTGTTGTTACTAATTAGAAGTGTGAAAGCAACCTGTGTCTTTTTCCTTTCTAGGTTTTTGTATTCTTTCTTTAGACATTTTTAAAATCTTCTTTTTATCTTTCATGATTCACCAAGACTGCACTACAACTGCATATAACAGAAATCTGATTAAAGTGACCATATAATGCTATTTTTAAATGTAACATGAATTCTAGAGGTTGAAAAAAATGCTCCAGGAAGTCACTAATGACTCAGGATCCTTCTAGCTTC
This sequence comes from Acinonyx jubatus, assembly GCF_027475565.1. Taxonomy (NCBI): domain Eukaryota; kingdom Metazoa; phylum Chordata; class Mammalia; order Carnivora; family Felidae; genus Acinonyx; species Acinonyx jubatus. The sequence goes on along the minus strand of NC_069383.1, from coordinate 12,093,298 downwards.
CTTTCCTACCACATCATGTTGCTGAGGCAACATGAGACAGAGAGAGAAAGAGAGAGAGAGAGAGAGAACGAGTTGGAGAGGGGCAGAAGGAGAGGGAGAGAGGGGAGAGAGAGAATCCCAGTAGCCCCTATGCAGGGCTCAATCCCACGACCCTAGGATCATGATCTGAGCTGAAATTAAGAGTATCACCTCTACATTCTAGGCAGAACTGGGTCACATGACACCTTCACAAGGAAAATTGTAGAAAGAATTATTTTTAATTTGTAATTGTGCACACTTCCACCCTAATCCACTCTAAAAAAATTAGGGTACTTATATTGAGGAAGAGGGAAGAATGATCATGGGTTAGGCAACTAGTATCAGATGCTCCATTTGGTGAAAATTGTGTAAGACCAATTGAGGGCTTATCAATCAAAGACCATGTCTTTGGGCCACCTGACTGGCTCAGTCAGTTGGGCATCTGACTCTTGATTTCGGCTCAAGTCATGATCCCAGGGTCGTGGGATTGAGCCCTGCATAGGGTGTTGTACTGAGCATGGAGCCTGCTTGGGATTCTCTCTCCCCTACTTGTTCTCCCTCTCTCTCTCTCAAAAACAAAAACAAAAACAAAAACAAAAACAAAAAACATGTCCTTCATCAGCACTCATAAAGTTTCTTTTATTTTTTAAAAACAATTTCTTCCTCTTCATTTTCTCTAAATTTGATCCTTAAAATTCTTTTTGGTCAGATTTTAGGCCTCCTAGATTAAATATCTGTGTCTCTTATCTTTTTCATCATTGATTTATGCTGAGCATTCAGACATATTATCTTGAACTCATCTTAATTTTACTGAAATCATGTTAACAGTATGTAATTTTAAATATTTTTAATCTCAAAGTTTCTTCATTTCCTATTTCTTTTTAATAGCATCTTTTTCTTAATTTATGAATTCAGTATCTTTTCTGCCTTCTCTGAAGATACAAGTTCAAATTTTTTAAGTATTCTTCTTTGATCTTTATTTCTCCAGAGGTCATTTATTCTGAATATTTATCTTGGTCTTTCTCTTTCAGGCTGTGAATTTTGCTCCTATTTCTGATAATCCTTGATTACTAATTCATGAAGGAAAATGAAAGGCTGTTTTGCATAAGTAAGAATTATTCCCCAGCAGGACATTCTTCTGAATGGAAAGGCTGATTGGGACCTCTGTTTTGTAACTGGGCCATCCAGTTCGTCAGGATTGGCTTCTGATGACTTTTTTTTTAAGGTATGTGGGTAAAAAATCAGACATTAGCCTTGAAATCAAAAATGTCATAATAAGAAAGAATTTAATCTCTGTGCAAACATCACACTGGAAGCCCTGCTTCTTGGAAATGAGTTCAATTTCTCTACAAAAGCATTGTTGATATGGGGGTTGTCAATGGTTCTGTGTGCAGTGATGGAGAAAAGGTTGGAAGGAATCACTGAAGCAGTTATATGGCAGACAGAATTACAACAATGACTTGGTTTTACACCCTGCCTCACTCCTACTAGCCAAAGCTAGGAAACACACATCAGGGGACCTCAAGGCTTTCAAGCAAGCTGAGCAGCCACCACACTGCCAGAGGACCACCTTGTGCATATTCTGAGCATCCTCTGTGCCACTTCATCCACAACATGCTTTCATGGATGGTCCACATCCAAGAGATGGGATGAAATCTCTAGTCTGCCCTCACTCCTCTCTCTTAATTATTATGGGATTGTTTTTCTCAGTGGAGTCTCAGAAGAAGGGGGAGTCAAGTACATTTGTTTGGTTAAAATCAGAAGCCTTATACACAATATTTCTTTTTATTACACAAGAACCTCTAAGCCTGTTTCAGCTCAGTCATTGTCAAGCTCATGACAGTGCTTTACCATGGACAATTTCAAATTGTCCAAAACTTAATTTGGGGTCATAAAAATCCCCCAAACTGGTTTTCTACAGAAAATTTCTCTCTTTTTTTTTTTTACAATTTTTAAAGTTATTTATTCATTTTGAGAGAGAGAAAGCGCGTGCGCGCGCGCGCGCGCGCGCGCGCGCGCGCGCGCGCACACACACACACACACACACACACACAGGGGAGGGGCAGAGAGAAGGAGAGACAGAATCCCAAGCAGGCTCTATGCCATCAGCTCAGAGCCTGATACGGGGCTCAAAGCTGTGAACTATGAGTTGGTAACCTGAGCCAAAACCAAGAGTTGGATGTTTAACCAATTGTGCCACTCAGGCATTCCTCTACAGGAAATTTCTAAGGAAGTTTCTGAACTATAGCATTAACTCGATAACAGGCTTATCTTATTTTTGTTTTATGCTAGTGCTTTTCTCATCTGTTAACAGACCTGCTAACTTCATTATGTGACTGACCTCTTGGAAACTTCATCAAGCCCTCAAACTGATTAAACAATAGCAGCAATTCCCCTTTCTTACTGATTTCATAGAAAATTTCCAGAAAGTTTAAATTGGTAAAAGCTGATTACTGGGCTAGAAATGAGAGATTTTCATCAATAAACTGAGTGGTCAGGATACTAAAATAAAGGAAAACATCTGTATGGGGCCTCTCCGCTTGCAATCCACACAGCTGTGTGCATGGCCTCATCAGCTTGAGAATTTTCTCATAAGAGCATAAGAACAAACACAGAGAAGAGAAAGGCAGGATTTAGCCCATCCCAGCCAACTCTAACTTGCCTGCCAAGTAGATAAAAAGACATGGCGGCCGATTCCCTGGGAAGACTAGTGCCTGCATCACCATGGAGACAGCTATTCTGCCCATCGAGTAATGGAATTCTGTACAACAAACAGAGCTGAACACAAAGATGGAGCTGCTAGCACCAGGAGAGTGAGTGAGAGAAGGGGCAGGCTAAGCGAGAAGTAAAGGTGCCACACTGAATGCAGCTGTCACAGTGAGAGGAAAGAGCGTTGCGGGCAGTGACTCTCTAGATGGGAAAGACACAGCTGGTGACTGGACATCTGCCTTAGAGACCAGCCCAAACCACCATCCTTCCGCCTTTAAGTAGCTCCAGGCTCAAAGCAGGAGAGAAAATCTTGAGTGGGCTGAGTGTAACACGAAATGAGTGCATTTACCCAGAACTGTGTTTTCACCCACCCGGTGGATTGGGGGAAGGGAGGGCTATGCAGATATTAAACTAATTACCTTTAAAATGTAAGTTGCTCTTCACACACTCGATTTGCAAATTTTAAAATTCATTCCTACTTTATGTGGGAGCTCACCTGGGATTTTGAAATATCCTCACAGAGCATATATCTGCACATAAACTAATTCTAACCCTGGACTGGAATTTGGAATAAAATTATCTCCAGGTAGGGCCCAGCACCAGCAAGAGACAAGAGATTGAGAAGTGGTGGGAATAGGTGAGATAGACCCTCAGAAATCACCATTTATGTCAGAAACAGGGATGAATGCTAATAAGACTGACTATGAGAGAAGAGCAGTGTGTTTAACATGCCCAGGTAGACCTAACATGCTCTTCTCTCTTTCTCCTTGAATGCTCTCCCTGAACAAGCCCCTCCATTCTTATGGTTTAAGTCCCCCAAAAGCTAGTGTCATCCAAATTTGTGCCTGTCCCCCATCTCACTCCTGAACCCCAAGCCTTCTCTATCCCCAGAGTCCCTTCTCCTCAGCCCCTTTTTTGGTCCGAGATTTTTGCTAAACTAATGACTCTGTCTCTAACTGTCCTCTGCCTTGTAAACGAAGGCTCTTTCGGTTTTAAGAACTATTATGGACTGGCATTTATAGCTGAGATTAAAAATAACCCCCACCAGACTGCCTGGAAGATGTGATTTCCTGAGAACCTGCAGGACTTGGGAATGCAAATCAGAAAAGGATCCGATTGCCCCAACACTTACCAGAGAAAACTGCCATTTGCATCTGCGCTCCAGATCCCGGATGGCTACAAATACATCAGTGGCTCATTCAAACCAGAACCAGGCACAGATTGAAAGCCCAAGTGGAGGTGGATTTGGAAGGAGGAGTGAGAAGGACGCAGCTCTGGAAATTGGGGCTGATGAGTCGGTGTCACTGCCAAGACAGGAAGCTGGGCCGTGCGTTCCTAGGTATCTGACCCTCAGCTGACTCTGGATGTCTTGGACAGCACTCTTTTCTCCAGCTCCGTGAGCATTGTTTTCAACCACGAGCCCAGAGAGACGCCCCTACACTTTTATTAGCTACACGCTTCTCAATGTCATCCTTACCAGTGGCCTGGATACATTTTTAGGCCTGGAGCAAAACACAGGTGGTTTTACTGAAAACATGGCAATAGAGTGTGATAGTAATACCCATCGTGGGCGCAAAGCAGAAACAGGAGTCCAGGTTTACCTTGCTTAGGAAACAGATTTTCCCGAAAGCCCTTCTCTCCACATGCCTGAATGTGGTAATTCCCTTCCCATCAACCTTCATCTGGCTCCCTAAATACCATTTCATATCATATCAAAAAATATCGATTGAAGAAACAAAAACCTGTTTCCTTTAAGATTCTAATCTCTCCAATTCTAAGCCGGTTTCCTCGAAAGGGCTGTTTGGCCCCTGTTTGGCCTTCCACTTCTTGTGTATCAAACCTTCCATGCTCAGCAGTGCCACAAAGGTTGTCTGTATCGGTCTAGAATAAGCTAAGCTAGGCGGCAGAACACAGGACCCTAACATCTTCCTTTTTAGGGGACACACCTAAGTATTTAGGGACAAAGGGGCATCCTATCTGCAGCTTCCTCTCAAACAGTTCAGAAAAAAAGTAATAAGTATGTATATATATTGAGAGACAGAGAGAGAAGAATCAAGCAGTGCAGTGCAATGGTAATATTTGGGCAATCTGGGGGAGGGGTGTGCGGGAATCCTGTGTGCTGTTCTTGCAACTTTTCTAGGAGCCTGAAATTAAGTCAAAATAGGAGTCAAAAGGAAGGAAAATTACCTTAGGAGCATGGTGAGCTTTCAATGAAATAATATCTATGAAAATATGCTCTATAAATTACAAAGTGCTGGTAAATGTTTTTAAACTAAAAATGATACTACTTAAGGTATCCACTTAAATTCATTTTCCCTAAAAATTAAAAAAAAAATTTCAATGGCTTAAGAATACACAGGTTTCTTCCTTTCTCGTTCAAAACCCTCTACAGGCTTTGAACAAGCATTCCAAGAGTAGCTGTTCTACAGCGTCTCAGGGATCCAGGCTGCTTAGAGCTAATGCACCACCATCTGAAATGAGGACTCGGGGTCACCTCAGCAGGAGAAGGGAGCATGTGGAATTGTCTGCAGTGAGGAGGGTGTCACGCATCCCCCCCAGTCACAGCCCACTGGCCAGAGCTGACCATACACCCCAATCTGGGTATAAGGGGGCAGGCAACACAGTGACCACATTGCCAGATTTGTGGAGCGTTCCTGTCTCAGCTCCAGGATCTCCTCGATTTCTCATTTTCTGCTGAACTAAAAACACTTTCTCAGGGCGCCTGGGTGGCTCAGTCGGTTGAGCATTGGACTTCAGCTCAGGTCATGATCTCGCAGTCCGTGGGTTCGAACCCTGTGTCGGGCTCTGTGCTGACAGCTCAGAGCCTGGAGCCTGTTTCAGATTCTGTGTCTCCCTCTTTCTCTGACCCTCCCCTGTTCATGCTCTCTCTCTGTCTCAAAAATAAATAAATGTTTAAAAAAATTAAAAAAAAAAACACTTTCTCTTTCTCAGAGTATGTGAAGAAGAAGGAAAGGGGGAAGAAGAGTACACGTCTTCCTATCAGTTTCCCAGTGCTCCAACTTAGACTGTCTACCTGACTGCCGGTCACGCAGAGAGGGTGGCTCTGCACTCTCTAGGGATCACCCAGATTATGTGACCCCTCCTCAGAAACGTGGTGGCTTACACTTGTCAAGTCAGAAAATGTCTCTCTTGATCATAGAGACAAAAGACTTGGGGTCTTGGCTGAAGAACAAATAATGACAGCATTAAGGACAAAGAAATGCATTAGTAAAGAAAAAGCATTTGAGTGTTTTCAAAATCCACAAATATTGATCAACACGCACTCTACACCTAGATTCTTCACATTTAATATTTGCAACATCTCTTATTTACATCCGTCCAAGTCCAGCCACCTTAGAACAGCCACATTTGAAAATCACAGTACAGAACCAAAGGTATCTGGGAAATGAGAGCAGACCAATCTCTTCAGGGATCACACGATACAGACAACCAGCCCCTCAAATAAAACCCAGTGTAGAGCACAAGGCTAATAATGCCCAGCATACATATGGGAGAAAACAGGCTTCCAGTGGCCTAAAAAAAAAAAAAAAGAGGGGCACCTGGGTGGCTCAGTTGGTTAAGTGTCTGACTCCTGATTTCAGCTCAAGTCACAATCTCCCACCTTTATGAGATGAACCCCCGCGCCAGGCTCCGAGCTGAGCATGGAGCCTGCTTGAGAATCTCTCTCCCTCTGCCCCTCCCCCCCTAAAATAAATAAAATGAAATAAAATAAAATGAAATAAAATAAAATGAAAGAAAGTGACTTTAAGGCAGGGCAGTAAATGAAGAAAGCACAGGCTCCTTGGGTTTGACTGTATTTGTGCCCCCAGAGACAGATGATTTGGCAGCTTTTGGGGAAGATCCACATTCCTAGGGTCCACGAGCTCACAAGTCACGGCAGCATTTCTCAGACTCACTCGCAGAATAAGAACAGCTCAATCCCTCCCACCACACACCTTGTAGATCTGGCACCAAAGTAGCCTCCCTGCTTTTTCTGTCACAACCCAAAGGCTTGGAGCGCTCCTCACAGAGCTAACCTTCTCCATGATCTCCTGTGCCACTTCTGGAAGCACACACACACAGAGGCAAGTCTTTACTTCCTCCCTCCTTCTGTCTTTCTGTCCACCCCTCCCTCCCTCCTCCCACCCCTCCCTCCTTCCTTCTTTCTCTCCTCCCCTTTTCTCCTTCTTCCTCCTTCCCGTCCTTCCGATTTGCCTTCCTCCTACCTTTCCGCCTCCCTTCCCTGTCTCCTTCCTTCAACAAATTACTTATAGAGAGCCTAACATGTGGCCAGGCACAAGCTCCTTAATTTAGAAAAATAAGACTTTACTGCATTCAACTGAAAAGTAAAAAGCACCAGTCCCCAGGTAGCTCGCTACAAATACACAGAGAGAGATAGAACCCAGCTTCAGTTGGATACTTCTGCCCACCTACCTAAGGAAAAAGGAGAAATCCCAGGTCATTTTGTTGCTGGATGATCGTGGGTAAGACTTTGGGCATGAAGACCGCGTGCAGCCACAGAAGTAAGCACAAAAACAACATCCTACTCCCAATATGTGCCGTGCACCTGCAATAGCGTTGGAAAAGCTCATTCCTACTTAGAATCTAGAGAAAGGTGAAGCCTGTTTAGGGCCCCTCCCTGTCCCTGCCTCTCCTCGGGTCAGTCTGGCACCTTCTTTCTGGACCCTTTGCTCCGTTCAGGGTTGGGTCCTCTTCTGTAGCTCCCCCGCATCCTGTACTGGTGTGGAAAGCACAAAGTACCTTCATCATCCGCCCCACTCTACCTCGACTAGTCCACTCCACTCAGACACATCAATGACTCTCTTCCTGCACAAAACACACATCCATTCTCAGTGCTCCAAAGTCTACCCCTCCTCCCCAAAGGTTTCCTCACCTCAAATCATTATATCTCTCTTTGTGGAAAAAAATGTTGAGGACTATACTTGTCATTTTGATATTCTTTAAATGGTCATTAAAATTATATATAAATACACCACATACAATACAAAACTAGAGGCAATTTTGGCTTTAGCCTATGGATTGCCACTCACCATTTTTAATCTTTGTGAGTGTGGCCTGCTCTGCTGTGTTTCCATGTTCCAGAAGGGAAGGACACAGGCTCATCCAGCCAGGACGGAAGACACGTGGGCTTGGATTATCTAATTGGTGTCCCCAAGAAACCCATGAAAGTTTTCCAGTTATAGTTTTAGGGTTCAGGCAGGCCATACACTGACACATTGGGAAGCGTTTTCAAGTCTGACTCAGAGCCATGGAGCCGCAAGCTGCATCCCTCCCCGTGCGGGGGGCCATATGCCCCAGCTCCTCCTGCCAGCACAAATTTGAAACGCTATCTGCTTGCTCTTCCCCACGTGAATGTTGGTAGTTATCAGCCCAGGTCTGTCTACCTTTTTCCCATTCTTCTCTCTCCTTCCGCTACCTCTCTCCCCAAATTTCTAGGCAAGAGCAAGACCATCCAGCGTTCCCAGGAGAATCATGGGTCTCCCGACGCCCCCACATCTCTGCAGCCGGAAGCAAATGCGCTCAACACTCCCACCTCTCCCTCTCTGGGGAGAGGGTCTTCCCAGTTGTGGGGTGACACAATAGAATTCTGAAATCCTCTCTCCACCAAAACCTTCTTGCACCGGGTTTATTCAATGTACTGGATTCTATGAGGGACCAAGAGCAGTGACTTTCTCTCTCCATCACTGCCTTCAGGTTTACTGTTTAACAGCCTCCTTGCTAGCTATCCTTCCAGGTAGAGCCTGTTGCTTTCCAGACAAGTGGGGAATCAAAATAGCATAATTTTCCATTAAAAAAAAAAGTTCAGGGGCACCTGAGTGGCTCAGTCAGTTGAGTGTCTGACTCGTGATTTCACTCAGGTCAGGATCTCGCCAGTTTGTGGGCTAGAGCCCTGCATCGGGCTCTGTGCTGACACTGCAGAGCCTGCTTGGGATTCTCTCTCTCTCTCTGTCTCTCTCTCCTCTCTCTGCCCCCCCAAATAAATAAATAAACTAAAAAAAAAAAAAAGTTCAGTCCCATTGTAATCAAAATCATTATCTCCCAAATGATTTCAAGGTCTCTCTGCAGCTAGGCCCGAGCACACCTCCATGCTGGGTTCCAGCGATGCGGAGGGGAGGGTGAGATATCTCTTTCTCACCCTCTTTTCCCACTTGGCTCAGCTGCTTCCAGTTCCTGGGAGGCGGCAGAGGGAGAAGGAAGTAGAAAGCACGAGGTATTACTTAACTAGTGCTGGTGCATCTGGCCACTCAGTGTCCTCTGGCTAGCGGGAGCCCACGTGTGGTACACAGAATGTCCTCCCCAACCATGTCCACCTCCTAATCTGTGAAGCCTTCCATGCTAAAAGGGACTTGGCAGATAGGATGAAGTTTAGATGGGAAGATGAACCTGGGCTGTCCAGATGGGCCCAATGTAATCACAACGGTCTTTTATCAGAGGGAGGCAGGAGGGTCAGAGTCAGAGAAGACGTGATGATGGAAGCGGATGGAGGTCAGCGTGAGGCCATTACTGGCCGGGAGTAGGGCACCAGGAGATGAGGCAGCACCGTAAGCTGCCAAGGAAAGGAATTCTCCACCAGAGCTCCCAGAAGGAGCGTGGGCTTGCCGACACCCTGATGTTAGCCCAGTAGGACCCAGCTTGGACTTCTGACCTCCAGAACTGTGAGATCAGAAATGTGTTGTTTTAAACCACTAACTTTCTGGTAATCTATTACAGTAGCAATAGGAAGTAGCTGACTTGTGGGACTCTTTGTGGGGTTTCCAGACCTCCATAGAGGGACTCTTGGCATTTATCTTTCCCAAAAGCAGTACTTCTCAACCAGGGTCAATTTTTTATATCCATTCCCCCCCCCCCAGGGGATATTTGATCATGTCTGGAGATATTTTGGATCATCACGACTGGGGGGAATGCCAATAGCATCTAGCAGATGGAGGCCCGAGACGCCAACTATCCTACAACGCACAGGACAGGCTCCTACAACAAAGAAGTATCAAGTCCAAAATGTCAGTAGTGTCAAGGTTAAAAACCCTAATCTAAAGCAAGCAATGAACTTGTTGGCCTCTTGCAATCTCTCTCCTGTCCAATAGACAGCACCTCTCTTACCGTCAAGAGCGTCCTTTCGGAACAGCTTGAGCCTGACTCACTTCTACAGTGTGTGCGTGAAGGGAAAGCATTACCCTTCTTTGCTCCACCAAACACTGGCAGTCAGGCAGCCCCTACACCGCCCACCTTTTCTCTGTGCTGCACCATTAGTGGCAACAGTAGGCAGCCTCTTCCCTTCTCATTTCACCAAGCAAAAGTCAAGCATCAATCTCTAGATCGCTACTGTCCTCTAAAACTGGGCAATGGTTCTTAGCCAGGAGTAATTTTGCCCCCCACCCAGGGGATGTTTAGCCATGTCTGGAGATGTATTTTGGTTGTCACAATTGTGGGAGGTGGGGACATGCTACTAGCATCTAGCGGGTGGAGGCCAGGGACACTGCTGAACATTTCTACATTTCATGGCAAAGATTTATCCACCCAGAATGTCAATAGTACCAAGGTCTAGAAGTTCAGCTCCAGGAAGTCCAGGTGAACCTCTCTGAAGAACGTTCTTGCTGTCTCCTCTGACAGCAACAAGGGTAGATGGTGAGTAAGATGCTGGTCTCCCTTTCCGCCAAGGGTCTTGATTCTACCAGTGATGCCCTGGCATCTCCCAACCTCCCTTGTCTTTGTTGGGGGAAGCAGAGGACAGCATTCTAGGGACACAGACAGGAAAGCTGCATGATCTCCTCTTATACAAATTCCCTTTGAAGGATCCTCTCTTACGTAAATTGAAGGCAGAAGATGAATTAAGGATTCTGTCTCTAGATTATGTGGTCACATATCACTGACTGTATCCCACCTAGACGGCTTAGCCAAAACTTTAAAATCCTCATTTAACGTCCTGTTACACACCTTCCATAAGATGTTCAAGGCATTGTTAGGACTTAGAGATTTCCCTGTTAATCCTTCAGGGAAGGAAGCATTGTAGGCAAGCATTTTCATCAAATAATGACTTTCATTTTCTTAATGTGTCTTTCACAAAAATTTATGGCATGGGAGTGGAGACATGCTCTAATAATGTAAGTAACAGAGAAAGGACATATACAAACAAAAGAAGAGAGAACAGAGAGCACAGTGAGGTTTGTGGGCTTCATCCATTCATGCATTAATTCAAACGGTCTGCTGAGATGTTGCCTTCCTGTTGAAAGCCTCCCTCATCACAGTGTTTAAATAATCTACCACTGCCTTTTGCCCACTTTCTCTGTCCGATCATTGTACTTTTTTTATTATGAGGTAATCCTATGCCATAAAAATTCACTCCTTTAAGTATACGATTCAGTGGGTTTTAGCATATTTACAAGATGTATGCAACAATCACCACTATATGATTGTAGAAGTTTCATCACCCCAAAAAGAAATGCTATTTATTTCACAGTTATTCCCAATTTCTCCCCTCCCTAGTTCATATCAACCACAAATCTACTTATCTTCTATCTGTATCATTTGGCCTGTCCTGGACATTTCATATGAGTGAAATCACATGATATGTGGCCTTTTATGTCTGGCTTCTGTCACTTAGCATTTCCCTAATGACTAATGGTGCTCAGTATTTTTTCATGGGCTTATTAGTTATTTGTATATCTTATTTGGAAAAATGTCTATTCAAATCCTTAGCCCACTTTTTAAATTAGGTTGTCTTTTTATTGTTGAGTTGTAAAGGTTCTTTATATATTCTGGATACTAAACTCTTATCAGATATAGAATATGCAAATATTTTCTCCCAGTTATATGAGTTGTCTTTTTGTTTTCTTAACAGTAACCATTGAAGCACAAAAATTTTTTAATTTAGATAACATCTAATTTCTCTATTTTTTCATTGCTTATGCTTTAAGGGTCATATCTAAGGAGCCAGTGCATAATCCAAGGGCATAAAGATTTACACCTGTTTTTTTCTAATTTTTTTTTAACGTTTATTCATTTTTGAGAGACAGAGTGCAAGTGGGGAAGGGGCAGAGAGAGGGAGACACAGAATCCAAAGCAGGCTCCAGGCTCTGAGCTCTCAGCCCAGAGCCCGACATGGGGCTTGAACCCACGAACTATGAGATCATGACCTGAGCCAAAGTTGGATGCTTAACTGACTGAGCCACACAGGCACCCCTACACCTCTGTTTTCTTCTAAGAATTTAATAATTTCAGTTCTTACATTTCAGTCTTTGATCCATTTTGAGTTAACTTTTGTATATGGTGTGAGGTAGAAGTCTAACTTCATTCTTTTGCATGAGTTAGTCAGTTGTAGGTATTAGTTTTTTAAAAGACTATTCTCCCCCCATTAAATAGTCTTGGCATCCTTGTTGAAAATCAATTCTTTACTTTTTTATGGAAGCTATCATCTAAAATTATATCATCTGTTAACTTGTTTATATCTACCCTTCCCAAATTCCCAAACTCTCTCACTCCCCTCCGTCTCCCCCACCCCCCAAACTAAACTGTAAGATGAAGACAGGAAGTTGTTTGTTTACTATTTATCTCTACTGCCTGGGACATAGTAGGCACTTATGTATTTTTTGACTGAATAAATGAGATTCCAGTTTCCTTTAGAAACAAAGGTCATTGTGTTTATCTATACCATTTAAGTGCAGGAACTCATTTAATTTAAGGCAAAAAATAAAATAAAATAAAATAAAAATTAAATTAAATTAAATTAAGTTAAGTTAAAAAGTTGTTGAGCCCTGTGTTGAAGTGAGCTTTCACAAACATTTCCTGGATTGGATAAGAAGAGCCTAATAAGGCAAGTAACTACCCATTAGTAAAGAGAGAGCCTGCAGAGAAGTTAATAGAAATCCAAAGGCAAGTTTAAAGGGACCACCAAGACCATTACCTGATACTCCAGTAATGACCTCAACAGGTGAGTGGCCCCAAGCAATTCTCTTGCCTGCTTAAGGCCTCTCATCCCCAACACCAGCTCTCAGGTCACCTGCAGTACTAGTACTAATAATCTGGAGTCTTTAGAAACAGGCTCTGTAGTCAAATCAAGTTAATCTTTTTAAGGGACATAGTTTTTATTTGCAAGTTATCTTTAAAAAAAATGATTATTAAAAAAAATTAAAAAATGAAAATAATTATTAACAAAAAAGATGCTTTATTAAGAGACAATATGAGTTTCCTCATGAAAGCTGTCTGACCATGACCATAACTCTAACCATGAATATAAAGGTTCAGAGCTCTCCCTAAAAGTGGGTAGGTAAAACTCTTAGCCAAATGCCTAAAAGAGAAAAAGGTTTTCCAGAAGCTCCTGTTGAGAAAGAAAGAGCATGCCCGCCCACTAGTGGACAAATTAAGTAATTGCCAGATTTTCCAAGAAGGATTCCCAGGCTCCACCTTACCGTGAGTGAACGAACACTGTCAGCTAAGCTCTAAACTATCACATAACTGCCCGCACAAAACACTCGTTGAAGAGGTCACTGAAAACTCCAGGGTTATAAAGGTCTATGGGTGAACACGGAAGAGGTAAGAAAAACTAACCAAGTGCCAGAAGCATAATCAAACTTTATTTTTCTGAACCAGGATTACAACCATACCACATAATGCATACACCTGATATTGACAATGGTAACTTAAATTCAAAATTGGAAAAAAAAAACATAAAATAGAAATATTTTACTTTTAACATTTTCTTTCACAATTTGTTAACTCTTGTTTTGGAACCAGAAATCTGCGACTTTTTCTTTAGCACATCATTGTTTAAATCTTGTACCAAGTTCCACGCGAGCACGGAATTCAGCCTTGACTGGTAGCCTTGACTTCAATAATTGAGAAGAACTGTTCACAAACGTAGGCATTTTCAAAGAGTTTTAACAGTCTTTGCACAACTGTTCAGATATTTGCAGGAGTTTGGGGCTCTGGTGTCACTGTGCTAGATGTCCAGTCCTGTGTCGCACCGCAGATCACCTTTCACACTGCAAGTATGTATGAAGAGATAAAGGAGCACTGAGCAGGGGAAGGTTACCTTCACAGGGCTGAAGTCAACGACAAAGTCAGCTTTCAGCATCACAGAATTTCCATCACAGGGCTCTGACCATCAGCTACAGTTCTAGAGCTAATTCTAGCACAGAAAAGAAGACCAAATAACGCTCTGCCAGATCACTGTCTTCATGTTTCATAACTCTAATGGATGACTTTGCACGGCATTCAAAGTGTTTGCCAACCCAAAAGGCCAATTCTGTGATAACAATCTTTGCTGCTTAGCATAAACAAAGATTTCTTTTCCTCCGTGATGAGGAACGAATTCATTTCAACAGTTCAACACATCTCCTTAGCTTCAGTGGTGACTGAGCCTCCCAACCTACGTGCAGTGAGCAGACCTCTGTGTTACGTGTCCAATTCATTCAACGGTGCCTGCGATGCTCTGTGGCCCAAACCCCAGGGGGAGACCCAGCTTACAGGTGGTGAGCTCTGGGTCTGTGATGCGTTCCATTTTTAACTTCCAGCAGAAAGCAATTCCTGCTGAGTAATGCAAATGAGTAGAGGTAAAGCCTGTGTCCTTGCATAACTTGCCACATGGAACTTAAGTGTTACCGCAAGTCCAATATTAGCACCGTCCATCCCAGGATCATCATCTATATTAAATTGTTTAAAGTTTCCTCTTGTTACAGAAATGAATTTCTTAATTACTTCCTAGTGTTGTGCCTGTCATGGGCACACTGTCTAAAATATTTTCAGTCGTATAAAAATTCTCAAACCCACGGTGAATAAATAGAGCTAATTATTACATCTAAGTATTACTAAATATGTCCCCTCATCAGCTGCAGAAGCAAATGTCACAATGTTTAAAACTTTTTTCACACAATTTTTCTTTTAGTTTCCTAGCCATATTTCTAGTACATTGAGCAACAGTGTTTCTGGTTACACTTCTATTTTCACACGTCTGTATCTTCTCAGGACATACAATTTCTACCCCATTCAATAGACACTCCTTTACAACTTGCTATCTGTGAAGAATTTGGTGGCCCAGGCAGATTTTTCACTAAAATATATAACTGCCGATTGTATTAAAAATCAAAACAAACCTTGCTGGCTTTTCAGTTCTCTTTGCAGCTCTTAGGATTTGATCAGACATCTTTTCCACATCCTTGGTCTTTTTTCTTACAGTGGTTTGTTTCATCACGCCACCTAGGCTGTTGTCTTAAATTACATCCTTTGCCACATAAACACACAGAAGTGGACTTCAGTTTACAAAGTGGAACATAGGACTCTCTACGTCTATGTTCTACTTCCTCCTTTTCACAGAGACGTAAGAAATATTCGCTTTTCTAACATGATACAGGAGAAGTGACCTTCACAAAGCACAACTTAGTTTTGCAAAATACATAACTCTTCTCTGTAATTCAACCTCTGGATCTGATCTCCTCCACCTGATGGAAGAACATGTCCTCAGTCTTGTCCAGGAAGGCATTCAGTCTCTTCCATAAGGATGCCCACACCATAAACCATGCTAGTAAGTACCCCTTGCCTGTAGTGGTTCTCAACCCTCCCTTGCTCCTACTGGAGCCACAATGGGGAGCTTTGGAAATGCCAATGCTTAGCTTTTCTCCACCACGATTACTCAGAATCTTTGAGGATGGGACATGGGTATGATGTCTTTTAAAGACCCACAGTGTTAATTCAGGCAATTCTGGCATATAGACAAGGTTGAGAAGGACAGATGTGGAGCAAGCAGACCTCACATGTGCTCCTCACGAGACAGCCAGTACATGATGCCTGACCCCCAGAGGCACAGATGGCCAGATGATGTCAGGGCAGTAGCAGCAAGCTAAGGGGATGAATTTACCATAGCAGCCAATGAAATACAGCTACCACCTGTCCCCTCTCCCACAGCAGCACCCTGGAAGAACAGGGAGAGACAGGTGTCCCAGACCCACCTGGTCCCCCTCCAATCCAAGCAGATGTGGTCTCAGTTCAAACTGTGCTGGGGGTGGGAGGAGGGGAGATGGTAAGGTTTAAACCAAACATGAAACTAAACTGGATCGAATATTAATAACCAAAAAAGACTAGGAAAGATGAAATCTGCCCAACATGTCACCATGGGATGGGAAAGGGAGAGTCAGAAGCATGGAGTTGGGCACTACGATCGAAGGAAAGAATCTTGGTCACGTTTATCCTGCTTAATGACTTGACACCACTTTATCAATGAATCATACTTCAGTGTTTTCTCAGTCACACAGGTTTAAACACTATGATTATAAGATTTTCTCAGGATTTCTTCTTCCTGTCTTCTGGGAAGTGACACCCATGTTCTGTGGGCATCAAACAGACTTGGAGGGAGGTGGGGAGTGGGGAGCCGCTTCCATGGCCATTCCTTTGTCTTTGCATTGGCTTCATCTGAACCCAAGCTTGCAAAGCCTCCTGGATAAGACCACCGGACCCCTTTGGAATCCACTAACTCCCGCAGCAAATTTTTAAGCCTTTTGTGTGAACACAAGGTTTAGTGGCTCTCTCAAGTGTGCCTGGGGAGACTCTGGAGCAGTCCTGCAGCCCCACTTTGACTTTGCCACCCCTGCAGCCATGAGCGGTGGGCAGGATCCTAGGTCTCTTTCATGGAGATGCTTACCTCCTCTGACTCTTCCCTGCACTTCTCATTCCTCCCCAACTGGGAAAGCATCTTCTAGTCTGCATGGTGGTGTTTGAGAGAGAAGTGGAGGAAATGGTTCCCCCAAACACATAGTCTTCCAAATCTGATTTATCTGACACCTGCACCAAAGCTTTTGAACCCAATAGCCAAGAATATGAAACCTTTCGTCTTTGCTTCCCCCATGGACCTCCTCCATAGTCTCCTCCAAAGGAGACTCCATTCTAGCTTCCTGAGTGAGAAAGGATCATAGAATAAAAACTGAACTGGCCCCACATCCTTATTGATATGGCACCAGTCATATCATCAGCCCCCACTGCTCTTCCTATTAAGATCAGAGAAAAAAGGTGAATAAATGCCAACAGAAGATAGTACTAGAACAGTAGAAAACAATTGTGTGCAAAAAATTTAGGGAGATATTATTTATCACAAACTGATATAAGTTGGAACAAAATACACAAAAAGATGAGTTTGGTGCATTGGAATTCACGAAAGCTGATGATAAATACTACTCTCTATTAGCAGAAGTAACAGAAGTTAATGACTCTCAACAGATATGCAGAACTTGTCAAGGAATCTTTTTTTTTTTTAGAGAGAGCACACAAGCAGCGGGGAGGGGCAGAGGGAGAAAGAGAGAATCTTAAGAAGGCTCCATTCTCAGCCTGGAGCCCAATGAGGGGCTTGATCCCATGACCCTGGGATCACGACCTGAGCCAAAATCAAGAGTCAGAGACTCAACCAACTGAGCCACCCAGGTGCCTGTCAAGAAATCTTGTTGTTTCCTGTTTCTGGCTATAATGAGTAAAGCTTCTATGAACACTCTTGTCCAAGTCTTTGTGTTGACATGAATTTCAGTTTCTCTAAACAATGCTTTCCTAATTTTGCAATACGTTGCTTTTTCTGGTGCTATGTGTATGCAACCATGATTTAATAATAAGAGGCAATTTTATAATAAAAATAAATCTCTGAGTTTAATTTGAGATAAAATTAATTTGGAGATGGAGAAATCCATTTTCATCATCTCTCCATTTCTATTAGAAAAATTACAACAGGGCCATCACGCTGGCATGAAGCCTCAGAATCAAGAAGATGCTAGGAGTTGGTGAATACTGTGACAAACTGAAAAGTACATACATAACCTTGTTTTAAATGTGCAGCCACATTGAGGAGGGCACTCATTGGGTTGAGCACTGGGTGTTGCATGTAAGCAATGAACCATGGGAATCTACCCCAAAAACCAAGAGCACACTTTACACACTGTATGTTAGCCAATTTGACAATAAATTATACTAATAAATAAATTATAAACATTTTTTAAAAGTTTAAAAAATAAAATAAAAAAAATGTGCAGCTACTATTCTTCCTCAACCAATTCACCATGTGGTCCCAATGTTCCCCAATCTTCTAATTTTTCAAGGGCAGACAGACTTTTTGTGCATATATGCAACCTCCTAAATTTGCACGTTGACCAGCAGAAAGTAGCAAGCACTGGCGGTGGGCCTAATGCCGTCCAGTCTCAGGCTGTGCAGGATAAAACACAATGGCAGGCCAGATTTGGCCCCAAGACTCATTAATCTGTAGCTAAGATTTTGGTTCTCAGTCTGGCTTTGAGCAATATGAACTTTTAACTTTTTAAAAATACATGTCTATGGGATGCTTGGGTGGCTCAGTCGGTTGAGCATCTGACTTCGGCTCAGGTCACGATCTCACAGCTCGTGAGTTTAAGCCCTGCGTCAGGCTCTGTGCTGACGGCTCAGAGCCTGGAGCCTGCTTCAGATTCTGTGTCTCCCTCTCTCTCTGCCCCTAACCCACTCGCATTCTGTCTCTGTCTCTCTCAAAAATAAACATTAAAAAAAAATTTTTTTTAAAATACAACATGTCTGGGCCCTAGCTCAGATTCTGACTTAACTAGATCAGGAATGAGGTGCGGGCATCTGCATATGACTTTAAATTTCAAGTTAACAGTGTCTGATCACATTTCTCAACTTCAGCACTGTGTTCAGAACACCCCACCACTTGCCCAAGCTAATTCTAACCCGATTCTGAGTTGAAATACTGATGTGCATCGCGGTGTAAATTATAATCAGTGATAAACACACAAACAATGAAACTGTCACAAGGCAGTTTTTCTAGTCTCTAATTAACCCAAATGGCATCAAATTTTGGCTCTTCTGTGTCTGAGGACATTCTAATAGCTGACCTTTCTGGAGGAAACTTGGGTCTAAGTAAAAACGTTTGCATACAAACTGATGGGAACTTCTTATTCATGAACATGCTAACCACAGGATAAAAACGTCTCTGCAAATAAGGGAGACAAAAAGAAGCAGGAGAAGGCAGATCAAAGGAGCTGTTGTGTTTTTACAATTTGGCAGGTAACCGGTCTTATGAAATGAGCACAAATGCGTGAGCACAAAGACTCCTAACGTGGGACTCTTGCCTGTCAGGTGTATATGGGCTTAAAGTAAGTAAGGGAGAAAGATGCCATGATAGGAACCTATCTCAAATTTTTTCCAGTGAGCTCCTGCAAGCCCGAGGCAAATGGGTCTTTATGAAAAACAGAGACATCCAGTAACAAGATCCTCCCATCATTTGCCTTTCAAGCCTCCGACCTGTAGTCATGGGGCAAACAAATGAAGAAAAATTGGAAATAACCATTAACTGGGGAAAAAAATTATAATAACATTGAGCGAGGATCAGAAGACTGCATAGCAGGTACCAGGCCTTGGCATGGAAACCTGGAGGTCAGGGCCAAAGAGAATGGTGACAGTGAACACAGATGCCATGGATAGAGACACGTCCAGGTTTAAAATCGTCCTCACCGTGGTGGTCTCTGGAGTAGAGTGCATGACTGGCATGATTGGGAATGGCTTCATCACTGCCATCCAGGGGGCCGAGTGGGCCAGAGGCAAAAGGCTCCCTGTGAGTGACTGTATCCTGTTGAAACTGAGCTTCTCCAGGCTTTTGCTGCAGATCTGGATGATGCTGGAGAATATTTACAGTCTATTCTTCCTGGTCACTTATAACCAAAACACAGTGTTTATAATCTTCAAAGTCATCACCATGTTTCTGAACTATTCCAACCTCTGGCTTGCTGCCTGGCTCAACATCGTCTCTTGCCTTCGAATTGCAAACTTTGCTCACTGTTTGTTCTCCATGATGAAGAGGAAAATCAGAGAGCTGATGCCTCGGCTTCTGGGGCTGTCACTGTTCATCTCCTTATGCTTCAGCTTTCGCTTCTCTAAAGATATCTTCAATGTGTACATAAATAGTTCCGTTCCTATCCCCTCCTCCAACACCACTGAGAAGTACTTCTCTGAGACTAACATGGTCAACCTGGTTTTTCTCTATAACCTGGGGATCTTCATTCCTCTGATCATGTTCATCTTTGCAGCCACTCTGCTGATCATCTCTCTCAAGAGATACACCCTACACAAGAGATACACCCTACACATGCCACTGGCTTCAGGGACCCCAGCATGGAGGCTCACATGGGGGCGATCAAAGCTATCAGCTACTTTCTCATTTTCTATATTTTCAATGCAGTTGCTCTATTCATTTCCATGTCCAACATCTTTGACATCAACAATTCCTGGAATATTTTGTGCAAAATTGTCATGGCTGCTTACCCAGCTGGCCACTCAGTGCTACTGATCTTGGGCAACCCTGGGCTGAGAAGAGCCTGGAAGAGGTTTCAGCACCGTGTTCATCTTCATCTATAAGAGCAGACCCCGTGATGGAATCCAGAGTGCCACAGGACCGGTTCAACCAGCTCTGCCTTTCCCCCACCTAAACCTCTCTCCTCACCCCTCTTTTCTGCTTAATCTTATTTCTCAGGTAACTGGGTTGTCCCATGAATGGGACACTGAGTTTTTAACTTGAGATTCTAAGCTGAAGTAGCTAAGCAACTCTAAGATGGATGGTGGAAGCTCCTTGATCTATGTTCATTCATCTCCTGCCCTGAGCCTTAAGTAAGGAGAGGATGGCTGGACCTCTCCATTTGCCGGGGATGATCTCAGTGTGTGCCTGTGGTCACTGGGCACCCTTTAATTCTCAAAGATATCTTGGTCTGGATGAAAACTTACATGGTCACCCTACTGAAGGCACCCTACTAACCCACAGTTAAGAAAAAGGAGGGCTAGTGACAAGCATTGTATGCAGTCCAAGAGGCAGAAGGGAGGCTAGCATACCTACAGGCAAAAGGGACTAAGGAGAGAAAGCCCGGCCAGAATTACCAGGTGCTGCAGAGGTTTCAAGGAAAATGGAGGCTGTGTATACTATTAGTGCAGTGACAGGTAGCATTCATATTACAGAAGTTTCCAGAGTAGGTGATGAAAACAGTGAGGGAGTTTGTAAAGACCAATAATTTCAGGAGGTTGTCTGGAGAAAAACATGAAGTACAGGGCAGCAGATGGATAAGTGGATGGTCAATTGAATGCTTTATTTTTCCAAATGGCAGGGGGGCGTGGGGGGAAGAGTGGCATGTGCAGCCCCAGGAAGAAAACAGGAAGAGTCCAGAGCAAAGGAACATCTATTTTGCTGTGCTCCTGTGTTGGGGGCAATGCAAATGGCATCTGCCTCTGGCGATAGCAGTTCTAGGTGCCCTTGATGTGACCATGGTGCCAGTGCAGGTTACCTGGCAGGGGCTGTTTGACAAGAAAGAAAATGTCACAGTTCACTGCCACTCTTCACAATGATGGCATCAGTACCGCCTCAAACAGCCTTGTACAAAATAAGACACCACTCCTAGACATCTTGGAACTAGAAAGTTAGGAACTTGGGGTTTTCTTGTATTTGGTGTTTTCAAAATCAGAATTACTGAGGAAAGTATGAAAAGAACGCCACTCATCACACCAAAGCTTCCAAATGAAAATGTAAGGTTGGTAGCAAAGACTAAATGCTGAGCTTCTGGGCTCTCGAGCACATTTTTCAGAAAGAGCCCTTTATATCCGTGAACAGCAAAAAATGTCACACACACACACACACACACACAGACATGTACACACTCTCACATACACCCCTTTACAGTTCCAACAGCATGGGATGTATTCAATTAGAAGGGAAACTATATTCATGGAAACACACATTTTTCATTGTTTTCCTAATTGATAT
Source organism: Acinonyx jubatus (assembly GCF_027475565.1). Lineage (NCBI taxonomy): Eukaryota > Metazoa > Chordata > Mammalia > Carnivora > Felidae > Acinonyx > Acinonyx jubatus. The sequence goes on along the minus strand of NC_069383.1, from coordinate 12,071,796 downwards.
TTACTTCTATGACTATTTGAGGCTGGTATAGTTGTTATGGTGGGGCAAATTAGATTTTGAAGTTTCATTCCAGCTCCTAAAGAATAGAGAAATATACATTTTCCCAATAATACGTGCACACCCATCCAATGAAAAACAGAAAATTGATTTAGAGCCAGCATGTGATTAATATGAACCACACCAAGATAACAAACTATGTAATCCCTCTCTGTGCTTATTATGAAGAAATAACATGTCATTGTTTGTAAAAGCCAAAAGCAGCAGAGAGCTAACCAGAGCTTCAAGGATGATGACATTAATAGTGTGTGTTGCCTTACCTTCAACTAGGTAAAGTTCCCTCCAGTTCTCTCTCCCTCCCCTCCTTCTTTCCTTCCTTCCTTCCTTCCTTCCTTCCTTCCTTCCTTCCTTCCTTCCTTCTTTCCCTCCTTCCTTCCTTCTTTCCTTCCCTGCTTCCTCCTTCCTTCCCCCCTTCTCTCCTTCCTTATTTTCTTTCTTTCTGTACAACCCACCTAGATTTCTATAATGGGCACCCTACCTTCCAATTGGTTGGCTTTAGACAGAAATCAGAAGTCCTAAAGGATCTGCTTTGCAAACTCTACATGACACCCCTGTACCCTGAGAGAGGTCTGAAAGTTGGTGTGAAGGGTTCCTTTACTCACAAAGTCACTCTCGACATTCACCCACCACGTGGAGCAGCTAGGGGGACTTGGGTTGCCACGGGGACTCCAATGTGGAAGGCCCAGTACAAGGCGGGGTGTCTCAAACCCAGCTGAGTCCTAGTGAAGGAAGACTAGAGTAGAAGCCAGAGTCAATCTAAGGGCTGGGATTTGTGGGCACCAGAGTGCCCCACAATCCAACACGATCTTCACCTTTTAATCTGCTAAATGCCACCATGGTTCCTGCTTTTCTGGGAGTGGACTCTGCAGGAATTCTCCTTTACTATTCTCTCAGACATCCTTTCCTTTGGGCTGCTAGGACAGAAACATCTATTGAATAAAGGGAAAGGAACTGTAAATTCAACCAACCAATGAGTCTTGAGTTGGAGGGGGAAAACAGAAACCAAGGGCAGAAATCTGAAGCAATCATGGCAGGATGGACAGAAATGGACTCCTTAGAGGAGACGCGAGAGGTATGGAAATTCCTTACATGCTCAGGAAGGTTGGTTTTCAGGAGAGAAAGGAGGAGTAAGCAAGCCGGGGCACCAGCCCTTAGTGTTAGAAGGCTGGGGGAGCTCCCTGGACCCCTTCGCTGCACTGGAGACAGGTTGCCTCAGAGAGCAGAGGTGAAAGTCAGAAGGAAATGCTCATTTCCATGTCCTTTTGGGGGAGGTAACATGCTACATGGCTAGAAAGTTGTTGATGGAAGCAAGACAGAAGCCTCTTAGAGCCTGGCATGTGGCCCAGGAGGTGAGGCCAGAACAGAGAAGAGCAGCAAGCATAAGAGGTGTGGGGTGGGAGGCCAGGGCAGAAGGATCAGGAAAGGGAAGGTGTGAAGGTGCTGAGTGCTTGGCCAGGCTCATCTGGGGAAGCAATCTACTTACCGCTCCTGCCTGGCCTTTGGGGGCAACAAAAGATCTTCTAAGAGCTTTCCAGAGGAATATTTCTAGGTGGGACTCTATACTGCACAGGTGCCCTGTGTCTGCAAAGCTAGCCTATCAACCAGCCTCACTGGGGAGGAAATGGATTTGGGGGTTGGGGGTAAAGTTTCTTGTTTCTCTCATTTGGTTTCCCTTAGTTTTTTAGCAAAGTGTCTTAAAAATGTTCTGTCCTTCCTCAGTTGTGTCAGGATAAAATCAAAGAAAAGCCGCTCTGAAAACAGTTCAAAAAGAAAAGGAATCAACAATCCCCTGGGTTGGGTTTGGTTCGGATGTGGCAGCAGCGAAGGGAATCCGAGGAGAGAATTCCAAGGTGGAAGATTAACAGGAAAATGTCACGTCGGGTAGCTGCCTTGCCCCTCCGGCCACACAGTTCCTGGAGTCCAAACGACTTCAGTTTGGGTGCTGGCTCTGTTACTTACTGGTTTTTGACGCAGGCATGTTATTGCATCTCTCTGAACCTTAGTTTCTGTATCTGTAAAATGGGAATAATGATAATAATACCTCCCTCCTGGGATTACCTATCTCATCCTAAGAAATAAGTGAGATAAAACTTATTTTTGGTTATCTCAACTTATTGGTTGAGAGTAAGCTCTCAACCAATGTTAGCTGTTAATATTCTTAAGAGAAGGGATGTGAGGCTGAGGGGCCAGGAGTCTAGAATGAGGATATATAGGGGTGCCTGGGTGGCTCAGTTGCTTAGGCATCTGACTCTTGATTTTGGCTCAGGTCATGATCTCATGGTCATAAGTTCCAGCCCCGACTCAGGCTGGGCTCCTCGCTGAGCATGGAGCCTCTTAAGATTCTGTGATTCTCTTTCTCTCTCTCTCTCTCTCTCTCTCCCCCCCCCCTCCTTCTCTCCCCCTCTGCCCCTCCCCCACTCTCTCTCCCAAAAAATTTTAAAAAAATTTTAATTGAAAAAATTTAGAATGAGGATATTTAGAGCAGGCCAGATGTGAAAAGGCCGAGATTGGGCTGGACACACACAGAGGGGTGAGCCTGATCCACAGAACCAGGCTCGATCCATAACAGCTCATCATCTGAAGTGGTAGGTGGATGTGTGGGGCGGGGGTGGGGGGTTGGGGAGGAGTCCTGAAGTATTTGGCTCCCACACACCCTTCTGACAACATCAGAAAGACATCTACTATTCCAGGGTTTAAACCCTTGGCAATTTTGAAGGAAGGGGGGCACTATGTCACAGGTCAGCAAACTCTGTCAGGGGCCACACACAATAAATATTTTAAGCTTTGTGGGCCACATGCAGCCCCTGTCACATGAGCCATCTGAAACAACACGTAAATGAATAGGAGTGGCTGTGCTAATAAAGTTTTCTTTACAGACACTGAAATGTCAATTTCATATAATTTTCACATGTCATAAAATATCTTTTGATTTTTTTTCAACCATTTAAGCATGCAAAAAGCATTCTTAGCTTGTGGGCTCTACAAGACCAGGTGGTGGGTCACATTTGACGCCAAGCCACGGTTTTTCCAACTCAAGGAGGCACCAAAACCCACCACAAACCCGTTACCTTTACTGTAAACCAGAGACGCATATCATGATAATTTTGCCATGTCTTGAACACAGCAACTTTCTGAATATTTCTGCCACTTTCATTTTGTCCAGCTTGGGTCTACCCCTTGGTGATCCCTAAATCACAACTCTTTAGTTCTTTGTGAAAAACAATGAGGACCCTAGTCCCTCTCCTACCACTGCCACGCTGTTAAGGACAGACACAGGGCCCCAAATAAGTTTGTATCTAAAATTTTAAAAGATACCACCTTCAGGGGTGCCTGGGTGGCTCAGTTGGTTTTGGTTTCAGCTTGGATCATGATCTCACGGTTCATGGGTTTGAGCCCCCAGTCGGGCTCTGTGCTGACAGTCAGGTGCCTGCCTGGGATTCTTTGTCTCCCTTTCTCTCTGCCCCTCTACTCATGCTCTCTCTCTCTCTCTCTCTCTCTCTCTCTCTCCCTCAATAAACATTTTTTTAAAAAAAGACTCAAGACTTCACTAAGATAGTAAGTGGATGGAATTTGAAGATAAAATATTATATATAAATAAATAAATAAATAAATAAATAAATAAATAAAACCACCCTGAATTTATTCAGTCAGTAACAAGGAGTAAAAATCATTAAACAGATTCCTACAGGGTCCTCGGGAATGTTTTGAAAGCTATGTCTCTAGCTCTGAAATGACCATGCTCCTACAAACTCCCGCTGTGAGACTGGACTGGATGGTAGGCTGCAGTTCCCTGTGTGGTTCTGACCCATCAGGGCAATGTTTATATCTTTGTGTCCTTTTCAGCTGGTTTACTAAGACAATGATGGGAAACATCTAGAGTCAGTGTGGCACACGGGAAGAACCTAGACTGGTGTCAAAAAGTCTAGATTCGAGGGGCGCCTAGATGTGGGCATCCAACTCTTGAATTTGGCTCAGGTCATGATCCCAGGGTAATGGGATCAAGCCCTGCATCAGGCTCTGTGCTGAGTGTGGAGCCTACTTGGGATTCTCTCTCTCTCCCTCTCTGCCCCTCCCCCTGGCTCACTCGTGCTCACATTCTCTCTCTCTCCAGAATAAAGGGGAAAAAAAAATTTTTAAACAGTTAGATTTGAGTGCCCATTCTGGGTGATCCTTAGAAAGTCACCAAACCTGTTTTGCCTTCAGTTTCCCCATCTGGAAAAACAGAGATGATCAGAATATCCATTTCACAGAGTTGTTTTGAGGTTCAAAGGAAATAATATATATGTGCATAATAAACTAGAAATCACCATAAAAAAGTGAGTGAGTGTATTTATTCATTCAACACACATGTACTGAGAGGACTGCTCATTAAATGAGACACAGGATTCAAAGGTTAACACAGCTAAACTTTCAGCCTCCAAGGGCTCAGAGGCTGGTAAAGAACAAGAGGTATAATTACAAGGTGGGAAACACTTCAGTGTAGGTCTTTGTACTATGGGGTCAGGGATGTACCTCACACCTCAAATGTTCACAATTAAAATTCCTCTCCAAAAAATAAAAAAATTAAATCCTGAAATTTCATGCTTTATTTCCTTCTGTGACAGAGAAAGGAGAACTCAGGACAGCAGAGAAGCACATTCCACTGACTATCCTTCGAAATCCTCATCACAGCCTGAGGATGCAAAAAAGAAAGGGGTCCCATCACACCCAGACTTCCCTAGGGAAAGCTGCTGTTTGCATCTCCTGCCAAGAGCTCTTGGAGACTGAAAACAGATTTGTGATTTATTCAAACCAGATGCTGGTGGCCCTGAGTGCAGCTGGGACCAAGAATGACAGAAATGCTTAGGCAGTCTGACTCTCTGAAGACAGGAGACCTCAGAGGATCCTAATCTGGTTTCTTGTTCATCTTACTTCTCAGTGGAATAGGACCTAATATTCACATTCTATTCATGAATGCACAGAGCAAAATTTGCTTACCTTTGGATTCAAAGGCCAAGAAAAATACCTTGAACAAGTCAGTCTAGCCACTTGGAGGTTGTGGTTGTGTTTGTACAGGGCCTGCACCCACCCTCCATTTCCTCCTGGCCACGACCTGCTCTCCAAGGAACAATGGCAGATGTGCCTGGGGGACTCCATGGGGACAGAATGAGAGAAGCTAGGGTTTGTATCCTATGCTGAGGTTGGAAATAGGAGGAAACATGGCCTAACTCCTATCTCCACCCCCTCTCTCCCCACCAGCCACTCCCAATTGCCTGCCCTTACACTGGACGGATACCAGATTCCCCACCCCACCTGAGCAGGTCCTGATAGGCAGTGGCATCAGGAGTTAGGACTGGGGTAAGCATGCATTTTCTCTGCACTCATGGAGTGTGTGGAGATAACAAAGGGAGTAGATTAAGCCAGAGGTAAGCTCTGGACATAAAATGATTGAAGTATAAGGAAGGAAAGGTCATGACACAAGAACAGACACTCAGATCAATGGAACAGAATAGAGTACCCAGAAATGGACCCACAAACGTATGGTCAACTAATCTTTGACAAAGCAGGAAAGAATATCCAATGGAATAAAGACAGTCTCTTCAGCAAGTGGTGCTGGGAAAACTGGACAATGACATGCAGAAGAATGAACCTGGACCACTTTCTTACACCATACACAAAAATAAACTCAAAATGGACGAAAGACCTAAATATAAGACAGGAAATCAAAATCTTCGAGGAGAAACTAGGCAAAAACCTCTTTGATCTTGGCCACAGCAACTTCTTACTCAACACATCTCCAGAGGCAAGGGAAGCAAAAGCAAAAATGAACTACTGGGACCTCATCAAAATAAAAATCTTCTGCACAGCGAAGGAAACAATCAGCAAAACTAAAAGGCAACCGACAGAATGGGAGAAGATATTTACAAATGACATCAGATAAACGGTTACTATCCAAATCTATAAAGAACTTATCAAACTCAACACCCAAAAAACAAATAATCCAGTGAAGAAATGGGCAAAAGACACTTCTCCAAAGAAGACATCCAGATGGGCAACCAACACATGAAAAAATGCTCAACATCACTCATCATCAGGGAAGTACAAATCAAAACCACAATGAGATACCACCTGACACCTGTCAGAATGGCCAACATTAACAACTCAAGCAACAACAGATGTTGGCAAGGATGCAGAGAGGGAGGATCTCTTTTGCATTGCTGGTGGGAATGCAAGCTGGTGCAGCCACTCGGGAAAACAGTATGGAGGTTCCTTAAAAAGTAAAAATAGAACTACCCTACAACCTAGCAATTGCACTACTAGGTATTTATCCAAGGGATACAGGTGTGCTGTTTCGAAGGGACACATGCACCCCCATGTTTACAGCAGCACTATCAACGATAGCCAAAGTATGGAAAGAGCCCAAATGTCCATCAATGGATGAATGGATAAAGATGTGGTATATATATATACAATGGAGTATTACTCGGCAATCAAAATAATGAAATCTTGCCATTTGCAACTACGTGGATGGAACTGGAGGGTGTTATACTAAGTGAAATTAGTCAGTCAGAGAAAGACAAAAATCATATGACTCACTCATCTGAGGACTTTAAGACACAGACCAGATGAACATAAAAGAAGGGAAGAAAAATAATATAAAAACAGGGAGGGGGACAAAACAGAAGAGACTCATAAATATGGAGAACAAATTGAGAGTTACTGGAGGGGTTGTTGGAGGGGGGATGGGCTAAATGGGTAAGGGGCACTAAGGAATCTACTCCTGAAATCATTGTTGCACCAGATGCTAACTAATTTGGATGTAAATTTTAAAAAATGAAAAATAAAATTAAAACAATAAATAAATATATCCAATATAAAAAATAAAAGAGAAGAAATAGAAAAAAAAAAAAGGAAAGGCCATATGACTTTTCAGATCTCTAGCTGAGGTGTGTCTGAGAAGACAGGTCAATTCTCCAGTGAATCAGTGCCTACACAACTTTGGTGAATAAACCCTAAAGTTCAAACTGCAAACCCCACAGACTATACAGCCTGGGGGATCTCTCCACACTGCCAGATACAGCCTCCTGACAAAAAAAAAAAAAAAAAAAAAGTCCACAATCATATTGAAAGACCCTAACTCAGCTTTCTATTCCCCAAAACCCTTAGTGCCTGGGTGGCTTAGTCAGTTAAGCATCCGACTCTTGGTTTTCACTCAGGTCATGATCTCACGGTTCATGAGATTGAGCCCCATGTCATGCTTTGCACTTACAGCGTAGAGCCTGTTTGGGATTCTCTCTCCTCTCCTCTCCTCTTCTCTCTCTCTCTCTTTCTCCCTGTCCCTCCCCTGCTCATGCTCTCTCTCTGTCTCTATTCCCCAAAACCCTTGGCCAAGGACCTCATTCATAGTGCAGCATAGCCAATGCCAAGTGGACTCAATCAGTCAATTAACTAAGATTAGCAAGTAGGGTTAAAATTACTTGCTCTGGAGTATGTAAGTTTGCCACATGTTTATGTTTTATATTTATATTTTTAACAAATATTTGTTCAGCTTTCTGTGAAATTTATTTTAATATAGTAAAATGTATATTACAAAAATTAAATACTGTGAGATTGCCTTAATCTTTTTATGAAAGAATCAGAGTATTAAATGATAAAATGCCTCTGCCTTTGCAGTTTACCTTTTCATGAGTTACGTAGCTAATCGATTTCTGAATCTGTATTTTAACATCTAAAAGTACTAGTGAGACTACATCTTTGGCACTGATTAGTTGTATGTGCTGTGAAGTGAGGTTTTGGTTTTGGTTTTTGGTTTTCAAAGGCTGGGTAACTGAAGAATATGTCTGGCAAATCCTGATCTAAAGAGGTCATCCTAGAACATCCGATTCTGTGGTCTGAGTCTCCTTCCTCTCGGCTCCTCCATGGCCTGGGGCAAGGCTGACTACCTCCTTATTATAAACCCTCCATTCCGGCTTCTGTTATCTGTTCAGCTGCCTGTCTTTATCCTATTTCCTTATCCATCAAGCACCCTTTAAACAAAGAAGTCACACTCTGCCACCACCTTTGGGGTTTAAAACCCCAAATCCCAAATCTCAGAAAAACCTCAGTCCTGGGCAAACCAAGACAGTTTGTCACCTGAGCACCACCCAAATGACTGAGACTATATTCAGATTTTATTCATTATTGTCGTTCAACTACAGCTATGATATTTGTTCCAGTCCCAATCCTTTATGAACAGACATACACAGACTTGAACTTCGAACACATACACACCCATGCCCAGGCACACATACCCCTGCTTAAAATCCTCCAGTGGCTTCCATTACCTTTAGATTTTCAGATGGGCTTGCAAAGCCCTCCGTTCTGCATGCATCTCAGACCTACCTCTTCTGACAGATTTTGATCCTTTATTTTATTCACTGTACTGAATACAATCATTTGAAAAGTCTGATGGCTTGGGTTTGGGTTTTTCTTCTTTAATTATGGAAAATTTCAAACATACAGAAAAGTAGAGAAATAGAACAGTGATCCCTTATGTATTTTGGCCTCAACAAATAACATTCTGCCAGGACTGTCTACGGAAGGCTTTTGAGTAGGGTTATTTTATGATTAAAATACTTCTAGGAGATTCAGCCTAAAAGGTTTTGTTCTAAAGTGGGTTCTAAAGTGGGAAGTTATGGCAACTTTGTGTCATTTCTCCTAAATACCATAGCCATTCTATGATTTGATTCCCTTCAAATTGGCATACATGTGTTTGTTCTCTGAACTTTCTAATTCTACTTTGCCCATTTGACAGTCCTTAAGTTAGTCTGACTGTATTTAGCTTAAGTTCCTCTAAAAATGGTTCTGCTGGTTCTTCCTGACTCATCTGTTTCTTTGGCCATTTTTTAAAGTAATTCCTATGACCAACATGGGGCTCAAACTCAGGACCCCCATATTAAGAGTCACGTGCTCTACCAACTGAGCCAGCCAGGTGCCCCTCTTTGGCCATTTTTAATGTGTGATTTGCAACAGAGACCCTGCCTTCCTTCCTCATAAAGGGGTTGAGCAACTCAACATTACTCTCCAATAGACCTTCACTTTAAAGACCTACACTAGTCATAAACTACCTGTTTCTATTTTAATACCAAGAAAATCAAGAAGAAAGGTCTTAAAACCTCTTTCTCTTTTTTCCCCCCAAAACTGGGTTTTAATTACTTTTCAAATCTCTTGCCCAATTTCCCTAAAGAAAGCCTAGGGCTATGTCTCTGAATTTTCAGGCCTCCTCACCTAGGGTATGTTGGCAAACCAGTTCTCTGGGAAAAAGAGAGACAGAAAGAGAAGGAGGGAGACAGAGAGAGAAAGAGAGTAAAGCTTTAATATGTGGAGTATTCTCATTGTGAATTTTCATTGTGTAAACACTCCCACCATGATGTCACTAAATGCGAAGTTGGGAAGAAATGCACACCATCCATGCTTTCTATCTGGTGGCAGCCAACTCCAGCACACCACTCCCTCTTCCCCTTAAGCAAAAGAACAAAAAGACTGAGCATACCAATTCTGTAGCCACACAGTCTAGATTTCAACAGAGTACTAGCTCTGTGACCTTGGGCAAGTTGCTTAATTCCTCTGAGACTCAATTTCCTCATCTTTACGACAGCGGTAATAAATACCTCTGTCTTGTGGGTTTTTCTGTGATGTGCAAAATTCTTACAACAGTGCCTAGCTTCCTGTAGGCATCATAGTATTTCCTGTTATTACCCAGGACGTTAGATCAAATGGTGCTGTGTGGATTTATTGCCACTAGATGGCATCCTCCTCATTTCTGTAGCACAAGACCTTTCTACAAAGGTATTTGCAACTCCACATTCAACACTAACTGGATCAAATGAATTAACTGACACAACTTTTCCTCTCTCTCATATCCTGGCTTAAGCTTCATATTTTCCTTTGAAAATCCATTAGGGATCCAGCTATTGACCCTTGTGTGCAGCCACCTCGAAAGCTCGACGCAGAAGTTATTTTCAACCAAGAGGGTCTAATCTTATTTAGTAATTATAGGAATCAAAACAAAAGCTACAACTGTCCCTGTTACAGAAGGGGTCAGTTCCCTGATCTTTGCTTTCCTCAGCTCTCTCCTCTCACTCCAAGGAAGGCAATATGGTTTTAAATGTGCCCTCCATTATCACATCATCTGTTTACTACCCAGTCACTTTGAAAGAGGACACAAATCAGTAGAAAAATAGATCAGTTCTATAAATATTTATTCAGCCACTGTATATGTAAGCTGCTGTGCCAGGTTGTAAGGATATAATGGTAAATAAGAATCACATAGAAGAACTCTGGAAAACAGTATGGAGGTTCCTCAAAAACCTAAAAATAGAACTACCCTACGACCCAGAAATTGCAATACTAGGCATTTATCCAAGGGATACAGGTGTGCTGTTTTGAAGGGACACATGCACCCCAATGTTTATAGCAGCACTATCAACAATAGCCAAAGTATGGAAAGAGCCCAAATGGCCATCAACGGATGAATGTTTAAAGAAGATGTGGTATATATATATATATACCGTGGAGTATTACTCAGCAATCAAAAAGAATGAAATCTTGCCATTAGCAACTACGTGGATGGAACTGGAGGGTATTATGCTAAGTGAAATTAGTCAGAGAAAGACAAAAATCATATGACTTCACTCATATGAGGACTTTAAGAGACAAAACAGATGAACATAAGCGATGGGAAACAAAAATAATATAAAAACAGGGAGGGGGACAGAACAGAAGAGACTCATAAATATGGAGAACAAACAGAGGGTTACTGGAGGAGGTGTGGGAGGGGGGATGGGCTAAATGGGTAAGGGACACTAAGGAATCTACTCCTAAAATCATTGTTGCGCTATATGCTAACTAATTTGGATGTAAATTTAAAAATATAAAATTAAAAATCATGCTCTAGGGGCGCCTGGGTGGCACAGTCGGTTGGGCGTCCGACTTCAGCCAGGTCACGATCTCGCGGTCCCTGAGTTCGAGCCCCACGTCAGGCTCTGGGCTGATTGCTCGGAGCCTGGAGCCTGTTTCCGATTCTGTGTCTCCTTCTCTCTCTGCCCCTCCCGCGTTCATGCTCTGTCTCTCTCTGTCCCAAAAATAAATAAACGTTGAAAAAAAAAATCATGCTCTAAAAAAAAAAGAATCATATAGAAGGAATTTGCCTATCAGTAAATCTAGATATTTCCAGAAATAAAATATTAATTTTTTTTATCAACTCAAACAACTTATTTTAAAACCTATACAGATGAATAAAGGTCCTTGAATAACTAATCTCTTCCAGATATTAAGGCATGCTACTAAGTTATTGTTAAACTAATATAACAGGAAAATGAAAAGGGCGCCTGGGTGGTTCAGTTAAGCACCTGACTTGGGCTCAGATCATGATCTCATGGTTCATCAGTTCAAGCCCCGCACCAGACTTTCTGCTATCAGCACAGAGACTGCTTTCAGATCCTCTGTCTCCCTCTCTTTCTGCCACTCCCCGCCCCTCAAGAATAAATAAACATTAAAAAAATAGGAAAATGAACATAAAAAGACTCATTTATACATAGGAACTTAAGATATGATAAAAAGTGAACGATATATGAGTGAGCAAAGGATAGATTATTTATTAAAAAATACTGGGCGGGGGGGGGCACCTGGCTGGCTCAGTCAGTGGAGCATGCGACTCTTGATCTTAGGGTTGTGGGTTCAAGCCCCACATTGGGTGTAGAGATTACTTAACAAAATAAGATCTTTAAAAAAGTAAAAATAATAAAAAGTACTGGGAATGATGCTCACTGTTTGGAGAAAAATAAAGTTGAATCCCTTCCTCTTACTTTACACAAAGGTAAATCTAAACGGATAAAAGACCCAAATGTGAAAGGTAGTATTATAAAGTTAATAGAAGAAAATTTACAATTTTGTGACTAAAGAATAGAAAATGGCTTATTAAACAAGATGCCAAAAGCTCAAAATTGATTGCATTTCCATTCAGTGAAAGGTAGTGATGACAGTCAGGGAGAAGGCGTTTACAACATCCAAAAGCGACAGGAGACCACTAACAAGACCGTACAGGAAAACTAACACACACACACACACACACACACACACACACACACACACACAAACACACGCACACACACATAAAATACAAATAGGTAGAGGAAACTCAAATGTCCACCAAAAGGTGCTCATTCTCACTTGTAACCAGGAATATGCAAATTAAAACAACAATAAGATATTATTTTACATTAGTCAGAATAACCCAAAATTACCAAGTGTTGGCAAGGACGTGAAGAAAGGGAAACCTTGGTGCTGCTGGCAGGCATGTGAAATCGTACCGCCATTTCAGAGACCAATCTGTCAGCATTGGTGAAATAAAATACTCACATGCACTTTGACTTAGAGATCCACTCTTGGGTACATCCCCAAGAGAAACTCTAGCACAGGCTCTTCAGGGGACTAGACAGGGTGTTCCTAAAAGCATTGCTTGTGGAGGTAGCGAGCTGAAGGCACCCAAACAAGAATGGGTCATAAGGTGTGGTGGGTGCCCAGTGCAAACTAGCACACAGCAGTCAGAGGCTGTGCACTAGAAGTACAAACAGCACACTGGATATTTTCAAGAGGAAATACAAGAAGCAGAGAAAACAAAACAAAACAAAACAAAACGAAGCAGAATAAGACCCATAGCTAAGCCCCACTTATGTATATGAAAAGCACACATCAAACAGCACTGCACATCTGAGGAGTGATATTCACGTTCAGGGACATCATCCATCACAGCAGCACATGTACCTGGGAGAGCACATCGCACAGTAGTTAAGAGCACGGCTTCTAGCACCAGACCACTTGGGTTCAAATCCTGGCTCTGCTGCTTACTGGCTCTGTCACCTTGGGCAAGTCTCTTAACCTCTGTGTTTAGTTTCTTCACTTGAAAAATGGTAGATAATAATAGCAAGGACTCTACGGTGTGGTGAGGATTAGCAGAGTTAATAAAAGTACTTAAACAGTGCCTGTCAGTAAATGCTCCCTAACTGTTGTTGTTTGCTATTATTACCCATAATAATACGAGAGGGGGATTAAGAGTAGAAGAGAAAAATAAAATGAAAAAAAACAAGGGTGGAAACTTGTGTGTATGATAATAGTGAGCTATGGATTGAAGGGAATATTTAATTCAACTCTCTCTGCACCTGAGATTAACACACACACACACACACACACACACACACACACACACACACATTTCCTCCCTGTACAAGCTTACAGAACAGTGGGAGATACTGAAAATTTCAATCTACTATGATAGGGGCCATGGTAAGAGAATGCGCAGGGCAGCACAAGAACCCAGAAGAGAGACAGGTTAGCCTCCAGGTTCACAAAAGGATTCTGGAGGATAGGCATGTTGGGGGACAGGATGACTTGGAGTTTAAGATTTGGGATCTGAGTTAGGATCACAATTTGCCTTTCACTATTCTTTATGATTACTGGCAAGTTACATTCCCAGAGTAATCACAATTAGAAAACACTCAGGCTCTAAGAATATACTACTAGAATTCAAAGACCCCAGCAGGACCTGGCATAATCTTAGCTATGATTAAGCCTCTCACAAGTAGTTCCTATCTTTTTAAGAACAATCCTGGAAAGTGCATATTGCCAATCATGTATAAGTTAATCTAAAGGCCTAAAGATGGCATCTCCTCAGTGGTTGTAGAGCAAGCTGTTGCCTTTTTTGTAATTCTCAGCAAAGGAAGGGTGCTAAAGGGGGTGATCACATCGAATCTTGGAAGCAGAAGGCGGGTGCTGACTTGGCTGGCCTTTAAAATCAGGAGGTAATTACCAGTCAGAGCCAGAGGGTCTTTTGAGCGACTGGCCCATGCATGGCTACCAGCCCACAAGCTATTATTGGCATGTGCACTGCAGGCCACTGCTGCTGTGTTTAAAGGAAATCCACCAGGCACACACTGAATCAGTAGCTATAACGGTATTTTGTCCTAAGAAGGTGGTTCTTGGCCCAAGAAAGGGGATTTGCTCACTGGAGAGTTTATAAATCCCAATTGCAAAACACTCACTAGGTTTGTTCATTTTTCTCACAGAAGAAACACAAAAATAAAAATACTTGAGCACTTGATATTTGCTTAGGGAATGACCTTGGAAGGAAAGAAGAAAAAGGACATCACAGACATGCCTTCAGGCAAAATTCCCATGGATAGAGCTGAAAACAACACGTTCTCCAGCAGTTCTGAAGCCACAATCAGGTGAGGGAAAGCAGACAAACCTCATTCTTTGAAACGGAGAACAATTTCCAACCCAGAAAGTGGCCAACGAAGTTTAGTGCCAGGGTCACAGAGGCAACTCCAGACCACACAAGTTCAATTATCATTCCCACCACTTACAGGCTTTATGATTTTGTGCAAGTTTCTGAATCTCTCCATGCCTCAGTTTTCCCATCAGCAGAATGAGGACCAACGTGATAATAGTACCTACCGAACAGACACTTGGGAGTGTAGTTTGTCAGTTTCTTAAAAAGTTAAACTTACCATTAGATGGAGAAATTCCACCCAAGAGAAATGAAAACATATGTTCACACCAAGACTTGTCTGCAAGTATTCACAGCAGAATTGTTCCTAATGGCCCACAACTAGAAATAACCCAAATGCCCATCAACTGGTGAACAGATAAACAAAATGTGGTACATCCATACACAAAATACTATCCAGCAATAGGAAGTAAAAAACTACGATCCAGCAAATACTATCCAGCAATACAAAATACTATCCAGCAATAGGAAGTAAAAAAGCCACCTGGGTGGCTCAGTTGGTTAAGCATCCAACTCTTGATTTTGGCTCAGGTCATGATCTTGAGATCCATGAGTTCAAGCCCCATGTCAGGCTCTGTGCTGACGGTGAAGAACCTGCTTGGGATTCTCTTCCTCTCTCTGCCCTCTCAAAAATAAACAAATAAACTTTAAAAAATTAAAAAAAAAGAAAAATTACTGATATATGCTACAACATGGATGAATGTCAAAAATATACAAAGCGAAAAAAACCAGAAAAAAACTATATATTATGTGATTCCATTTATATAAATTTCCAGAAAAAGCAAATCTATGAAGACAGAAAGTAGACCAGTGGATTCCTGAGATGAGGGCTGGGAGTGGCATTAATATTCCAAGACAGGGTCATGGTGATGTTTGCGCAATTCTATACATTTAATAAAAATCACTGAATGGTATGCTTGTAACAGGTGAATTTTATATATGTAAACTATACCTCAACAAAGCTGCTAAAAAAAATAGCAACTACCTGGTAGGGTTGTCATGATGATTAAATGAGTTAATTTTCATAAAGCACTTTATAACGGCATCTAACATGCAGTAAGTAATATAAGTTCAATGTGTACTTCCTAAATAATAAAAATAATTATTTGTGGCTATGTGATTCATCACCTGAGTAAATTCCTGACAGTTCTTATATGTTTTCCCATACCTCAAGAGGCACAACATCTGAGTACTTAAGCAATGGAATTACTGCTCTTCTATAAAATATGTTTTAAAAACTATACTAAGCTTGAGGTCATTCAAGTAGAAACTTTGAAACTTGTCACATGACCTGGCCTCTACCTGCCACCTTCCCAGGCCACACTGCCTTCTTCGCCCAAAAGAACTTTGCTCAGTTCCTCAAGACTCTGGACCACACTGCCTTTTTTTGTACCTGTTGCTGGCTCTGGGTGCAAATCTACCTGTGCTCCCTCTCAAGGGTCTAACTCCTACTTAACCCCTACCCACCTTTCAAGTCTTCACGCAAGGTCACTTTTTCTAGGAAGTTTTTTTGATTCTTCCTCGTTGCCCCCAATGCACCCCACCCTAACACACACACACACACACACACACACACACACACACACACACATACATTTATTTTTTATATCATTTTTTGAAAAATATTTATTTTTGAGAGAGAGAGAGAGAAGGGGAGGGGCAAGGAGAGAAGGGGACAGAGGTTTTGAAGCAGGCTCTGTGCTGACAGCACAGAACGAGACACAGGGCTCAAACCCAGGAACTGCAAGATCATGACCTGAGCCAAAGTCGGACGCTCAATCCACTGAGCCACCCAAGCACCCCCACTTACACTTTATGTTAGACCAATTTTATGCCTTTTGATTCCCACATCAACGGATGAATAATGCTTGTATCCATCCCCACAGTATGGATGGGCACTCCCAACAGTATGTGGGACATAAGGGGCCTTCAATAAACACTAGTGCAATGATTCTCAGCCAGAGGGGATTCTGATCCCGCAGAAGACATCTAGAAATTCCATCACCTCAAATAGTCCTCTTGTACCAATTTTCAGTCACTCCCCCTCCCAGCCTCAGGAGAAACCACTGATCCACCTTCTGTTTTCTCTGAAAATTTCATACAAATGGAATCATACAGTGTGGAATTCTTGGCACCTTATTGATTTCATAGCTCTTTTTACACACGGATAATTAGCTTTTTGACTATGAAATGAACCCAGATATTTTTCCCAGTTATTTTTTGATGTAATGGAGTTTGCCAAACGGATTTTTAAAGTTATGTATTGAATGTTAAAATCTTTTAAGGTTTCTGCATTTAGTATCACAGCTAGCAAAGCAGTCTCTACTCCCAGATTTTTGTTTAAGGTTGTTCCATAAATTCCTCAGGTACTTTAGTGGTTTCTTTCTTTAACCTAAAATATTCTAGGGGTTCTTGGAACCCAGTTCAGCTAGGAACCCTAGCTCAGTCAGTTAAACCTTCGACTTCAGCTCAGGTCATGATGTCGGGTCCAGGGGTTGGAGCCCCATGTGGGGCTTTGTGCTGACATCTCCAAGCATGGAGCCTGCTTTGGATTCTGGGTCTCCCTCTCTCTCTCTCTCTCTCTGCCCCTCCCCGGCTCGCACTCTGTCTCTCAAAAGTGAATAAATGTTAAAAAAAAAAAATTTAAGAAATAGCCCTTAAAAAAAACAAAAACAACAAAAAAATACTCCATCAAGCTAGAGATGTTCCTTGTGTAAGGTGTGACGTATAGGTCAAACTACGTTTTGCTTAAACCTCCCAGTTGTCCCAATACCACTTATTAAACAATCCATCTTTTACTTACTTGGAAAGGCAATTTGTCTAAAACATCTGTGGTTTCAAATACTTAACTCCAAATTACATGATTAAAGCTCTCGTGATGTTTTGAATGTAGACAATATTACTGATGAGGATTTGGTTTACATATACCAGCCCTTCTTCACCCCTCCAAAGTTTGATAATTACATCATATTTAGTTCCTTTACTAGTTATTTTTGCTACTTTAAATAATTGGCTTACATCACTATTTCTTGTTCCAATAACTCTAGTCAGTGCCTAGACACTCCCCTCAACAATATGAAATAATGGTGTAAAGAAGTGTAAATATTTTTGTTGTTCCCACTCTGTATTATCCACAGGGCCCAATATAATAATAATATTAAAAATAACAGTGTATGGAGGCAGGATATAGAGAGTCAGATTATGTTTTACCATGCTATGATTTGTAAAATAAATATCCATCAGTCCATATGATATAAACGAATGATTGAATGAATAAATACATACACAAATACATAAATGGAACAATTCTCTTTTCAGAATTTCAATTAATAATTGCAGAAGAAACAAGGGAAATAGAAAATCACCATTAGAACACCACAGTAATAACTGCTGCAGGCAGAATCTACTGATGAATGATAAAACTGGTAGGTGAAAGTTTAAGGAGGAATAGGACATTTCATACCTTCAAAGTATCTCTCCCAAAACATGTCTTAAATACTATGGTGGTTTCAACATACATCCACAAATTCTTTGATGTCCTTCACAACCAACCCCACCTCCAGACTGGGCTGCCCTTAGTGACTCCCTTCTAAAGAATAGAGTAGGGAAAGGAAGAAACAATGATTTTTACAGTAGAGAAACTTGACAAGTTTTCTCCACCTTACCCAAATGGTCAAGGTTAACATGGGTAATAATAAGTCATGTTGGTATCAGGAACCCCTGACACAATTCAAGGAAAAGGGCACTTCACCTCTGTGGTATACTTACAAAAAATGCAGAATTCCAGCCTAGTCATGAAAAAACATCAAACCGGAAATTGAGGGACGTTCTACAAAATATGTGACTAATGGTCTCCAAAAGTGTCAAGGTCAAGAAACACAAGAAAAAAATCAAGAAACTTTCATAGATAGGAGGAGACTAAAGAGACATGACAACTAAATACTAGGTGGTACCCTGGAACGGATCCTGGAACAGAAAAAGGACATTAGTGGAAAACATGGTGAAATCCAAATGAAGCCCATTATCTAGTTAATAGTACTGTACCAATGTTAATTTCTTAGCTTTAATCATTATACCAAGGTTATGTAAGTTGTCCACGTCAGGGAAAGCTGGATGAGGGGTATGCAGAAACTCTCTGTACTACTATCTTTACAATTCTTCTGTAAGCCTAAAATTATTCCTAAAAATTAAGGTTTTTTAAAATATGGGATATTATTTAAAATAAGATATTATTATGGAGCTAAATTTGCTCTTGGAAACTTTTAAATTAATATTAACTGAAGAAATGTGTAATTTTTCAGTTTCAGTGATTGCAAAGCAATTAGTTCAATTTTCAAGTAGGTGAAAATAACATTCTATCTCATTTCATTTCATACTTTCTACTCTAGGTAAATGTTTACACTGCCCTTGTATTCTGATGGCTTAGGGTTGCTTTTTCTCCTGAATATGCATGAGAAGTAGAATCTCTATTGTTATGTGTTTTCAAATTCATAAAATCAGGAACATTAAGAATAATTTTAATAAAATTAAATGGAACCTTAAAAATTTGTTTCTTTGGGGGGCCTGGGTGGCTCAATCTGTTGAGCATCCCACTTTGGTTCAGGTCATGATCTCACCGCTGGGCTGGTGAGTCTGAGCCTCAGTTGGGCTCTGTGCTGTGACAGCTCAGAGTCTGGAGCCTGCTTCTGATTCCCTGTCTCCCTCCCTGCTCTTTTCCCACTCGCACTCTCTCTCTCTCAAAAGTAAACAGTAAAAAGGAAAAAAATATATATTTTAACTGTTTCTTTGCAGTCAATGTAATCCCAATATAAGACAATATGACATATTCAGGAATACAGATAGGACACACCATTCCCCATTATTCCTCTTATTATTGTTGCAGGGAGGCCTCCTTCTCTCCTGCACTCACTCTCAGAATATGCACTGATTGTCAAATATGTTCCAGGCTAAGCTCTGAGAAATGCAAAAGAAATGTATAATTTGGGCACTTCTTACTCGGCCGTGGTCCCAGGAACTTCCTGCAACTTCCAGGTAACACAAATAACTAACACGTATCAGCCCTTTTCTTCTCACAAGGCTGTGTGAGGTAGGGGTTATCATTACGCATCCCCATTTTTTTTTAAATTTTTTCATTTTATTTATTTGAGAGAGCACATGCGCAAGCTGGGGAGGGGCAGAGAGAGAGAGAGAGAGAGAGAGAGAGGGAGAGAGAGAGAGAATCTCAAGCAGGCTCCGTGCTGTCAGCGTGGAGCCCAAAGCGGGGCTTTATCTCACAAATTGTGAGATCATTACCTGAGCCGAAATCAAGTCTTGACTGACGGAGCCACCCAGATGCCCCAAGCATCCCCATTTTGGGGAGGGATGAGGAGGGGGTCCTCTGTGTGGCTCCCACAGTTAGGCTGACGGGTAAACGTGGAACTCTTGATTTCCGCTGGCGTCATAATCTCAGGATGGTGTAATCCAGCCCCGGCTTCAGGCTCTGTGCTGGGCCTGGAATTTATTTGAGATTTTCCCTTTCCCTCTGCCCCTCCCCCACGCTCGCAGGGGCGCTCTCAAAAAAAAAAAAGAAAGAAAAAAAAAGGGATGAGGAAGAAAGTGAGGTTCAGAGACGTCAAGTGGCCTGCCAAAGGAGCACAGCTAAACGAGAAACACAGTCCACATCTGAAACACCCGCCTGGACCGTATACTCAGGACCAGGCCAGTGACAGCCCCGCCCCCACGCGCCACGCGCTCCCCAGGGGGCGGTGCCCACCCGCTCCCGCCAGACGGCCCCGCCCACACGACCTTCGGCCAGACTTGGCCCAGGGCTGTCTTCCTCGCGCGGCTGCGCGGCGGAGAGCGGGGCGGGTCCTCCATACCACGCCTGGAATCCCTACGCGGGCTCGGCGCGCCGGAGAGGATCTCGGCTGCTGCAGCATGACGCCCGCGCCGCGCACTCTGGAGCTCTTCTACGATGTGCTGTCCCCCTACTCCTGGTTGGGCTTCGAGGTGACTCCGGGAGCCCCCTCGGCCGGGGCTTGGAGGGCAAGGGCGAAGAGAAGGGCGGGAGCGGGGCGCGGGGACCGAAGTCTCGTGAAAGGCCTGGCGCTGCCGGACGGGGTTTAGGACACGCGATAGAGAGGTGAAGCGCTGAAGGTCACTTTGTGTTTTTAAACGGGATACGGTCGCTGGGTCCAGGTCGAGCCTTTATATTCTAAGGCAGTGGTTTCCCACGGCGGTTTGGAAGAAGACGGGTAACTCCAAAGTATCAAAGAGAATTCCATGGCACTGCCACCACTTTTGGGGGCCTGAGAGTGAAAAGTATGGAAGCCGTCCACAGAAAGATCCTGCGATCGATTTCTTGGGACGGAGCAAAGTTCATGGGATCGATTTCTAGCGATGAAATTTAGGGTATCCACAGAACCGCTACTCTGCGCTTAGCCATCTTCACTCTCTCCATCTGACACAATGGCTCCCCATCTCTGCCTCTGCAGGTCCTGTGCCGATATAAGAAGCTCTGGAACATCAACCTGCAGTTGCGCCCCAGCCTCATTGCAGCGATCATGAAAGACAGCGGTGTGAAGGCGGTCGCCTTTTGGACCGCGATTTAAGGGAGGGATGGCTTCAATTGGGTCTTTACATTGGCACCTGTAGCTCATAATCTGCCCTCTGGTCAAAACCCAGGTAGCCGGCCCCCAAGCCTGGGACCCTCACGTGGTCTCTCACCAATGTCCCCAAATTTCCATTTGCAGGAAACCAACCGCCAGCTCTGCTTCCCCGCAAAGCCCAATACCTGCAAAATGACATCAGGCTCCTGGGACAGCATATCCAGGTTCCCATCCAGTTACCCAAGGATTTCTTCTCTGTGATCCTTGAAAAAGGTGAAGACAGTGGGATACAGAAGGGGTATCTAGTGAAAGGCAGCGCATTTGGGAACCAGTGGCAAGAAGTAAGGGCTGGCAACCACATGAAACTGAAACAAACCTGGGGGAAACGCAGGTGAGAGTTGAGTCAGCAGAAGCTTATGGGGACAGAAGGGGAGAAAGAGCAGGTCAAATTGGCTATGAGAAATTTGGGTGGGAGGCTGAGGGCAACTGAGCTCTGGGGATGTCAGAAGCATGAAAGAGCTGGTCCTTCATCAGAAACAAGCCAGGAGAGCCCACCTCTGAGTACTTCTGTCCTGCAGGAAGTTTATCAGCCATGCGATTCCTCACCGCTGTGAACCTGGAGCACCCAAAGATGCTGGAGAAAGTGTCCAGAGAACTATGGATGCGCGTCTGGTCACGAGTGAGGACAGAACTCTGGGAACCTGCTTGGGAGACCCTGGATGGTGTTCTGACCCTCCCCCAGAACCATTTCCAGCATCCTGGTCCTGCCTTTCCCTCTTGTTCACTGGCCTACTTGTCCCCCATCTCCGCCCTCTCCACCTCCTTCCTGCTGAGTGTTCTCTTCTTCTCAGGATGAAGACATCTCGGAGCCCAAGAGCATCCTGGCTGTGAGTATCCTGGCTTGTCCCCACTCCTCTCATAGCAAAGCTGAGAACAGTTGGTGTTTAGGGGCAGAGAGGGCACAGATTTCATATTCAGTGCAAGAGGTCATAGTTATTAGGGGAGAAAGCAGGTCTGTGTTTGAGAAGCCAAATTACTGAAAGGTTGGAACCAGGAGGACACTCAGAAGATTATCTCATGGTTGAAAGGGGAAGTGCAAACTTCTGCATGGGTAGAATTTATCTCATGAAAGGAGTCAGTGGGAGAGAGCTGTTAAATGGTGGCATCCCCAGATGGGGAGGGATGAAGCATTGGCAATCTTGGCCCCAGAGACTCCAACACAGACCACACCAACATAGCCAGAGTAGAAAGCAGGAGACTTTACAGACAGACTTTAAAGAGACTAAAAGAGATAACCGGCTCAAGCCAGAATTACACAAAAGCCTGAGTGAAAACAAATAGAAATAGCTCAAAACATTGGACTGTGTGCCAGCCATCGATGAGGTATATAAAAACATAAGTTTTTCATTGGAATTAAATCGGGAAATTCAAAATAATATTTCCCCTGCAGTTTACAAAATGATAGTCGAAGCATATTCAGATTTAATACATAAGATGGCAAATCACCAAAAGTACACATACAAAGAATGACCAATATATTCCTCCACTGTTTTTATTCCTGCAGAGTATATGCCCAGGCTTGCCTTTCCACTTATGAACAATCCTTTTCCATGCCATCATAAGCTCTTTGAAAGTACCATTCTTAGTTTCTACATAGCATTGCATTCAGTGGGCAATTTTGTTTTTTTGTTTTTGAAGCATTTTGTTTATTTAACCATTCCCCTGTTGTTGAACATTTAGTCTGGGACGCAATTCTCTCACGTAGACAAGTACGAGAAAGATAGTGTCACATTAGAATACACTGCACAACTTTGTGTTTCCTCCTCCAGGTTGAGGAGGTCAGGCTGCAGTGGTTCTCATCCTCGGCTGTATATTTAAGTCCCCTAGAGCACCTGGACACTGCCTACCAAAAGTTCTGATGTAATTGTTCCAGGGGGTGACTTGTGAATGGGATTTTTTAAAAGCTCCCTTGGGAGATTCTAACGTGCAGCCAAAGTTAAGCACCCCTAATCCCAAACGATACCAACAAACCCCATACTGAAGCCTTTGTTATTGTTAGCCATGCAGGAAGCTGTATCCCTGTGCTCTGCTCAGAAGTCCTCCAGAAATTCCATGAGAATTTGTAGCCTAGCCCTTGAGTCAGAAGAGCACAAGATATTCAAGAATTCTGAGAAATAAGAAGGCAAGAGCCCAGACTTACTGTCAGGGGACCTGGATTCTAGCATTGGCTCTGCCACTAACAAGCTCTTTAATGCCAACCAAGTCATGGACTACCTCTGGATAACAGTCCCTTCACTGGTTTCTAAGATGCCCCCTGGCTTTAAATTTCTACAGCTATGACTCTGCCACCTGTTCTTTCCACCAGTCTCAAGATTTTGCCCCTCTTAGCAAAGCTAGACCTCCACTTGTGGGTGGACAAAGGCCTTACCATGAAGATGGGAGCAGAAAATAAAAAGACCAGAATTTTCTGGTCCCACTAATTCAGACACAGTTGTGTTCCCTACCACATGCCCTCAGGCTGCAGAGAAAGCTGGCATGTCTACAGAACAAGCCCAGGGACTTCTGGAAAAGATCTCAACACCAAAGGTGAAGAACGAGCTCAGGGATACCACCAACGCAGCCTGCAAATACGGGGTGAGCAACTCCTGATGTGGGTCCCCAGCCCCAGTGCTGGAGACAGGATGAGAATCTGCTGGGTCCCCATGCACCTGTCCCAGAAGTTGCTCCCAGCAAGAGTCCTCCCAGCTCCCAGTCAACCCTCATCCTCTCCCTTCCCATCCCATAGTCCATGGAGAAAAAGGGAGGGAGCTGGATGGCAAGAAGAAAGACAACATCTGAGAGTTAAAACCAGAAAACTCCTTAGAGCAAAGGAACTTCTTAGCAATCACATCTTTGGCTACTTTGCTTCTATGACCTCAGACAAGTATTGACTCTTAGCCTTTGACCCCAGCCTAATAAACACCTGCTCCATCACTGCTTTCTCCAGGCCTTTGGGCTGCCTGTCACCGTGGCCCATCTGGATGGCCAAACCCACGTGCTGTTTGGCTCTGACCGGATGGAGTTGCTGGCACACCTGCTGGGTAAGTTACAGGTTTGTGGTGAGCTGCCCTTGACCCCAGCCCCACCCCATTATATCAGTGGACCAGAATGGCAGATGCAGAGCAAAACATATTCTATGCATTTCCAACAATGAAGCCTCATACACAGGGGTCCTCAAGGTTGAATGGGGAGAGGCCACCTTCACCCCCACAGAAAAGAAGGAAGCCAAGCAGAGGTCTCCTTAGAAAACCCCTGAGGCTTGTGGGGCCAGCCTCTAACATATGTGATTTTCTCCATCCAGGAGAGAAGTGGATGGGCCCTGTGCCTCCAGCCATAAATGCCAAAATTTAAGGATGGCCAAGGGAAGCAAAACTACTGGAGTAAAAAAGTAGATAATCTGCTTACGCTTCTTCCACTAGCATTCTGGTTTTCCTGTCTGACAGCGGTTCCTCTGTGGCCCTGGGGGATGCCGGGGAGGGGGACTGCGTGTTATATCATCTACCTTAGTCTCATGACTGCTTTTACTTGCGTGCCTCACAAGTGCCTTTCAAGAGCCCCAAACTCTACTTGCTCTCAGAATAAACCTAACATCATCAGGCAGAATATTTCTGTGTCCTGCCTGGTGTTTGTGTGTTCTTCCTACTGTCATATTCTGTCCACTCTGGGTGTTTCTAAACAGCCTTTTCCATACTGCCAGCCCTGCTGCTCCCCTCAGGGCAGCTTGTGTGGAAGGAGCAGGAAACCATCCCTCTTCAGGGACCGAAAACTAACTAACCAGTTTGGTACCTACTGCCTTCTAACCAGTCATGGTGCCTGAGAGGGAGCCAGAGCATGGCTGAGCTTCTACCCAGATATTTGAACAGCTCCAGCTACACTGACCAGCAGAACAGGGGCAAGGCAGCACAGGGAGACAGGCTGGAGTTGCCATGGCCTGGGCAAGGTGCTCATCCCACAGAGTTCCCTCACCCACAAAGCAGATTTCGAGAAAATCCCAGGGCCTCTCTCCCTGGAACCCCTGTTCCTTCCCATACAAACCTATAGCTTTCCCACTCCCTCAATTATTTATCCAAAGGCCCGGCTCTGTTTGTGCCAGCTATGCAGTAATCAGAATACCTTGTGTTTCAACAATCTTTGGACTTCTTTGAGAATACTCTTTATTCAAAGCTGAAACCACACTTAGGCATCTGTTGGGAACCAGGTGTGGAGTTTTTGATGGCTCAAAGGTTGAGAGGCTTTAAGAGGGGATGCCTAGTTCCCTCCCTCTGGCTCTTTCTAATCTCCAAGCTCATTTGCCCCTTTTATTCCCCATCATTTTCTGTCTTCCTCCTGTCCCCTTTTCCATCATTCCAGCATACTCTATCCTAGTAAGGATAACTTTCAAGTTATCCTTACTAGGCTTAGCTGCTAACTAACCAGAAGTACATCTCCAAGTACACACTCCATCTTTCAAAAGAGATATCATGACATGTACATCTAATATTAATTTAAAATACGGGGAAATGTCCAATAGTAAGAAACCTAAGAGCAAATTAAAATGTTACATCTCATGTATTTATGTTATATATTCAAGTATATAGAAGTTCTCATCTATGCTGAGAAGACAGTAGTGGAGACAAAGTTTTATGAATACAGGTGCTGATCTCAGCATTGTTTGTGATATCAAGTACCTTAAATATCTAACAATAGGCAGATTCTTGAATAAGTTATGGTACATCCAGGATGTAATGTTTCATAACTATCAAAAATTACACTTATAAAGAATTTTAATGCTGGAAATTCTTGGGATATATTATTAATTGGAAAAAAAGATTAAACTACATGGTATGATCTCAATTACATGTTGACTTATAAAAAAATATTACAGAGGAAATCAATTTATTAATCCTGGAATAAAATATGCCAAGATGTTTTCATTTCATTTGTAGACTTTTTGAAATGATCATCTTTTCTGGCAAACAAAAATGTATATATTTAATGAAAAAATACAAGAACTTCTGGATTCACATTTGGGTACAATTGTGCATCTTTCCCATTGTTTTTGAAACATTATCAGTTGCTTAACTTAATCCCAAATTTTATCCCAGGCTAATGTGAACTAATCTCTTACTGTAGATGCAGCCATTTCCCAGGTCTGCCCAGTCTTCCTTCAAAGAGTCTAACATCCTATTTTCCTAATCCAATAGTAAATGTAATCTTCTCTGGAGGAATGAGACAATTTCTAGACTAAACCTTACAAACACGCTCTGGATTATAATGTCTGAACTTCTGCCAAATAGAATCTGAAACAAGTGTATTAGGGTTCTCCAAAGAAACAGAAACAGTACTACCCCTGAAATCATTGTTGCATTATATGCTAACTAACTTGGATGTAAATTTTAAAAAATTATAAAATTTTTAAAAACGTTAAAAAAAAAACAGAAACAATAGGGCATTTACCCATGTATATAAAAGAGATCTATTATCAGGGGTTGGCTTACATGACTATGGAGGCCAAGAAGTTCCACAATCTGCAAGCTGGAGGCCTGGGAAAGCGGGCTGGTGGTACCGTTCCAATCCAGAATCCAAAGCCTGAGAACCAGCAGCACCTGTGTCTGAGGGCAACAGAACATGCATGTCTCAGTTCAAACAGAAAGAACAAGTTTGCCCTTTGCTTTTTTGTGCCATTCAGGCCCTCAATAAACTGGATGATGCCCACCCACGCTGGTGAGGGCCACCTTTACTCAGTCTACCAATTCAAATGCTAATCTCTTCTAGAAGCACCCTCACAGGCACACCCAGAAGTATTGTTTTATCAGCTCTCTGGACATCCCTTAGCTCAGTCAAGTTGACACATGAAATTAACCATCACAATGAGAAAGGGGAAAGCCCCCAAATGCAGCTGTATTTTTAAAATAAAGGAACACTCTTCTAATCCAAAAAGCTTCATACTTACTATTAGTTCCTTCCTCTCCTCCCTTTCTGATCAATAGTTGTAGTGTAATATAAAATTCATAGTTATGTCAATACTTAGAATACTGAACCACTATCTTGCACTGGAGTTCAAATTCCAGGCTTACCAAATAACATTATACTTCTAAAACAAACTTAGGTAGAACTTCTAGAATGGTATTTTTTGACAGACTCGAAACACAAGTGTTAACAAACAACAAAAAGTATCACATGCATGTGGTAAAACAAAACAAAAAAACCCCAGCAAGCTATCAAGTGAAGAGTCTCCCCTTTTTCATTTCCATTTGTACTCTCTGGTTTTTTTGTGTGTACCCAGAAATGTTTGTATTTTTTAACACATGAATGTCAGCCATAAGTCAGTGATTCACTATACCCTTCATCCAGTTTCCCCAATGGTAACATCTTGCACAGCTATAGTATAGTGACACAAACAGAACATTGACATTGACGCGATCCATCAACCCTATTCAGATTTCATCGGTTTTTAGTGCACTCATTTGTGTATATTTAGTTCTGTATTATTTTATTGTGTACGTGACCACCATCACAAGATATGAAATATTTTGAGCATAAGGGATCCTCATGCTCCCCCTTTTATAGCTAGGGCCACCTGCCCTCCCCACTTCTCTAAGCCCTACCAATGACCAATCTGTTCTTCGTATAGTTTTGTCACTTCAAGAGTGCTATATAAATGGAATCAGATTGGCTTATTTTCACTCAGCATATTCCCTTCAGATCCACACAAGGTGTTGCGTGTCTCTGGTTCTTTTTATTGCTGAGAAGTAGTCCGGGTATGGATGTGCCAATTTGTTTAACCTGTTGAAGGACACTTAGGTTGTTTCCAGTTTGGGGCTATTACAAATAGACCTGGTATGAATATTCTTGTACAGGTTTTTGTGTGCACACAAATTTTTGTTTTTCTGGGGTAAATGCCCAGGAGTACAGTTGCTGAGTCATATAATAAGTGCATGTTTAGTTTTATAAGAAACTGCTATACTTTTCCTAAGTGGCCATGCCAGTAGAAATGCACGAGTGATCCAGTTTCTCTGCATCCTCACCAGCATTTGGTGTTACTGCTATTTTTTTTTATTTTAGCCATTCTGATAGATGTGTAGTGATAGCTCACTGTAATTTTAATCTGCATTTCCCTAAGGGCTCATGAACATCTTTTTGTGTATGCTTTGCCATCTGTACATCCTCTCCAGTGAAATATCTGTTCATGCCTTTTGCCCATTTTCTAACTGGATTGACTGTTTTTGAAATGTCAATATTGTTCTTAATAGTATATTTTAAAAGAATGTACATTTTAAGACAACTGAGGGAAAGTAACAGAGACTGGATATTAGGTGATACTAAGGAATTAAGTGTGATAATGGCAGGGTGGCATGCACGAGTAAGTTCTCATCAATTGGAATTGCATTCTGAAACATTTAGGGTAGAGGTGACGTGCTGCCTTTTAAAAAGTTGGGGAGGTGGGGCGCCTGGGTGGTTCAGCTGGTTGAGCATCCAGCTCTTGATTTCTGCTCAGGTCATGATCCCAGGGTTGTGGGATCAAGCCCCAGTGTTAGACTCAGTGCAAGTGTGGAGCCTGCTTAAGATTCTCCCTCCCTCCCTCCCTCCCTCCCTCTCTCTCTCTCTGTCCTTCTGCCCCTCCCCCCCAATGAAAAAAGTGAGGGAGGTGGAAAAAACAGATGAGACGATTGTTGAAGCTGAGTGATGGGTACATGAAGAGTTCATTATACTATTCTTTCCTCATTTATGTGTGTTGGGATTATTTCCATAATAATGTCTTGAAAGTGTACTGAGGGGTACCTGGCTGGCTCAGTCAGTGGAACTTATGACTCTTGATCTCAGGGCCATCAGTTCAAGCCCCACATTGGGTGTAGAAATTACTTTAAAAAAGCGGGGGAGGTGCCTGGGTGGCTCAGTCAGTTAAGTATCCAATTCTTGGTTTTGGCTCAGGTCATGATCTCACGGTTCATGAGATTGAGCCCCGCATCAGGCTCCATGCTGACAGCACCGGACAGCATGCTTGGGATTCTTCCTCTCTCCCTCTCTCTCTCTCTGCCCCTCCCCTGCTCGCAAGGTCTCTCTTTCTCTCTCTCTCTCTAAGTAAATAAATAAACTTTAAAAATGTACTGAAATTTAAATTCTGTGATATTACACATTTTCACATATCCCCACAGTACTGTGCACACAAGGTCAGCCTCAAGGACTTGCATCCTGTGCACTCCTACAGGGCCCCATTACTGGTTTGATGCTCTGCCAGCACTGTCTTGTAATCCTTCATAATTTTGAGCAAGCGGCCCTGCATTTTCAGTTTGCACTGGACCCAACAAACTATGTACTGTATGTAGCTGCTCCTGTGAGCACATAATACATGCTAAATAAATTCTTACCAAACAAATGGACCAAAGAAAAGAGGAGAAAGTGAGAGAAGGGAAAAAGAGATGGGAGGTGGCAAAAGAAGAAGGAGATAACAAGGTCACAGAGGAGATGGGAGAAGTCTCAAGGTAGAAAAGGTGAACAGGAATTCCAGAAAATGACGCTGCCGGGGAAGTGCACGGAGAAAGTAGGAGTCCAACTGGAAGACAGGGACTTGGGGCCCATTATTTATCATTCTCCTTCTCAGAGGAAGCCTAGTCCTTCATTTGATTATGATTCCCAGGTATAAGCAGAAGTGAAATCAGAAAGAAGTAGCCACTTGTACCCCAGGGAATTGGCGGCAGGGAGGCCAGCTGGACGCTGTTCCTCACTCATCCCATGACCTTAATCCCAGAGAGTTCCTTCAATGTGTTCACAAACGGGAAAACTGAAACCCCTGGCTTGGGTCAGACTAATTCCCTCTTCTGCCAAGCCCATGTTCAAGGGTATGGCTGGCGCTAGCTGATGCCAGACCAAAAAAGACTGGAAAAGAGAGGGAGACAATTGAAGGAGGATCAAGGGATCCAAAGATCATGAATCACTAAATCAGTAAATATTTACTACCAACAAATGATACAAGCATTTATTGTCTACTCCATGCATAATGATAAGATGGAAATAAAGAGAGTGTAGGGGCACCTGGGTGGCTCAGCAGTTAAGCATCAGACTCTTGATTTAGGCTCAGGTCATGATCTCACAGTTCTCAGGATCAATCCCAGAGTTGGGCTCTGCTCCGACAGTGTGGAGCGTCCTTGGCACTCCCTCTCTCTCTGCCCCTCCCCTGCTCACAAGTGCATGCATGCACGCACACACTTTCTCTCTCTCTCAAGATAATAAACATTTTTTTAAAAAAGGAGTGTAAACAAACCCCCTTTATATCCGTGATGTATTCCTGATCCCCACCCTTGTCAGCACCAAGTTTCTGCTCTCAGCAGCACTTTGTACCTTGTCTCTTTGTATCCTGCCCTACGGTTAGTCATGTACACGCCTTTCCCCTTAGGGACAGTAAGCTCTTTGAGAGTGATATTCCTGTCAGATCTACTGAATATGCCTTGGAGTGTCCTGTGTAGCAAGTGAACAGTAAAAATTTATTGAACCCAAGTTTGATAACTCACTGTTGATCAGGGTGTGGGCCAATAGGTAACCCTGCAATGTGAGTAGGAGTGTGAATATTTACAACTCCTTTCGAGAGCCACATGGTGGTATCTATTAGAAACTTCACTTTCAGGATTTTTTCTGAATCACACATATGAATAAAAATACGTATAGGAATATATGAGGGCAACTGGCTGGCTCAGTCTTGATAGAGCATGTGACTTGATCTCAGGTCTTGAGACACATTGCATGTGGAGCCTACTTAAAATAAAATTTAAAAAAAAAGAAATATATGAATTGCAAAATCCTGGAAACAAACTAACTGGTTATCAGATAATTAAATGTTTATGGTTCAATAAATTGTTGTTCCATAAAACAGAAACCATTTTTAAGAATATAGTAGATGGAAAAAAAAAAAACAAAACAGTGGTTGCCTATGGGGTTGACTGAAGGGGGCTTGCAGGGAACTTTGGATGATAGTAGCGTTTTGTATCTTGATTGCAATTTGGGTTACACAAGTATAAATCTTTATCAAAACTTATGGAATTGCCCACTGAAAATTTGTGCATTTTACTGTAGACCAATCTTATTTAAAAAGAAAACAAGTTAACTAATATTTAACTCTAGTTACTTTTATGCATGAAAAAAGGTTAAATAGCTTATCAAAGGTCACACAGTTAGTAATTGGTAGAAATGAGATTTGAAACCTGGTCTGGCCATCTCCAAAAATATGTGCTTAACCGCAACCACGATACCTTCTTGTCTTCTCTTATTTAGGGACATATTCATGTGGGACATTTTTGCCACTATCTACAGACATCTTTTATAAACACAATGTATTATTTGTACTGGACAACAATTACACTCAACTTCTCAAATTTGAGAATCACTTTTGTGGCTTAGTGCTGAATATCTGAGCTAGAGGGACAGCCTGAACCTCATATTCACTCAGCACATTGCCAGTGAGCTTTGTGTGGTATTACAACTAGTTGCTGAGTGATAACGTGTATTTATCCTTACATACTTGAGAATTTATGATTTATCGGAAGCATTTCCATTCAAGAAATATCAATGATGCTGATACAATTCACACTAAATCATTTATCCCCTTCCCTACACATTTGAAAGAGCGGTGGGTAAGACAGCTAACACAGAGAAAAACACTTTCAACTGAGTTAGAAGGTCAAGATTCTGAGTTTGATTCTAACTAAATAAATCATGTACTTTCTCTGAGCTGGTTTCCTCCTCTGTAACATGAAAATGATAATCAGACTTCCCTACATGACTGTTATTAAGAATCAAATGAGATCGGACCAAATTGTTTCTACACATACGCATTCCCACCTACACCCTTAAAAAAAAAAAGTCACCCGCACATTGGGCTTCTAGAGCTATTCAGGTAAGAGCCTTATCTTTTGTAATCACTCTTAATTAGCTCCTAAAAGATAAACATATACTGCTACAGAGCCTGAAATCTTAATTTCCATTCTTGCCTTATATGTTGATAACCTTACTTAATCTTCTCATAATCTCTTTTGCTGCCTTTGCTGTCAGAAGGTCAGCCTTTTCTTAAGATGCCAAACAATGAGGAAAATAGCATCTAACCACTCCTCCATGGAAACCCCAGAGTAATGATCTCTGAATGTCATAAGTATGGGGGCGCCTGGTGTCTCAGTCACTTAAGTGTCCAACTCGTGGTTTCGGCTCATGTCATGATCTCACAGTTCATGGGATTGAGCCCCATGTCAGGCTCCATGTCAGCATGGAGCTTGCTTGGGATTTTCTCTCTCCCTCTCTCTCTGCCCCTCCCCTGCTCACTTGTACATTCTCTCTCTCTCTCTCAAAATAAATAAATAAACTTAAAAAAAAATATATCATAAGTGTTTTGCTAAATTATCATTATTAAGGTGGCCAAAAAACAGTGTTTATAGTCAGATGACACGGCGGTTAAGAGCCAGGTTTCTGCACTGGGACTATGGGTTCAAATCTTGACCCCAACCTCGATTAGCTATATATTTTCCTCAAGTTTCTGACCTCACCTATAAAATGAACATAATAATTATAACTACCTCTTATTACACTATATTTTAAATTAATTTGTATAAAGCATCCAGCATAGTGAGTAGTACACAAAAAACACTCCACACATGTTGGCTATAAGTATAACACAGACCCACATTCAGAAACACCAAATCACAAGTATATGGAGACACAGAGAAGCACAGGGTGGGTAGACATCCATTATCATTCACAGGAAGTCTGTCAGTTATCTCTGCTTCTCCCTCCTTCCCTCACCTCCCACTTCTCTTCACCATCATCCCCCAAAATGGCACAGTGGGCCAGCCTAGAGCGGTAATCCAACTGCTCACAAGATGATTTGCAGAGGCAGGCAAGTAGAAAACGAAATGACTAATAGTATCCTTAGCACTCATACTAAGTTGGTGAAGGAAAAGAGGAAAAGTAAAGCCTTTGGAAAGAAGTTTGGCTATATGTATTCAAGGCAACAAAAGCTTTCTTTCACATTGTCTTGATGACATTTCTTAGATTGAACTGGAGTAAATAATACAAAAAGAAGGCAAAACTATACGTAAGATGTTCGTTGTAGCATTTTTTTTTAATTCTGAGAGAGAGTACGCATGCACATGCAAGCAAGTAGAGGAGGGCAGAAAGAGAGAATCCCAAGCAGGCTTCAAGCTGTCAGCGCAGAGCCCAACGTGGGGCTCGAACTCACGAACCCTGAGATCATGACCTGAGCCAAAATCAAGAGTTAGACACTCAACTGACTAAACCAACCAGGAGCCCCATTGTAGCATCATTTTTAAAACAGATTTATAGAAGCATAATTCACCCTTTTGAAGTGTAAAATTCAGTGGGTCTTTTTTTAGTATATTCGCAGAGTTGTGCAAGCAACACTAATTTTAAAAGCTTTTCATTACCCTCAGAAGAAATCCATTAGGAGTTACTCCCCATTCCTCTCTCTCTCAGCTCCTGGCAATCATTAATCTCCTTTCTGTCTCTTAAAGCAGTTGATGATCAACAACAACAACCAAAAACAAATAAATAAAAAATAAGAAAATAAACTCATTGTTACCAAGTAACATAACATAAAGGTATGCTAAATTATGGTACATCCATTCAGTATTATGTGGCTGTTAAAAATTACCACAACAAAGACTGTACCAAAAAGTGAAGTATATACATGATATAATGTTTAGTATTTTTTAAGGATACAAAATTATGAATATACTCTAATTTCAACCAGGGTGTAGACAGACTAGAAGAAATGTGTAGAAATTTTAAATGGCCATGTTAGAATAATGAGATAGTGGGTGCTTTTTCTTTATAGTCTTTAAATATTTTTGCAAGATTTTATATTTAAGAAGTAGAATTTTTAGGAAATCTAATGTTGATTAGTGTAACAGAGAATACATTGAAGGGCCCAGCCAGCCAGCCAGCCAGCCAGCAATCCAGCCTTTCTGATGTGGACCCGGTTTTTAACTAGCAAGCATCTCTAGTGTAGGCTCCTTCTGGTAACCAAGGGCCTCATGCACAAAGATCTCATTCTCCCAACTGCAAAGCCTGTAAAAGCCTGAACTGTAGACATTCAGTCTCCCCCTTTGACTCTCTTGCCTCTCAGCCTACGCTCCCTGCCATGTCCCTGTCCAGGGACTCACTCCTTAACAAAGCCCTCTTACTTATCACACATACCAATGACTCTTGGCCAATTTCCTTCTATTAATGTATTAACTGCAGATGCAAATCCTTCTGATCACATACTTTCATTTTATGGGACCAACAGTATGGAAACTGGTGTAAACAAAACAACAACCAGCTCCCCCCCTACTCTCCATTCCCACTTCCTGTAGAGACACAGCTCATTTAGACTAGCACAGCCTTCCAATTACATCTTCTCCCTCCATCTGTGGGAGAGTCATCATTGATAGCCCACCATTGTACACACCTGCGCTCCACTCCAGGCCCCTCGTCCTCATCTTCATCCTTCTTCCCTCCTCTCTCCCTCTCTCTCTCACTCTCACACACACATACATACACTCCATACATCCGCTGATGCAGCAGCCCTGGCTATGCCCCACAACTGTCCGTGGGATTAGATTTGTGCCCCACTATCTCCTACTTCTTTCAGTTTGTCCAAAGTCCTGGAACCCAGCCTCCTCTGTCCTGCTCTGTTTCTCAAGAAAAAAGTATGCCTCCATCCTCTCTACACCTCCCAACACCTGCCTCACCTTGACTTATTGTCAGGGTTCCCTTAAAAGACTGGGTCCTTGGGGCTCCTGGGTGGCTCAGTCAGTTAAGTGTCCAACTTTGGCTCAGGTCATGATCTCACTCATGGCTTGTGAGTTTGAACCATGCATTGGACTCTGTGCTGACAGCTCAGAGCCTGGAGCCTGCTTCAGATTCTGTGTCCCCCTCTCTCTCTCCCCTTTCCCTGCTCATGCTCTGTCTCTGTCTCTCTCAAAAATAAATAAGCATTAACAAAAAAAAAAAAAAAAAAGAGTGGGTCCTGGATCTCCAGTGGGTGGTAAGGCCAGGCAAAATGGTAGCCTTCTAATGAGAGCATTCGACTTTGTTTAGTGAGCACCTAACATGTGTCAGAAACCAATGTCAGTTGCAGGGATTCAGAAAGTATTGAAACTAATCACTCACTTTGAAAAGCTCACAGTGGGAGCACCTGGGTGGCTCAGTTGGTTAAGCGTCAGACCCTTGGTTTTGCCTCAGGTGATGATCTTGAGGTTTCATGAGTTCAAGCCTGGCCTTGGGATTCTCTCAAGCCTGCTTGGATTCCTCAGGATTCCTTAGCCTGCTTGGGATTCTCTCTCTCTCCCTCTCTCTCTTCTCCCCTACTTGTGCTGTCTCTGCCTCTCTCAAAATAAATAAATAAACTTAAAAATTTTTAAAGAAAAGCTTACAGTGGAAGAAAGGTATGTAAACAGAAAATTGCTAAATGAACAGCTAAAGGCTTAAACAGGGGTAGGAAGGAATGTTCTAGATACACTGTGGAGACAGCCTCCACAGTAGGCATCACCCTGGATGTGGCTTTTGAAGAATCAAGAGTCAAGTGGGCCAAGAAGCATCCACCAAAATGTCTTACAGGCCTGCAGAAAACAAGTTCACAGAAACGGTACTTTGGCAGCAGCTGAAGCAGGACACGCCATCCCATGCCCACAGCAAACCATGCAAAGCACTATGTGGTCTAGAGAGATTAAATAAATTGTGGCCTCCACTCCTAGGCATTAAATACATTACCTGAATATAAGACAAACTATTCAGAATACAGTGTGCTTTGAGCAGAGGTGGAAACTGAATATAACTCTGGTCCTAAGTACAAAGATCACTGAGGTGGGGGTGGGGGTGACAGGAGCACTCTCATTAAGGCATGGGTACGGGGTGGGTGGAGTAAAAACCAAAAAAGAAAAAAAAAATCAAGGTGAGGCAACAGCAGGTCAAGTGGAAGCAGAAAGAGAAGGAAGCCTATGCCAGGAACTGAGGGATTGGAACAGAAAAGTGGGTGGAGCCAGTGGGCTCCACCCCCGCCTCCTCCGGCTTGGCTACAACCTACTTTCTGCGGAGTCGTTCCAGACAGGTGAGAGAGGAACTTCTAAGACCGGTGAGAAGGGTAGGGGGGGTTGGGTTCAAGAAGGGGGATTGGAGTTAGGGTTAAAGAAGGGGGTCTGGGCCCTACCTAGAGTCTTTGGCTTCTTGATAGCAGAGTTCAGGGAATTCCTGATGGGTTGGTTTTGGGGTGCTGCTAACCAGGTGTTGCTGCTTCTCCCCACCAGCCTCCCAGCCCTTGTGGTAACTTCAGACAGGAAGTTTGAAATCTGAGCTTACGGAGTTAAGGCCCATAGAGGATGGGGTACCCTGGCAGGTGCGGAGTATAGAAAGATCAGGAGTTATCTGGGCCTCCAGTTATCTGGGCTCCATCTGGGCCTCCAATAGATGGAGGCCTTTGTAAGAGGCCCTCTCATATAGTTGTGTCCCTGTGGCTTTGTCGGGTCCATGTACATTTTCTCCATCCAACCAGAGCACGGGCTGAGTAGAGGAAATGGGAAGATGGAGTCAGACAGGGTAATGGTGCTCCTTCCCAACTTCTCTCCCCAACAGGGTCTAAGTGGGGAGACGGGGAGGTAGGGTGGAGGTCCAGTGCAGAGCAATTATAGAGAAAAGGCAGGGTTTGCCTCATTACCTGGATTCCACAGATGCTGGTGAGCACCAAAGCCCCAGGCAGGGCCAGCCAGGACTGGGTCTTGGATGGTGTAGAAAGAGCTGGAAGGGACACTGCAAAGAAGAAGGAAGAAGGAAGGAAGGCAGGGCCATTACACAGTAAGTTGCATGAAAGATCCTGGGTTTATTTCCTGGCTACTCCACACACACTGATACCCTGGCACTCTGATTGATCCTAGAGAGAATTACAAAGCTGAAGGGAACCCTGAAGGTCATATGTTTTGGCCATTTATTTGATTTGAGACTGAAGAACCTGAGACCCAAAGGTGTCCGATATGGTTACTGCGGAATCTGACCTGGCCGGGACGCCAGGTGCTAGTTTAGACACAATACCTGTGTGTCTTTTTGCAGGAGCCCGGGGAGGGGCCATGGTGCCAAGACAGTTTTGGGGGAGACTGGAGAAGCCGCTTCTCTTCCTGTGCTGCGCCTCCTTCCTCCTGGGGCTGGCTTTGCTGGGCATACAGCCAGACATCGCCCCTGTTGCTTATTTCTTTCTCACCTTGGGTGGCTTCTTCTTGTTTGCCTGCCTCCTGGCCTGTATTCTGGAAAGGGGGTTCCGATCAATGCAGACCGAGAATTCGGGGGCCTCAAGCAATGCACGGTGAGTTAAGGGGCGGGCAGAATTCTAGGAATACACGATGGCCCCTTTTTCCTGGTGTCCCTCTAGTCTCTCAGGCATATAGCTCTGCTTCCCTGTTACTAGTATCAATGAGGGGGTGGGGGGTGGGGTTAGTGGAAGGTTCTTTTGCCAATAGAAGACAGTAAAGCGGAAAAGGACTCCACACAGGAGGCCACCAGTGATTTTATTTCTCCTCCCTCAGCGACAATGAGGCCTTTGAGGTGCCAACCTATGAAGAGGCTGTGGTGTTGGAATCACAGTGCCGCCCCCAAGAGCTGGGTCAACCACCCCCCTACAGCAGTGTTGTAACCCCTCCAGTACTTGAGGAAGGACAGCCTGGCCATCCAGAGGGGCCCGAAAGAGCTAGACTGGAAAGGCGAGTGGGCTCAGAGGGATCTATGACCTCAGGAAACCCTGGAAGAGCTCCAATCAGCCTTCGGCTTCGGGGACCCCGAGCTGTGTCCACTGCTCCTGATCTGCAGATCTTGGGGATGCCCCCCAAACTGGAGCCTCTTACCCCTCCCCCTGACTATGATGTCAGCTTTGGTCAACCTGATGATGTTTTCTTTGAAAACAACCGGACACCCCCCTAAGAGACTATGCCAGGATATGTCCTCTCTGCGCCAGACTCATTCATTCATTTGACCAACATTTCCCAGTGCCTGCCACGTATCAGGAACTCTGTTTCCACGTGGGGAACTTAACACAGAGGGGAGTCAGGCTATCCTAAGCCTCTCCCAGCTGAGATGTACATAGCACTGTTGGAGTCTTCGAGTAACATTCAGTGACCTACCCCATATCCAATATTTCCAGAGTTACACGAGTATGAGAGGAGTGACCCAGAGAATCTGGAGAAGGAAGAAAAGAAACATCTGAGTGACAGCTATGTTGCTTCTGTTCTGGGTGCTTCATCTCTATTAGCACAAGAAGACTTTCCCAGCCTTGTGAGGTATTACTGCCCTCATTTGAAAAATAAGGATCCCAAGGGTCAGAGGAGTTTGATAATTTGCACAGGGGCACACTGCTAGTAAATAGCATAAAAATGTTTACTCTTCTGATCCCAAAGCCTACTGTATTTTCAATACAAGGTCATCCACAAATCTCTCAATCTCTATCTTGAGCAACTGCTGGAGACAGGTGGGAGCCTTCCTAGGGACAGAACGGTGGACCAGTTGTGTCTGCGGGCAGTGTGGGCTGATTGTGACCAGGAGTGTGCCCTCTCTCCTAGATGAGCAAAGCTAATCAAAGCCGTGATAGCCCCTGCTCCAGGTAAGGGGCAATTTCTGCCCTGGGGCTAAAGAGCAGTCTCCAGGGCAGGGTCCCCACCCCATTGGGAAACTGGAGTAAACTGCCCCGGGGGAGGGACTTCCGATTTTAAGACGAGTGGACAAGGGTCAGAAAGGATAAGACAGGGGCTTGCCAGGGGTGGCGGAGTACCTAAGGGTGACTGTTGAATCACCTGCTATGAAGCGCTGGAGCCACATGCACGGTGTCTAACCGCTTAAGCCTCACCCCTGCGCTCGGACCGCAGCGTTTTACCCCCGCGCCCCCCGCCCCCGGGTCCTGCTCGCTAAGATCCCAACAGAACACTAGATTTTCTGGAATCGTGCTTCGGCTGTAATGTAGGTTTTAGCCACTGGGAGCTGCTCGGCCATCGCTGACCCACCTTCCTCAGGGGTGCGCTCCCCACTTAGGCTTTCATCCACTGTGTGGTATCTGTGTAACGCCTAGTGCCCTCTATCTCCTCCTTATCCTGGCCCCAACAGTTCAACTTCAATAAAGCATAAAGTCCGGCCAAACCCGTCTCAGTAACGTTGCAATAGGCGGGTGGGACAGGGTGGGAGGCGCCGGAGAGGCATCCGCGATTTCCGCGGGAACCGACGACCAATCGGATTCCCGCGTAGGACGGGGTGTTTCCTCGCCTCCCCCCGCCCCTTCCCTTTCCGCCAAGAGCGCTCTCTCACCCCATTGGACGGCGCTTCTAGCGCGAGGGCTCTGTGCCTGCGCGCGCACTGGCGACGGCAGAAGCGGGGCAGCTCTCGCGTGGGGGTGGAGCTAGAAGAAGCAGCGCGCAGGCGCAATGTGCGGCGGCGGACGGGGGGGAGGGATGCCGAAGGCGTGAGGGTTTTCCGTTTGTTTGGATGTGGGCGGTACGTGCACAGCCCGGGAAAAGCGGTAAATGGCGGCGCCGAGCGCGGCCTCTCGGCCCTGTCTGCACCGAAAGGAGGTAATGGCCGCTGACAGAGGGCGCAGGTGAGTGAGGGAGGGTCGCACAGGTCCTTAGTTGGGCCCAGGGAAGGGAATACGGATCATGGCCCTGGCGCCTCCTCCCCTCGGATCCCCCGTGCAGCCAAGGGTGGGAGGCCAAGCGAGTCCCCGAGGGGCGCGCGAGCGGCGGGCTTCCTCTCGGCCCTGTCCCTCGTGAGCCGACTGCCCCAGCCTGCTTTGACCAACCCCAGGGGTCTCTGGACATGAGGAGCTCTCCAGTACTGCCGAATCTCGGCTTCTCTTAAAGATTCTCCATCCTTTCTTTCCCTCTACTCCTATATGAGGAACTTTGCCCCCTTAAAAGCGGATGACATCTGCAGACCTCGCAGTTCTCCCTGATGTGCATTTGATTTGGATTGACTGTATCATGACACGTATTGCTTTGGGTACAGTGATCAGGTTTTCAAAGCAGTCGACACGGGCTTTAGGGGTTGAGTACTTTGAAAGGACGAGGTGGTTCCGAGACTCCCAGTGTGTCTCCGCTTCTGCCCCAGTTATATCATTTCATGGCAGGCATCACCCTGGATAACATTTTAATGCCTCGTGGTCCAGACCCAGAAGATTAACTTCGGGCTTTGGAGCCAGAACCTGCAGAAAAACACAGAATCCAGACTTAGGAATTCCTTTTTGTGTCCTTTTCTCCTTTTCCTCCTCCCCTTCCATCTGTGGCCTGGAGTTCTAGATGATTATGATTACTTTGGGGAAGTCCACAATTGCGACTTTGGCCTAAAGTGGAATGCAGAAAGCAGCAGGTGTGTGGAGAATGGATAATGCTTCTGATTAAACCTAATGAGTTACTGATTGACAGTTTAAGTCTAGAACTTGAAAGAGTTAAGAATCGTGAGTCAGTTAGTGAATTGTGAGTATGGGTGAGATTGAATAGGGAGAGGCTCTTTGAGGGGGTTCCTAATGGAATGTCAACATTCAAGGGCAGGCTACAGATCTTGTGAAGGAACAGGAACAGTTGGCGGAGAGAGGGACTGGAGAGAAAGTATCAGGGAAACCAAGGGAGGAGAAAGTTTGAAATGCTGCTGGTAAACTAAGGGAAGAAACTTGAGGAAACCTGCTTCACCAATGATAGGTATCTTAAGGAAATACCCAGCATCTCCAGCTGTGATGTTGTCTTGCAGTTGGCCTGATAACATTTATTTTTACCGGAGTTTCATATACGCCATCATTGTTACTGGCTTGGTGTTTTCTAAGGTGATTCTTTTATATATGTATTTTTTAGATGTCTATTTATTCACTCATTAATTAATTTATTATTTAAGAGAGAACAAGCACAAGCAGGGGAGAGGTGCAGAGGGAGAGAGAGCATCTCAAGCAGGCTCCACGCTCAGCACAAAGCCCCATGCAGGGCTTGATCCCATGACCCTGGGATCATGACCCAACCCGAAATCAAGAGTCAGACACTCAACTGAGCCACTCAGTCACCCTAAAGATTTTTTATTTTAATTTTTTTAAAGTTTATTTATTTCAAGAGAGAGAGCACAGGGAGGGCAGGGAGAGAATCCCAAGCAGGCTCCACACTGCCGGCTCAGCCGGACACGGGGCTCAATTCCACAGCTGACTCTGAGATCATGACCTGGGCCAATATCAAGAGTCAGACACTTAACCAACTGAGCCATCCAGGTGCCCCACTTTTTTTTTTTTTTTAAACTAATCTCTGCACCCAACGTGGGGCTCAAACTCACAAACCCGGGATCAAGAGTTGCTCACTCTGCCGACTGAGCCAGCCGGGCGCCCCTAAGGTGATTTCTTAAATAAGGTTTTTGATTTCTCCAGATCTATTGTAGCAGGTTTCTACTGAAGGTTTGGGGTCATGGGAGTATTTCTAATAAACAGAAACCCGAAGCTTAAATGGAGTTTCAAACATCACTGTCCCAAACCCTAAACTTAACCGAAGTTGGCTGCTTCCAATCTTGGGAATGTTTTGCTGACCACTTCCTCTGCCTTAAGGTCCACATGCCATCCTCCTCTTGGGTCTCTCAGCTCTTCCAGGACTCTGCTTTTCCTTCCTCTATATATCTCTAACCTGGAGTTAAGCCAAGTGCATCCTATAAATGCATGGTATTTAACTGATTCTAAGATGCAAATTCCTCATCCCCCCTCCCCCACATTTTAATATCTTTGAAATCAGTATGCATCTTTAAATAGGCTTTAAAGTTATAAACTGAATCTGTTATCTCATCCTTTTCCCGCCGTCAGACCCTTACTGTTGTCATCTTCTTGGGAACTAAGCAGGCTGGTGAGCTCTGGGTTTATGTAAACTAGGCACAGAGATGATATATATTGGAAATGGGAATTTTAAAATTCATAAACAGAAGCTGGTCTCTTTCCAAACCAATAGCAAAACCAAGAATCCTTGAAATAGCCATCTCTATTAAATTACCAAAAGAATTTAGCCTTTATGTTTTAACTCTTTTTTTTTTTTTAATTTTTTTTCAACGTTTTTTTAATTTATTTTTGGGACAGAGAGAGACAGAGCATGAACAGGGGAGGGGCAGAGAGAGAGGGAGACACAGAATCGGAAACAGGCTCCAGGCTCCGAGCCATCAGCCCAGAGCCCGACGCGGGGCTCGAACTCACAGACCGCGAGATCTTGACCTGGCTGAAGTCGGACGCTTAACCGACTGCGCCACCCAGGCGCCCCTGTTTTAACTCTTTAAAGTGATCTCAAGTTATGTTGATTCTGTTTGTCGTCTGTATTTACTGTGACTTTCTGTCATACTTTCTACTTACCCAGTTCTTATTTCTAGCATTTTGTCACAGGAACTTAAGTTTTAAAAACCATAGGTATAAGTGGGATAGAGAGTACGTGCGTGTGTGTACACCTATCTCATTTTTTTCGTGTTAATTTTTTTTTTTCAACGTTTATTTATTTTTGGGACAGAGAGAGACAGAGCATGAACGGGGGAGGGGCAGAGAGAGAGGGAGACACAGAATCGGAAACAGGCTCCAGGCCCCGAGCCATCAGCCCAGAGCCCGACGCGGGGCTCGAACTCAGGGACCGCGAGATCGTGACCTGGCTGAAGTCGGACGCTTAACCGACTGCGCCACCCAGGCGCCCCATTTATTTCGTGTTAAAGCCAGCGATTGGCTTGAACTTTTGCCATTGTATTAAATTATTTTATTCCTCACCCGGGATCATTTTAAACATATCATTTATAGCAGCCTAGATAAATAATGCAAAAGGTTTTCTGGAGTAATCTTTTAATATTTTTTTTTTAATTTTTTTAATGTCTTTATTTTTGAGAGAGAGGGACAGAGCACGAGTGGGGGAGGGGCAGAGAGACAGACAGACAGACACACAGAGTGGGGAAGCAGGCTCCAGGCTCAAAGCTGTCAGCCCAGAACCCGATGCGGGGCTCCAACCCACAAACCGCGAGATCATGACCTGAGCCACCAAAGTCGGACACTTAACCAACTGAGCCACCCAGGCCCCCTGGAATAATCTCTTAATTGAAATTGGTGTGTCAGAGGAATATTTCTTCTCATAAATATATGTGTGCTTCTGTGTGTATCATTTTTTCAAGATAGGTATTTTCCTCCCCTAGACAGACTAATTCATCTCAGAGGATGGTCTCAGTTTAACATACTCCATAAAAAATTATACGTTATTTCTTTATGACCAGTGTGTTACTGCTGAATACTGCTTTGATTTTAACCAGATTCAATAAAATATGCTTAATATTGGTTATCGCAGTCCCATTCTTTGTGTTCTGTCTACCCACAACTGTTCCATTCTACTCTTCTGTGCCAAATCTTATACCTGACAGCCTTTCCCTCTGCCTTAAATCTGTAGGATACTGGGAGTGTGTGGCATGCATCCTGACCATCAGGAAGCACTAAAAAAGAACCGAGTGGTACTGGCCAAACAACTTTTGCTGAGTGAACTGTTAGAACACCTCCTAGAGAAGGACATCATCACCTTGGAAATGAGGGAGCACATTCAGGTATTTGGAAGCAAAAGAGAAATGCCAAATAAATAAATTGGTCGTGGGAGTATGACAAAGTATGGCAAGGATGTAGAGCCTTCCTAAGGAAATGAAAATGCCCTTCTACCCTAAAGCCTTAAACAGAAAAGACATATAATTTAAGAATAATAGGAAAGACTTCCCCCCATACATGTATTTTTCCTGTAAAAGGATTCTTGAGATTACTAGGAAGGTCGTCTGGAGAGAGAAATTTATAGCTGGATAAGTAAATATGATTTCATGTTGTTGTTGTTTTTTTATCTTAGGCCAAAGTGGGCAGTTTCAGCCAAAATGTGGAACTTCTCAACTTGCTGCCCAAGAGGGGTCCCCAGGCTTTTAATGCCTTCTGTGTGGCCCTGAGGGAGACCAAGCAGGGTCATCTGGAGGATCTGTTGCTCACTACCCTCTCTGATCTTCAGCATGCAATCCCACCGGTATGGAGCCCTAGACATGTGGTGTGTTGAGAAGGATTCGTTTGGTGGGAAAGGAATTTTTGAGATGGGGCTGGGGAGACTAGATGATGGTTTTATCCAGACTGGATCATCTCCTTAAGACCTGGTATGATGGGTCCTGGTTTCTTACAGTTGAGCTGTGACAACGACTGGAGTCTCCCCTTCCCGATGTGTGAGTCCTGTCCCCCTCACAAGCAACTCCGCCTGTCTCCAGGTGAGAATCGATGGCATAACACGTCCCACAGATTGACTTGTTTCTTGACTGGTATCTGACTTTGCCCTAGCACGATTCCTATTTATATTCATACTGGGAACAGTTTCCTCAGTGAATTTGTTAGGGTCTAGCAGGAAAGTTTAGATGGAGTATTGGTTGGGCCTGCTTCCTTCCATCACAGATGATTTTTCCACAGTATTTAGCCCTTAGCTCAGGTATAGGTAGGAAGTTCCTACCCGAGTGGCCTGGCTCCTTAAAGCCGCTACTTTGGAATGAGCAAAGACTACATTTTGGGCCACTAGCCTGCTGACTGAGTAGCCTATTGATTAGAACAAGGCTTTTGTCAGATACCCCTTTCAGTACGGTATGTGGGAGGGTAATCCAGCAGTGAGCAAAAGCACATAGGGTCTCTGCCCTCCTGGATTTGACAGTTTTGGGGAGTGAGCAGAATCGCTAATTATTAAAACCCCAGTTCAACCGGGTACCTTAAGTTACAATGAAGTACTGGATTGACACAGATTGTATACTAGTGTTTTTGGCTCTCTGTGCCACAGATGCTGTGGAACACTCCCTA
Source organism: Acinonyx jubatus (assembly GCF_027475565.1). Classification (NCBI taxonomy): domain Eukaryota; kingdom Metazoa; phylum Chordata; class Mammalia; order Carnivora; family Felidae; genus Acinonyx; species Acinonyx jubatus. The sequence continues at coordinate 12,026,993 of NC_069383.1, read as the reverse complement.
GACAATGGAGATGGTCCTCCCTGCCTTCAGGTGAAGCCTTGCACTCCCGAGTTTTATCAAACACACTACCAGCTGGTGAGTCATGCAGAATGCAAGAGGAAGAGTTGGGAAATGGGAGACCCTTCCTAGGCATCTGAACTTAGATTGTGTATATATCTCCTTCCTGCTTTATTAGTCAGAAAGGCATTACTGATTGGTTATCTTCTCTGGGCATTTCTCTGTATTGACCTGGTGGGGTTAACGAAAATAGGATGGCTTTGTTTTCTTGAAATGTGTCGGATTTTTTAGTTGGGGAGACATAGTTTGTGTCCATAAGAAGCTCTAATTGGCCTCCCCCACACCCCCATCCTGCCCCAGGCCTATAGGTTGCAGTCTCGGCCTCGTGGCCTGGCCTTGGTGCTGAGCAATGTACACTTCACTGGAGAGAAAGACCTGGAATTTCGCTCTGGAGGGGATGTGGACCACAGCACTCTTGTCACCCTTTTCAAGCTCTTAGGCTACAAAGTCCATGTTCTACTTGACCAGACTGCACAGGTACATCTAATGTGTGCATTGGAGGGCTGGGCAACACTTTGGGGCCAGGAACATTCACTGCTCTTCTACCCGCTGGATAGATGTTACTCAGGGGTTACTCAAATTATGGTGGGTTTTTTGTTGTTTTTGTTTTTTTTTTTTTTAATTTTTTTTTTATGTTTATTTTTGAGAGAGAGGGAGATGCAGAATCCAAAGCAGGCTCCAGGCTCTGAGCTGTCAGCACAGAACCCAGTGCAGGTCTCAAACTCATGAGCCGTGAGATCGTGACCTGAGCCGAAGTCGGACACTAAACTGACTGAGCCACCCAGGTGCCCCTCAAGTTCTATTTTCCTTTGTACCTTTTTACTCATTCTGTTCTGTGTCTTGCCTTGCAAGCTAGTTTAAAAAAAAAAAAAAAAAAGAATTCAGGCCAGCCAGCAGCTCCAGTGTTAAGCTTAGGGTCACTGTGCTCTCCTGAGCAATACCAGTCCCAGTTTGGGTTCTTACTCTTCCATGTTCAGAAACTTGGTTCGCAGTCACTCAGGATGTGAGGAGACACTGAGATTCTCCCAGCCAATCAGGAAAGATACTTCTAAGCCATGATGACACAGGACATATACTTCTTGGTTGATATTGTTGCTTACAAGTCCAGTTATTGTTGAAAAGATTACCTTGGCAGATAAAATTCTTGCAAGTGGAAGTTTGCTAGAATTGTCCTTGGCAGTTTCCATGAATTAACATGGAAAAATTCCTTACCCTTACCAGTTGTGTGACCACAAGACAAATCTTAGAGTAGATTACTTCCGGACTAGATTCCTACAAATCGCAAGCATTTTCATTGTGTGCTATTCCCTGTTTCCCTGTTAACCCCAATTACTGAGCCGTACTGCTGACTTAGTTACCTTTAGGTATTTCTCTTCTGGAATTGATGATAGCCTATTGGTAAATAGATATTAATCTTCATTTTTTTTCCCGTTTCCATCCTTTTGCTCTTTTTAAGTTTTTATTTTAATTCCAGTTAGTTAACATACAGTGTTATGTTAGTTGCATGTATACAATATAGTAATTCAATACTTCATACATCACCCTGTGCTCATCATGACAAGTGCACTCCTTATTCCCCATCACCTATTTAACCCATCTCTCCACCCCTAATTCTTCATTTTGATTCCAGAATAATAGTACTTTCTCAAATTTGCTTTTGGGAACATCAGTGGTAAAATCAGAGTTTCTAGGAAATTCACTTTGACTTGTTGAGATAGGAAATCTTTGTTTTGTCTTCAGCATTGTCTGTGGTCTTCATTTCTGTTTCTCAGCTATCTTCTATGAGAATGATTGTATACATGCTGTACTTTTGGTAAGGCCAGTTTCAACAGTAGATACCTGAGTGTTGTTATTTACCTGCTCTTTTCACCACCTTTGCAATAATAGCCCATGCAGAGAAGTAAACCCATCCATGCTTCAAAGCCATGGCTGGAACAGCTTCTGTAGTAATCAAGTGATATTCAAGTAGGTTATATGCTCGGGGCACCTAGCTGGCTGTCAGTAGAGGCTGTGACTCTTGATCAAGTAGGTTATATGCTTTCCTAAGAGGTCTACTGAGCGTGAAGGGAATGAGGGTAGGACATCAGCCGTAATTCCTACCAAGAGACCACTTAGAAGACCACTTAACAAAATGAATGTTTATTTATGTTTCTCTAGAGCTTTTGGTCTAGCCTTTTTTTTTTTTTCTTTTTTAAATATTCTGAGAGAGAGAGAGCACATGCACATGTAGGGGAGGAACAGAGGGGAGAGAAAGAATCCCAAGCAGGCTCCATGCTGTTCAGCACAGAGCCCAAGGAGGTGTTCGAACTCATGAACCATGAGATCATGACCTGAGCCAAAATCAAGGGTCAGATGCTTAACCGACTGAGCCATCCAGGTGCCCCTCTAGCCATTCCTTTTACTAGGAAGTTATTATGTCATAGTTTTCCAAATTGTATGCAGTTGATAAGGGATTTTATATGCTTGATAATTAAAAATACAGTGCTGGGGTGCCTGGGTGACTCAGTTAAGCATCTGACTTTGGCTCAGGCCATGATCTCATGGTTTGTGAGTTTGAGCCCCACGTCAGGCTCTGCTGTCAGCACTGAGCCCACTTCCGATCATCTGTCTCCCCCTGTCTGCCCCTCCCCAGCTTGTTCTTTGTCTCTCAAAATAAACTTAAAAAATAACTAACTAACTAACTAACTAACAACAGTCCTGAGTCACCAAGTCAGCTATATACTACTGTTTTTCAGAGGCATTCAGCAGATTTGGTGTACCCATGAACCCACTTCACAAATACCATTCCCATTTATGCTAAAACTGATGTAGATTCAAGTACCTATTAGATTCTAATTCTCTGGTTACATTGTTCTAGGGGCTCCTGGCTGGCTCAGTTGGGAAAGCATATGATTCTTGATCTTGGTGTTGTAAGTTCAAGCCCCACGTTGGGCATAGAACTTACTTTAAAAATTAATCAGGCACGTGGGTGGCTCAGTTGGTTAAGCATCCTACTCTTGATCTCAGTTCGTGTCCAGATCACAGGGTTGTGAGTTCAAGCCCCATGGTGGGCTCCACACTGGCCATGGAGCCGACTTTTAAAAAAATAAAAATAAATAAATATTAATTAATTTTGAACACTTTACAATGGCTGAGGCGGAACTATGTTTGCTTCTATAAATTTACTAGAATTTTTTTTTAATGTGATTCTTGAGTTCACAGGACCTCAGATGAGGTAGTCTTGACATCAGCAAAAAAAGAAGTACTTCCCTTATATTCTTAAGGACCAAGCAAGAGTAGACAAGTCTTCTACAGTAGTTAAGATAAAGAAACCATCCCCTCAGTAGATGTGGTCAGAAAAATAAATGGATTGTGTGAGACTTGAGCTGGCCTTGAAAGATAGAAGCCCCTGAAGCACAGAGGAGTGGGGGAGGGGTCCTAGGCAGGGAGAATAGCCTATAGATAGAAATGTGTCTGTGATGTTAGGGAAATAATGGGTAAAGCAAATGTGCCATGGCAAAAAAGTGCCAAAAATAAGCTTGGAGATAAAGGGACTAGAATCCCAGGCCCTTGAACTTCCTTGTTTTACAAAACTGTTAGTAATTTTTTTAACAGAAAGGTGATACATTCACAGTGATGATTCGGGCTACCATTGGGAAGAGTGAAGTGGAGACAAGTGGCAGGGAATCCAGTTTGGAGTTAATATAATGGGAGTACAAGATGTTGGGTTCCTGGACAGAATAGTAGACCAAGAGGGAAAGAATGTGTGTGGAAAATAGCGTAATGGCATGATTGTACTGTTTGTGCTTGGTGGTTAAATGACTGCATATAGAAAAAGAAAAATTAAGTAAGGATTTGAGGGTCTCAGAGAAATCAGGACCAAACATTTGAGCATTACCTGTGCAGGAGAAATACTTTAAGTGATAAGAATATGAAATCTTTGAGAAGGAGGTTAGAGTCAGAAGACCAAAAGGCATAGAACTAAACCTTGGGGGATAGCCCTCCCTGTAGCCTGGTCCTTAGCTCTGGAGACTCAGAAACATGAGGAGGACGTTGCACAGTCAGTTTCCAACAGTGGCCAATCGATCAAACTCTCAGTACAGGTAAAACCAGGTAGTTACAGTGGTTGTGATAATTTGGTTCTTTGGGCATCTGCACAGAATATTTTCTTCCTGGTAGGACTTCTCAAGAGACTCAACTCTTTTCTCATGTAATTATTTGGCAAGCAAAGAGAACCAAAAAAAATTAAGATCTTTTTTTCTCCCTATTATACCTTTTTGACTTTAGAAATAATTGCATTTAAAAATTTGAAATAGTATAGTCTTAGAGAATCCTCTCCACTACACAGTGCTGGACAATACACTGGTATTCTCACTGCTCGTGGAGGTTTTCAGTTTTCCTCCTGGTCATCAAAGTCTTCTGTCACTGCACCTCCCATGAGGCTACTAGTTCTAGAATTAACAGTTATCGTATATTAGGAAATGAGATACATTTTATTTTTTTTTTAATTTTTTTTTTAACGTTTATTTCTGAGACAGAGAGAGACAGAGCATGAATGGGGGAAGGGCAGAGAGAGAGGGAGACACAGAATCAGAAGCAGGTTCCAGACTCTGAGCTGTCAGCACAGTCTGACGTGGGGCTCGAACTCACAAACTGTGAGATCATGACCTGAGCCAAAGTCCAACCGACTGAGCCACCCAGGCACCCCAAGGAAATGAGATACATTTTAAAGTGGCAGATTTCCTTTTACCACGTGGTATTTATTTTTTAAAAATTTTTTGTAGCATTTTATTTATTTTTAAGACAGAGACAGAGCATGAGTGGGTATGGGGCAGAGAGAGAGGGAGACACAGAATCTGAAGCAGACTCCAGGCTCTGAGCTGTCAGCACAGAGCCCAACACGGGGCTCGAACTCACGAACTGTGAGATCATGACCTGAGCCGAAGTCAGACGCTCAACCGGCTGAGCCACCCAGGCACCCCCCGCCATGTGGTATTGATTTTTAACTTACATTTGGGTCACAGACTGCTTTGAAAATGTAAGGACATGCTATGGCTCATTCCTGGAAAATGCAGCTAGCCGTAAAGTTTTGCGTATCATTTCAGGGGGTTTATAGGTTATTCTCTTGTGTCCCCCAACCTCTGGTTAAGAACTCTGCTATTTTTAGAAGTACTGTAATTTTATCAGGAATAAATCTAGAGATCCTATTTTAAGCTTTGCTGCTTTCAGAAAATTTTACCCAAATGATATAACCCCCATTTATCCATTTAGTACTATTAAATTCAATTACTAAGTGTGTGTGTTTTTACTTTGGGCTCTGTTGTCCACTATTTACTGACCTAATAGTCTCACTTAAGTTCAAAATGCTCTTGAGTAGGTGCCAAACATACATTTTTACAGCCTTCTTCCAGCAAAATGAACTTCAACTACTCTATGTTACAATTCTATTATGGTCAACTCAAGAAGAACATTCATACTCATGTATTCTCTTAAGATTATATATTCTAGAAATAAATGAATTTTGGATATCTTTTTATTACCGTAAGATTTGCAATATTATGATTGGCTTCTCTTTGCCCAGAAAATGAACATACTTTTCAATAAAGCCAAGTTCTTCATATCCAGTTTAAGTTGCAGCCTTTCAAGGCTTTTGTATAATTGTCCCCATTATCTGCAAACGGAAGTATTCTGAACAAATAGATTAGTAGTTCTCAAACTTTAGCATGTCAGAATCACCTGGAGTTTGCTAGGACCCAAGACTTTGCCTTTCTTACAACTTTCCAGAACTTGTAAGAAATATATTATACAAGTGTGCTTTTTATTGGGGGCTGTTACATGGTAACTAATGTGCCTAGATAGCATATTCGTTTTCATGATATTAAAATTCATAGTCAAAATGAACTTGCTTTCTCCCTGCTCATCTCAAATAGGAGGGACCATTCAGACTTCTCTAGTTGTAGAGGGAGACCTAGATTTAATAGTTTAAATTGGATTATTAAACTATTTTGTATAGCTTGCCATTGGATGGGCCAAGTGTTTAAGGTAGAGTGATACTCACATGTGGCAACCTGGTGCATGACAAATAAGGTTCTTAAGTTGGACTACAATGTTGACCAGTAGTAGGTTTCTTTGAGAAAATGACATCGCTACTCTTTGTAAGATATGCACATTATAATAATGGCAGATCTTTGCAGTAGGTGCCAGTCATAATTTTAAATCCTTTCTATGCAGTATATCATTTAATCTTTATACAAACTTGGAAGAAATTTACTCTTAATTATCCTCTTACAAAATGAGTATTAGAGCTTTGAGGGACGAAATAATTGATTCTAATTTATGAACTCGGGGATCAAAGCTAGGTCTGTCTGATCCTGTAGCCCATGTATGTAGCCATGGCCCTGTGCTTAATTATATTTACAGCACACTCTTCCCTGAAGTGAGCATTTTGTACAGATATCATCATTGTTTCTGGGAACTTAAAATCTCAGACAGAAAATAGCATAAAAGTGCTAGTATTCTCTATTGTCATGATCCCGTTAGCCCTTAGTGAGAACAGCTTATTTCCTTATGGCTGGGTAAATATTTGATTCACTCATAACTCACCTGGTGGTCCTCCTTGTGTCATTTTTATACAAGGGTATTTGCTAGAAGATTTGGTTGATGACTGGGGAGTGGATAAAGTTAACTATCTCATGATTAGCTTCATTAGTAACTTGCTTTAATCCAGGAGTTCTTTTTTTTTTTTTTTTTAATTTTTTTTAACGTTTATTTATTTTTGAGACAGAGAGAGACAGAGCATGAACGGGGGAGGGTCAGAGAGAGGGAGACACAGAATCTGAAACAGGCTCCAGGCTCTGAGCTGTCAGCACAGAGCCCGACGCAGGGCTCGAACTCACGGACCGCGAGATCATGACCTGAGCCGGTCAGCCGCTTAACCGACTGAGCCACCCAGGCGCCCCTAGTCCAGGAGTTCTTAACGTATCTCAGTGAGTTTGAATTTTGTGAAATTATATTCAGAATTCTGTGTCTGAAGTCATGCATTTTTGTGATGAGTCCATAGCTTTTTTTTAGCCTCTCATAGGGTCTCTGACATCTGTTATCGTTGGCCACATAATATATAGAACGCATCAGGTCTTCTAATAGCTCAGGGGTTCAGACACCAAAGAAAGATGATATTGGCACAGATTACAGTGAACGACACTAACCAAAAGGTATTTTTCCTGCAGGAAATGCAAGAGAAACTTCAGAATTTTGCCCAGTTACCTGCCCACCGTGTCACTGACTCCTGCATAGTGGCGCTCCTCTCTCATGGCGTGGAGGGAGGCATCTACGGTGTGGATGGCAAACTGCTTCAGGTGTGTGTCATCTCGTGTCCGACAGCTGTCCAAGCTCGGTGACTTCCCCTCCTGCCTAGCCATCTCTCCTGTAACGGCTGCTGTGGCCAATACAGGACTCAGAAGGCCCTGCGGACTACTTAACCTCCCTTCTCTTTCCTTCCTTTCTGGCAGCTTCAAGAGGTTTTTCGGCTCTTTGACAACGCTAGTTGCCCAAACCTACAGAACAAGCCGAAAATGTTCTTCATCCAGGCCTGCCGTGGAGGTGAGTGCCCTGGCAGACCAGCACCCGGGTGGTGGCTCCTGGGCAGCCTCCCACCAGCTCTCACTTTCCTGTTTGCTCCTCTCAGGTGCTATCGGATCCCTTGGGCACCTCCTTCTGTTCACTGCTGCCACCGCCTCTCTTGCTCTGTAAGTGTCTCCCGATGCATGGGGTGTGCTGGGACTTGGGCAGCCCATGGCTCTCAGGTTGGTCAGCTCTCTGTGCACCACCATACCCTCTTCTCAAGACTCTTTCTCAGTGCCTTGCCTTCCTTCGTGAGAACTCTGTCACCTCTGCACTATTAACTCTGCTGCGCTTTCTTTTGTTACTCACTGCAGTTGAGGCACTTCTGTCTGTCTCTTCTGTCTCTCTTTCACTTCCTCTTTTCCTTCCTGCATCCCTCTTCCCCTCTCGTCTTTTCACCTGCGCTCCATCGTTGCCTCTTCATCATCCTTGTACCGGGCAGGGTTGCAGTGCAGAAGCCCCAGGTCGGGCTTTGTCTCTTACTTGTCCCTGAGACACTTCTGTCCCTCTTCTTTCTCGCCTGCAGCCAGGACTCCAGGACTAGGCTCCGAAGACATGCAGGCATACTCTTCATCCTGGAGGGCAACTCTAACTTTGGAGTCACATTTTGACTTTACCACTGACCAGTTCTGTCAAGTTAGAGAAGTTACTTGATGTCTCTCCACCTTAGTTTCCTGCATACAAAATGTAGATAATGATCAGACCTACTTCGTAAGGTTGTTGTGATCATTGAATAGAATCATACACTTGAAGGGCTTACTTAGCACAGGACCTGGCTCATAGTAAATCCACAGAAAATGCCAGCCATGACCATTATTACATGGTTAGTGGCCTCAAGGGGCTTATAGTTTGGCTTAAAGGTCACTTTGTCCTAACATACAAATAATTTTTTTTATCTGTTGTGTATTCAACAGATGTAAATGGTTAATACTGTTAATAATGTCATTATATCACCAAAGGAGATAATCTTATTAAGGTTCTACAACGTGACTACACTAGGCACTGTCACAAAGGCAAAAGAAAATGTGTGGGCTCTCTAACTGCTCCTCTTTAAAAAAAAAGAAGAAAAAATGTGGTGTCTCTCTAAATAGCCTACCGATGACTAGAAAGAGAAAGCAAATGTACATGAAGTAGCTTGAGAATAATTCAGAGGCCTCAAGCAAGGGTGAAATTAGTGAGATGCAAACCATATGTGTGAAGGAGTAAGCAGTAGGGAATAGATCGTTTTAAGTTGGCTTAGTTTGAACACATTTGGTAGAGACTTAATTTAGTAAGGCTTAATTTGGACCCAAAATGATAAAATCTGCATAGGTGTGGAGTAGTAAATAGGGGCTTCCAGACGAAACAGGAATACAAGACCACAAGCACACCAGGACTAAAAAAGGACAGCCCCCACTCTTCCCCAGATGTTGTGCTGGGCTGGAAGTCTGCCCGGATCTGATTTAGAGACTGGGTATCTATGTGGGTGTGTAGTAAGATAAGGTAGGCCACTGATGATAAATCTTTAGTCAAACAGATTTTGGACTTCAGCAGATCATTGTGTGGAGCTGTTGGTAGCTTAAATAATGTGATGAATTCTTTTCCAGGACGATTACCGTGCTAGGGAACTGCACTGAGGAAAGAGTATGTGAGGACAGGAACTTAGTGTCTGTTCAGCTGGATGCCCAGCCCCAGAGCACTGCCTGATATATGGTAGTACTTAATAAATATTGAATGAAGGGATGAAAATTAATCTCCTTAAAAAAATAGCAATAATACAGAAAACAGATGGGATATTGTGTTATTGGAAGAAGCAGTAACACTTATTGATTAATAGATCTGAGACACCAAGGGAGGAAAGAAGCTTCTTTTTTCTTGAGGGAACACATTTAGCTTGGCCTATTTCCTTTAGGAGGTATTACTGGCAAAGTGAAATGAAGATACTCGTGATCATTTTCTCCTCCTATATTCAGAGATCTGTGTACAGGATCAGAGCTGGATAGGGAGAAATTGCTCTTTCCTAGGGTAATCCGAACCTTCTCTCTCAGAGTAAATCCTTCAAGAGATGACCTTTGAAGATTTGAGCTCACCTGTCTTCTCCTGCACTTAGTTCGTGTAATTGATGTCTGTGAAATTACTCTCCCTTCCCCAGTTGACCGGCTCCCAAAGTGGAATGTGAGCTCCATAAGGGCAGGAGACTCTCCTTCACTACATCCCTAGGGCTTAATGCAAAGCAGTACCTGGCACATGGCAGTTGTTCGATAACTGTTTGTGGGATCAGTGAATTTTGGTCATTTCACCATAGTTCTTCAAGCTTCACTTGCCTTTTAGGCTCTTGAGTGTTGCATGGAACAGAAAGTACTGGAAAGGAGCATACTCTCTTAGCTTAAGTGTGTTGAGCTGGGTGTCCTCGGTCTCTGTCTCTGCTACTGACCTCACCCCACCCTCCTCCAAAATAAAAGTGCAACATCCAAATAAGACTATGTCTGGGCACAGAGGAGGCCTGCATCAGGAGGTTGGATATACTCAGGGTATGTTGAGGAACTGGTAAAATTGAATAATGGTGTTCTTTTTCAATTATCTAGAAGAAAATAGTCAAATTACCGCAATTTTAAGTTTTTCCTTTTATAAATTTCTCTCAGATCTTGGATACCTGCTACAATTTGGCTTATGAAATTAAAAATACCAAAATACCTTGGAAACTGAGCATGTTCAGTTTCATAACATAGATTTGAGGTGGTTTTTACATAGCCTACATGTAGTCATATTGATTTATTAACTTGTTTTTTTGATACAAAGCTGCATTATCAGTATTTGTGTTTTGCAATAAAAAGCACTGTGACTGGCAGGTGCATTGCTAATTGAACAAGTAAATCATGGGCATATGATTTTTAGTTCTGTTTACAAGGAGTATTTGATCAGCACTCTGTGATTTACACAGCACGGATGGAGCTCAGACCCTGTACCTTGCATATGTGCAGATACTTGAGCGTGGTGCCGGGCCTCTGGGTGCTCCCCCGAGGAATGGACGCGTGCTGGGGCAGGGATGGGAGTAATGGTTTTGTTGTTTTGTTTTTTAATTTCAGCAGCCAGAAGTCGGAGGCAACAGCTGGAAATGGCTCTTCCCAGTCAAGGCCATAGGGAACTTTGGCTTGCCTGTGGCAGGCCCCAGAGCAATGGGAGGAAATAACATGTTTGTCCGTCCTGTCTGCCGTTGCTACAGATGAAACAGATCGTGGGGTTGACCAGCAAGACGGAAAGAACCGCGCGGGGTCCTCCGAGTGCGAGGAGAGCGATGACAGCAAGGAGTTGCTGAAGACTCGACTGCCCACGCGCTCGGACATGATCTGCGGCTATGCCTGCCTCAGAGGTATCCTGAACCCCCAGCCACAGTCCGAGGCTGCACCCTCTTAGACATGCTCTTTCGCGTGCTGGGCTCTCTGACTGGGGAGGGTACAGGGTACCACGGAAGTCTACTTTGGGACACCCAGCTGCGTGAGGTGTCCCGTGACCTCCGCAGTGTGGTTAATACCATCCCGGTTGCAGGCACTGCTGCCATGCGGAACACCAAGCGGGGCTCCTGGTACATTGAGGCCCTCACTCAAGTGTTCTCTGAGAGGGCTTGTGACACGCACGTGGCCGACATGCTTGTTACGGTGAGTAGCCTCTGCGCCGTGTTCCCCCTTCCTCCTCGTCCTCCCTTGCACCATCCTTCATAGCGTCCCTACCCTTCCTCTTGTGCAAACCCCAGATTCTCAGACTCTGGATTACTGGTTCCTGTCTTTCCAGGTGAACGCACTTATCAAGGAGCGTGAAGGCTATGCCCCCGGCACAGAGTTCCACCGGTGCAAGGAGATGTCTGAGTACTGTAGCACCCTGTGCCGGCACCTCTACCTGTTCCCGGGACACCCTCCCACGTGAGGCCATCCTTGTCATGAGGCCATCCTTGTCGGCATGGAGGCCACCGGGCCTTTTCTCTTCGGACGCACGGTTTCTGTTCCCCCTCAGGGATTGGGAATCTCCCAGGCTTGTGGCACACCACGCCCCTCATCGGCTCCTCCCTGTCTTCTAGCTCCAGGGACCATAGGCCAGCGGTCTTGCTGAAGCTCCCTTCATGTAGAGCGGGCTCTGGCTGGCCTGGCTGCCGGGAGTGTCTGGCTACTGTAGAGGCGCCTGGCGGATGATGTTGTGAACACAGGGTCTTGATGGGGAGAGGGCACGTGGGTTGCCTCGCTGCTGGTGTTTGGTTCCCGCCCTCAGGGCTTTTACAGACAGCACTTTGGTAATTGCTTTTATTAGTTGTTTTTATTAGTTAAGATGTTTCAGAGGCCATCTCCTGTCTTGTCTTTCTTTCATATCCCAACCCCGTTTCTCTCCGCCTGAGAGTTTGGATTCAACAGAGGCATTTTTCATTTAGCCTCAAGAGGGCAGGTGGGACTAAACGCACACTGTGCCACTGTGTGTGTGGTTGTGACTTGTGCGCCCCTTGCGGCACCACGGGGCCACCCAGTGGAAGGCCCGTGTTCTCCACTGTTGGCTCCCTGAGGCTCAAGGAACCCAGCCTCTTGGCAAAGGCTACAGCTTGGATGCCGTGTACCTAGAACTCGTTGATCTTTGCCCAGGGAGGTTCCAAAGATCTTTTAATCGGTTATTCTCTCTCTCTCAGCTTTTTTACTGAAATGAGCCTCGCGGAGAATGTTAGCAGAGGCAGATAAGAGTGGTATGCTTCCTCATACTCCATAACCTGTCCCCTTATCAACTTTTTCTTCCTCTGAAATGTCCCTTTTAAAAAGCGTCCTAGTTGTTATCTCCCTACTTCCTGTTTCTCCCCTTTTCTCCTCTCTTCCTTTCATGGCTGCCACCAAATCTGTCTAAAATACTACTTAATTGGATCATTTGGCTGCTCAAGGATGTCATGTAGTAGTTTGTTCCTGCTTTCTGTTTCAGTATCAAATCCCCTTTTGATTTTATATGGCCTGTTTCCCTTGCCATATGTCTCCATTTTAGAGAGACTGTTGTTACATGCGTTGTTTATTATGTGTGCCATATGAAGCTTCCCTGTTCTTCAAGGCCTCTTCTTGTACTTCCATTCTTGCCCCCTCCAATCTAATCTCTATATGGCAGATTTTCGTTTGGGGTCTTTATAAATCTGATCAGGTCACTCTCCTGCTCGAATTTCTGTTACACCTCAAGTAATGTCCAAACTCCTAACTTTGGCCTGCAGGGCTCCAACAACCCCAACCCCCCCCCCCCGGCTTGGACCTCACAAAATGCTGATTTCCCTCTAAGTGACAGCCCAGCCCCTTCCTCAGTTTCTCAAACATTCTGAGCTCTTTCCCTGCCCTGGACCATCGCAGACACTCTTCTGGGGTCTCCTGAGCTCCACTCCTCTCAAGTCGTGGCCTAAATGCCACCTTCCCAAGACCTTTCTATCTCTAAATAATCTTCCATGTTTCCTTATTACTATATCCTGTTTAATCCCCTCATTGCACTTAGCACAATTTATAATTACGTGTTTGCTTGCTTCACTTCATTTCTGTCTCCCCAACTAGGTCATAAGCTCCCTGAGGGTGGAAACCTTGTCTCTTTTGTTCTCCAGTATGTACCCAGTGGCTGGCACAGGATAGGTCTTCAATAAATGTTTTGGGACAAAATTTCCCTTTAAAATATACACAAGTTTAGTATTTATACTCTAGATTTTTCCGTGTGTTTTGTTCACTGATACTGTTGGCTCTTGAAGACAGATGCCCTCTATCTCCTGTGGTACCTGGCACAGTGCCCAGCCTGTAGTAGTTCAGGTGCTCAATAAATACCTGTTCGGTGAGCCAGGTGGTTTGGAGACTTGTTGCAGAGTTCTACCCTTGGGTCGAAATATGGAAGTATTCGGGTGATAGAACCTTTCCACTTCCCACTGCCGGGATTTTATATGCCTTCAGGTGCCAAATAAACGCTCATATTTATTACTGATGTATGCCAACATCTCTGTTTCCACAGATAATCTTCTAAAGCCCACGTATTCTCATTTCCTTAGCCCCTTACAGCATTCCTCACCACCTTACGAGCTGGACACAGAGCCGAGCACCTTTGTTACTCTGCTGCATGATCTTTATTACATACGCAGATGTGGGCCCATCTGAGTTGTCTTGGCCACAGGCAACTGCCCAAAATGTAGTGGCACTGGGATTTCTTATTGTCAGATGAGACCAAAGAGTCATTAGCAAGCATTGTTGCTTCTGGATTATGTAGATTATGGGATGAAAGCTGGAGAAAGAGATTGGACTGGAATAGGAGGATGGTCACGATTATAGAATTTACATGGTCCCAAGTTGGATTTAAGGCTTTGTAGCACGGACACGGATTTTAAGAGAATTCAGGGCAGCGTGAAGGAGATCTAAGCACTGGGCTCTGTAGGTTAGAAAATCCTTGGGGCGCAGTGTATCTAAAGTGTGTGCCTGGAAAGGCAAGTGTGCGAGTGCATATGGGCCCAATGAGAGATGAGAGATTCCGCAGGAACCTCGTGGTGGGAGGCATCAGTGGGACCTGGGGGGAAGTGGTGAGGGATATGGAGGGGAAAGAGCAAAAAGAGTTGAGCTGAAGCACCTCACCAGGGGGAGGGCGGGAGTTGGCTGAACAACAGGGAAGGGCATGAAAAGCCTGCTGACCCTGGTTGGCTGCATCCCAAGGGAAAAGGGGCCATCCTCAAGAGAGGAAGGGATACAAAGTTTCAGAGAGGCTAGGAAATTACTGGAACAGTGGGAGTAAGCAAAGTACCCATTTTCAGCAGGGGAGAGCTTCTTTGTGGGGGTGCTAGTTTGGGAATTACAGCGCAGTAGTGAGGTTTCTGACCTGGATTGCATGTCCTTCCCGCCCCGCCCTTGAATGAGTATCAGGTTGAATTTCACAGCTCCCCTCCCTTCCCCCCTGCTTACCTCTGCCAGGGATTCTCTGCTAAAATTATCCCCTCCCTGAGCTGGGGGCTGCCCCTCTCTGCAGCTCTCCTCCATCCAGCTTCCTCTTAAGGGGGAAGAGGAAATTGGGCCATGAGAGCAGAGTCGTGATATTAGGGGAGGGCAGGGCAGGCGCCTGGACCGAAGAGGGAGACAGGAACACGTGCACCTTCACAGGCCACCCTCCCTGCGGGCGCATGAGCTGGTCATTTTCCACTTGTTTTCTCAGATGGGGAAAATGAGGCTCAGACTTCAAATAACACAAAAAAGGGAAGAAACGTAGCTTGAAGGCCATGAAGTCTACAATTAAATAGATTTTGAATGCTGGCTCAGCCTTTTGAGGTATTGGAGACCTTGGCTAAGTTACCTAGCCTCCTGGAACCTCGGTTTCCCTTAGCTGAAAATGAAAAGTGTTCTCCCTTAAAAGGTCCCCATGAGGATTGAGTATGATGTGTGGTGACACAGTATTAATGCATTACAAATGCTTGAGAATTGTGAACTCTGGCAGAATGAGCTTCAGTTCAATAATATGCATTCATATTCAGTGCTTGCTATGAGGGCAAACACTAGAAGTTTTTTGCATGCATTCTCTTATTACCATAACCCTCTAAGTTACTGCCTTTCTAAAGAAACTGAGGTCAGGATGTGAAACAAAAGGTTAGCTTTAATGTATGCTCTTAACTAACAATATGACTTCTGTGACTTCCTAGCATGAGATTTTTTTTTTTCCTCTTTACTTTTTTGGGTTATAGATTTTTCCCACTGGGCTGGGAAAATAAGCCTGAGACCAGAGACTATCCCATCTTTGCATATTTAGGTAGAGAATAGATAACAAGTGTATCATATTTGAGAAACCAGAAGGGAAAGAGACCTCTCCAGTGCTATCAGGAAGGCCTCATGCAGGCCTTGGAAGGGACCAAGTATTTGTAAAGATCTGGGGGGGTGGGGTCCAATGGGGAGTAGAGAAGCTACTACTACCAGGGAGTACAATTAGAAGGTGTGTGCGGTTTGGGGGGGTGGGACGCAGAGTTAACAGTTGCCTAGGTGAAACAAAAGCATGTGGTCATGGGTTTGATGCTAGACTAGATGTGCAGAGGGAAAGTGATGTCTGGAGGCTGTTAAAGACAATGTAATGGTGCATTGTCCAGCGGGCTGGGGGGCTGGATTTGAAGAGATCTGAAAACAAGGGTGTAACCCAGAGAGAAAGTTCATGCTTCAGTTGATGGGAAGCTGTTGGGTGAGGGGGCGGGCAGTGGCTCGTTCACACCCACCTGTACTCTAACACACACTGTCCCTGCACATGTGTCCCATATGGTCATTTTTGGCAACCTCCCTTCAAATAGCAATTCCATAAGCCTATAGGTTTTACTTTTTAGTATCGTAGACCCCAAGAAAATCTCTTCAAGGGGCACCTGGGTGGCTCAGTTGGTTAAGCATCCGACTTCAGCTCGGGTCATGATATCCCGGTACGTGGGTTTGAGCCCTGCATCAGGCTCTACACTGATGGTGCAGAGCCTGTGTGGGATTCTCTCTGTCCGTCTCTCTGCCCCTCCTCCACTCACTGTCTCTTTCTCAAAAACAAAAAAATAAGCTTAAAAAAATATATTCAAAACCCCAGAATGATTCATTCCTTACACAATATACATACCTTCTAGAATGCGTGCATGCTTATAAATTTGTTTCCAGATTGTGGAGCTTTTCACAGAACTCCCCAGAAACCCATCTTCCAAATAAGAACCCAAGCATTGTACCTATGGGTAGGGGGTGGTCATAGTTTACATGTTCTTTTCTCCGTTTTAAAGACTTTAGTTAAGTACTCTCTACAGTCAGCATGGGGCTTGACCTTACAACCCCAAATCAAGAGGTGCACACTCCCCCAACCAAGCCATCCAGGCACCCTGACATTTTATTTTCTTGTTCTCTTAAAGATGGCAACCCATGAGATATTAACAATTTCCGATGTCAGACTCAAGTTACTCACAAATCCCTGCCCTCAGCGTTAGCAGCAGTAGGTTGCCTTGACTCTCCCAGTTTCAGAATCTGGTTTTTCTACTTCACAAGCTGGTGTTTCTACTTGGCTTGGTGGAGTGTGGATTTTCCCAGTCCCACTGATCTCTCTGCCTTCAAATCCTGGAATCTATAACCAGGTCCTGATTTTCTAAGGAAGCATGAAGAAACAGTAATTGTGTTAGATACTTGTTTGTCAGGATTATTGAGTGTCTATAGAAACTGGCTACATTCAGGAGAGCCCTTCTCAAGCGTGACGACGTTTTCTGTTTCTAAAGTTCCCCCCTCCCCCAAAGAACCTATTTTGACTTTGGCACTCTATTCTTTCACCTTACACCAAATCATTAGATCTCTTTCCTTACGTTCTGCCTGCAGAGAAGGCATCTGTCAGCCTTCAGGCCCCCACACCAGCACACATTTGTAATCATTGGCGGTGGATTATAAGCCTTCGAGCTCATAGGGTTGGTGTTAGAAAACGTGCTTTTAATGGCATCCACCTCCCCTGCTTTGGACAGTGCCATTTAGCCGAGGTCAAGGTTTAATTGCAGAGCAAGTGATTGGTGTCTGTACCCTGCAGTCCCTGAACTTGGAATACCCTGGGGCGGACCCCACTTGGTGACAAATTCTAAACTATGCATTGGCTCATGTTTGTAACTTTTCTTCTATAGTGAGGAGTTCACAGGGGAAGGAATGTCCTAGGAAACTTGGCTTAAAAAAAAAAAAAAAAAAGACACCAGATAGGGTAGTTGGGCCTTGGCCAAAACTTATTTATTGACCCGAAAAGGAGGAGTAGCAGGGAACTTCCCCGTCATCCTTTTTGTTTGTTGGGCTCATGATGAGAGACACTCCCTTCCCCCCCCACCCACCCCATGCCCCTGACCCACTTCTCCTTCTCCCGTGTTATCTAACCTGCCCTGACAGACCTAGGCAGGTGCTCCATAGTCTACATGGAGGCTTCGTTCCTCCCCGAGAGTCCAGGCTTCTGGTGTGACTGACATATCTGTCTGGGAAGTGGGAGAAAGGCCAGAACCCAAGGCTGTTACCCCTGCTTCCCACACCCAGTGGGTAATAAGAGTGGCGTCAAGGGGATGACGCCAAAGCATTATTAGTGGCCTCTGGCAGATAGAAATAGCAAAGCTGGAGGGGCAACCTGAAAACTGGCCGGGATGGGAGAGTTGGCCCCACAGATGAAGACTCAATCTTGGGAAGATACTGAGCTGGGAGCAACTGGACAGGGAAAGATGGCAGAGAGGCACCAGTTACTCCCTCAGGTGAGTTATCCTCCAGATCCCTCCGTCTAGCACCCACCCCTCACCTTTCCTCGGGGAAGTGAGGGCAGGACACCCTAAGGGTGCAGATCCGGTGCCCCCGGGAACACACAGGTCTGAGTGTGCAGAGCCCCTCTCCATGCTGGTCTGGGCGATGTTTATAGGGGGCCCAGTGGCTTGGGGCTGGAAGCCTCCTTGTGACTATGGAGGGGACAGGGCTGCTGGCCCCCGCTGAGGGAATTCCCTGCGGGCTGTCCCTCAGGTTCTTGTCCCAACCCCTCCCCCGCACCCCTCTCACACCTGCTTCGACCCCAAGCAGATCAGATGTGGCAATGGGGGGGGTCATGTGACGGAGAGATGGCTATAAATAGCTGGGGGTGGGCATGCTGCCCCAGACGCCTTGGGGACAGGCAAGAGGACGGGCTTAAGGAGCTGTACGGGGGGAGGCCCCGGGGCGAGCAGGCCAAGGCCTGGCCCAGGGAAGGAACATGGAGCGGTCGGAGTCCCAGCGGCGTGGGGGGGAGCAAAGCTGGTGGGGTAGTGCCCCCCAGTACCAGTATATGCCTTTTGAGCACTGCACCAGCTACGGACTACCCTCCGAAAATGGGGCCCTTCAGCACAGGCTCCGGAGGGACGCAGGCCCCCGTCCCAACACCCGCCCCACACAGGTAAAGTCCAAGGGGGAGGGGGTGGTGGAATCCGGGGGACAGTTGTGTGACGGCTGGGGGTGGGTGAATGAGGAATCAGGTGAAAGCAGGAGAAGTGTTGTGTTAACTTTAAAAAGTACATGGTGATGTGTTCAAAATACGAAAATCCTTCAAAGGGCTGAGCTCAGCTAAGCGTGCGTTTATAGAGATCCCATCCCCTTTTTTTATATAACCCTGACTAACAGGACACCCGAATCCTAGGGAGGAAAGGCATAGCCACACAGGCTTGACTAGCCCGTGCTTACATAACCTGCCCAGAGTGGTTGGCGTGGGAGCCCACACCTCTGTGTGAAGCTGCCTCTTACTCCCTCACCCCCACGCAGACACCACCAGCTCTCTCCCTGCTGACCCTCTGCAGTGCGCGCACAAATAAACGCTTCTGCACAAGGCAGAGGAAAGGTGCTGGGGTAAGTGGAGAAAACGAACTGGATTGCAGATCAGTGATCAAAGGTACACCAGGGTCAAAATGAGCAGAAGAACCGCAGCCTAACTTTTGGGTGGGAAGGTCGATCAGGTAGGAGTCCATCAGGTTGTAGGCGCCCCGCCCCGGGGAGGTAGAGGTGTGCATTCCTAGTGAGCTCACTGCGGGCATCTGGATGGGTGGGCTGTGGACATCTAGCACGGAAAAGGGGACTGACGGCACAACTATGAAGGAAAGCCTGCGAGGTTGCCGCAGATAAACAAGCAGGTGATCCGTGAGGAAATGTGTGTGCACGTGTTTTAGCTAAAGATGGCAGGGAGGGGTGGGTGATGAGGGGATGCAGACAGGGCAGGGAACCAAGGGGTGGCTGTGCAGGTAATGTCAGCACTGGGGGACGGGAGGATCCACGCAGCAGTCCGCATCATCCCGGAGATGGAGATGGTTACTAAGGGCACCCCTGGGGAATCAGTGGGGGTGGGGACACAAAGTCAGGAGAGATGGGAATGGTGAGTGCGGGGAGAGGGGCTTCCCGGAGAAGGTGGGGCCTGGCCTGGCCTTGCAACACCAGACGGGATTGGACAGAAAGGCCCCTCCTCAGGGCCCTGCTCCTCTCACCGGTCACCACATGCCTCGGTGGGGCGAGTGAAATGCCGTCAAGGCGCAGCGACAAAGTAGCAGGAAGCTTCGTGATGGAGAAGAATGGTAAATTAATTTCAGAAGTAGAGCTGGCCTGAAAGTAAAGAAGAGAGGTTTGGACTTAAGTTTTTCTTTGTTTCATTTTTATTATGGAACATTCCAAACTTAAAAAATAGACCCATGTAATGAACCCCCAAATGCCCCTTACCCAGCTTTCACCAATCACCGATATTGTGTCTACACTGCTTCACCTCTCCTTCCCATTCCCAGCCTCACCCCTATACACCCGTGAATCCCAGCACCCCCCTCACACTTGAGCTGTCCCTCCCTTCCCCCAGCTCTGCTCTGATGCGGTGCCTCGCCCTGAAACACCCGGCACAGATTTGGCTCTCTCAGGTGTTTCCCAGCCAGGGTTTGGTCTGCAGCAACCCCTTCCTCACCTCCACACCCCCTTCCTTGCCTCCACCAGCCTGGGGCCCCAGACAGCTGAAACAGCAGGTGGAGGAACATGCACTGATCCACAGGGGGAGTGTCTGCTCTCTGGGGCCAGGTAGCGCAGGGAGGGACACACTGTCTCGCTCAGTCACCCACCTCATCCCAGAAGACAGAACAGCCATGAGCTGGGCAAAGAGTGTGCTCCTGTCCAGAACTGGGGCGTAAACTCTGCTGCTCATATTGTGAAATCAGATCTCTCCCACCCAGGCTCTCCCAGAACCGGCAACACGACCTGGCCTGACCCTGGCCCCAGAGGACGGAGCTAGTGAAGGGGGGGAGGACAGACCAAAAGCAGTGAGAGCCCTTGCTCCCCCGGCCCCAAACACACGTGTTCTCCATGGGGATGAGAGCAGAGGGCTCCCAGATCTGAGGGGCGCCGCTCTGTCCTCTCCCAGTAGTGTGAGCGTCTAGTAATCCTGCCATGGGAAGTCCCTTACCAGGACTGCTTCCTGATTGTGCACATGAGCACAGGGAGGTGAGGCGGGTGGGCTTCCTCTGAACTTGAGAGAGCATCTGAGGGGCCTCAAGAGAGGCCAGACACACCAAGGCAAAGAGAAACCAAGAGTCCCCTGCTAGTCTGTCCTTGCTGGTCCACGTCAGGATTCCTAGGAGGGAGGCCAGGCAGAGAAGGGGGGTCTGGGATAGTAGGGAGAGGCTGACACACAGTAAGCTGGGTCACACATAAAACACCTGATTGACACGGATCCCCCGTCTTAGCAGAGTTCCTGTGTCTCCACTTTAGAGTAGAAGCTGGCCTCCTTGCCATCCATCAAGATGAGGACAGAGGTGGGGTGAGGATGGGTACAGGGGTAAAGGCGTCCAGAGTGGGAGTGTGTAGATGGAGCATTGAGGGCAGGGACCACCACAAAGTGACCCTACGTGAGGCTCTCAACGCCCAGGAATTTAAAAAGCGGTTTGTTTCCTCTGTGGGTCTGGGTGCTTCCCTCCGTCTATTCCTTCGGACTCCAAAAAAACAGACGTTTTCCATTCCCCCTGTGTCCAGATTTATGGCCATCACAAACAGCAGCCCCCGCACAAGGAGCAGGGCATGGGGATGCCCCCGAAGACGGGCTCCAGTGACAGCCTGGACAGCAAGGATGAGGATCACTCTTCTAAATGTCAAGGTGATGGGGACTGAGGAATAAAGGGATCTGGACTGGAAGGAGGCGCAGGGATTAGGAGAACTGGGACATCCCCACCGCCTGTAGCTCACTCTCCGCCCTCCCCTCACCCACACCCAAGCCCCCCTCCAAGCAGTAGGGAAAGGCATCTCTCTCTGCCTCCTCTCACCCTGCCTGGCTCCCTCCTCTCCCTCCCAGCCACTCCCAGGAAAGGAGAGTTAGAAAGAACTCAGGTATCCCATGGGCAAACCCAGTGAATGAGGTGCAGCGATAGACAAGACCCCAGGGGCCCAGCTCCTCTGCTCCTGTCCTCAGTCACAGCCCAGAGCAGTGACCGGTTAGCTGCTCTTTTTGTCTTTCCCTCTTCCCAGACTGTATGCGCCGCCTGGGACACGTGGTAAGAAGGAAATTAGGAGAAGACTGGATCTTTCTGGTGCTCCTGGGACTGCTTATGGCTCTGGTCAGCTGGAGCATGGATTATGTCAGTGCCAAAAGCCTTCAGGGTAGGTTTAACCTGGTCCTTTACCCTCAGCCTCTCTTCGCACAGCCGTTCCTAGAGTTTCTAGAGTTCCTGCCTGGGATAAGCTTGGGGGAGGGGGGGCGCTGCACAGAGGAGGTCTGGCCCAGGAGAAGACCAGACCCGGACCCAGATGCACTTCTGCCCCTTCAGCTGCTGCCATACAACCTGTGGGTGCCCCTCTAATAGG
The DNA here is from genome assembly GCF_027475565.1 of Acinonyx jubatus. Lineage (NCBI taxonomy): Eukaryota > Metazoa > Chordata > Mammalia > Carnivora > Felidae > Acinonyx > Acinonyx jubatus. The sequence continues at coordinate 12,005,049 of NC_069383.1, read as the reverse complement.
GTGACCAGCTCATCCCCATTTCCCCAGGGCTTTTCTGGTTTGGGCACTGACCACCCTGAGTCCCAGGCACCCTCCCCCCACCCCAGGTTCTGGGCAAACTGGGGCAGCCTGCAGTCCCAGCACTCAGAAGTGGGGTTCGCAGACTCTACCTCCTACAAGTGGTGGGAACTTGACAGGTCACGGCACCTCCCACAACTCGGGCTCCCTTGTGTCCAGTGAGAACAATACCGTGTGGTGAGGTCAGACGGGATGGCCAGGCCGTGAGGACGCTCCTTGCACACTGTGATGTGCTGCGCCATGGGGGTGCGGTGACATCCCGCCACGCTGGGACTGAGCTCAGGCACGTGTCTCTGCAGCCTACAAGTGGACCTATTACCAGATGCAGCCCAGCCTGCCTCTGCAGTACCTGGTCTGGATCACCTTCCCGCTAACTCTCATCCTCTTCAGCGCCCTCTTTTGCCACCTCATCTCTCCCCAGGCCGTTGGTGAGAACCTCCCACCCCCCCATCCGCTCACCACCCTACCCCTGTCGTGTCATCAGTGTTATCTCTTTAGCCTGTAGACCCTTCCAGTGCCCTTCCTCCCTCGCTCAGCCCCTCAACCCGACTGACGGCCCTTTCCCCTGTCTTGCCATCGTCTCCCCACCCACGCCCATCACCACGTCCGCCTGTCTGGATGTTTGTTTCCCTTTTAACCTCTAGCTGGAAGCGGCACATAATCACTCTTTGAACCTTTTAGGCTCCGGGATCCCTGAGATGAAGACAATACTCCGTGGGGTCATCCTGAAGGAATATCTCACCCTCAAGGCCTTTGTGGCCAAGGTTGTGGCCCTGACTGCAGGGCTGGGCAGTGGCATTCCTGTGGGGAAGGAGGTAAGTCCACTGGTGCTCCGGCAGAGGGCAGCACTGAGCCCGGAGGGAGCTCTGGGAGCCTGAGACCAGGGGCGCTGGGAGAGCCAGCGCCAGGGTACATTAGGGAGGGGAAATACTAGGGAAGGTCCTAGTCCTGGAGCAGAATAACAGAAGTCTGAGCCGGTAGGGCCTTAGAGCAGTCTCCCAGACTGGGCCCTGTTGACATTTTGGGTCGGGTAATTCTTGGTTCTGGGGGACTGCCCTGTGCATTGTGGAAGGTTTAGCAGATCCCTGGCCTCTACCTCCTAGATGTTGGTAGCGCCCCCTCGTTTGGAGAATCAGAATGCCTCCAGATATTGGCAAATTTCCCTGGGGGGTGGGGAGAGGGATCTCGCCCGGTGGAGGCCCACTGCCTTGGAGGCACTTCAGACCAGTTTCCTTGTTTTAATATTACGGAAGCTGAACCCCAGAGAGAGGCTGTGTTTTTTTCAAGGTTATACTCACGTGCATTCTTGCCCGGCCACAATCGGGAATCCACACAGCAAGCAGCCAGAGTCTTTTCAAAATGGAATCAGTACTGGCAGAACCTCTGCTTAAGAACTTCTAATGGCTTTCCAGTCTTCTAAAAATCAAGTACAAACGTCTCTCTGGGGCCCAGGAGACCTGTGCTGATCTGGCTTCTTTCTGTCTGGTCTTCTGCTCTCCCAAGCCGCCCTTGTTCACTGCGTTTGGGTGACAGGGTCTTCCTGTCCCTCAATCACACAAGCTGTTCCCGTCCCAGGACCCAGCGTGGAGCGTTCTTCCTCCTGACACCCACGTGGCTCACTGCCTCATTTCAGTGGAGACACTACTCAATTGTGGCCGTCCCCGAGTGCCTTCTCTAAACCCACATCACACCCTAGTCTGTCTGCCTCTCTCTATCCCCTCACCCTTTCTCATTTTCTCCACCTGTAGCCTCCCTGAAATGCTGGTCCATCTCCCCACCCCCACCCCCCACCCCCTTCCCCTCTGGAATGAAGTTCAGGAGGGCAGATCCTCTGTCATGCTCACTGCCGCATTTCTGGCACGCAGCTCAGTGCCTGGAGCCATAAAGCTTGTCCAGTGAAGGACGCACAGCCTCCCGTCTGGACCCCTGCTGCTGACCCCTCACCTCCCTCTCTCTCCCAGGGCCCATTTGTGCACATAGCCAGCATCTGTGCTGCTGTCCTCAGCAAGTTCATGTCAATGTTCTGCGGGGTATATGAGGTAAGGTTGAGAAAGAAAATGAGGGACGGGCTGTGTGTGCTTAGGGCGTCGGGAGGGCTGCCTTTGCTCTGGGCTGGCCATGATGCTGAAAGGGGGCGTCGCGCTAACCCACGCTCCTTTATTCTACACAAACACCGCGCCCCAGCCCCCCCTCCCCGCCCCCCCCAGCCACGTACCCCAGCCTTTTCCCGGCCGCCCTTCTCCATCTGCTCCCCGGCTCCTCCAGGCCTGCAGGCCCACCAGCTCCCATGCTGCCCCTCGTCAGTGCCCCCCACACCCCCACCCCCGCGCCCCATCCAAGCTCCGCCCTTGCCTCCTGTACCCACCCTGTCCCTCTGTTTTCCTGGTCCTCCCCACCCCATCTCTCACAAGCACTGCTGCCGACCCTAGCCCTCCACCCTCCTCGTCCTGCGTGCTTCTCTGTTGCAGACCGTGTCTGGGCGGCTTGATCTCCTGGTGCCGGCCTGTGCGGTGGGCGTGGGATGCTGCTTTGCAGCCCCTATTGGAGGCAAGTCCCACTTCCTCCCTACCCCGGAGCACGACCTGGAAGGGGGTTTGAGTGGCTGCCTAAGCTTTGGGGTGGAGAGGGTGCTCGCTGAAGGGACTGGGGGGTGGGCATTCAAGGAGTGACCCCGGATCGCAGCCCCTGGGTTCCAGGCACCCACGCTTTTCCGCCAAAGGGCTATGTGTTCTTTCGCGGCTGGCGGCTGTTTTATGCAGGCTTTTATTGGTACCGTTTGTCTGAAGTCCTCTCTGTTTCTCTTCTTATCGACACTTCTTGCCCGGGTTGTCCGCATCTCCAGCCCCTCTCTGATGATCATTTATTGGCTTACCTGCCTTGCATATATTTACCTTTTATTTCTAAGTTTGGCTTGCCCTATGAGGTCACTTCCTGTTTGCCAAACTAACTGAGTATCTCTTGACCTGGGAATCACTGGGGGAGATGGGACCACTGTGAGTCTCTGTGACTTAAGCCTCTCTTTCTGCCTTATTCCCCACCCTTGCCTGTTCGTTCCTCTCTGCTCCCCTTCCCTGCCCCACCCCCCATCTCTCTGTCTGTCTCTCTCTCTCCCCTAGTAGCAGCCATACTATTACACTGACATGCTGACTGTGGGCTGTGCTGTGGGAGTTGGCTGTTGTTTTGGGACACCACTCGGAGGCAAGTGATTTACCCCCCTACATCAGTCCACTGCCTGGCCCTGCTCCCTGAGTGCGATACTGCCAGTTAAAACAAAAGTATGACAAGAACAGCAAACTTTTAGTGAGCATTTACCGTGTGCAGGTGATGTTCTAAGCACCTTACTCCTGCTAAAAACTGTATGAGACCGACAGCACAGAGGAGAGGGAGGAGAAAACTGATCACAGAGAGGGTAAGTGACTTGAGCAAGGCCAGCCCATTAGCAAGAGGTAGAGCGGGGAATGAAAACCAAGGCAGTCTCCCCAGTCCCCCTACTTGTAATCAATAAAGCCTGTCGAAATTGTTGGACACCTTTGCCCTCCACTTATTACGTCCTCTAACCGGGGACCTTATGTAGTGTGTTCTCCACGGGAGAGCTTCCATTGTGCGTGTTACCAAGGACATGGGGGTCTAGGTGCGGTTATTCAGACTAATGGTCAGCTTTAATGAGGGCTGCGGACAGGAATTAAAGCACCTTTGCTCCCTGACAGCAACATAAACCTGAGATTAGTTCTCCCCGCACACGAAAGGCAAAGGGCAGCTTTTTAGACTGTTTTCTTTGTCCTGGGTCACTAACAAGTGGGCACGGACAGAGAAAGCAGCTGTGTTTACTTAGTGGTGAGTCCGTTGTAACAAGATTAACACAGGAGGGACTACATGGATCATTCATTCATTGGATTCATTGGTGATAAAAAGGGCACCGAGTTGACACTGGGGAAACAAAATTGCCGGAAAAGCATATGCTCCTTAAACGTTAGAGGTAGCTTTTCAATTATGAAAATGTAATCAGTCCCTTCATAGAGGAGTGCGCAGGTAACTCCCACGTCTCAGCTCAGGAATGACTTACAAGTAAGCGTTCAGAGGGAGCAGAAAGTGTGTCATACCCGTTTGTCCTGATGCTGTGCCCAGCGTAAGATCAGCTAGCATCCTGTCTGTACTTCTGGTGTCAGCTCTTGTCATTAAAGTCACCAGTCTCCACGAGTGAGGGGTGTATTTGAATTTCTGTACACACTTCAGTGCGTTTGAATTTCTGTACACGTTAGACATTCACACTTAACATTTGCACCCACTTTCACCTTTACTTTCTCTTTTTGCCTTACAAATCCAGAAAGTCTAAAAAGCATTTTCAGACAGGTGGGCTTTTTAAAAAAATTTTTTTTTAATCAGCCAGATTATTTTAAAATGAAGAGAATGTGTATTTTTTGCATAAAACTGGAATGTCTAGGATGAACGAGGAAGGTTTCTCTTGGTCCAGTGTAGAATATAGGGAAGGTGGTAAGGGAGCGACAGGTAAAACATGGCTCTTGACCCGAGAAAAGGTTCAGTACTGAAAAATTAAGATGCCATTTTCAGGGGGCGCCTGGGTGGCTCAGTCAGTTGAGCATCTGACTCTTGATTTCAGCTCAGGTCATGATCCCAGGGTCTTGGAATCAAGCCCAGCATTGGGTTCTGTGCTGAGCATGGAACCTGATTGAGATCCTCTCTCCCTTTCTCTGCCCCTCCCCCACTTGCGCACACATGCACACACTCTTTCTCAAATTTTTTAAAAATTAAAAAATAAATACCCTGGAAGGTAGGCTTATTTGATTATTTTTCTTTTTTTAAGAACATAGAGTAATTCTGAAAGAAAACATTAGTAAAACGATAATTTATTCATTACATAGCCAACTCTTAATTCCTTACACTGATGAAAGAAATCTGCTTCAACAACCTGCTAAAACGACAAACATCTTTTTGCTTGTACCGTGTGCCCTCTGTGCGGTGTGCCCTCTGGGTGTGCTGGATCCCATACTCCCAGGGGCTCACAGCTGACGGGGTAGATGGGCAGATAAACCCATCATCATAGCCCACCCAAAGAAGTGTCTCGATGACAGTTTGGGCAAAGTGCAAGGAAGACAATGAGGACAGGGTACTTTGGACAGAAGAGACAGCATTGCAAAGTCAAGATCTGGGGGCTGTAATCACAGTAGATGAGAGCATTGTTAAGAGAAACAGGAACAGGAAGTGAGTCTGCACAGGGAAACCATGAAGGAAGGAAATCATGAATCGTGAAGGTCCTCACAGGCCATGCACAAGAATGTAGATTCTATTCTCTAGGCCACAATTTGTCCAAATGTGTTTTACAGAACATGGTTCTCCATGGCATTAATAGAGGTAACGTGAAAAGTGTTCCAAGGTCAAATAAGTTGGAAAAACACTGTGTTAAACAGCTAGTTCTTTAAACTGGAAGAGTTATCGGAATGTTGGATATGCTGGCATGCTTTGTGAATATGCAAAATGTGGCTCCAGTACAGCATTTCCCACAGAATCCCTTCTGCAAGGAACTTCTCATAAGACTCAGAAGACCTCACAGATCGGGCTTTTGGAAATGCTGTCACAGGGGAAGGGGAGCCATGGAAGAATTCTGTACAAGGAAGGGAGTGACACACGACAGGCCCGGCACATCCATCCAGTCCCTCCAGCAGATGCATGCAGAGTTGGACCAGCCTGTGGATTAACAGGATTCAGTCTAAGATTAAGAAGAAGGCTATTGTCAAAGCCCTGATGCCAGATGATGAGAGACTGAACTGGACAGAGGAAGAAGAGAGAAGAGGATGATACATACGGATGATAGAAAGTAAAATTGATGTGACCTGGAGGTTGATTTTATGTGAGGCTATAAAGGATGAGACAGAGGAATCTGGGCCAACTCCCAAAGTTTATTCCAAGGAAAATTGGGTGGACAGCGGTACTGGTCAGCAAGACAAGGAATATGGGACATGAAACGGGTCTGGAGGAGTTGATCCATTTTACTTTAAATCTATTGAGTTTGAAGATCCAGTGGCATAGCCGAGTGATACTGACCAGGCAGCTGGACTGTTGAGTCTGAAGTCCAGGAACTGAGCTGAACACATGGCTTTGCTAACAAGTAGCCTGTCGGTGGCAGTTGAAGCCATGAAATGGAGAAAGTGTGTCTGTGAGTAGCAAGAGCAGGAGGCCAAGGTCAAGGCCCTGGCTTGGGCAGGGGCAAAGGAGTCAGAGGGGGAGAACAGGGAACATCCAGGGCGGCAGAAGAGAGCTGTACCACAGAACAGAAACCAGAAAGTTTCCAGAAGCTGTTTGTGTTTTTAATGCTTTGTTTGCTCTTAGCGGCACATTTTCTGCTTGGCTCAGACTAATAGTAAAATCAGTTCTCATTCCTGAGTATAGAGTGACAGACTGCTGGGGAAAGCATCCCAGAACCACATCATAGGAAAGAAAATCTAGCCCAGGGTTTCAAAATATGGTCGTAAAATATTCATAAGTTGGATAGCTTACACCCCAACAAATCAAAGCTGACTTTGTTTTATTACTGGTAAAGAAAAGGAGAGAGACTTCCTCCACCTGCTCCCCACACTGTGTCAAATCCTCCTTTCAGCCCGAGGAGACAGCAGCCTTACCGGCCGTGATTTGAGGAGCGGGGGCAGAAAGGGTGGCTGGCAGCTCCAGCTGCCCCAAATTCCCCCTTCCCTCGCTCCGCTCTCTGAAATTTCACCCGTTCTGTTCTCTCTTGTTCTCTCTCCTCCCCTTCCTCTCCCGTTCACCCATAGAACAGACAGAAAGCCCCGACGATGTGTCAGGCATTGTATTAGGTGGTGGTTTCCAAGGAACTTTTGATCCTAGGGGGAACTCAGAGATGGAAACACATAACAAGTGCTCAAACAGTCCAAAATTCTGAGACAGTCAGCTGTTTCCACCTGACGAGGGGCACCTGGAATGCCTTCCCAGAGAAGGTGACTTTTGAACTGACCCCTAGGGACCCTCGGCCAAAATGCTGCAGCTACTCTGTGAGGGAGTAACCGGCAGGCCACTATCCTCTTGGCACAAGTAACTTACTCAACTATTGACTGTCACCTGTGAAACAGAGCGGGGCGGTCCCGGAGGAGTCCAGAGTTGTGACTTTGCATGTAGAACAGGGAGAAAAACATTGGCTCGGACGGAAGCTGCTACCTGAGGGGTCTCAGGCCAGCAGCAGTTCACCGTGGGGGGAAAGGAGGAGATGCACCTTAGCTGGTTCCTGGTTGCTCTTGGGCCCAGGCCTCTCCTCCACTCATCTAGTTACATGCTGCATTTTTCTGGTTTCTCTTCCTCATTTTCCATAAAGATGAGGCTTAGCTAGCTACTATTTCTTGCCATCAATTTTTATCCTGCATCTAATCAAAGTCCACTCCCGTATTCTTAATACGTTCAAAGGTTATTTTCCTTGCTGTCTCTTGAATCTTGCTTTTAGGCCCTCATTAGCGTTCCTCACTTTGTCCCTCCCTCTGCTTGCTATCGGTCTGTGTATCGACCTCCTCATTTTCCGCTCCAGCATCTGCTCAGAAACAGTGCTATTTAGGCCTTTTAATTAGCTTTCCTTCTGCCCCACTCACCTTTCTGAAACAAAATTGTTTTTAACTCCTAGCCTCTTGGTTTTTCCCCTTGTTTTTGTTATTTTATGTCAGGTTTTTAATGTTAACTTTTTTTTTTTAATTTGAGAGAGAGCACGCACAGGGGAGGGGGGGAGAGAGAGAGAGAGAGAGAGAGAAAATATTAAGCTGGCTCTGCACTCAACGTGCATGCACAGGGCTCAATCTCATGACCCGGGATCATGGCCTGAGCCAAAATCAAGAGTCAGACACTCAGCCGACTGAGCCGCCCAGGCGCCCCTAATATTAATTTTTAAACACTTTGATGAATCCTCTTCTTTTCTTGGAATATTGATTATTGTCAGCTCTCATGAAGGCTTCTCATGTTCATTTTTCTTATTTGTTCCTTATAAAGTTGCCTCAAGGTATGTGGTACCTGGGAGGAGGGAGTAGAGATTGGAGGGAATGTGAAGGAGAGTTCCCGTGGGTCCTGCTCTGCCTCACAGCTCTGCTGAGCACCTGCTCTGGAAATGTTTTCTCCCATAACTTCCCTGCAGAAACTTTGCAACAACCCTTAAGTCCCTGTGGCTATCTGACAATCGTGAATCCCACCCAACCCTACTTTCTAAGGGAGAGAGAGGGTGGGACCACCTGACCCCCTCGGTCTGTGGGTTGAGGACCACACTCCCCGTCCCCCACCCCGAGCTCCTCTCTGTATCTTACTGGACCACATCCCTGGCCTGCAAACAACCGCCAGCGTGAGCAGGTGTATGTTTTAGAGCGTGAGGTTCCAGGAGACCATTACTTCCCACTGCTGCTTCCCCTTGTTATTCAGGTTTCAGCAAAAGCACCTCGGGGCCACAGGGTGGGGGCTGGGGGAGAGCTTCTTACTCTGTCTGGCCCTGACCACCCCCACGCCCCTGCAGGAGTGCTGTTCAGCATCGAGGTCACCTCTACCTACTTTGCCGTGCGGAACTACTGGCGAGGATTCTTTGCGGCCACGTTCAGTGCCTTTGTTTTCCGCGTGCTGGCCGTGTGGAACAAGGATGCCGGTAACAGGGAAAGAGGGAGGCTGGTAATGGGGCGTGTAGGGAAGCTCCTTAGGGCGGTTTAGAAAAGGAATGGATGGCATTATTTCGGAAGTGGGCCCAAGGATATAGAGCAAAGATGTAGGTCCTGGATCACGGAGTAGAAGGGCAGTGTTCGGCCATAAAAACTGGAAATTCAGTGGAAGAGGTGACATTGGCCTCGGAGGAAGGAAGGAATTGACCCTCGGCTGATGACCCTGGCTTCCCCTCGGGTCTCTGTGGCGCTCCCACCATGCCTTTCCATCCCGTAGTCACCATCACCGCCCTCTTCAGAACCAATTTCCGAATGGATTTCCCCTTTGACCTGCAGGAACTCCCAGCCTTTGCCATCATCGGGTCAGTGGAGTGCCCTGGGAGTGGTTAGCTGGGGGTGGGAGCAGGGCAGGGTGCGGCTTTGGACTGGGAGGGGCTCAAGCTGAAAGCCTGGGGGCAGGCGTGGGTGAGTGTGAGTTGCTGGGGGAGGGTGGGCGCCTGGTATTTGTTTCCCTGCCACAGCCAGGTCTGGGATGAGGGTTCCATTGCTGTACGACTTGTGCCCTCAGGATTTGCTGTGGGTTCCTGGGAGCTGTATTTGTGTATCTGCACCGCCAAGTCATGCTTGGTGTCCGAAGGCACAAGGCCCTCAGCCGGTTTCTGGCGAAGCAGTGAGTCACTGCCCTTCTGTGTCCTACCCATTTACTTTCTGCTTTCTCCACGAGCCCCTCCCTTTTAATCTTTCTCAAAGGCTGTAAATGCCAATACATGACTTGCGATAAAATATAGGAGCCCTGATATTCCACATAGAGAGAGAACACGGTGTGGTTTGCCCGTTAAAGATTGCTTTTTGGTGGCAAGAACTTCTGTGTTTAAAGAGCTGAGGATGGGATGCCTGGGTGGCTCAGTGGACTGAGCATCTGACTCTTGGTTTCAGCTCAGGTCATGATCTCACAGTTCGTGGGCTCTCTCTCCTCTCTCTCTCTCTCCCTCCCCTTGCCCCACCCCTCTCCCTCACTCACTTTCTCCCTCTCCTAAAAAAATAAAATAAAAATAAAGAGCTAAGTCTGCAGTGGGCTACTAGGACCCAGCTAGCCAGCTCATTGTGACATCCACTGTGGCTAACTTGGGGGGGCTTAAATCTGTGTCTTTTTCAGTCGCCTGCTGTATCCCGGAATTGTCACCTTTGTCATCGCTTCATTCACTTTTCCACCAGGAATGGGTCAATTCATGGCTGGAGAGGTCAGCTCCAAAGAGTCTGGGGAGGGAGGTGGGCGTCAGGTCACTGAGCTGGGACTAAGCCAGGGCAGGGCCACAGCACAGACATCCCTCCAGCTTCTGAGCACAGGTACTTTTACCCAAGTGTAGAATCTCTCCCCAAGAACAGACAAGAGAGACCCTTGAAAAATGAGACGAGAGAATCCACTTGTATGTTTGTTTGTTTGTTTGTTTGTTGGGAGAGAGAGAGGGAGGGGCAGAGAGAAGGAGAGATAGAATCCCAAGCAGGCTCCACGCTGACAGCAGAAAGCCTGATGTAGGGCTCAAACTCATGAACCATGAGATCATAACCTGAGCTGAAGTCGGATGCTTAACCGACTGAGCTACCCGGGAAACCCCAGGAGAATCAGTTCTGTACAAAGCGCTAGCACCAAACATCCTTGGAGACCTGCCCCCTTTTGCTTCTCCCTCTCACAGCTGATGCCTCGTGAAGCCATCAGTACCCTCTTTGACAACAACACGTGGGTAAAGCATGTGGGTGACCCTGCAAGCCTGGGCCAGTCGGCTGTGTGGATCCATCCACAAGTCAACGTCGTCATCATCATCCTCCTCTTCTTTATCATGAAGGTACCCCTCCTTGCACTCCTGACCCCCTAAGCTTCTGTCTGTTTTCAACCTGGAACCCATGGTTTGCGTAGGATAGAAAAGGGTAAACTTCATGTGGACCGAAAAACAAGTAGCTGGAAACCATAGCGCAGGTAAGTTGCCCATCTATAGGAGTGAGCCAGTGTCTATTCATGTCAACTTAGCGATGTTACCATCATTACCATAAGCCTGCTAAAAGTTCCACTTGCTAAGTGCCTAAGATGTCACAGCAGCCTGGTAAACAAGGACAAGACGGGGTGGAGCAGTATAGATGACTGTGAGAACACCTAAGATAAGCTAACCAAATCCCACCACATATTAGAGAATTGTATACTTCATTCTCCATGCGTCTGATTATCCATTTTTGGATGATTTGCATATCCATTTTCCCCCTGTCTAGTGGGTAATCTCTTTTCTAGAATTGCGAAAGAGATAAAATATTTAAATCAATTTTATTAGTGGCTATATGTAATTTTTATACATGGTATTGTTCCCTAGTTAGGTAGCGAGGCCGTGAGGATTTTACCACTCTCAAGCCTTTTTCTCCTAATTTCAGTTAGGAAACCACAACTGGTCTCTTACATCCGTTCTCTTCCATGTCTGCCCATCAAGGACCAAGTATTCCTAAGCTTCTCAGTCACCGCCTTATACAAAGATATTTTTATTTCCACCCCTAGTTGTGACATCTCTTCTGGCTGCTGCTTGCCTTTCTTTTTTCTCTTTTGATGATTGTCTTATTACTGACAGTGCGTGTTGCCTGTATGTTCCAAGATTTCCTCTGTATATTAGGGTTCTCAAGTAAAAGACTGTCCACACTGAACCTTCATGCTTTTGAATACCTTGCTATTAACTTATCCATGATAATTTTTGTGAATCTATATTTTCGCAGGATATGAGTCACTAAGTTATATATGCTTATGGCTGGAAAAAATGTCTTTGTTTTTTGCTGCTCCTTTAATGTACTTGCCAAGGATCCCATGATTAAAGATACTAGGTGCTTGACGCACCGGGTTCCAAGTCTGTGACTTACATTCTCAGGATTTGCTCTAGGTTTCTGGAAGCTGTATCTGTGCCTGTTCTTTCCCGTTCCACTCCATGTGGGTTCAGTGGGTCAACAGCTTCCATATTTTGCACACCTGCTTTATTAATTAGGTCCGTTTTTGTTTCTTCCTTCACAAGATTTGATATTTTTATCGTAAAAGTAGTCTTGCTGTCTTGTTAGGGATTTGACTTTTGGACTTCCAGTACAGCGTTCATCTTCTCTCACTTATAAATCGCAGCTTCCTGTAAGTAACCGAGTCCAAGTTTTGATAGCATCTCAGAATTTATTGTTCAAGGAAAATAATATAGACTGAGCTGTATGGTAACTTTGGGATCATATATACTTTTTTTTAAATTTTATTCAAATCCAAGTTAGTTAAAGTAATGTAATAATGGTTCCAGGAGTAGAATTTAGTATAACACCCAGTACTCATCCCAAGGGCCCTCCTTAATACCCATCACCCATTTAGTGCATTCCCCCACCCAAGCCCCGCCTCCCATCAACCCTCAATTTGTTTTTTGTACTTAGGAGTTTCTTATGGTTTGCCTCCCTCTCTGTTGTTTTTTTTTTTTTTAATTTTTTTTAATGTTTATTCATTTTTGACAGAGAGAGGGAGACAGAACGTGAGCGGGGGAGGGGCAGAGAGAGAGAGAGGGAGACCCAGAATCCGAAGCAGGCTCCAGGCCCCAAGCTATCAGCACAGAGCCCGACGCGGGGCTCAAACCCATGAACTGTGAGATCATGACCTGAGCCGAATTCGGACGCTTAACCGACTGAGCCACCCAGGCACCCCTCTCTGTTTTCATCTTATTTTTCCTTCCCTTCCTCTATGTTCATCTGTTCTGTTTCTTAAATTGCACGTATGAGTGAAGTCATATGATATTTATCTTTCTCTGACTTATTTCGCTTAGCATAATTCATTCTAATTCCATCAATGTTGCTGCAAATTGCAAGATTTCATTCTTTTTGATCGCCAAGTACTCTTCCACTGTGTATATATACCACATCTTTTTTATCTATTCTTCAGTCGATGGACATTTAGGCTGTTTCTATAATTTGGCTGTTGTTGATAGGATCATATATACTTTTAAAAATATCAAGGTTTGGGGGCGCCTGGGTGACTCAGTCAGTTGAGCATTTGACTCTTGATTTCAGCTCAGGTCATGAGCTCATGGTCATGGGATTGAGCCCCACGTCAGGCTCTGTGCTAGCTGTGGAGCCTGTCTAGGATTCTCTCTCTCCCTCTGCCCCTCTCCCTTGCTTGCATGCACTCTCTCTCTCTCTAAAATTAAAAACAAACAAACAAACAAAAAACCAACTTTTTTTTTTTTTTTACAGGAGAACAAATCTACATCTTTATTTATTTACTTTTCAGTTAGTTTAAATCCTTGAGGGGTACAACGTCACACAGATTCTGTGGCCAATGGCTTTAGTAGGAAGGTTGCTTTGGAATTTGGCACGAACCATGCCACTGTTTCCTGGAGCATGAGTTACTTTTCCTGAGTATTCTGGTTTTGTTCGGTTTGCCACCAGGAGTCACTGTATTGTTCTTTGCCTTGTACACAGAAGCACATCTCTTGCCTAGATAGAATTCAGTTTCATCTCGACATAAACACCTTCAATTTTAAGAAGAGCTGTGTGTTCCCTCTGGTTCTGGAGACCCCGCTTATAGCCAGCAAAAATGGCTTTGGACCACAGCCTTCCAGACATACTTGTCATTTTCAGGAGTCCTGTTCCCAGCAGGCCTCCACAGGTTCCAAGATAGTAGAAGGAGCAAAAATAAATAAATAAATAAATAAATAAATAAATAAATAAATAAATAAATAAAAATAATTAAAAGAAAATGTCAAGCTTTTGAAAAGTTTTGAAGAAACAAAATACTGTATATTTTTCAACATTTCCCCTACACCTCACTTCACCTCATCCCAGATTCCCAAGTATATATCTGGATTCAACTTCACAGATTAAAGTTTATTCTAAGAAGCCTAATTGGATTATATAGCAGGACTCAACTGTATGTCACTATTATTAATTTCTCACTGAATTACATCCTTGATAATGTGTATATCATAAGCGTGTCAGGGGGAGAAACTCATGTACTTCCTGGGCTATGTTTCAAGCCCCACAGTATGTAGCAGGCCTGTGCTATTCTATAATATTTATACACATAAAACCACTCACTGCTATAAATCTGATATTGTCTGATTGATTATCATTGCTTCCAGCATTTTCACTGTTCTGCTCTTGGACACATACACATCCCTTTATTCTGAAGTGTAGGTAATGGTCTCTCTGTCTTAAAAATAAATTTAAAAAACATTTTTTTAAAAAGGGTGCCTGAGTGGCTCAGTTGGTTGAGTGTCCAACTTCAGCTCAGGTCATGATCTCACAGTTCGTGAGTTCGAGCCTTACGTAGGGTGTGCTGACAGCTCAGAGCCTGGAGCCTGCTTCGGATTCTGTGTCTCACTCTCTCTCTCTGCCCCATCCCCAAATCATGCTCTGTCTCTCTCTGTCTTAAAAAAAAAAAAATTTAAAGTATAGGTAGTAGATTACCTATACACACACACATATATACACACACATACATACATACATACATACACAGGCAGTATCCATACAGGTAGATAAGGTTCTCAGCTATTGATGAAAGGAACTTCCGTATTCCTCAGTCTTAAGACATAGAAAGTATCACCATGCAGTAAGTCACCAGCTCCCACAATGGGTATGAATATTACAACTTCTCAGTTTCCCTTTTTAAGAGTCCAACATCATTACCTGGTATCACTGTTCAGCATAGCCCAGGGTTCAGTAGAATTCTTCATAGCACTCCTTCTTGTGGAGGGTCTAAATAAAGTGACATCTGTCATAACAGGTGTCTACTTTCCCAATTCTCTAGAACTGAGTGTTTAAATTCTTGGGAGTTATTTGTGTTCCACATTACTTACATTGCTTCTGGATCCTTCCTTTCATGCGCTAATAGCTCAGAAAGTTTGCTAACCTCATATGTCATTCTTTGTGCTACAGGGGTTGATCACTTCCATGTCCTCTGATCCTCATCTGTTCTTACGCATATCTTGGGGGATAATCCAAACTTTGTCCTCTGAATTCAGCCCTATTATCCACGTATTATCTGTATTACTGGAGTGTTCAGGTTAACCCAAGCCAACAAAATTCTATATGGCTTTCATGTGCTTATTCCAAAAAGGTGGCACAGAATAGTTCAAGGGGTCTCCAATTGTTATATGTCAGAATCACTTATGAAGGTTAAACTAGAAGGGTCTAGAACTCCATGTCTAGACAGACTGACATGGTGTCTGGTCATCTGCAGTTTCAACCAGTTTACCAGTGAGCATTTCTGTTGGGTGTTGTAGCAAATATTATCTCTGAGAAGCCTTTTCTGTTTTGTATGGACACTATTTGCACGGACACTTGCATGGACCAAGCAAACTCTCTTCTTTGTTTCCTTCCTCCCTCCTTCCCTCCCTCCCCAGTGACCTACCTACATCTGACTTGCATTTATGAGCACCATGCCAGTGCTGAGAGCAGGTAGAGAAGAGGCATGTGGTTGCTTTCTACTCAAGGCGTTCTTAGTTTATATCTCTTCACTTGACTTTGCAGTTCTCAACTGTTTTACCCACTCATATTCTGACCTGAAGAAGTATGTATGCATTTTGCATCAACTCAGAGCTTCTGGAAAGAAACCTTCCCAGAGTTTCTGTCATGGCTCTTGACACCAGCCCTGTCTCAATGGAATCTTTTTTTTTTTTAATTTTTATTTATTTTGAGAGAGAGAGAGACAGAGAATGAATGAGGGATGGGCAGAGAGAGAGGGAGATAGAGAATCCCAAGCAGGCTCTGTGCTGTCAGACACAGGGCTCGAACTCACAGGCCGTGAGATCACGACCTAAACTTAACCGACCGAGTCACCCAGGCACTCCTCAAGGGAATCTTTCTAAGGTTCAGAATATTAAGAAATTTATTTCTTACCAGCTTACAGTAAATTTGCATAGGTTTTTAATTGTAAATGTTTCATCCTGTCAATTTGTTCGGACTTAGCTGCTACCATCTTTCACCAAATTAGTTTGAGATCTTTTTGTAAGATTAGCTGACTTATTTTGGAAGTGATACGTAAACCTAATTCACATGCTATGTCTCACATTTTTATTTCTTTCACAGATATTTCAAAAGCTCAACCAATACTCTTTTCTCCACTCTTATTTCTCAATTCTTCTGCATTCCTTGCCACAAAATGTACCTATTGCTTTTGCTAAAATTGTTCCAATTTCTGTTGGAATACTTCCCGACAGAGTTGGCCTTGGAGATTGGCTAGGTTTCTCAGTGTGCCCTTCCAGGATGGCAGGACAGATCTGATGTGTTTTGAATCTCTGCTTAAGGTGATTTGATGTTAGGAAATGGCTCCGGCAAGACAGGCTTCGCTCCAGACTCCCTTGTGAGGTTTACCATATAAACAGCTTTGTAAATGACCACCTCAAAGCTACATTAGTCATGTAGTAAGTCACTAAGACTTTAAGGTGTCTGCCACTTAGAAATGGGCTCTTTTTCTGACTGGGAAAAGATATCCTCCAGCTTCAAGACTTTTAGGCTGTTCAGCTGAGGTGACCTTTTCAGGCTAAGAGGGTACAGTATAGGCCAGGAGCCTTCTGGAGCAGGGACAGGAGTCTTCAGGGGCTCCACTCTTCCTTCTAGATTGCCTAAAGGCAAACACAGTCGCTCCAAGTCAGAACGATTTGAGTTAACGATCAGGAGGAACTTTCTTATAATGTTGTCTTTGGTTGTCTCTTAGACTGAGCACTCCACGTTTTTTTTGGTTCTGGAGGAAGGGTGCAGACAAAATGGCTTCCAAAAGGATTTGCTATCCCAGGGTTTCTGTGACTCTTGAAGCAAGAAGGAGGGTTGGAAGTGGGGAGAGGGTGGAGTGTATGCATGTGTATTGGGCAGGGTTGAGAGGGTGTCCTGATGCCTCTTTTTACCCCAGTTTTGGATGTCCATCGTGGCCACCACTATGCCCATACCCTGTGGAGGCTTCATGCCTGTGTTTGTGCTAGGTAAGTTCTGGTGGGAAGCCTGGGATCTTACTGAGAGCTGCAATCTAGGGTACTGGGAAATCAAGGAAAGGTCTGGATGCTTGGGGCTTATGTTTGGTCTTAGTGCCCAAGCAGGGATTGGCTCTGAAAATATAGAGGATCTGGAACTTGGATCTTTCAATACCTTCGTTCCTTTTGTCTTTCCTCTAGGAGCTGCATTTGGAAGACTGGTGGGAGAGATCATGGCCATGCTATTCCCTGACGGTATCCTATTCGATGACATCATCTACAAGATCCTACCCGGGGGCTATGCAGTAATTGGTGAGACACATTCTACCCTCCGGAACCCCTAATAGCCACACTCAGACTCTCCCATGACATCTTTATTCCAGGCTTCACAATGAGGTTTTAATTTTATGCTATTTGATTCAACTTTTGTTCAAATAATCAGCCCTTGGCTCTGACTCTCATTAGCTCTTATTGAACGTCTTTGAGCCTTAGTTTCTTTCTGTAGAAAAGGGATTATTATGGGGATTAAACAAGATAAGAAGGAAAGCACCTAGGATTGTGTCTGAATGTTTGGTGAGGGATTTTTCTTTGCTTCCAAAGAATCAGAAACAGCAGTGCAGGTGACTTGCTTGGATACTCCCAACCTACAGATGTGCCAATATTGATGGGACTTAAGAGTACATGACTGAGACCTAAGAACATGTGCTCATCCCTGCCACTTGTCACCTGCATGACTACAGAGCAAGTTAGCTACCTTTCTGCACCCCACTTTCTTTGCCCTCACGTGACTTCTGAGATATCTCATGGTCCTAACATTCTGATAATCTGTGATAATCCAACTGAAACCATCCAACTGAAACCATGTCTAACACAGAAGCCAGTGTAATCCTCAAAATTAGTATGCCTCCTCCCTCCTATGTTCTTCACCAAAATCCCATAACATCTAAGGCCATGCCTCCTTTAAATATAGAAGCCTTGGGGCGCCTGGGTGGCGCAGTCGGTTAAGCGTCCGACTTCAGCCAGGTCACGATCTCGCGGTCCGTGAGTTCGAGCCCCGCGTCGGGCTCTGGGCTGATGGCTCAGAGCCTGGAGCCTGTTTCCGATTCTGTGTCTCCCTCCCTCTCTGCTCCTCGCCCGTTCATGCTCTGTCTCTCTGTCCCAAAAATAAATAAACGTTGAAAAAAAAATTAAAAAAAAATAAATAAGTATAGAAGCCTTAACCGGCTTTGCATTGCATATGGCGACCTTACTCCCCGATCACAGTCCTTTACAAAAGCCTCTTTCATCAGTAAGAGTCATCTGCTCTTATTCCCCATCAAGTAAGCTGTACACCCAACATGGGGCTTGAACTCACCACCCCGAGATCAAGAATTGCACGCTCTACTGACTGTGCCCTTCTCTTTTGTAAATTTTTCTTGTTCTCTTTCCATGTATACCTTCTAGCAACTATTTCTGTTGATGGGAAAACATAACTAAAAACAAAGACAGATTCTGTTTTCAAAGAGTTCACAGAATCATAACATTGTAGGTCTGCAAGGGCCTTACAACTTATTTAATACCTCATTTACCTCAGAGATAAGAATATGGAATTCCAGAAGCATCAAGTTCTGTTCGCACAGTTGAGAAACTGTAGAACCAGGATCTGACACAGGTGTCATGTTCCAAGTCCACAGCCTGAGTCCTGGGTTTGACCCTCTTCATTCATAAATTGTTGACATCAAAACCTGAGGCCCAAAGTAAAATGCTATCACTGGGTTTTAAAATGCTCAGTTAAGAACAGTCCAAACTTCTGGGGCGCCTGGGTGGCTCAGTCGGTAGAGCATGTGACTCTTGATCTCAGGGTTGTGAGTTCAAGCTCCACACTGGGTGTAGAGACTACTTCAAAACAAAACAAAACAGAACGATCCAAACTTTCTAAAGCAAGGAATAGATAGGACATCACTGTCTTCATTTTATAAGTGAAAATCCGGGCACACACAATGATTTTGCAAATTGCCAAAGGACAATCGAGTAAGATTAAAATGGTTTTCTAATACTTGAGCATTCTCACCACTACTCTTGACAGATGATTATGTCAGGAGTGTTGGTACTGACTGGGGTCATGTCTCCCCATTCTACGTCACTCCCATGGCATCCTCACGTGCCCTCCATGCCAGGAATGGCAACCTTAACCCACCGCTTCCTGTGTGTCATTCTAGGGGCAGCAGCGCTGACTGGTGCAGTGTCCCATACGGTCTCCACAGCTGTGATTTGCTTCGAGTTAACGGGTCAGATTGCCCACATCCTCCCCATGATGGTGGCTGTCATCTTGGCCAACATGGTGGCTCAGAGCCTGCAGCCCTCCCTCTATGACAGCATCATCCAGGTCAAGAAGCTACCCTACTTGCCTGACCTTGGTTGGAACCAGCTCAGGTCAGGGGCACCAGCTGGAATTAGTTCAGACTTGATGGGCTGGGGGTGGGAGGTTCTGAGGTTGAGACCAAGGTTAGGGTCAACATTTGGAAACACTGCTTTTTACTTACTTTTATGTTCCCATGTACTTGATGAATATTATGAGTGATGGAATGCCTGGGATGGCAAAGGAACAAGCGTATGGTGGGGCTAACCCCCATGCTTTCTTCCTCCGTAGCAAATTTACAATCTTTGTTGAGGACATCATGGTGCGTGATGTGAAGTTTGTTTCAGCTGCCTGCACGTATGGGGAATTGCAAACCCTGCTCCAGACCACCACAGTCAAGACTTTACCACTGGTTGATTCGAAAGGTCAGTGGGAAGGAAGGAAATAAACTCCTGAGCTAGCGACCTGAACAAGGGCTCCACAGAGGTGGAAGAGACCCTGTAGTGTGGGCTTGTCATTAGGGACCACCCATTTGTGCCACAGCATACCCAGCCTGTGTTCCTTAAGGAACACGATCATCTTTGAGAAGGAAAAATACAGTCCTAACACAAGCGCAAGAAGATAGTTAAAAATCCAATTAGAGAACTATAGCTGATTCTCATTAGTCATTGTAGTTATGTTCTCTAAAGTTGCCATGAACGCTGAATTAGGGATATGATACTGAACCATTGCCCTGGAGGAAATACAGGGTTAGGTTCCTCTGGTCACATTTTCTTCAACTAATCAATGCATAAACTTGGTTTATGTGTGTTTCTCTTTAAAGACAGCTTATTTCATGTATATAGTGTTGATTCACTAACTAGAATTCATGGCCGACAGGGCTATAACTCAGGCCTGAACGAAGCTTGCCTAGCACACGGATGTTCTCCATAAGGCCTATCACAGCCTTCTTGCTTGGGGATGGGGAGGGGTGGGGTGGGGTTTAAGCAGCAAAATCACCAACACAGAACCAACAAAAATGTGAAAACGTGGCATTAAACAGACCATGGAAAGAATGCTTGTTTACAATATGGGAGCTGAAACAAGAAGCAGAGCATCACTTTTGCAGCTTAGCTGGGAACACGTGCACAGGGAGGCCCCCGGTCATTCGCCGCTCTGTACAGGTCTGTGAATGACGGCGAGGGCACCTTGAGCACTGATCTGGGGGTTACAAATACGCCCCCGTATTTGAGACAGGAGACAAATTTCCAATCAAGGAATCCATGAACAGTGAGGCTTAGCCCCTTATGTGGTTCTCTTTGCTACTTCACTAAACGGTAGCTGTTCTTTAGTGCCCGACGTGAGGGGCAGAGGAAACCGGTCTGTATGAAGGGGTGAATGGTTTATCCTTTTTAATGTTTGTTTATTTATTTTGGGGGGTGGGGGCAAAGAGAGACAGGGAGAGAGAATCCCAAGTACTCTCTGCACAGTCAGTGCAGAGCCCCGCTCAGGGTTCGATTTCACGAACTGTGAGATCATGACCTGAGCCAAAATCAAGAGTCCACACTTGGGGCATCTGGGTGGCTCAGTCGGTTAAATGTCCAACTTTGTCTCAGGTCATGATCTCACAGTTAATGAGTTCAAGCCCCATGTCGGGCTCTTTGCTGACGGCTCAGACCCTGGAGGCTGCTTCGGATTCTGTGTCTCCCTCTCTCTCTATCTCTCTGCCCCTCCTCTGCTTGTGCTCTCCCTCTCTCTCTCTCTCTCTCTCTCCCTCTCTCTCTCTCAAATAAATAAACATTAAAAAAAAAAGTCGACGCTTAACCGACTGAGCCACTCAGGCGCTCCGAGGAGTGAATGGTTTAAAGCAGTGATTTCACACACTACTTTATTTCATCATCCATTGGCATTTAATCCTGCTGTGTATTATTTCTTGTGTAGTTTATATATCTATGTCTCACTAGATTGGGAATTCTTTGAGGGCAGACACTGTAACTTCTATCCCCTTCAGGCTGTCTCCCTGTAGGTATTTACTAGATATTAAATCGATACTCGCCTAGTGCTTGAATTAGTGTAATTAAGAAGAATCATGTACGGCCACTTGGAGCCATTAAATTTGTTAGTTCCTGATTTCAGATAATCAGAGTATCCAAATTGTTCAGGTTAGACTCATTTTAATATTTTCCCCAAATCCCAAATACTTTTTAAGTGGCCTCTAAAGCAGTGGCTTTTCATTGGAGTCTGGGTACAGCCAATGAGATACAAGGTTTTCATAATAATGACAAAGACTTAATGGTAAGATTTATCTTAATAACACTGCCGCAATTTTATGGGCTTACAACTTAATGAAAAGGTTCATTATGGTAGCAGAAATTTCCATATATGAAACACCTTCCCAGGAAAAGTAGGCGTTTTGTTTATATCCTAGAAGGACCCAGAGTCTTTAAGTGATTAAGCATCAGATATCCTTGTACACTTCTTTCAAAGTATATTCACATCTCAGCCTATATAAGTGGATTTTAAAGTGTTTGGTTTTTTTTTTTTTTTTTTGAGACAGGGTTGATTAGCTATTTTGATGCCAAGTTCACCTATTTACAAACAGCCTGTATAAGGAAGGGCTGCATTCAAATAAGTACAAATTAGCACTAAGTAGGATAGTATCAATTGGGTCTCTAAGTGCTGAATGAGTGAAATAAACGGGATTGGGTGAGGTCAGTCCTGGCAGATGTTTGAAATGAGTTCTCAGAAAGAGAGGGTAAAAGCTGGGAAATGAAGCAGGGGTGCTGGGCTTCTGCCCCGGACTGGATCCTGCGGAGCGGGGAGTGGAAGGAGCGGGCCCTCAGGCTGTGCTCCGCTCTCCCCCAGATTCAATGATCCTGCTGGGCTCCGTGGAGCGGTCAGAGCTGCAGTCCCTCCTGCAGCGCCACCTGTGCCCTGAGCGGAGGCTGCGGGCAGCCCAGGACATGGCCAGGAAGCTATCTGAGCTGCCTTATGATGGAAAGGCGCGGCCTGCTGGCAGGGGGCACCAAGGCATCCCATCCGAGGCCCGGAGGGAGTCCTTTGCCTTTGTGGATGAGGATGAAGAGGAGGACCTCTCTGGGAAGCCCGAGGTGACCAGGCAGGGGTGGGGCTGGGGGAGCTGGATAGATTGGGGCAGAGGACAGAGAGGGCATGCTGATCACTGAGAAGGTCAAAGAGACCAGTGTCCCTGGGGGCCAGGGGCTGAAGGAGATAAGGTTGCAGGTGATGGTACCAATGAGAACCCAAAGAGACACAGGAATTCTGAAAGGGGAGAAAGAATAGAGGTCGAGAGATTTCCCAGGACACCAGCTGATAAGGGGAGGAAAGTGCTAGGCAGCCTCTTCCCCAAGACTGAGAATTTTTACTGTTCCTTACAGCTGCCTCCTCTCCCCGCTCCTCGCTCCTTTCCTACCGCTCCATTGTCCCCAGAAGAGCCCAATGGGCCCCTGCCCAGCCACAAACAGCAGCCAGAAGCCCCGGAGCCTGCAGGTGAAGATTCTCCCAGCATGCACCCGCATTCATGCCTGTGGCTTCTCTCTGGGCTCTCCTCAACCTAACAGCTGCTACTATAAGGAGGGGGGCGGGTGGATGGGATACCTATACATTGAGTCTCCATATCACCGTCCCAGGGAAGGGCAAGAGCTGATTTAAGAGGGTAGGAGAGAGGGTGTCCATGGAGGTGACGCATCCGGGAAGTACACACCTTGTTTGGCAAAGTGTCAGGGGTCCCTCAGAGCCTCCCCAGCCGGCCGTTTCCTCCTAGGACAGATACCGCTCTGTTTCCGTTTCCATCCACTTGCCACTCCCCTCAGGTCAAAGACCCTCTGTCTTCCGGTCCCTGCTGCGCTGCTTACTGGGCAGACCTCGCCCCACAAAGAAGAAAACAACCCAGGTGAGAGCAGATGTGTCGCGGAGGGTGGACAGGGAAAGGGGCGTGCCTCTGCGAACTGAGACATCCATGGTCTGCAAGGCAGAAGTGAGAAGGCCCCACCATGGAGAAAGTTCATATGGAAGAAACCATGACTAGGAAGGCAGGGATCTGTGGCCCTGGACTGTGAGAGATGGCTAATGGCCAAAGGAACCATAACTGCCATGAAAAGGGAAAGAACTTGGACCTATGTCTTTCTTCTCTAGGAGTCAACGGATTTGGTGGACACCATGTCACCTGAAGAGGTAAGAGAAACAGGAACAACCTGGGGTGGACTGTTCTGCCAAATGGAGACACTGTTCCCTTTCTTCATTATGTTGTTGTAAGGATAAGATGTGAGTCTAGGCCGGAAAGCATTGTGAGAGGTTGGGAATGAGATACGACTATGGAGGGAGGGCTGGGCACATCGCTCAGAGGTAGCTGTTCTCAGAGGGATCAGAAGAGGGAAATTTTGAGCCTCCAGGCATGGATGGGACCGTAGTGCTCAGATGAGTCTTAGATCTTATAACATTTAGACATTCGGGATATTGTGGACCAGGCAGAGACTGTGTAGGAAGCATGAGCTTCACCTGAAGTAAAATGGCAGGCAGCCAGCAGTTACACATAGCGATGCAGAACAACATGGAAGCTGAAATGGTCCATGCCTGCCGGAGGTTACGATGCTGGATTGGTCAGGGTCCTGAGACAATGAACTACAAGAAAATGCCAGTAAACAAGACTGGAAAGAACCAAAAACCTAGGGCAGATATTGACAGCAGTGCCCCACTGGGACAAACACCTATTTCCTAAAAAAGATAGTTATTGAGTCCGTGGTAGAGAAAATCTGGCCCTGAATCAGCCTGGCTGTGCGGAGCAGACAGACGGGGAGCAATGATCTGGAGGAGAAAGCTGAGCAGTACCGGTCCGAACAGACCCTGGGGTTGCAGAGACACAACAGGGTCCATTAGCAGCCATTCCATTTAGCAAAAGAATGCAGGCCCACCATGGAACTGAAAAGGTAGAGTTTTTTAAAAGTAGGTAGATGACAACCATAATGGATATTATTTTAAAATAAGCGTCTTTTTTTATAAAGTTTATTTATTTTGAGGTGGGGGAGGGGCAAAGAGAGAATCCCAAGCGGGCTCTGAGCTGTTAGTGCAGAGCCTGACACAGAGTTCAATCTCACAAACCATAAGATCATGACCTGAGCTGAAATCAAGAGCTGGAACGCTTTAATCGACGAGCCACTTAGGCACCCCTAAAATAAACATCTTCTTGGTTGTCCAGACTACATGGGGGAGGGCACGGGACATCACAAGAGAGGAGGGAAGTCTGTCCCTTCTCTCCTTGTCACCCCTCAAAACACACACCCTTCTGATGAATGCCTTATGGACAAATGGAATAGATGGGCACAGAGGAGAGAACAGCTACAGCTTTTGCCCCCAGGCAGGAGTCAGGTGGGTCATGACAGTGGTTGAGGAGGGTTTTGCTGGAGTTCAAAACCAATAATAATACTCTTTTAAAAACTACCCCAGAGGGAAAGCTAGCTAGTTGATCAGTGGGGCTATTTAATTACCACTGGAAATAAAGTGCCACCAGAAAGCATGTATTTTTAGCATACGTCTTTCCTAAAAAAGACTTTAGGGATGTAATCTCCCACATGACCCACTGGGCCATTCTAGGAGGATAAGATCCATAGGAGTAAAAATTCAGGATATTCTGAACATGGTTTTCGGATGAGATCAAGAAGGCACTCTTGGCAATATCAAGGTGACACCTTCGGAAAGAGCGGAAGGATTCACTAACAGGTCACCAGAGGTCATGTTTATCTGTTCCTCTGTTAGGAGTACACACAGTTAGAGCCCCAGTTTGTTACCGGGACTGAGCCTTTACAAGTAGTGGGACCCCAAAGCAGAGATCCCCTGCCCCTTGGACACAAGCTGGGGGTTCCTGGAACTTGATCAGCAGTCAAGGTCGGAAGCACTGCTCTACCTCTGTGTCGTCTTGGGCAGGCAACTTATGCACCCTTTTCCTCTATCTCCTCATCTGTAAAGTGGAGGTAATGATAGGTCGTTGGAGAGGATTCAGTGAGTGAAGACATGTAAAGCCATCTGAATGATGCTTGGCACAGAGGGAGTGCTTGGTGCATGTATGCTGGAAATGGTTCTGTCACTGTTGTTGTTCCTTAAGGGGAGACAAGAATGGAACCAGGGAAGGCAGGAAATGGTTGTAGAAAGATCCAGGAGGACAGGATCAACCAGACCAGGGTTGGCAAGGGCCCTACAAATAAATCATGTCTCCAGCACACCTGCTAAGTGGTCATCCATCCTGTGCTGTGAGGACCAGCCAAACCCTGTGTGAACCTCCCGTCAGGAAAGGGGGGGCCTGGAGGAGGTGTGGTTGCGGTCCAGAACAACCAGGAAGGGACAGATGGAGAGCACACCAGCCTGGACCATACACCGGGCACGAGAACCGGGATGTGGCCTTCAGAGACCTTCTCCGGAGCTTGAGACATGGGGACTTGGACAAACAGAAAAATAAAGGAGCACAGCGATCGGAAGGTGCTGACTGAGAAGAGATTTCAGGAAATTTTAGATTCCATTATAAAAGTCAGAGCTCTCCTGGATCATTTGGAATCTTGGGGATTTGGGTGCGTGTATCTAAATCAAGAGGAGATTAAGGCCTTCGTGCCTTAATGCTTCTGTGATAGACAAAACAAAACAAAAATGGTTTGACTCCAGCCAGTCACATCGGGTGCCATGTGAGTCGGTATAGCTCTTCTTCACGCCCAACAAACAGTCCCCGCAATCTGGAAGAGACGAATGTGCTGGTTTCTGCACAACACGCGGTGGGCAAACGCACGTAACACTCCTAGGAGTTTACGTCCAGGGCGCCTGGGGGGGCTCAGTTAGCTGAGCAGCCAACTTCAGCTCAGGTCATGATACCGTGGTTCCTGGGTTCTAGCCCCACACGGGGCTCGCTGCTGTCAGCGCAGAGCGCGCTTCACTTCAGACTCTCTGTTCTGCCTCTCTTTCTGCCTCTCCCCTGCTTGCACTCTGTCTCTCAAAAATAAATAAACATTAAAAAAAAAAAAAAAGAGTTCTTCATCCCTGTCCTGTAGGCAGAGGTAAGACAAACGCCAGTAAAAGACTGAGCATGATCCATGTCATTTCTGTAAAGGAGGGCCCAGTAGTGTGCTATAGGAAACGAAAAACCTGCTCCTGGGAGGTCAGGAGAGCCTGTGCAGGCAGGGTGGGGGCAGTAAGGGGAATCCAAGGGGCGAGAATAGCAAACGCAGGTTTGGGAAGGCACGTCTGGTTTCCCTGAGCAATGGGGTATCACAGGAGTGGTGGAAAATAAGACTGGGCAGTTGGGTTGGGGCACGGGGAGTGGGGAGGGGAGGGGGTAGAGGACAAGAAGACAGAGAGATGCTCTTTGTGCCTGAGAGACAAGGTGATGTGGGGCCTGATGAGGGAGGAGAGGAGAGGGTGCTGGCCCCTGGTGGGAAGGGAGGAGGGCTAGTACTGGGGGGGTGGGGTGCGGTCAGTGACACTCCATTGTGTATTTCAGGGTCTGGGCTGGCTAGGAGGGCTGTTTGGGGCCCCGGCTGTAGATCTGAGGCTGAAGGGGGCCCCGTGATACTGAGCGACGGTCCTACTCTGCCCAACAGATTGAGGCCTGGGAGAAGGAGCAGCTGAGCCAGCCGGTGTGTTTTGACTACTGCTGCATTGACCAGTCTCCCTTCCAGCTGGTGGAGCAGACGTCTCTGCACAAGGCGAGTCCTCGCCCACCACCGCTCGGGGCTGCTGCAGGCAGGGGAGGTGTGGGGCGGCCACGCACTGACCTGCAGCTCTCTTCCTGCAGACCCACACGCTCTTCTCGCTCCTCGGCCTCCACCTTGCTTACGTGACCAGCATGGGGAAGCTCAGGGGCGTGCTGGCGTTGGAGGAGGTAATGACATGTCCCACTGGAGCAGCAGGAGGAAGAAGGGGCACAGGATAAGGGGGTGGGGAGGGGATGGCTTGACATCTGGGGGGGTCCCCCAGACTTCCCACTCTGTTTCTCACGCGGAGACTGGAGGGGGTGGGTGGCGCAAGGGGCAGGTGGAGAGGACCGCCCCCAGGACCTTCGTGGACTGCTTGGGTTTGGGGTGAGGGTTCAGGGCGTGAGTCACAGTTCCATGTGTGTGATCTGTGGGAAAATGGGATGGGGTGGGATGTGGCTGAAGGAGGCCTGAGGGTCACCAGGAAGGGGCCCTGCCAGAGGAGCTGGAGACTCGCGGTCCCGCGGGTACACCTCTTCCCCAGGCCCCGTCTCCTGCCTCTCCGCGCGTCCTGTTCCTCCTCATCATGCGGGTCTGTTCTCTCGCGCCCGTGTCTCTCACCTGCCCCATCTTCGTCCTCTTCCCAACCGTGTACCCTCTTTCCCTCTCCCCGCAGCTGCAGAAGGCCATCGAAGGGCACACCAAGTCCGGGGTGCAGCTCCGCCCGCCCCTCGCCAGCTTCCGGAACACGACGACAGCTCGGAAGAACCCTGGGGGCCCGCCCCCTCCCACGGACACGTGGAGCCTGCCTGAGGACGGAACCGGGGCGGCCGGGGCGGGGGACAGGGCTCCCGCCTCCCCAGAGACCCCCGTGCCCTCCCCCTCCCCGGAGCCCCCTCTCTCGGTGGCTCCAGCCAAGGTGGAGGGCGAGCTGGAGGAGCTGGAGCTGGTGGAGAGTCCCGGGCCGGAAGAGGAGCTGGCTGATATCCTGCAGGGCCCCAGTCTGCGGTCCACCGATGAGGAGGACGAGGATGAACTGATCCTGTGACGCCTCCAGGACCTCCTCCTCAAGACTGTCCAGAGGCCCCGGCCCCAGGCTGGCTTTGTGTGGGAGAGGGTACGTCCTGAGGTTGGAGGGATCACACCGATGTCCTGCCCCCTCCTGGGAATTGTGAAATGGGATAGTGACAGTCTTAGAGGAGGGTTCCTTGCAGCAGAGAGTAGCCTTGATCAGTTATTTAGGCCACGTCCCCCCATCCAGACAGGCAGGGGCTTCTAACCCCAGCGGAGGGCCTGATAGTCCGTGGGGTTTCCCGAGTCTCTCTGGTGTGTGGGGTGGGACATACCCTGCGACTTTCAGGCCTCCCCTTATTCTCCAGGAGCCCCCTGATGTTCTTGTCCCAACACCTTCCTGGCTCTGCCTATGTGTCTGCCAGTCTCCATGGCGGGGACCCACATGACTGTGGCCTGTGGAGATGGGAGGCCCTCATGACCTCGTGGACAGATGGCCCCGGAATATACCCCAGAACAGTCCGCACCCCTCTCTCAGAGCCCCCCACCCCGTTCTCCCACTGGCTCACACCGGCTCCCTGGAAGTTGCCCCCCCCCCCCCACTACCTGTCACGAGGGAAGGGTCATCGCTAGGGCACTGAAAGGCCGGTCCCATCACCTCCTCCTTTGCCTCAGACTTAAGCAGTGCAATGCGGATAAAGGAGGGGCAGCCTGACAGAGAAAAGTTCTCTGTGGAGGAAGCAGGGTCACTCCTACCTCCTTCAGGCAGAAATCACTCCCATACCAGTTTCCTCACCCTCCAGTTTCCAGGTCACTCCCTGGAAACATACATCCCCCTCCCCAGTGTCGTCACTGATCTGTCCTGCCCAAGGGTCGGCTGTGCCCTCCCGCTGCTGTGGCTGTGGCTTCTTCTACCCGGCACCAAGGCTCAGGGCAAGGTCACTGGGTCACTCAGACACCAGCCTTTAGGCTGGTTCTTTGTGTTCCTCTCCTAGAGGTGGAGAGAGGAGGGTTCAAAGTCAAGGTGGCAGATGTCTTTGATGCTTCCCACACTGGGGAAGTCAGATCCGTATCCTCCCCCAATCGGCAACAGGGTGTCTGCTGCTAGCCTGTCTTTCTTGTAAGTGGTCTCGGGTGCTCTGAGCCTCCACACCCAAGGCTTTCCTCCCTCCCTCCTTTTATGCCTTGTCTGGTTCTGCAGTTTTACCCCTTTCCGATATTCTCCTCCTTCTCCTCCCCTGTGCCCAGTCTCCGTCACCCCCCAAATAAGACACTCACAGTCAGATGTGCCACCACATTCTGTTTAGTGCCATTGAACACAGCCTGTAGCCCTCTCCAACATCACGTCCCTTCCACCTCCCCAGGCCGAGAGAGAGAGAGAGAGAGAGAGAGAGAGAGGGCACAGCCTGGGGAGGGGGTTGGCAGTGGGCATGTGAGCCCGTGCCCATGTGTAAATAATCTATAATATTTATATATATATATATTTATATATAATTCTCTCTGTAATATATGTCATAGAATCTCTCTTGGGCCTGGGGTGGGAATGTCACATTACGAAAACATGCTAAGACTGGCCATAAAAATGAATTATTTCCCAGACCTGGAAGACACAGAATGGGATGTAGAAGTGGGGGCAAAGAGAAGGGCATACACTCATTCACCAAGAGCCCCTCCTCAGCTGAGGGGCAAGAAGGAAGGCGTGGGGGGCAGTGGGGCAGTGGAAGGGGAGGAATGGGAGATTTGGATTTTTCTTTAATAAAGTGATTTGAAAATGAAAGTGCACCCCCCTCCCCCCAAAGGAAAATCACTGAGCAAGAGCAGTTTCATTCACAAGAATATAAAAACAGCCCTGTTCCAGGACTGTCGTAAAACGTGCTGCACAGCCTTTAACCCCAAAGGAAAAAGCAACCCCCCCGCCCCCCCCCAGAGCCTCTTCCTGCACATGCCCCTCCCCTCCCCCTAGAATAGGCTATAAGCAAACCCCATGCACCTGCCCCCAGCACCAGAGAGCAGTTCCTCCCTCCACCAGAGTCCTAAGAGGGTCCCAGGGCAGGTCCTTGGTTCTTCTCCCTCTTCAGAGTGGGAAATGCAGGCCCCCACCTGACCTCTGATCTGCAAGCCCCCTCCTCGTGCAAAGTCTGCTAGACTCCCTCCCAGTTCCAGCCACTGTTTCAGGGACCATCTGGCTTCCTGGGAGAAGGGAGGGAGGAAGGGAGGACGGGGAGAACGCCGCTTCAGTCCACCTTTCCCGACTCCACAGGCCCTGAGCAAAAAGGAACTGTAATGAACGAACCCGCTGGACTGGATGGCCGCCGCGGTCCGGGCACGGGGGCAGAACATAGGCACGAAGGGGGTGAGGCTAAGAGGGAAAGGTGGTGCGCTGGGACGGCAGGTGGCACAGGCGAGGACACAGGGACTCGCCAGCATGCAAAACCCCGAGGACCCGCGGCAGGAGTCTGGCGTGAGGGCCACGCGAGGCCACTTCCAGAGCTCCCAGCTACTGGTCCTGCCGCCACCTGAGGCAGGTCACATTTTCAAACACGCGAGGGGTCTTCTGTTGAGACAGTTGTAGAAAAGGTGACTTTGCTTACGTGTGCTCACCGTGCCCACTCCTGGGTCCTCCACAGACCAACCCCAGGAAAACCATTCTCCCCTCCCCTGGAGGACACGGGCCCTTGTTCTCGGCTGCATTTTAGGAGCACAGATGAAAGGGTGAACTCCGTGGGGGTGGGGTCATGGATGGACAGAAACACCCCGACTCTCAGCCTCCTCATTCCAAAGAAATAGAAGTCTGGGGCATGGGGGGGGGGGGTGCAGTTCTGCCCAGGGTCTGGGACAGTGCTCCCTTCCTGGCAGAGGAGAAAGTGGTAGGACCCCTGACAAACTTTGGGTGGGACACAAGGCCTTGGACCCGCAGCCTTCGTCGGGCACGAGGAGAGGCAACAAGGAAGCTCTCAGCTTCTCTCTCCTACCCACAGTGTCCCTGTGTCACTGCAGCAGGGAGGGCAGTGTGCCGTCCAGCTCCACAGCTGCGGCGGCCTTCGCTCTACCCCCGGCCCCTGCTGTCAGGATCTCTCACAGAAGCGCCACACAGAGGTCCCCACCACAGTGGGAACCGGGTGGGGGAGGGCACGCCGTTCCAGGGGCGTATGTCTCACTGTCACCTGTCCTGGAAGGAAGAATACTCTGATTCTCCTCTCTTCCTCCACAGGAGGCCTGGGGAGGGAGGGAGAACACCTGTGAGGCCCTCTTTGGAGTCCTGGGAGCAGCTGAAGAAGGGGCAAAGGAGCCATGTGCCCACACTGCTCCTTCACAAACAGCCCACCCTGGCTGGGGCCTGACAGCACCGGCCTCCTCCCTCCACCCCACTCAACCCTGAGTCCCCAAGAAGTTATAAAAATGTAGAAAAGGCAAAGAGAAAAGTGTAAACAGCTCCAGAGAATTAGAGGGTGGATGGAGGGAGACACAGCCCTCATGCTTCCCCATTTGGCCAGGACACCTGCATTCTGCATCACCCCCTCAGGGCCAGGGTTCCCAGAGCAGGAGCCAGAAGAAGGCAGAAAAGGAAGCAAGAGCTGGAGCAGCCAGCCCCGGCCCCAGATCCTTGGACCCTCCTTCCAGCCATGGGATAGTCAAGGTCCCAGAACAGGCGGCCATGTTTGTTCTTGGTCTCATCGGTGACTTTCTGGGCTGTGGGCAGGCCTTGATGTAAAGAATCGTGTTCGAGTCCCTGTGCATCCCAGCTGCCACACGCACCTCCCCCATGACTCCCGATCTCAGAAGCCAATTTTTCGCCGAGGGCAGATTCTCCACCCTCTAAGGACCTGTGCCTTTCGGTGGCTTCCCCTGTGCCTGTCGAGCCAAACCAATAGCCCCTGAGGTCTGTTCCTCACGGTGGGGATGAGCTGGGGCCACAGCCAGAGAAAACACAGAGTCGGGAAAAGCAAGAGTGACATGGAGAAAGGAGGCATTCCCACAGCCACAGTCAGGGCTCCTGGAAGACGAATCAGAAAGTGAAGAAGTGAGATCCCCATCGACGGCTACAAGCCGCTCTGTGCTCCCGACCTCGGGAGACGCCCTGGAGCTTCATCATCACAGACCCGGAAGCCCGCAGCCAAGCAAAGTTCATGGCCATCTGGTTGCCTGGGCCTCAGTTCCCGGACCTGTGGTTCCACAGCATATGCCTGGATTAAATCCCACCCTGGCTCTCCATTTTCCTGGCGAGGACAGGCAACTCCTGGGTTCCTCGTGGTCTTCTGCCCGGGTCTCAGCTGTACTGCTGGGGGAAGGGAGGGTGTTGTTGCAGCCAGGCCCCTCAGCTGGGAGTGGAAGGCTGGGCGTGGAGTGGGTGGAAGCTAGTTGTTAGCCTCGCCCTCCTCCTCATCAAAGGACTGCACACCTGAGGACGTGACGTCAGACACCTTCCGGCTGAGGGCAGTGGCCATCTCAGGGTCTTCTCGTGGGGAAAGTGACTCTAGGTCCCGGCATCCTGCATCCTCTTCCTCCTCGGGGGCCAACGGCCTCTTCTCCTCCTCAGCAGGGCCCCTAGCCAGGTCCACCCCACCGCCCCCCGGAGCCCAGTCAGCGTCCGCCCCCAGCAAAGGTGGAGGCTCCTGAGCAGAGTACCCGGAAGCAGGTTGGGAAGGCCCCATTTCATGCAAGCTAGGCTGTGAGTCATCGAATGCAGGGCCAAGATAGGATCCTGTGGCCGGGGAGGCGATGAGGGACTGGTCACTGGCTTCCCAGGCATCTGACGACCCCAGACAGTACATGCCCTGGGACACATAGGAGTGAGGCCATCCATCCATGGGGGCTTGAGCAAGGGCATCTGTGAAGAGAATCACGGAGGTCGGCAGGGTTACAGAACGTCAAAGGCAGTAACAACAGCACAGAGGATGAGAGGGAGACCGCGGGGAGGAGAGTAGGAAAGCTGAGATGAACAGAAAGTCTCAGAAGAACAGAGAGGAACAGAGGCAGCCTAGATAGCAGAGGAGGCCTCCTCGGCCTGAGAGGAACCATCCCTCACCTTGACTCTCCATCAGCTCCTGGTAGTTGTCACTGTAGTTGCAGCCCAATGGCTCCTGGGCAGAGTTGACGCTCATGTCCTCACCATCCATGGAAGACCAGGCCATGAGTGTGGCCTCGGAGATGGCAAACTGCTCCATGACACCTAGAAGAACAGTGGTTGGCACGAGATAGCTCTAGGAACCCTTAGACACATGCAGGGGGTAGAGGGACAGCGAGGCAGCGCTGTTCAACAGAAATATAATGCAAGCCACTTTGGTAATTTAAAATGTTCTAGTAGCCATAGTAAAGACACTTTAAAAGAAACAGATGAAATTAATTGTTATAATATATCTTACTTAACCCGATATATATTAGATTTTCTTTCAACACTTAATCCACATAAAAATGATTAACGAGATCGTTTACATTATTTTATTTAGACGAGTCTCTGAAATCCAGTGGGTATTTTATACTGATGGTGCATCTCCATTCAGACTGGCCACATTTCAAGTTCTCAGTAGCCACCATGTGGCCAGTGGCTACTCTACTGGACAACACGGACTTTGCATATGCCCCAAAATAGGGCAAAACCACATGAGATTTCCCAGAAGGTCAGATTAAGAATTCCTAGAGTTGGGGCACCCGGATGGCTCAGTTCGTTAAGCAACTGACTCTTGATTTTGGCTCAGGTCATGACTTCACAGTTGTGAGATCAAGCCCCACGTCAGGTTCTGCACTGAGCATGGAACCTGCTTAGGATATTCTGTTTCTCGCCCTCTCTGCTCCACCCCCATTCCTCCTCCTCCCCCCCGCCAAATAAATAAACTTAAAAAAAAAAAAAAAAAAGAATTCCTAGAGTTAAGGGGTCTTCTGGTAAGATATCCAAAGGGATTGAAATGAGGAATTCCCAGAAGTTTATCTTTAGAAGGTTTTAAGAATGTTAGCTAGTAGTCAAAGACAGAGGAATCTAAATGAGAGGGTTCAGGTTCAACAGAGAATCCCTGAAGGAGTACCATGGGCTTGTAGGCCCATAGTAGTATTAAGTGGAAAGGTCAAGAGGGGTACCTGGGTGGCTCAGACGGTTGCATGCCCGACTCTTGATTTAGTCTCAAGTCGTTTGTGGGATCGAGCCCCACATTGGGGGCTGCACAGACAGCATGGATTCCTCTTGGGATTCTCTCTCTCCCCCTCCCCCACTCACACATGTGTGTGCACTCTCTCTCAAAAATAAAAATAAAATAAACATTTAAAAAAAAAGTGGAAAGTTCAAGAAATTGGAAGAAGGGAGGGAGAATAGACTAGGGAGGATGGGTAGACTTGGGAGTCCCCATCCCAGTCAAAGTCCTAAGTTGAAGTTCACATAGCCAGCTGCCCTAAACTACTCCCTACCCACTACATGTTTGGCTCCCCTCATGGAGAGTTCTTCCACCATCCACACCACCAACACCGAGAGCCCTCTCTTCTCTTCTGGATCTCATTCTTCCTACGTATCTATGGAGACGTGTTAGAGGGGCTTGGTCACTGTTGTAGGTATGCTATATGCCTGTCTTGTAGCAATACCACTTTCCCGGAAAGAAACCTCTTCTGTATACGACCCTCTCCTCACCCAGGCCCCTTGACCTAGCGGCTGTCACAAGTAATGAGCCAAGTAAGGGAATCCTCTACTGCAAGGTGCTGAGGAGCAAAGGCTAGAAGGGATCCCCACAGCCTTCTGTTCTTTTTCCTCAAGAATCATGGGTAGAGGGGGGGCCTAAATGGTTCAGTCAGTTGAGCGTTGGACTCTTGACTTCGGCTCAGGTGATGATCCCAGGGCTGTGGGATGGAGCCCTGCGTCAGACTCCACAGTGAGCATGGGGCTGCTTGGGATTCTCTCTCTCTCCCTCTGGCCCTCTACCCGGCTCTCATCTGCTCTCCACCCCCCTCCTTCTCTCTCAAAAAGAAACAAAAACAAAGAACATGGGTAGAAGGAGAGCCTTTCAGAGTCAGAGGCCCCTGCCTTTCCTTCAGGTACTGACAGTCCTCCCATGTAGAAGAGAAGGCATCCGGAACAGGTGGACCCACAATCCCATGTAATTCTTAACTTCTGAGATGATAATGAAAATAAGTTTGAAGACCCTTATCCGAATCAATTAAGTCCAAGTGCCTGAAATCAGAGCTGATTGGGAAATTAAGTCTTATGGTCACGATATGGATAGAGCAAGTCCTGCCAGAGGGGATCAGGTTGGAAGGTCAGTCTCTGGCCATCCTGAACACGTGTCTCTTGAGGGTCCCAAGAACGAGTACCTGCTAGGAAACGTGCCTCCTTCTCGCCATCGCTGAGGTCGGAGTAGGCATCGGTATCCCTGCGCACCGCCTCGTGGCTGTGTTGCGGCTGAATGGCTGGTGCCTTCCCCCAGCCCTGCCACTCAATCATGTGGGCCACCCGGCCTTGCCCCATGGCTGTGGGCTTCGTCACATGGTCCTTCATGCTGCGAGAAATCCCTGAGGGGCCAGACATTCCCCACATCCTCCAGAATATCACAGGACGCCCATACAAGACCCACCCGGTAGCCCCACCCGAGTCCCATGGGACTCTGCCCGATGAGGGAAGGGATCCCTTAGGCCTCCATATGAGGGGCAGCCTGGACAGGAGGGCATGAAGGAAAGGGCAAATAGGTCAGGGGTGGGGGGGGGGGTCTTCTTTAGATCCGAAGGAGCAAGGAGATCGAGACCAGGAGTCTGTAGGGATTCTCCTCTCTGGACACATCCCCAGGTCGGGAGTCTCACCTGAGAATGATGATTTGGCCAGGGCCCCAATGCCGTAGGCATTAGAATTTCGCTTAAGCTTCGGCAGAATGGAAGTGGTGTCCTCCATGGAGAGCTGGGATAGAGAATGTGGGAGGAGGGGCAGAGGAGAGTTCAGGGTTTCCAGGAGGAAGGAAGGGCCTGAGCCAGGGCAGGTGATAAGGGAACCATTCATTACACCCAGGAGTCCCAAGGAAGCTCATCCCCTAACTGCCCTTGAAAAGCACGGCAGGTCAGTAGGAAACCTAGAACAGCTGTGTCCTGTAGCCAGTCTAAGGGAGAATATAAGGGAGAGGAGCTAGAGAAAACCGGGGCGGGGGGGGGGGGGTGAACTCACATTGATGCCATCCCAGGAGAAATCAGTTCGGGTTTGCTGTGAGGAGAGAGAAAAGGGAGCAGGGATCATAGGCACTTCCAGAAATGCAAGCAGCCCCCCGCACCCCCCACCCCCAGGGACTTCCAGAAGTGTGTGAAGTAGAGAGGTTTTTTTTCCCACCCTCCCCCCCCCCCCCAGCTTAACATAGGGAATTAGGATCTCAGAGTAGAACATTTGGCCTGTGTTTTGAGGAAAGGAAATGTTCTGTGAAAGTGTCAGTCTGAAGGAGTGTCTGGGATGTTCTCTTGGAATTTAGGAAGATAATTCAAGGATCGGGCAACTGGGCGGCTTTGTTCAGGATGGTCTCTGGGGTCTTCTAAAAGTCCTTTGGTTAGGGGGGCAGCAGGGCACGGGGCCTCACCTCGGTGGACGGCCGGTGGAGGCTGCTCCCGTGCAGCGAGCTGGTGCTGTCCATGTTGATTTGGTCGACATCCTTCAGGCCCTTCCAATCCACCGCAATCACCTCATTCCCTGCAGCGGCCACAGGGTTACTTGCTTGACCTTCAGCCTCCCTAGGTCCCAGCCCACAGGCCCCTCTTGGGTCTCACAATGCTGAGGCCACACAGGGGCAGCCCCTCCAGACCCCTCCCTTCCCTCCAGCCACTGCTCCTGATAGCGTGGGCCCTTTTACATCCCTCCTCTCCCCCAAATTTTTGGTAGGGACAAACTGTAAGGTTGAGCCAAAATATTCCCTCCCAGGAAAGTGTTATATGGCCTTATTTGTTGTTGTCGAAACGGAGGGGGTCCGTGGTTGGGTTTTAGCAGGAAAACAGTTCTTTATTCTGTCCTGAGGAATCCTGGAGTGTTTCTAGATGGGAGAGCATGACAGCTATGATGTTCCTACAATCAAGGGCAGAACTTCTTTAGGGGTGAGCTTCCCTCCAAGTGGGCTTTACGGCTTGTATCTTGGAGTTGGCGAATTTGTCTGACAGGGAGGGGATGTGGTGGGGACAGAGGCAGGAACTGCGTGTGTTCACCCGGAAACGGTGACGGGAGAGGAGGCCAAGAGTGAGGTGTGATCGTTTTCCCTCGCGGTTGGGAGGCAAGTGATGGATGGGAGAGGAGCAAAGGGGGTCAGAGGAGGAGACAAGGGAACTTTTTAAAACTGGAACTGAAAGGATAGGCATTCAACTTAAAGAGAAGGCAAAGACAATGGGAGGGGTGGACAGGGTCTGAGGGCTGACTGGGAAACTGATGGTAATTGTTCAGGTGAGAGCATGTGGCCAAGGCAGAAGCTGGCAAGAGGGCAGGGTGGTGCCTCTCCGGGGAGGCAGGCGGGGGAGGAACCGCCTGAGCAGTTGGAAACGGGCTCAAGGATCAGATGGCTGTGGAATCGGACCTTATAGGTCCTTCCTGCACGCGGAGTTTTGTGATTCTGAATTTGGGGTTAGGGGCCCAGTCTTGGGAAGGAGTGAAGGGAACAGAGTCTGGAGCAGGAGGAGGCATTCAGCATGCATCCCCACCGCTAGTGCAGAGGGATTGTGGTTAATGGGTGGGAAGGAGGCAGGACTCCTCCTAGGTGAACCCCTCTCCCTCAGGGCTACAGGGGAGTGAGGAGATGGGTCAGACGAGGGGCTGTGGCCGGCAGGGAAGAGGAAATGAGCCTCTGGGCGTAGAGAGCAGGAACGGGGCGGACAGAGAGCAGAGCAGGGATGAAGAGGGCAGAGCAAGAGAGAGGGGAGGGGGAGGTGGCCTTTGTAGAGGAGGGAGAGCTGAGTCAGAGCCCTGGGGGGCAGGGAGGGGGAGAGAGAGAACCCTGGGAAGAGGTGAAAGCAGAGGAGGGGGGTATCCATGGAAATAAACCGGGTCTCAGAGAAATCAGGCTTCCGGAGAGTGAGTTTGTTTGTAATAATAATACGAATTATTCTCTCAGCCTGAGGTCACTGGGTCGTGTAGGCGGGAGAAGTGGGGGGAAATTGGGGGTTTGGGGAGAGGGCTGGACTCATTCGTTGAGCCGTGAGCGTGGAGTGGGTGCGTGGGCCGGGGGACGGGGGGGGGTAGAAGCGAGGCAGAGGCTGAGGGGAGAGAAGACTTAGGAAGCGCCCGTGCCCGCCCCCAGTCCAAGGTAAATAAAGAGACGGCCCCGCCCCGCCAGCCCCCGCCGACAGGTGCAGGTCCCGGCTCCTCGGGCCGGCCCCACCCTCCCGGGAGCCGGCGCCCGACCCCGGTCCGTCCCCCTAAACCCCCGCCTCCTCCCCGCGCCCCCCAGCCCTTCCCTCCAGCCGGGCCCGGCGCGGCCCCATTTTCTCCGGGCGTGGACCCCGTTCCCTTCCCTGAGGCACCGGGCGCATCCCGCCCCCGCCCCGGAGGGAAAATGCACGTGAACAATGCGAATCGGGGGAGGCAGGAACGACAGAAAAAGGCAACAGAGAAGCAAAGAGGTGGGAGCAAAACACCCAAGCCAGACGGAGGCGGTGGGGAGGGGGGGGGGCGTGAGAAGGACTCCTGCCGGGGCGGAGGCCGGGGGTCCTCGGGAGGGGCTGCCCCAGAAATGGAGGGGGAGAGGCGCCGGGGAGGGCAGAGTCGAGGCGGAGGGCCTGGAGGTGGCGGGCGAGGGGACGCGGGAGTAGGGAGAGCGGCCGCGGAGGGAGAGGAGGCCGGTGGAGAGATGATGGAGAGGGACCGCGCCTGGGGGAGAGCGGCGCAGGGAGGCCGGAGGGCGACGAGGGAGCGGAGGAGCGGAGAGGGCGGCCGGCCGCGGAGGCGCGAGGGGCGAGCGGGCGCGGAGGAGAGCCGAGCGCAGGGAAAGTGCGGGAGCCAGGCCGGGCGGGGCGGGGGGGGGCGCCGGGAGCGGTGGGGGAGGGGGCCCGGGGACTGGCGCGGGCCGAGCCCGCCTCCGCCCGCCCCCGCCCCGCCGCGGTACCCACCCACGGTCCGGGAGCCGATGCAGCCCATGGCTCCGGCGCCTCCGTGGCCGGGCGCTCACCGCCGCGGGGCGGGCGCCGGGGGCAGCACCGGGAGCCGCGCCGCCGCCCCAGCCGCTCTGCAGCGCCGCGGCTGTCTCCGCTCGGCTCCGCTCCCCCCTCCCCTCTCCATCCCTCCCCGCGGCAGCCTCCGTCGCCGCCGCCGCCGCCGCCGCCGCCGCCTGGCTCCCCCGCCCCGGCTCGGCTGGCGGCGGCGGGGAGGGGGCGGCCCGGGGATTGGCTGCGCGTGGCGCCTCCCCGCCCCTGCCCTCGACCCCGCCGCCGCGCGCCCTGCGCACCTCGCGGCGCTCCCCTCCGCCAGCCCTGCCCCCGGCGCGCGCGCGGGGGCTCCTCGCCGACTCCCGGCCGGGCTCGCGCCCCTGGGGGTGCCGGAGACCCGGGGGACGCCCGCCTCGGGTCTCCGGGAGCCAGGGAGAGAACCCCGCTCCTGGAGGATGGATTTCGAGGGCCGCGGTTGGGGATGCCCGGGGAGAAAGGCGGGGCGGTGCAATAAAGCCCGGGTGGAGGGCCGCGGCCGCCAAATTCCGCAAACACTTGTTTTCTTCCCGGGGCGGCAGCTGGCACGCGAGCGCGATAGGATACGGTTGCTCTGCGCTTCCTGTGCGCTGTTTAGTGCACCCAAACAGATCGCGAAGTGTTTGCGGGTGTCCTGGGCGCTCGCTGGAAACTCGCGGATGGCTGTGGGGGTGGGTGCAGATCATCTCCGGGCCCGACGGGGGCTGGGGGAGTGGAACGGGGCGATTCGGTCCCAACTAGAGGGGAGTGAAAATCGGGACTCGAGACCGACTAGAAGGCATAGTTTTAAATCCCGTTTAACTTTCTGAGCCTTGGTCTTCGCTGACAAACGAGAGCATGGATGTCAGGAAGGAAGCAGTCAAGAGAGGAGAGGATTGCCCCCTGGCTAGCCAGAAGGGGTCAGGTAGGTACCCAGGGCCTCGTGGGTAAGAGATGGAGAGAGATGGGGCGCCTGGGTTGTGGCCCAGGTCATCTCACGGTTCGTGAGTTCGAGCCCCGCGTCAGGCTCTTTGCTGACAGCTCAGAGCCTGGAGCCTGCTTAGGATTCTGTGTTTCCCTCTCTCTGTGCCCTCCCATGCTCACGCCCTGTCTCTCTCTCTCAAAAATAAGTAAACGTTAAAAAATTAAAAAAAAAAAAAAGACTGAGAGAAAGCGTGATGTACGTGGCAGGGATCAAGTGGGCACCACAGTTAAAGCAGGCAAGAAGTGAAGTCCAGGAAAGTCACACAAGAAAGGGCAAGGAGACTCTTTTTGTTTGTGGGTCTAAGCAGCACCCACAAACCTGAAGTGTGAGACAGCAGACAAGGTCAGCACCAATGACAGAGCAAATGCTAATCCAGGGGCTGTTTGCTCCTCACCAGCTTTCATGTCCCTCCTAAGGTTGGGCAGCAGCAGGGCACCTGGCCGGGGTCCGCTGTGTGGGTGTCCCCAGGGCAAGAGACCAACTCTAATAGATGCATCTTTTTAACCCTTAGAGTCTGAATGGAGACTAAACTCTGGGGTGATAATCACTACATTCTGTGGAATCCCAGATGAGAGATGGGAGAGAGGAGGCTAATAATCTAATTGCAGATCTGGGAGATGGGATTATGGAGACAGAACTGATCTTTGGTGTCTGTGCATGAAGAAATAAACCAAATCTGCATCTACAAAACCATGAGAGAGAAGAGAGAGCAGTCAGTAAGTCTGCTGAGATTTCAATCATCCGGTGTGACTGTGGCAAGACCTGATACCTTATTTTGACAGAAGAATTCCCAAGTATTTTCCCCCATATCTACTCTTGTTGGTTTTACAAAAGAAGCATCACGTGGCTTCTGCCCTCCTGGAATATACTGTCTAGCTGCGAAGGAAAGAAAATGGAAAGAATGTGGGGGGTGAGGGGAGAAGGAGGAGAGGTAGAAGGAGGAAGAGAAGGAGGAAGAGAAACAGCCTTCTTTACTACAGCAGGTGCCAGTCAACCCCTATTTTCCGGTGGAGAAGCAGTGCTGATGGGAATGTCCAGGTCAGGAAGTAACAGACAAAGTGGCCAGCTCTGCTCATGCCTTCCCCCTCGAACCTGCTCTGCCTCTGGGGTGCTCTCTGATTCCAGTATTCTCACTATTAGTCTGGTCCAAACATGGATACAGACCACTCCCCTCGTTCGACGAGGCTGGGTTTATCCAAACGATCTGCATCAAGTCAACACAAGGGACCCCAGGCCTTGAAGACTCAGTCCTGGTCCACATTCTGCCTAAAGGGCATTTCTAGCACCAGAGAAAAGCAGAACATCATAGGCACGACACTGGCCTGCTTTCTTCCGGCTTCTGCTACAGGATCCTCTGCTCACTATTTAGAGGCATTCTCCCGGTTTCTTTGCCATCTTCTGAGCCAAGGTCAAAGATTCCAGTTCTGATAGGAACAGGAACAACCTTTCTGGAGGATGATTTGACAGCACTGATCAAAAAATCTTTAAAATATGCATTGCTGTTGTTGCGACATTACTAAATTGTGACACAGCTATTCCATTTATAGAAATATTCCAAGGAAATAAAAATAGACCGTGGACAAAGATTTAATCTACAGCACCCATCAGGGTGCTATTTACATAATAATGAAAGAACTCACATGCTCAAACCTGGGGATTAATTAAATAAATTACGGTATATGCTTAGAATACTATGTAGCCATTGATCATATTTTATAATTGTATTTGTTGACCTATTGTGACAAAATATATTGTGACATTATATAGAGAAGCAGGCTGTAATATAAGAATTAGAGTATTTCAACTTTTGTTTACAAATCGCATACACACATTCTCCTGCCTTTTGTCAGACTTTCCATCCCAAGTAATTTATGGGATTCCCTGTGGGAAGCCTGTGTCTTACAGGAGTCCAAGCCCACTCATCAGTTAAGTTTGGCCCTCAATGATATCACAATATTAACCAGTCCATTACCAAAGTCTAAAACTAAAGGAGTTTGGCCAAATGTCCCAGAATGACATTGGTACGACATGGTGAAGTGATGTTTCCACCCTCTCCGTGGTTGCTACTTCATGCTCCTAATCTCCTATGGATAGCTCTTGGACAAAAGGAACAAAACCACGTTCAGAAACAGTACAACCTAAAACAGGGACTCCTGGGGCACCTGGGTGGCTCAGCTGATT
This sequence comes from Acinonyx jubatus, assembly GCF_027475565.1. NCBI lineage: Eukaryota > Metazoa > Chordata > Mammalia > Carnivora > Felidae > Acinonyx > Acinonyx jubatus. The sequence continues at coordinate 11,963,119 of NC_069383.1, read as the reverse complement.
AAGCACCCAACTTCTGCTCAGGTCATGATCTCGTGGGTTTGTTGGTTCGAGCCCCACTTTGGGCTCTGCACTAACAGGGCAGATCCTGCTTGGGATTCTGTCTCCCTCTCTTGCTGCCCCTCCCTTGCTCTCTCTCTTTCTCTCAGAGATAAAACACACACACATACACCTTTAAAACAAAACAAGATAAGACAGGAGCTCTTGTCCTAGAATCCATGGGCATAATCCAGAGTCCATAACCTTGGTTGGGAAGACTTAAGTCTTAAATTAAAAAAAAAAAAATGTTTTTTAATGTTTATTTTTGAGAGAGACAGACTGTGAGCAGGGGATGGGAAGAGAGAGAGGGAGATACAGAATCCGAAGCAGGCTCCATGTTCTGAGCTGACAGCACAGAGCCCGATGTGGAGCTCGAATGCATAAACCGTGGGATCGTGACCTGAGTGAAGTTGGAAGCTTAACCAACTGAGCCACCCAGGCACCCCAAGACCTAAATCTTTATGTTCACTGACTTGTACCTAAAATTCCCCATGTCCTTCAGTTATGCATATAGGCAGCAAAGCACAGTGGTGTTACAGCTGTTGTACTGTGTGTGTCTTCACCGCCCATAAAAATCGCAGATGTTTCCATTATACAACAGCTGCTGCAGATTTCTTACACCAGCCTTCATGTTCATCACTACTTTGAAACTATGGTGGTATCTACCTGTGTGCACGTTTTCCCATTTAATGCTTTTATAAAGAACCAGATACATTACCATATCACAATTTTATAATAACTTTTTTTTTACATTAGTGGTTCCCTTTGTGTTTTATTTGATGCATTTAGTATTATTCTGACAGGGAAGCCGTGGATTTCCCAGATTGCCAAGGGATCCAGGGCAGAAAAATGTTTAAGAATCCCTGGCCTCCGGGGCACCTGGCTGGCTCATTCAGTAGAGCATGTGACTCTTGATCTCCGGATTATAAATTCGAGCCCCATGTTGGGTATAGAGATTACTTAAAAATAATTTTTAAAATCTTAAATAAAAAAAGAACTCTTGACCTCTAAATATATTTTTGGTAGTGGTGGTGGAGTGGAGAACTCTCTAATACTGCAGGAGCTTAATAATCCTGTTAATAGTACCAACTTAAATGACCAAGCAAAGCAGATGACATCCCATTTTGAAGCCTGGGTCCCCCAAAACAAAGATATGTCCCTTTTATCTGCAGGACGAGAAGAGCCACATCCTAAGCTTCATGCCTGTCCCGAACAAATGGAGAGGCAACTCTAAAAACACAACGGCTTTGGGCGCCTGGGTGGCTCAGTTGGTTAAGTGTCCGACTGTAGCTCAGGTCATGATCTCCTGGTTCGTGGGTTTGAGCCCCACTGTGCTGACAGCTCAGAGCCTGGAGCCTGTTTTGGATCCTGTGTCTCCCTCTCTCTCTCTCTGCCCCTCCCCTGTTCACGCTCTCTCTCTAAAATAAATAAACTTAAAAAAAATTTTTTTTAATTTAAAATCACAACAGCTTAATAAAGAATTTATTTTGTTGTAATGGGAGACACTAGATCACCATTAAGGGCAGATGAAAAGATCCAACTGAGAGGGGGAGGTTCAAAGTACAGGAGAGGAAGACTCATCAATGCTGAACGTGATTTCCTAAGGCAGCCACGAGGGATGCCCACAAGGCTGAGGGAGGGGGACTGGGCTCAGATGGAGGAGCCCAGCGATTCTAGCAGATGGAACCATGGAGCAGATGCCAGTAGGTTGCACGTTTGGTGTCGGCAAGATGAGGGATTCCAGTCTGATGGTGTCTGTTTTCTCTGAGAAGTGGGAAGTGAGATCATCTACTAAGAGGGGGAGATACAATAAAATAACAATAAGTAATAGGCAACTATCACTTAGCAGTTGACAAAGCGTTTTCAGCGTCTTCTTACAACAGTCCAGGAAGGAAATCGTTATATTTGTGTTGCAGTTGAGAAATCTGGGCTTAGATGGGGCGCCTGCGTGGCTCGGTTGGTTAAGCGTCCGACTTCAGCTTAGGTCATGATCTCACCGCTTGTGAGTTCGAGCCCCGTGTCAGGCTCTGTGCTTCAGAACCTCTCTCTATGCCCCTTCCCTGTTCACTCTCTCTCTGTTAGAAGTAAATAAACATTAAAGAGAGAGAGAGAGAAATCTGGGCTTAGAGGCCTATTAGCTTTCTTTTCCCCAAAATTACCCAGCTGGAAAGAGAAGAAGCTAGAGCATAAACTCAGCCCCTCAAATAGAAAATTCATCCTGGATGTGGTGGGAGAGAGCTTTATTTATGTGTTCGCTCCTGTTTTTTAAAATAACTAGAGTTACTTGGTTCAGGGTTTTATCTGATACACATTCCTTCAGTCTTGTCTTTCTTTTTTGAAGGTGGAGCCGTAAGCTGAAGAGAGGGCCAAATCTGTCTACATTCCTACGTTTTGAAATGAAAAGGCAAGGATCTTTCTTCAGGGACACTTACAGCCACTACCATGGGTCTTTGATGCTGTCCTGAGGCACTGATGACTGGTGAGTCTCAGTTCCCATGTATCAATGCCGGTGTTTCGTATCAAAGTCTCTATCTCAGGGTGACAGCAGGTGACTCAGGCCGCCCCCACGTGTAGTCAGCTTCGTGGCAGCCCTTAGTGGCTCACAGGAGGCCGTGTTCGCTGAAGGCGCCAGAAGTAGGCCTGCAGATCCTGGAGAACTTGGGGAACGTGCTGCGGTAGGTCATTTGGTGACGGTGTACTTGGGAACAGCACGGGCATCTGGGTGGAAATCAGAAGACGCTGAGGCAGGGCAGTGATGGAGGTGGGTATTCTTTTTAATGGGAGTAATTGACCTAATCCTCAGGGAACAAAGACAAAGAATGGAACTTGGGGGTTAGGTTCCTGACACACAGGCGCAGACCCAGAGCTAAGTCACGAATGGGCAGGGGTGTTGGCAGTGTGCAGATTGTATTTCCATGGAGTAGGAGGCGGCCGCCTCCTCCGCGCGTTTGCCCTCAGAAGAGAGGCGGCTCCTGTCAGGGCCGCAACTTATACCGGCTGACGAGTTCCACAGCAGAACTTCTCTGGCTTCCTTGTTGGTGGTGGAGGCCAAAAGGCCCCATTTGACCAATCTCTGATCTCCTGGACATTGAGGAAGATAAACCCTTTTAGACCAGCATGGGTCATTGCTGGTTTGACTTTCAGATGACGTTTGAAACTTCGAAGAACTTTACAACTCTACGTAAGGTGAGCTCACTCCAACGTAGTGAGACAAGGAAGCTTGGTAGCTGGGGAGTGTTAGCGCCCTCCCCACCCATGGTGCAGCTTCCCAGTATGGGGCAAAGTCTCCTGCATGGGCAGGTCAGCATCACTGAATCCACATTTTAAGGATCCTGTGGATCCATTCGGCAGAAGAGAGTACCCAAACCACATTAAGATATCAAGGCCATGCATCTGCCCTGTCTTCTCTTTGAGAAGCAGCTCTGTGGGAAAGGCTGAAAGAGAATCCCTTCAGGGTTGGGGGTTCCCACCAAACATTCCGATGAGAAAGGCCAGGCCAGAGGTTCTAGGCCAGTGGGATCCTACCTCCCTCATAGAAGGGAAGGTTTCATCCAGAGGGCCCAGAACGATGTCAGGGCTCTACTACAGCTTCCAAGTCAGGCCCCAAGTAAATTTAAGGGCCTCGGGGGTATCATTCTCATCATGTCCAGGTCACAGCCAGCAGCGGACCAGGCAGGATGCCAGAACCAAGGAAGCAGGCCTGGAGTTTGGGCAAGCATGCGTCAGGGGCCAGGTAAGCAATAAAAAAATGGAGTTTATCAATCGTAAGAGAGCCAGACCAGACGGGACCTTCAGACATCAAGCAAGTGCTCAGCACTCACACATCCCAGAGCCACTGACAGAAAGGGAAGAATCAGGTAGGTAACTCCAGACAGTCACTTCCTCCAGCCTACGTGCCAATGTGGTGCCCCTCCCTCCGGGAGAATCAGTGAGAATTGGGAACTGGAAGGTTCTGCTCCGAGCATCACATCGTCGATAGCTGTCTGGCCAGTATGCACTAACTCAGGGGAGAGGAGCAGCCCTGTCACATCATGCCTGTGGAGCCCTCTCACCTGCCCCCTGCTGGCACCCCCTTAATGCCCAGATCCCCCAGGCGAGATGCTTTCCTGTGCTTACTCCCCTGGTCTTGCCTCTGAATTACGAGCCTTGTGGCTGACGCTCCATTACTACCTGCCAGCTGACAGTTGACAGCCCCCCTTTCGGATTCCTGAACATACCCCCATTCTGGGTTCCCAACCCCCTTGCTTTCCCTCGCTCTTGGGATGTCCTGCAATCTCAGCATGAATTCCCCTTGCAGATGCTTTCTTGGTTTTGCTGCAATGTCTAACTGCCTGGAATCTTGTCTTCTTTCCTGCAACTGGTCCTGGATCTTAAGTGGTGTGTGTTTAATACATAACGGGTCAGTGTAGCTCCAGGACTCCACCCTTCCCAGTCTGCTGTCTTCTATAAGCAAGCCGGCCAGATCCAGAGAAGACAGCAGAGGTGTCTTCCTGACAGTGGGAGAGCAGTGGATATACAGGGCATTAAATACAGGACTGTGAGTGTTGGAACTGGACAAGACCGTAGACATCAAGTCTGTTGCTATAGTTTCACAGACAAGGAGCTTTCATTGCTCAGATCTTCACAGTCCTATGGCTAAAAAGTGACAACTGAAACCAAAACTCACGTTCTCCATCTCTCTTCTAGCATTCTTTGCCCTATCCCATGATGCTACCCTAAACCTACATTGGATTATTTTTCTGATTTTATTGTGTAAAATGTGTGTAACGCCGAACTCTGCTGAAATATGCTCAGATCCCATACTCCTTTGGCTCACGTAGACTGATCAGCTCCTTCTGGGTAAAATGAACATTGTTCTGAAAGTGTAGATTTCATGCTAAGTGTTCTTAACACAATAATAATAATTTTTAAAAAGAACATTGTTCTAACTTAGGAGTTCCAGAGCTTTCTTCTGGGTGTGTAATGGGTGTGTAATCTTTGTGTCTATGTGCAGGTCATCGTTTGGTTAGGGTTTTTTTGTGGTGATAAGCTGATGGGGACAAGGCTTCACTCTCCTGGGTGGTGGGGAAGGTGAGGGCTGTTTACTGACCGAATCAATCATGATTGTCCTGCCAATGGGCAGTGGACCCACCTGGATGGGAAAGTCCAAAAGAGATGGGAGGTTTTGAATTCTGGGTGGTGCAGACATGTTTTTCTCAAGCAATATGTACTCGTTTTAGAAAAAAGTTATTATTGTAAGTAGGCTCCACACCCAACGTGGGGTTTGAACTCAGAGCCCTGAGATTAAGGGTTGCACGCTCTACAGACTGAGCCAGCCAGGAGCACCTAGAAAAAAAATTTTTAAATACACACAAGCAGAAAGAAGAAACCAAAGCCATCACCTGTTATTTACGCTATGCACGTTTTGCAACATTTCCTTTCAAACTGACTTGTGCATACATATGTATATATATGTACATATATACGTATGTATATGTATATATGCACCAGTGTGTGTGTGTGTGTATATATATACATATATACATATATACATATACATACATATATGTATATACATATACATACATATGTATACATATATATATATACACACACACACACGTATAAATATATATATACATATACATATATATACATGCACCGTGGCAGCGGGTGGTAACGGAGGTTGGACTTTATTACTGACAGTGGAGAATCGAGTTGAGGGAGGAGACGGGAGCAAGTTCTGCATTCTAAAGTGGGAGCTGGAATTTGCCTCTTGGTCTTTCACTCCCCATATCTCCAGTTTCCTTCACAGCCAGAGGGCTCGGAAGAGCTGCTAATACTCACCCTCATTTCCCTGCTTCCACCCACTCCTCACCCCACTCCAGGGTGGCGTCTTCACGGAAACAGCTCACGCGGCGGGATCCTATATCCTCCGGCAGATCGTGTGCATTTCTAATACTAACCTGACATATCGGGAGCATTCCACAGTTGACCACTCCCTGTCCCTGAACATTCTTTCCTGGTTTTCCTCCTGCCTTTCTGGCTGCTCCTTCTCTGCCTTCTTTCTTTGCCAATTCATTTCATTCATTCATTCATTCATTCCATATTACAAGTATTTATTGAGCATCTATATGTCAGTACTATTCTAGGTGCTGGGGCCAAAACTCATACCTTCATGGGGCTTACTGTCTAGTGAGAAGTAGTGAGGAGGAGTTAGCAATAGAGAAGTGAAGTGAGTAATATACATTTCTTTTGGTGTTGAAGCCCAGGACCTACCTATATAATACATTTTTTTTTAATTTTTTTTTTAAAGTTTATTTATTTTTGAGACAGAGAGAGACAGAGCATGAACGGGGGAGGGGCAGAGAGAGAGGGAGACACAGAATCGGAAACAGGCTCCAGGCTCTGAGCCATCAGCCCAGAGCCTGACGCGGGGCTCGAACTCATGGACTGTGAGATCGTGACGTGGCTGAAGTCGGACGCTTAACCGACTGCGCCACCCAGGCGCCCCATGTAGTTTTTTTTTTTTTTAAGTCTGTTTATTTATTTTGAGCAACAGAGAGAGAGAGGTGAGGGGCAGAGAGAGAGAATCCCAAGCAAGCTCCCAAGGACAGAGAGGAGCCTGACATGGGGCTTGAACTCATGAACTGTGAGATCATGACCTGAGCCGAAACCAAGGGTCGGACGCTTAACTGACTGAGCCCCCCAGGTACCCTGGTGATGCGGTTTTAAATCGGGTGATCAGGGATGGCCTCACTGAGAAGGTGGTATTTGAGGAAGATATGGAGAAAATAGAGTGATCCCTGCAGATGTCTGGGGAAGAGCCTTCCAAGCAGGGGGACAGCAGGTGCAAGGCTCTGAGGTGGGAATGTGACTTGCATTTTGGAGGGATAGCAAGGAGGCCAGTGTGGTTGGAGCAGAATGAGTCATAGGACATGAGCTCAGAGAGTATGCGGGACTCATTTGGGCAGAGCCTTGTACTCTGGCTTTCATTCCGAGTGAAAGAAGAAAGGAGAGTTTTGATTAGAGTAACATGATGTGAAATCAGATGAAGGGATAACAGTGGCAGTGATATTTAGAGTAGAGTGTAGGGAGGCAAGATATTGCAGTAAATCGGGGACATGATGGGGGCTGTGAACAAGAGGGTGGTGGTAGAGATGGCAAGAAGTGGGCAGATTCTGGAAATGGTTTTTTTTTTAATTTTTTTTAATGTTTTTATTTATTTTTGAGACAGAGCACAAGTTGGGGAGGGTCAGAGAGAGGGAGACACAGAATCGGAAGCAGGCTTCAGGCTCCGAGCAGTCAGCACAGAGCCCGACGTGGGGCTCGAACTCACGGAGTGCGAGATCGTGACCTGAGCTGAAGTCAGATGCTCAACCGACTGAGCCACCCAGGCGCCCCTCTGGAAATATTTTGAAGCCAGAGTGCGCAGGATTCAATGGATTTTGAGTGCCAAAGAAAGAGAGATGTCAGAGATATCTCCAAAATTTTTGGCCTGAACCAAAGAATGGAGTTTTTATCGGCTGAATGAGGAAGATTATGGGTAGAACAAGTTTGGGGGGGGGGGGAAAGAGTAGGAATTAAGCTTTGGACATATTTAGTTTGAAATGTCCACTAGATGATCAAGTGGGAACTAAGAGTAAGAGGCTGGATGTGTGTGTTGCTGGGCCATAGACAAGATCCGAGATACAGGTCCGAATTTGAGGATCGTTAGCATAGGGATCCATTTAAAGGCTTCAGACTGGGTATGGTCAGCCAGAAGAGTGGTAGCTGGAGGATAAGAGATGCAAGGACTCCTTCCCAGCGCTTAGAGGCTGAGCAGATAAGGTGGAGCCAGAGGAGAATGAGAAGTGCGGACCAGTGGGGTTGGGGGAAAAGAGATTGTGGTGTGCAGAGAAGCAGCAGATGTTTCATGCAGAAGAGAGTAAACGGCTGAATCAAATATAGCTGATGTGTCAAAAGTAATTGACTTTGGCAATAGGGAGGTCATTGCTGATCTTGACAAACGTACCGTCAGTTAAGTGGTGGGGGTCAAACATGGTTGGAGCAAGTTAAGAGAAAATGGGAGAAGAGGAATTAGGGCTATCAAGTATAGAGAAGACATTTTGCTGCAAAAATGAGCAGAGAAATGGAGTGGTAGCTGGAGGGGGAAATGGGGTTAATTTTTAAGTTGGGGCCTAGCTGTATACTGATGATAATCATCTAGTAGAGAGGAAAAAACTGAAATTCAAGGGAGTGCATTAATTGTGAGAGCAACAGTCCTAGGGCAGGTGAGAATGAATAGAATCTAGGGCAAGAGTGGTGATGGCAGCTGAAAAATGACTGTTGGGGGGGTGTGCCTGGGGGCCTCAGTGGGTTAAGTGTCAGATTCCATCCAGGTCATGATCCAGTGAGTTCAAGCCCATGTTGGGCTTTCAGCTGTCAGCATGGAGCCCACTTCAGATCCTCTGTCTCCCTCTCTTTCTGCACCTCCCCTGCACTCTCTCTCTCTTTCTCGCTCTCAAAAATAAATAAACGTTTATTTTTTTTAAATTTTTTAATGTTTAGGGGCCCCTGGGTGGCTTGGTCGGTTGGGCGTCCGACTTCGGCTCAGGTCATGATCTCACGGTCCGTGAGTTCGAGCCCTGTGTCGGGCTCTGTGCTGACAGCTCAGAGCCTGGAGCCTGTTTCAGATTCTGTGTCTCCCTCTCTCTCTGCTCCTCCCCAGTTCATGCTCTGTCTCTCTGTCTCAAAAATAAATAAAAGTTAAAAAAAAATTAAAAAAAATTGTTTTAATGTTTATTTATCTTGAGAGAGAGAGAGAGAGAGAGAGAGACAGTGTGAGCAGGGGAGGGGCAGAGAGAGAGGGAGACATAGAATCGGAAGCAGACCCAAGCTCTGAGCTGTCAGCACAGGACCTGATGCGGGGCTCGAACTGGTGAACTGTGAGATCATGACCTGAGCCAAAGTTGGATGCTCAACTGACTGAGCCACCCAGGCGCCCCTAAATAAACATTTAAAAATGACTATGGGTGGGGTGCCTGGGTGGCTCAGTCGGTTGAGCAGTTGAGCATCTGACTCTTGATTTCAGGGAAGATCATGATCCCAGGGACATTGGATTGGGCTCCACACCGAGTACCGAGCCTGCTTAATTCTCTCTTTCTCTCTCTCTCTCTCTCTCTCTGCCCCTCCCCTTCCCAGCTCTCATGCACATGCATATGCACTCTCTAAAATAAATTTTCTTTAATGTTAAAAAATAAAATAAAAATGACTGTGGGGAGTCCACTTTAGTAAGGGGGAGGAAAGCAGAGTGCAGCAAAGCAGACTCAGGTGGGAGGGTGGATGTCAGGGGAGCCTGGGCAAGATCTTTTTAATTTCTTCAGTTTTCTCAGTACAACAGGAAGCAAGGATGCAAGGTCATCAGCTATGGGTGTGGATGGGGAAGAAGTTGAAGAGAGGGAAGATCTAGAAGTCTTTCAAAAGAGTGGGAAGTGAACGGGCAAGAGAAATTGCTATGCTTACCGGGAAGTAGAATTACTAAGTGGCACCTAAAGGCTTGTCATGAACTTCAAAATGAGACTGGTCAGAAGGGCTGTGTGCTTCCCTCCAGCCCTCCTGAGCTGCCCGGCTGCAGGGGTGCATTTGGTAGAGCTGGGTGGAAGCCAGGTTTGGGTTTTACCCAGTGAGTACCACAAAGTGAGAGGGAGGGACAAGGGAGTTGAGGGCAGGTTCAAGGGACTAGCTCTCATGATTGCCCAAGGCTTGCTTGCATTTATTTATTTATTTATTTATTTATTTATTTATTTATTTATTTATTTAAATGCTTATTTTTGAGAGACAGAGAGAGATAGAGCGTGAGCAGGAGGGGCAGAGAGAGAGAGAGAGAGAGCCCGAAGAATCCGAAGCAGGCCCCAGGCTCTGAGCTGTGAGCACAGAGCCCGATGTGGGGCTCAAACTCACAGGCCATGAGATCATGACCTGAGCTGAAGTCAGATGCTTAACTGACTGAAGCACCCAGGTGCCCCCCAAGGCTTTTAAACTGGGTAGGGAGGCAAGGGATACAGGAGTACTGATGCATAGAGGCACTTGTACCCCATTGTTTATAGTAGCACTCTCAACAATAGCTAAATTATGGAAAGAGCCTAAATGTCCATCAACTGACGAATGGATAAAGAAATTGTGGTTTATATACACAATGGAGTACTACATGGCGATGAGAAAGAATGAAATATGGCCTTTTGTAGCAACGTGGATGGAAGTGGAGAGTGCGATGCTAAGTGAAATAAGTCATACAGAGAAGGACAGATTCCATATGTTTTCACTCCTATGTGGATCCTGAGAAACTTAACAGAAGACCATGGGGGAGGGGAAGGAAAAAAAATGGTTAGAGAGGGAGGGAGCCAAAACATAGGAGACTCCTAAAAACTGAGAACAAACTGAGGGTTTATGGGGGGTGGAAGGGAGGGGTGGGTGGGTGATGGGTATTGAGGGTACCTGTTGGGATGAGCACTGGGTGTTGCATGGAAACCAACTTGACAATAAATTTCATATTAAAAAAAAATCAACTGGGTAGGGAGGGCACGATGCAGGGGGAGGTAAAGAGAAAAGCTGACATAAACTGTAGTTCCCGGTGGGTCCAAGGATTGTTAAGGTAAAAGAAGGGAGTAAACTGGAAAGATAGAAGGAGCTGGTGGGAGAAAGGGTTGCTTTAAGCAGTTATTGCAAAGGGCTGCCACATGGTTTTCTAGAGCTGGGTTGTCCCCTGCATAGTCAGGAGTCATTAGTGACCTGTGGCCACTGAGCACTGAAATGGGCCTCATCTGAGTCCAGATATGCTGTAAGGGTAAAATGCATGCCAAATCCCCAACACTTAGTAACAAAACAATAAAAAAGAGTGTAAAATATTTTATTAATAATTTTTAAAATATTGGTTACATGTTGAAATGATAATCTTTGGATATGCTACATTAAATCTATTATTGAAATTACTGTCACCTGTTCCTTCTTTTCTTTCTCTCTCCTTTCCTTTCCTTCCTTCCTTCCTTCCTTCCTTCCTTCCTTCCTTCCTTCCTTCCTTCCTTCCTTCCTTCCTTCCTTCCTTCCTTCTTTTTTAATACTGCTGCCCAGGCTCTACCCTCAGAGATTCTGCTTGAATGTGTCTGGGGTGAGACCTGAGCATCATACTTTTTGGTTTTTTAACATTTATTTATTTTTGAGAGACAGAGACAGAGTGCAACCAGGGGAGGGGCAGAGAGAGAGGGAGGCACAGAATCTGAAGCAGGCTCCAGGCTCTGAGCTGTCAGCACAGAGCCCGACGCGGGGCTCGAACTCACAGACTGCGAGATCATGACCTGAGCCGAAGTCAGATACTCAACCGACTGAGCCACCCAGGCGCCCCTAGTTTCTTTTTAAATTAAATATATGGCTCACATCACATTTCTGTTGGTCAGTATTGGTTTAGGGTATTACCATGGGAATAGTGGTTAAGGCAGAGCAAAGAGAGAAGTTCATGTTTGTGATGTTGAAATGACCAAGACTTACTGGCAAAGTTGTTTTGGAGAAAGTGCCAGTGAGCTAGGACAGAAGAGTGTTTGAGAAATGAGGATGAATGGCCCAGGGCAATAGCCGGCTGTGCCTCTCAGAGGGCAGTAGGTGGTGTAGTTTGATGACAGGATATTCAAAGCTGGGACTTTAGGGAGGAGGGAAGGAGAATAGTGTGGAAGTAGTAACGGGGATCAAAAGGGATATCCGTGCCACATCCAGGGCTCCTGGTAAGAAGTCCAGGGGGACACATTTTGCTGCCACCTGACAGGGCTGCAAAGGGAGGTGTGTCCTCAGAGGGGATCCAGGTTAGAGCAGGTGGGGAGAGTTGCGGGAAGAACAGGCACATTTGCTGGCAGGGTCTGTGAGTTCTGGTTTCGGGAGGTGGGCAGAGGAGCAAAATGTGGGGGGAGCTGGGCATCTGGGGCTTCCTGCCGTGACTGACATACGGGGTGAAGGGGCTTAAGCAACCGGAGCAAATGGAGGCCAGGTGCTGAGTGTAGGAAGCGCAGGGGAGGAGGGGGTCTTTCTTCACTCCTATTGGAGGGGCGGAGGGGGCCGGGGGTGGGGCTTCCTTCCTGGGAAAGCGCGCCTCCCTGTCCCCCTGCCCCACAAGTGCTGTAATGCATCAAAACCCAGCCTAGGCCCTCTCAACTACTCGCTAGGTGATTTTTTTCAGCCAGTAACAGCTTCAGATTACTAGTTGGAGGCAGACGACTTGTAAATGTGGGTACTCAGAGTTCTCTGCCCTCTGCTCCTGGTCGGGATGGCCCACTGCCCACCGTACCCCCTCTCATTCTTGGCAAGTCCAAAGCAAAGCACACAGCCTCACTCCCAGACCTGCACCTCACAGCCCTGAGCACCACACTCTGGGTAGGTACCAGCCAGAAGCTGGGCTGGGTCCATGACTCTTTCTCCTCAACACCCGCCCTGCCCCCGCCCCCCTCCCCCTCATCAAATGCAAACCATCCCTAGGTTCTGCGGATGATTTCATGCCTGAACAGCCCTCAGTCTGTCCACTTTCATCTGTCTCCACAAGCCTCTTCCTCGTGCATGAGTCTGTCCACATCTGTGCTCTTGTGTTATTCTCCACATTGCCCCTACAGTGAGATTTTCAACATTCCCACCTTTTCATGCATTCTTTTCAACCTGAAACCCTGCAGTGGCTCCCCACTGCTCTCAGGACAAAATATGGTCTGCATTTCTGCACCCTCTCACCCCCCAATCTTCCCAACCACCCCCCCCCCCAACCTCCAGCTCTCCCAGGTCACTCCTCTGCCTCACCCTCAGTGGTCCCCCACGCCGGCCCTCCCTCTGCTCACGTGACCAATAGCCATCAAGGGCTTTGCACTTGCTACTACCTCTGCACAGAATGCCTTCTCCCTCCTCTTCACCTCATTAACTCCTACTTCTCTTTCAGATCTCAGCTTGGCCATCCCTTTCTTAAGCTCCCCCACCAGATCACATCTCCTTTGGGCATCACATATCTTTCCCTTTACCTGCAGTTTTGCATTTATGGTTATTTGATGGGTATTTATCTCCCCTAGTAGAGTACCCAAGGACGTGGCCCCTTCATAAGGGCTGGCATCATGTCTGTTACTGCTCAGTATTATATCCCCAGCACCTAACAAAGTCCTGCACATAGTAGCTACTCAATAAATGTTTGTTAAATGGATGAATGAATGATTCAACATGATTCAAAAGCCCTTAAACACAGGGCCTTTCTGATCTAGTATGAGATTTCCACGGCTCTGAACTCAGCCGCAGTCAGTAAGTGTGTTCATCGCCCTGGGTTGGTGGCAGGCACTGGCTAGGCCTCCTACGCCCTGCTGCCACAGAGCATACAGACGCCTTTGCTGGAATTGGCTAGATTGCTTGTAGCCTAGGCGAGTCCTCTGGTAGCATCTCACACTTGGGTACGAAGACTTGTCTCTCGGCTAGCTCCAGCAGGTGGAGAGGTCTCCACAGGAAGACCTCAGGGTTCTGGGCGGATCCCCTCTTTCTGAGACTGAGTGTCCATCTGCCGCGTTCAGCGTGGCTCTGGATGCGCAGGTAAATAGCGACAAGCCCAGCGGGAGAAGGCGCCCCAGGAAGCGCCAGCACGCGCTGTGGCTTTGCTCTGGAGCTCAGAGCGTGCTCCCTTTGTCGGTGTGGCCTGGTACCGTTTTTCTTATTAGGCCCATCTTATTAAAGGGGGCAGGGGTGGTGGGAACCACCAGAGAAACATCGTGCTTCTTGTCTGGAGCAGCTAGGTTCTCTCTCTATAGTTCACAACCCTGGCCCCTGAAATGTTTACTCCCTACAGTCACTTAATCTGCAAGGTACAGTGACGAAGGCTCAATCTTTGAGGCCAGACTGTCTCCGATTTTGGCTTTCCTGGGTTCAATGAGAAGGAAGGCAGCAGACGCTCCACTAGGAGCTGCCTTGGTGCCAGCAACCCGCCTGTGCTGCTGTTGGAGCCCTGGGTCTCCTTTCCTGTCTGCCCTTCCCAGTTCTCTCGGCTGCTGACTCCTCGCCATCTGACCATCTGCTTACTCTGCCCCCACAACCACCGCGCATTTCTGCCTTGCTGATGCTCGCTGTGCTGTTGGGGGCCCATCTGGCTTAGACCTTGGGATGTATGGAGCCCTGCCTCCCTCCTGCTCCTCTGACCTCTGCTCCCTGGATGCCCTCTGCAGGCTCTGCTCGCTGCTGCTTTGGACCTGGCAGGATGAGGCTTAAGGGGCGCCAGGGTGGCTCAGTCGGTTAAGCATCTCACTTTGGCTCAGGTCATGATCTCATGGTTTGTGAGTTTGAGCCCTGCCTCAGGTTCCGTGCTGACAGTAAGGATAGAGCGTGCTTGGGATTCTGTCTCCCACTCTCTGCCCCTCCCCTACTTGATCTCTCTCTCTCTCTCTCTCTCAAAAATAAATAAATAGGGGCGCCTGGGTGCCTCGGTTGGTTAAGCATCCGACTTTGGCTCAGGCCATGATCTCACGGCTCCTGAGGTCGAGCCCCATGTCCGACTCTGTGCTGACAAACTCAGAGCCTGGAGTCTGCTTCAGATTCTGTGTCTCCCTCTCTCTCTGCCCCTCCCCTGCTCATGTTCTGTCTCTGTCTTTCTCAAAAATAAACATTAAAAAATATTTTTAAAAAACACTTAAGAGCTGGATGCTTAACCTCCTGGAAATGTTCTATTATACAAAAGTATGCTTACATATGAAATACATATAATTTCATATATGATCTCCAGAAGAATGTAGATGTAGTGTGTGTGTGTGAGTGTTACATATACAAAACATGTGTATATACACACATGCAGATGGACAGACAGCTAGGATTTGATGGCACCATGTGATGGAAAAGAAAACAGTGGCCCCAGTACTTAAGGTGAGGGATGGAGTTGGCGGCTGGCCTGCAGAGGGTGTTTGATGCACCAGACTGGGGCTCTTAAAGGGAAGAAATGATAGATGCAAGGGTGTAAGTGGAGGGCAGGAGTGTCTTCAGATAATAAAGTATTTGCATTGCAACTTTTTTTTTGAGTTTTGAAAGTCAACAAAATCCAACATCCAGTTGGCTTCAACTTCCTTAACTGAAAAATGGGATAATAATGTACATTCCTCGTGGGTTTATTGTGAGGATAAAATGGGGTGATATGTTTAACATTTATTATTGAGAGACAGAGAGAGACAGAACATGAGCAGGGGAGGGGCAGAGAGAGAGGGAGACACAGAATGTGAAGCTGGCTCCAGGCTCTGAGCTGTCAGCACAGAGCCCGACTGGGGCTTGAACTCACAAACCATGAGATCATGACCTGAGCCGAAGTCAGACGCTTAACCCACTGAACCACCCAGGCACCCCAGGGGTGATATGTTTAAAGTGCTTAGTTTTGTGCCTAGCTCCACATACTGAGTTTTATCCAAGTGAGCTATTATTATTGGTGGTGGTTGTTATGGTGGTTGTGTCCCTGCTGCTGCCACAGTGCCCAGCGCCACGCCAGGCACACTGTTGACCCTCTGTCCATCTGCGGCCAGCATCCGGAAAGAACCTCATGATAGCATCCCTTGTTTGACTGCCTCTAACTTCTTGGTTTATGTTGTGTGCCCTTGAAGCAAATTTTCTGAGACCTGGTGAATATAAATCCTTGGAGGTGTGTAGAGATGTTTTAGGTAGCAAAGGTCCCTGTCTATTTTCTCACCTCCTCTCTCTTGCCTGGCGCCAAGCAGTTGGAAATGATCGGGTGGGAACATCTACTTACTTGCTACACTTTACACATACATACTACCTGAAAAAGCCAATTAGAATTGCTTACTTAAGAAAATCCCTAAGGGGCACCTGGGTGGCTCACTCGGTTAAGCACCCAGCTTCAGCTCCGGTCATGATCTTGCAGTTTGTGAGTTTGAGCCCACTTTGGCTCTCTGCTGTCAGCACAGAGCCCAGTTCAGATTCTCTGTCTCCCTCTCTCTCTGTCCCTTCCTGCTGTGCTCTCTCTCAAAATAAATAAATAAAAATTTAAAAGAGTCATTAGGGCTTCTCCTGTTCATTGTGTGCATTTTGATAGCATCGACCCTGCAGTTACGCTTCAGACATCCTGGCCTAGTGAGTGTTTCCTTCTGGGATGCTCTGAAGTGTTTCTACTTGTATTTAGAAAAGCTGGCTTAAAACTCGTAGGTTTAATGTTCTGCATCCCAAATGCTATTAGTTGTCAGTAAAACTAAGCCTGCCTACGCACTCTTCTATTCTTGATATATAAATAGGTTCAGCTGCCTAACAATTAAACGTACTATATTTTGCTCATGCACATTCCTCAAGGAGACATTTAGAGGGTAGATGGCTTTTACTTTTGCGATGCTATCTGGAAACCATCTTCCTAACTTTCTTCCCCAAGTGGGTATATGGTTGACCCTTGAACAACCTGGAGGTTAGGGGCCCCAACCCCTGTGCAGTCAAAAATCTGCCTATAACTTTTGACTTCCCCAGACTTTATTAATAGATTATCGTTGTCTGGAAGCCTTACCGGTAACACACACAGCCCATTAACACATATTTGGTATGCTATATGTATTATATACTGTATTCTTACAACAAAGTAAGCTAGACGAAAGAAAATGTTCATTTAATCTTAAGGAAGAGAAAAATACATTTACAGTACTGTATTTCTAAAAAAAAAAAAAAAAAGCATATAAATAGACCTGCATAGTTCAAACCAATGCTGAACGGTCAACTCTATTTTGAAGGGTTGGCAATGAGACTTTTGGTCTGTAAAGCCCAAGACACAATCTCCAACATGCACAGGAAATCCAGTATCAAATTTCTAGCTGATCTTCATAGGGACAGGCCCAGGACCAGCTCCTACCTGTCAGAAAAGGTCTGCACTGCATGCTTAATATCATACACGGCCACACATGCTTGTGGCCGTAAGAAATGCCGGTGACAAAGACAGTAAGATGCCAGAGAAAAGAAAAGATCAGTGGGGTCTGAGAAGATGAAATTGTAGTCTTAGGCAGAATTAGTCATTTAATAAAGCTGAAGGAAGGAGCAGGGCTTTGCATATTCCAAGGCCCCTGAGAGGTCTGCCTGCCAACCCTGAAGGGGAAACCAGCCTTTGATGAACCCTTCAGAATTTCCCTTCTGGGCAGAACTGGGACTTGAATAATAACACCAAGCATTATATGGTACTTTCAGATAAAAAGTTTTATTTATTTTTCCATACGATGCAATAAGGGAGGTGGACTAAATATCACCACTCTTTTACATAGAAAATGAAGCAGAGAATGAAGACACTTTTCACTTATTTTGGGCACTCAGGCTGGGTCTCTGAACCCTGACCTCACTCTGCTCTCTTGTATCCAGGGTTGCTTTATCTGACACCAGGGTGTAGGGGAATATGAAGTCTCACATTACAGCCCTCAAGATACCCAGCTCTAGTCTAGACCCTGCAGCTTACCGGGTCTGACCTGGCCCCATCTCCTAAGTTCCCTGCCTGTTTTCTCATGGTAAATGTGAGGACTGCGTCTGGCTGGTTTCTAGAGCATAGCCCAGAGTCTCGCTGACAGCAGGGGATAGCTCATTTGTAGGGCCAAGAACTGGAGATAAATACTGAGTATGGTGTGGCCGAGGGCACTGACTGCCTTAGATGGCAGAGAAGGCTGGCAGCACAGCAAGAGAGAAAAGGAAGCACCCGCGGGTAGATATAGTGGCCTTACAGGCTGAAATGTCATAGGTCTCCATACTTTGCAGGTAGTGAGTGTGTTGGAATTCAAGCGGCAATTTGGTAAATTTCCACGTTCAATTAAAAGTAAAAAGAGCCTAGGTCTTTCCCTTTGGCATAGCCAGGGGCACAGAGTCCAGGGCGGAGGAATCCGGTCGGACCAGTGCGGGGCTCCACCGAACGCAGGCTCCGTTTGCCCCGGGGCTGCCCCGCCGCGCAAAGATTCTCAGATGGGCGGGTCACGGTGGGCACCGTCGTACGGTCCGCGTCCGTCCGCCGGCCGCCCTCGCCTCCACCCCGCCCCCCACCTCCGTTCCGGGTCTCTCCCTCCCGTGAAGCTTAACTGATCTGCAGGCGGGGGCGCGGGTGATGGGAATTCCTAGAAGCCTTAGGCGGCTGCCCAGGATTTAAAGTTAGGATCCTCCGAGGACCCAGGAGGTTGGCGCTCACACCCCGCCTCCAGGTCACAGAAAGGCCTGGGGGGCGTGGGCAGGGAGAACCCCCACTCACCATCCCCGTCCACCCCGGATCCCGTTTCCACCCAGTCCTGCCAGTCCGGGCTGAACCGGAGGGGACCGGGGACGAGGCTGGGCGCAGGGGGGGGGGGGTAAGGGGGAGGGAGGAGCCCCGGGAGGTGGCGGGGGCAGGTAGCAGCAAGGCCGGGAGAGGAGGGGGCTGGGCCGCGGCGGAGGCGCAGTGGGGCTGCTTCACCGCCTCTGGGGCACCCGTCGGACCTCCGCCGGCTCCGCCGGGAGTGGGGATAGTGAGTCAGATCTCGGGCACCCGCGGGTCGGGCGGGTAGCGGGGTGGGGGGGGCGAGTCAGGAAATGACATCAGAGGCCTGTGCCTGGGGAGGGGAGGTCTGAGCCGGGCCGGGGCGGCGGGGGCGGCAGAGCGGGGGCGGGAGGACTTCGGCTGAGCCTCCGGCCTCGGGGCAAGAGCCGGGCCCCTTCCTGGGGGAGTTTCCTGCCGGGTCCGCCCTCCCCGCCTCTCCCCGCCCCCTCTCCGGGCCGCTCCTTGTATGGTCTGAGCGCCGCTCTCTCCCCGCCCCCTCCTTCCCTCCCTCTTCCCTGCGTCCCTCCCCGCCAGGCTGGAGGCTGCTCGGGACCCGGACGCAGAGTCCGCGGACCCGGCTGCGAGGCGGCCACCCGAGACGCGGCGCGCACGCTCCGGCCCGCGGTGAGGCGCGGGGAGCCGCCCGGCGGACGCGCACGGGGAAGGGCGGGGGCGCGGGCGCCGCGCGCGGGGGGCGGGGTGGGGGGGAGCCGG
Source organism: Acinonyx jubatus (assembly GCF_027475565.1). Taxonomy (NCBI): domain Eukaryota; kingdom Metazoa; phylum Chordata; class Mammalia; order Carnivora; family Felidae; genus Acinonyx; species Acinonyx jubatus. The sequence goes on along the minus strand of NC_069383.1, from coordinate 11,944,122 downwards.
GCCGGCGAGGGGTCGTCTGCCCGGGTCGCGCGCCGCGTAACCTGGCCGCCCGCCCCCAGCAGCCCGGCCCGGCCATGGCGGCCCCCCGCCCGCCTCCCGCGATCTCCGTGTCGGTCTCCGCTCCGGCTTTTTACGCCCCGCAGAAGAAGTTCGGCCCGGTGGTGGCCCCAAAGCCCAAAGTGAATCCTTTCCGGCCCGGGGATAGCGAGCCTCCCCCGGCCTCCGGGGCCCAGCGCGCGCAGATGGGCCGGGTGGGCGAGATCCCCCCGCCGCCCGCGGAAGGTATGCGGCTGGGCTTGGGGGCTGGACCCCGGCGGGCGCCGGGCCGGGGACAGCGGTGTCGGGAGTTTGGGGGTGTCTGGAAAGGTTGCGGCGAAGGGGGCTGGGCGCAGCTAGCCTGTCCCGAGCAGATGTTCTTACCTCATCGCGGAGCTCATGGCTGGGAGCCAGGGCTCCTGGGACCGTTCCAAGTCCCCCGCCTGGGGGGGGGGGGTGGGAGGCGGGAATGTGGGGCACGAATCTTCCCCTCTGGGTCCGTTTTCCCAAGTGTAACGGGAGCTGCATCACTCCTGGGTCGAGCCCCCGCCTTTACTGACCCCGTGCTCCCAGGGCGTCCTGCGTCTTCCTTTGCTTCCCACACGCTCTCCGGCGAAGGGGGGGGGGGGGCGGCGAGAGGTCGTGGGTTAGGGGTTAGAGCTGTGGAAGGAGGGTAACTTGGGGAAGGGGTAGAGGGGGCCCCGCTGACTGTCCTCTCTCCTGTCTTCTCTGGTCTTCCTATCTCAGACTTTCCCCCGCCACCCCCTCCCATCCTTGGGGATGGCGACGACTCGGAGGGCGCTCTGGGAGGTGCCTTCCCACCTCCCCCTCCCCCTATCGAGGAACCGTTTCCCCCTGCGCCTCTGGAGGAGGAGATCTTCCCTTCCCCACCGCCTCCACTGGAGGAGGAGGGAGGGCCTGAGGCCGCCATACCTCCCCCCCCACAGGTATGGAAGCTTGGGAAGGGCGGCTACACTGGGACACCCCCAAAGGGAGCAGAGGAGAGTCCTTACCTCGATCTCGCCTGCATTTCTGGCCTGATTGGGGTGGGGTGGGAACGAAGACCTGGGATGGGTGCTCAGACCCCGGACTCTCCAGCCCAGGGAGAAGGTGAGCAGTATTGATTTGGAGATCGACTCTCTGTCCTCACTGCTGGATGACATGACCAGGAATGATCCCTTCAAAGCCCGGGTAAGGGACTGGAGAGGGGGAAGGTGGGGGGAGGGGAGGAGGAGGGCAGGCCTGCTCCTCTAACTGAGCTTCTCTCCTCTCCCGCTACCTGTGCAGGTGTCATCTGGATATGTACCCCCACCAGTCGCTACTCCACACATTCCCAAGTCCAATACTAAGCCTGCAATTGGGGGCACAGCACCCCTGCCTCCTTGGAAGTCCCCTTCTAGCTCCCAGCCTCTGCCCCAGGCTCAGGCTCAGCCTCTGAGCCAGACCCAGTTCCACGTGCAGCCCCAGGTCAAGCCTCAGGTCCAGCTTCACGTGCAGCCGCAGCCGCAGCCGCAGCCGCAGCCCCAGCCCCAGCCCCAGGCCCAGCCCCAGCCTATGCCTTTTGTGAACACCCAGCCTCGAGGACCCCCAGCCCCATCTCCTGCCCCAAAGTTTTCTCCAGTGGCTTCCAAGTTTACTCCTGTGGCTTCCAAGTTCAGCCCTGGAGCCCCAGGTGGACCTGGGTCACAGCCTAATCAGAAGTTGGGGTCCCCTGAAGCTCCCTCTTCCAGTAGCACAGGCTCTCCTCAGTCCCCCAGCTTCACCTATGCTCAGCAGAAGGAGAAGCCCCGAGTGCAGGAGAAGCAGCATCCAGTGGCCCCACCAGCGCAAAGCCAAAATCAGGTGAGGGAGGGTGGGGAGGCCAGGCTGAGACCAGGGGGCCAGAGAATGAGGGCGAAGGTGGTCCCAGTGAGGTGGGCAGCATGGTGGGATAGGAGTTTTGAGCCTCTGAAGTTGGCCAAGCGGGTCAGTGGTAAGAGAAAGCTCTTCTGAGGAGGGCCTGGCAGGGTCTGGGTCTGGGTGGGGCCTGACTGGGCTTTGGGGGAGCACAATAGGCTGTGAATCAAGGGAAGGATTTGGTGGACCCTCCCTTGCACCCTGCCCCCTAGAATGTTAAAGGGAGGGATGAGATCATCACCAGTTTGACCTTGCTTCTTCCTCCTTCTTAGATTCTTGAGTACATCTCTCTGCTCCTCTGAGCCACCCTCACGGCCGGCCCCAGGGCCCATCTGGTGATAAGAGTCACAGGGGCAGTAAACACTGGCTGAGCCAGCATCTGCTGGGTGCCAGGCTCTGTGCTCTGTGCTCTGGAGGGAAGAGATCTCAGAGGTTAAGTCTGAGGGAGTCAGATGGGCCTGGGATAGAATTCCCGGCTCACAAGACCCTAGGCAAGTTAGGTGAACTTTCAGCCTCAGTTTCCCCACCTTTACCATAACACCCCACACAACAGTTTTGTGAAGATTAAGTGAGCTCACTCGAAGTAGAAAGTGCTGGGGTCTGTATCTAGCTCTTGAATGCTCAAAATAGAAAAGTTATTCCTGTCTGACCATTTCTGCCTTGTGGTTGGGGGGATTGAGGTCTGAGTAGAAGGGCCCCTGAGGGTCATCTAGTCCTACCAGCCATCAAGTTAACTGACGGCGTGGGTGTGTGTGTTTGTGTGCAGACACAGTGGAGGAAGAGATACTAAAGGCCAGTGAGTTTTGCAGAACCTGGTGTTTCAGAGCTCCGGACAGGCGTCAACCTGGGGGCCTGTGGGTTAGGAAAGGCGTCATCGCACCTGTGTGCCTTGAAGGCTGGTGGGACTTGAGGTTGGAGAAGAGCAGGAGGGGCATTTGGGCAGGAAGAGCATGAGCAAGACTCAAGGGCACAAGCATGCCAGGGTGTTCGGAGAACACACAGTAGTCGGTTCCTGTGGGAGTATTGCAGAGCTGTACCGAGGGAGGGAGGGGCTGGCTGGAGGGAGGAGGAAATAATAAAATAGCACACCAAGGGAGCATGTCCGTCCTGGAGAGTCACGAATGGGTTCTGAGGAGTTGCATGGCTGGGCTGGAGGGCTGGCGACAGCCGACAGCCCAGCCATGCTTTTGGAAGCTTTGGGAAAAGTTTTTTGGCAGAGGTGCAGGCTGGAGGTAGGAGGTCAGCAAAGTGAGGGAGAGTTCATTCCTGGGCAACTGTAGTGTTATGAAAAATAAGGTCAAGATAGGAGAGCTGTTAAAAAGGAAGAGCCTCCAGGCTTGGTAGCTGATAAGCCTTTGGAAGAGGAGGGGTGTGTTGGGGAATGACAGCATTGCCGACCGAATAGAGAAGTCCAGAAGGGGAAATGGTTCGGACGGGAAGGGGAGGGGTCCAGCTGTCAGCCTGTTGAGCAACAGGTTCCAGGAGGGCTTGGCCTCAGCTGGGACTGTCATTCAGTTAGAAATGGAGGCCTGGGTGTCAGGTGGGGGCGGCAGACTTGAGGTGTGGGTGTACATGGTGTAGTGTGTGGTGCCCCAGGCGTGGCACGGGCTGCCGAGGGGCCCAGGGAATGCCGAGCAGGAGGAGCTGAGGGCCTGGGAGGAACCTCGGGTGATGCTCAGGTTGACCACGAGGGAGGGGGGCAGGCGGAAGAGGGGCTCCAGGCAGAGTGGGGTCTCGTTGGAAGAGAGTGTGATGGCTGAGGAGTTCTTCAGTGGTGCGGGCGAGGACTGAGCCCAGAGATTTGACTATTCAGAAGTCCTAGATGGCTGTGGGGTGGCCTGTTGGTGCCCTGTGGTGGGGAGGGTGTGTGTGTGTGTGTGTGTGTGTGTGTGCGTGCGTGAGAGAGAAAGAGAGGGAGAAAAGCAGAGGGAAGAAGCTGATGAAAGAGGGGTTTATGATGCCTGAGAGCAGGGGCTGCTGCTAGGATGGAGTCCTGGAGGGAAATGCGGGGTCACCCCCGCCCCCAGGCATTCCCAGAGAGCATGGGCAGTGTGGCCACAGGGTTTTCTGGGAGAGGAGGGAGCTGGAGCTGGCTGGCTTCCGTCTTCTCGGTCATGTAGGAGGTGAGGTCATCGGTGAGCGGGGAGCGAGGGGAGGACGCAGTTGGGGGCTCGAGGAGATGGAAAGGTTTGGAACAGCTGCTGTGGGGAAGGCGACTGGGAATCCGCAGGAGCCAAATACCAGACAGCCGGGCTGAGGCTGGAGGGCGCAGAGGGCGCTGCAGTGTTTGGAGAACCCACTCTGCAGTGTTCAGGGAGCCCTCCACCTACTTCCTGCAGCTTGGAGTCAGAAGCAGGAAGCAGGCAGTGGCATGACCCAGGGTTGAGATGGAGCCGGATGAACAAGAGATGGTGGCTGAGGGTGGCCTTGTAGAAATGAATGGTTAAGGGAGCAGACCGGGTGGGGAGGCGAGCCAGAAAGTTTCGATGCTTCGATGCGTGAGACGCAGGGGGTGGGCTGGGAAGCAGAGGAGCCTTTCTGATCGGCTCATTCGGTTGGTGTGAATGGGGAAGGAGGGCGGAAGGTAATCATTGGGAGGTCAAGCCTAGGATCATGGCGTAAGATGAGCTTGACCAGTGAGTGGCAATTTCGAAGTGTTCCATGGTGGAAGGTACCTGAGCTGGAAGCACGTTTGGAGCCACTGAAGTTGAAGAGCTAGAGGGCCGAGGGCCACGGGTGTTGAAGCTGTGGCAGGCAGAGAGGAAACTGTGGCTGGACTGAGTGTGTCTTGAAGGGTTGTGCATACCCGCGGGGAGCTGATGTCCGTGAATGGTTCCTACTTCCAGAGAGCGGGACAGGCGTCTAAGTGGTACCAGAGAGCAAGGGCCCTTCCTCTGTCCCCAAGACGCCAGGAAGGGAAGATTGGGAGAGGGAGGGGTGGAGCTCACATTGTGGGAAGGGACTTACAGGGGACGCTCTATGTGGAAAACGCCTGGAGCTCTGGATGCACACGGGTGTGAGCACGATGGAGCCGGGGCCGGGGGGAAGGTGGCTGTGGGAGGAGGTAGCTTGGAGGCTTTGGGGTTCCAGTGTTACAGGAACCGAGGCATTATTGGCAGGCGGCAGGTAGGACATTCCATTCTGCGGGGGGCCGCAGTCCTGGGAAACCAGCCCCATGTTTCTGTGGGAGCCTCGTGGAAGCACTGGTAGCCCCTGCGGCAGCTCCCCCTGGGACTGCTCGGGGTTCCTGGCAGTGCCCCCCGCCCCCAGTCCGCAGCTCTCCCAGGACCCTCTTAATAGAAAGGGGAGGCGGGTGGAGGGAATGGTCCTTCTCTGAGGCCTGCTGGGGAGGCCGCTTGGGGAGCTGTGGGCTGGGCTCCCAACGACAGCCCTGGGGGTTTAACCTGTGATTCCCGCCTGTGTTGTATCCGCACGCTGACAGGGGCCGCTCAGAGCAGGCGGGCCGGGTAGGTGTGTGTGCACACGGGTGCACACGCCATCACGTGCCGACCTCTTCCGTGGGGGGCCATGTCTGCGCATGCTCTGTGGAGTTGACGCGTGGCCGGGTGTGTTGGCTGCTTCGGTGACCTCAGCTGCTGTGTGTGTGGCCTCTGTCCGCTCAGTTGTTCTGGCCTGTCCGTGACTGCCCGGGGGGTGGGGGGTGGGCAAAGTGGGTGGAAGGTTCATCCCCTTCCCCTTATTTGCGTGGTGCTGGGGGTCAGGGAGGGAGAAGGAGGAGCTTTCAGAGTCCAACGTGAGCGTCTGGGAAATGCGCGGGGAGTCAGTCCTCATTGGAAGAAAGTGGCCAGGCTGGCTGGGGAGAGTTCTTGGAGGAAGATGACTCGAGAGAGGATGAAGAGAGTGTTGGGGTTTCAGGTCCGCTCCCCTGGGGCCCCGGGACCTCTGACTCTGAAGGAGGTGGAGGAGCTGGAGCAGCTGACCCAGCAGCTGATGCAGGACATGGAGCACCCTCAGAGGCAGAACGTGGCTGTCAACGGTGAGCTCACGGCCTCCCTCAGGGCCTCCCGCCGCTGCCCCGCAGGCTCCTGGGCTCCGCCCCCCGCCAGCTCCTGGGCTCCGCCTCCCGCCGCCAGAGCCTCCAATCCCTTGCCCCGCTCCTTCCTCCTATTGACTTCTGTTTTCTCTGGCCTCTCCAGAGTCCTGTGGCCGGTGTCATCAGCCCCTGGCACGCACGCAGCCTGCAGTTCGGGCTCTGGGGCAGTTGTTCCACATCACCTGCTTTACCTGCCACCAGTGTGAGCAGCAGCTGCAGGGACAGCAGTTCTACAGCCTGGAGGGGGCGCCCTACTGTGAGGGCTGCTATACCGTGAGTCAGGGCTGGGCCGAGGGGCACGCCGCCGCGGGGCTCAGTCAAGGGCCGGGTGGGGACTTGGGGCCGACGCACCTCGGCAGCTGCCTTTTGGGTGCCAGTTCCTTGCCGATGTCCTGCTGCTACCTCCTTAGGACACCCTGGAGAAGTGCAACACCTGCGGGCAGCCCATCACTGACCGCATGCTGAGGGCCACCGGCAAAGCCTACCACCCGCAGTGCTTCACCTGTGTGGTCTGCTCCTGCCCGCTGGAGGGCACCTCCTTCATTGTGGATCAGGCCAACCGGCCCCACTGTGTACCTGACTACCACAAGTGAGGACCCACCTCCTGGCTTCTGGGCTCTTCTCTGGCTGCCAGCCACGGTCGTCTGGGAGCTGGGTTGCCTCCTGATTCTGAGACAGCCCCCAGCCCCTGGCCTTCGTTTCTGGCCCCACATCCCGTGTGTAGACAGCAGAGACCAGTTCATCTAGATTTAGCTGTCCAGTGGCCTCAGACCTTGGTAGCAAGTCTTGGCTGCTGGCAAGTGCCCTCTGGCCTTTGGCTCGCTGAGGCTTCTCGTGGGTGCGGTCTTGCGTTCAACAATGTGTGCTGGAATGACTTCATTTCACACGGGCTGGGTTCTAAAAGTTCTTTCGGAAACCAGCTTTTTGGAACTCTGGTTTTTCCCTAGAAACAGTGTTTACAAGGTGGTTACTTTCTGAGGCCAGTGGCAGAATCCCATAGCTCAAGGGTGGTGCAGGGAAGCTGCAGAATCCGACTCCCACCTCTGACGGTGTGTCTGAGGTGGGTGTTAAGAATTCCACCTTAGGCGTCCAGAACTTCACATCCCTCCCTCCATACACCCCAGTGGTCTGGCAGAGAGACACCTGCGTGGCCGAAGGCTAGGGTCAAGGGTCCAGGGATGGGGGCTGGAGAAGGATGCCTCTGACTGCAGTGTGGAGACCCACTGGCAGAGGTTCCTGGAGTGGGTGAGGGGAAAGGTGGGAAACCCCCTTGACAAGGGCCAGATAAGGTGGCTCGTCTCAGGACTTTGTGTGGCCCAAAATGGGCTAAGTCTGCCCTGTTGCCACGCAACCGCCGTCTCCCTCCCCTGCGCTTTCACGGGCAGCCCTGGGTACCCCTTGCCCCGTGCTGACTCCTGCCCCGCTTTCGGCCCCTCCAGGCAGTACGCCCCCAGGTGCTCGGTCTGCGAAGGGCCCATCATGCCTGAGCCTGGCCGCGAGGAGACCGTGCGAGTGGTCGCTCTGGATAAGAACTTCCACATGAAGTGCTACAAGTGTGAGGTTGGCCGGCCCCCAGGGCTGGGAGGTGGTGGGACACTGCTCGCTACCAGGTGGTTGGTGGGCAGTGCCAGCCTGGAGGTTGCAGTTGCAATTTTGACGGGGCGCGGTGCCCATACCTGTCCCCACCCAGATGCTCCCATCACTGCCCATGACGCAGGGAGGGGTTTCTGTGGGGTTTCACTGAGCTTCTGCTGTATTTCAGATAAACCAAGAAAGGGGGTGGCCAGTGGGAGGAAAGGATGTGGGGCTTCGCTATTGTGGGGAGGGGGGATGTGCTTGGTGAGGCTAAAGGAGGAAGTGAGGGGAGTTGAGGCAGGTGGGAGAGGCCCCACATCTTTTATTGGGTGGAGGCCTTGGGCAGGAGAGGCCTAGGGACAAGAGTGAAAATGGGCAGTAGAAGAAGTGAGGATAGGGCTTAGGGGTAGGTGTGACTGGGGACACAGGCAGTGACGCTGGGCATCAGCCAAGGCATGGAGCATTTGGTCTTCCTAATTTAAAGGCGGAGGTGTTGGCGGGGGGCGGTGCACCGGGGCCTTCCCAACGGCAGACTCTTCCTTCCTTCCAGGACTGCGGGAAGCCACTGTCCATTGAGGCGGATGACAACGGCTGCTTCCCCCTGGATGGCCACGTGCTCTGCCGGAAGTGCCACACTGCCAGAGCCCAGACCTGAGTGGGCACCGGCGAGTCCGTTCCTTCCCCATTAGCGGACCATCCACACTGAGACCACCCTGCCCTCCACCTGCCCTGCCCCCCTTCAGTTATCTTCTGATGTTCAGCCTCTCCCACATCAGCCCCTGCCCCGTATCCCAGGTGTCCTGTGCAAAGCCCCGACATGGCCTAGGGCTGCAGCGTCCCAGCTCTGGGTTTCCAATCCACCCCCGTCCTGCAGGGACCACCCCCCCCCACCAAGGTGTGCCCCACCTGAGGGGGCACCAGGTTGAGCGCTGCTGCTTTCACTGCTGCACCGATGCCCTTGGCTGGTCCCCTAGCAGCCGTGCATTCTGCTTGCTGAGGGCCTGGAGACCCCCTGACTCGGGGAGGCTGGGCTGGGCTGGGCTGGTTGACTGGCCTGGACACCCCCACCCACCCCCATGCTGCCAGGTTGTGGCTACAGCTACAGATAAAAAAAAAAAAAAAAAACAAAAAAAACACCTGTTTTCCAGAATTCTCAGGAATCTTTCTTGTGTGTACAGCCCTCACAGGTGGGATGGAGGAGATACAGGGATAAAAAAGCCAGGGGTAAAGGTGAAAACTCCGTTCCTGTTTATTTACAAAAATATATATGTATATGTATATATATTAAACCCTCCCCCAAGTCCCTCCCCCAATTACCTTTTCACTTCTACCCCCACCTCCCTTTTTAAAACAAAGGCTCCTGGGTCCAGAGGTGAGTTCCTCAGGCAAGGGTGGGCAGGAGCAGCACCGAAGGCCTACATCTTGTAGGATGAGGGGAGGGCCATGGGGAGCGACCATGGCCCCATCCTTGCTCTTTGAGGCCAGGGTAGGTGCAGGAGGGGCTCAGTCCTTGAATCCCTGAATACTGCAAAGGATGCGCTTCTGGTGTCCCGGCAGCGTGATTCCCATCTGTGCCAGGTCCCTGTGGGCGACGAAAGGGGACTGTGAGTCTGGGCTCAACCCCCCGCAGCCCTCCCTGCCTGGGGCCCCCTCTCCCCCCGGGGTTCTCACTCGGCCGTCAGCTCCAACACACACTCCATGGTGTCCAGCCCAGCCGAGCGGAAGTGCAGAATGTAGCGTTTCATTCGTATGGATTCCAGCCACTCAGGGACGCTTCGATAGGGGATCCCATCGGAGCCACTCAAGCTGGGAAGGCGGAGCGTCACCCTGTGGGACAAGGGGTCCCTCGGTTGCACGGGATGTGCAGGGGCTGTCCGCAACTTCCTGCCCCAGCTTTTCTGAGATCGGGGCTCAGCCTCTGAGCATCTGCAGCCAGCATTCAAGTTGGGTGTCTGAGCACAGAGATTATCTGGACTTTGTGGATTAGCCTGGCCATTGTCTGCAAACTCATTTCCTGGCCCAAGTCCTGGTGTGCTCACGGCAACAGGCAGGCTGACGGTCCTGTGGCACTGATAGACTCAGGGGAGGTGACAGCCCTGGAAGCCCCCAACAGAAGCATGCCATCAGCCCATCTCCCACGGGAGTGGCCAGTCCTGAGTAACTGGTGGCTGGTTAAGACTCAAGCGTCAACCACCGCAGTTGAGAGGAAGCAGACGGCAGGAGAGTGGAGGCTTTAGAAGCTAGGCGTGGTCCTGCCGTTTTCGGGGCGGCCCCCTGAATTCTGGGAGCAGCCACGGCTTGCCCCCTCCACCTCGGCTGTTATTCTTGCACTCCGACACCCTCAAAGACAATGAGTGTTGCTGTGCTAAAGCCAGCCAGAGCCAAAACCATTAGCAAAGTAAATCTGCTGGGGGAAAAATATTCAACATTCCAGAAAGATTAGCACACACAGTCTCCAGTATACGAGGGAGTTGTTGCTCCAAAAGATAGTTTCAAAAGCTGGAGCTTGGAGCATATTTTCTCCCAGAAACAAGGTTATATATGGTGGTGTGATATGGAGGCCAGCATTCAGAGTCCAGCCGTGCCCATCTCCCCCACCTCACTCCTGCCACCAGTTCATTCTCCACATGCCGGCAATGTTTCTGGTAAAACACAATGCTGACCATGTCCCTCCGACTTACAAGCTGGTCAATGGTTCTCTGCGCTCAGGGTAGAGTCCAAACTTCTCAGCAGAGCTGGTCCCCCTTGCACTGACCCCACCATCTCTGCTGGGACCCTGCGCTATGTGTAACCGGTCTGCCCTAAGCTCCCCAACCCAGGCTGGCCATGTGCTCTGGGAGACCCCACGAGGCTGCCCCTCCCTCGGCCATGACATGCACACATCCCACTGTCTAGCACTTGCCGGTTGCTCTATCTCCCCCACTCCAATCCCCACCCAAGTGAACAAGCTCTCTGGAGTAGTTATCGGGTCGTAGGCACTGTTTATATGTGCTTTCCATCTCTGTGCTTGCTTTCTATCCTACCAGCCCAGACCTATCAAGGATGGGACGGCATCTTCTCCCCGAGGGCAGACGCCGCACTCTGTCCGCAGGTCCACAGGCCTAGCACTCGGTGAATGTTGCTGAACGCCCATTTTCCTTCTGCCAGATCTGCCCTCCGAATCCCCTTGCCCTCTCCAATGTGGTTACCTGGGATCAAAGTTGGCAATGGTCCGCAGGGGGTGGGGGTTGGCAAGCAATTGCTCCAGATGTGCCTTCAGCTGGTGGAAGGAGGGCCGACGGGCTCGGTCATAGGCCCAGCAGTTCTTCATGAGTTCATAGAGAGGGGCGGGGCAGTCCACGGGAGGGGGCAGCCGGTACCCATCCTCAATGCTCTTCATTACCTGCAGCAGGGGAGCAGGGAGGGGCCCCATGAGAAGCCTCTGTGCACACAAGATCACTGCCATAGAGCCTCTACCCACCCCCTGACCAGTAGGAAAGGAAAGAGAACAGGGAGTAAGACGACGGGGACAGAGGAGCAAGAGTGCCGAAAGACTGGGTCAGGGAGAAAGAATAGGATGTCTACAGGAAGGGGCCACGGGAAGGTTTGGGGAGATGAGAAGTCAGTCAGGGGTGACATGGGGAGGACTACCCCAGGCTTACCTCCTGATTGCTCATCTCCCCGTACGGTTTGTCCCCAAAACTCAGAACCTCCCACATCACAATCCCAAAGCTCCACACGTCGCTGGCCGTGGTGAAGGTGCGATGGGCAATGGCTTCGGGGGCTGTCCAACGGATGGGGATCTTTCCTCCCTAACAGGGCATGTAGGGCAGAAAGGTGATGTGTTTCAGGGCAAGGAGGGGCGCAAGAAAGCACCTGTGCAAAGGGATGAGTCATTACTGTGTCCACAAAAGCACGCGTCCCATACTCATACGTGTGTGACCGTATGTATGCCACACAGTTGCATGCGAGCGTAGATGCAGCGAGCGCAGGGCTCTAACCTGGGTTTCGTAAGTGCCATCAAAGTTGTCCAGAAGGCGGGTGAGGCCAAAGTCAGACACCTTGCAGCACAGGTTCTGGCTCACTAAGATGTTCCTGGCGGCCAGGTCCCGGTGGACATAACTGTGGTCGCTGAGGTAGTTCATGCCCGACGCGATGCCCTGCAGCATAGCCACCAGCTGCCCAGGGACCAGCTGGTCTTCCTGCTCCTGCAGCAGGGTGAGCGGGCCAGTTAGGCACCGGGCAGGGTCTCCTCCTCCCAAACCAGGAGCCCAAACCCAGGCATCCGTGGTGCATTCCCCTCCCCAGCTGGCTGTCCACCCTCCTCACCCTCAGGAAGGCATCCAGGGCTCCGTTCTCCATAAACTCCGTGATGATCATGATGGGCTTTCCTGAGACACAAAGCACAAGTTGGCCTGGCAGCCTCTACCCATCTCCTCCCAGAACCAGACTTCCTGCCCTTGGCAGCAGACCTCCCCTACGCTTCCGGTGCTCTCATGCCCTCCCTTCTTCCTCCTTCCCTCCCCACGCTCCTGGAGACCACTGCTCCTACTCTTGGTGACGACGCCTTCCAGGTGCAAAATGTGTGGGTGGCTGAACTGGCCCATGATGGTGGCCTCTCGAAGGAAGTTCCACCACTGGCCATCTGGAGATGTGTCTTTCAAGGTCTTAATGGCCACAGTCTTGCAGTCCTGGCTGGGGATCCTCAGGGTCCCTCGATACACTTCTCCAAACTCTCCTGGGTGGAAAGAAAACAGGCCGTGGCCCGATGCCCCTGGGGGGACAGGTAGCAGTATCCTCCAGCACTCTGGTTCTTTTCGTCGCTGGATCAGAAAAGTGGCTTGCTCTTTGTGGGACAGGGGCTTGTACTTCCCAGGGAAGGGGCCAGGAATCTGGAGGAGCGGTGCAGCCACACAACCTGTTCGGCACGGTGTCCCAGGTGAGCAGAGTTCTCAGCTAACAGTAGGTGCTCGGTAAATGCCAGGTGAGTGCGTGTCGTGCAGTGGCACCGGGCTGTGTTTATAAAGGGCGGGGTGGGCCGAGGCCAGTGCACCAGTGACTGGGGAGGCTAACCATTGCCTCCTCTCGCACGAGCTCCTCCGGTCACAGCGCAGCTGGCTTGGCTGCACAGTCAGCAAGGACACTGCTGAGCTTTGTTCTCTGCTCAGATCCGTTTCCTCTAGTGACCCAAGGGATCAGGGCAGCCCAAGGACACTGGGCTCCTGGTGGGGTGGAATGCGGGGTGAGGGAGGCTCTGAAGCTCTCCCACATTTGGGAACCATCTGAGAAGAGCCTGAGCCTGGGGACGACGACCCCTCTGCTGACAAAGATGATGTGTTTAAGGCTGTTAATCAGAAACTCCATAACCACCGAAGCAAACTGTGTAGGAAGCAGGGGCTGCTTGAGGACATCTGATAAAGGGGTTACAGCATGACCACAGCAATTCGAGGAAGATCCAGGGTAGAGCAGAAAGGAAACTCATCTAGGAGCTCTTGGGTCAACTGACAGGCCAGCCGGCTCGCAGCTCTGTGCTGCCACACACAGGGGACCTGCGGGGCTCACCTTCCCCTATGACAGTGTCCACAATCAGCCAGCCTGGATCAAGCTCCTGGGTGAAGTCCAGGGCTCCCTGGGCAGGGTCCTCATATGCTTGCAGGTCCACATACGGCTTAAGCCACAGCTTGTCCTCTGCAGGCAGAACGGGGGGCGGGGGGCTCACCACAGGAACTCGAACTTCAAGGCTCAGGAGTTTTTTTGTTCCCATAAGAGTCCTGTTTTGGCTAAAGTGGGAGAAAGTCTCCGTCCTTAGCAATGAGGTTCTTCCTCTGTCTACGCGCAAAGCTCTGTGTCCTCGCCCCCAGAGTCCCAGAGCTGCAGGCCAGAACCTGGGGCTGAAAGCTGTTCACAGCCTCGAGTTACCCAATCTTTCCATGGCTCGCTGACCACACTTCAAATCTCTTGCCCTTCCTCCTCACCCCTGCTAGCCATACTCCTCCAATCACTCACACCTCATTCACATTCCCAGACAAGCCTCGCCCTCACCCTGTTACTCGGAGGGACCACTGCCTCCCCCTTTCGTGGGGGCACCTAATGAGGTGACCGGTAGGAAGCCCACATGCCTCGGAGGACTTCAGGGAGCCTGCCAGCAACCCCCTTCCCACCAAGCCTCGGCCAGCAGACCTGGCCAGCCAGGGTGTCGGAACAGTGGCACCAAGAGCTAACAGGTAATTGCACGGAGCCTCTGGGGGGCTATCAGTACAAAGTTAATTAACCAAAGTTAATTAGGTAGCAAAACAGAAAAGCTCCAGAGACCACGGCCCCGACTCGTGCTCCCAGAGTTGGCTTGGCAAATGTGGGTTCTTTGGTTCTATCCCAGTGGCGCCTCCCAAACCCACACCCCCCGACCCCCCCCCCCCCCCAACCACACACACAGGTGCCCCGGGCTCACCTCGGTTCACGTCAGTGACGCGATCACGGGGCCTCTGCTGGTGTCGCCGCTGAGCTTTCCTGCAGGGGTGAGGGAGCATTGCTTTAGAGTCCCGGGACTGCCGCAGGGGCCCAGGGAGCTCTGGCTGGGTTTTACCCACAAACCACAGGGGCTGGGGGCACAGGACGGGGTGGGGGAATGCTGGAGGGAGCTTTCATACTAGCGGAGGGGAGGGGTGTTGGGGCTGCATTCCAGGGCTTCTGGGGCCCCGGGTGGCAGCCGGCAAGGGGCAGGAACAGCACCTTGAGCGGAAGAAGAGCATCCCCAGCAGCAGAGCTACGCCCAGCAGCAGCCCAAAGATGATGGCCACAATCTCTCCTCCAGTCAGGCCCCTGGAAACTGTGGCACAGGGGGTGAGGAGGGCTGGAGGGCTCAGAGTCCACAGGGACGATGAAGGCTACAAGGGCACACCCAGGGGCAGGTCCCTCAGTGAGCCTCAGGTGTGTGTCTCCTGTGCGAGGAGATGGGGGAGTGTGGGGGGGGGGGCATGCGGAGAGGCCTCACCCCGGGGCCCCTAGCTTTGGGCTGCCTGGTGACAAGCACGAAACCGGGGGTCTAGGAGGTTTGGCAGGATCCTGGCTGGCAGTATCCAGCAGCAGAAGGTGTTCTGAGGAGGGGCGCCTGGGTGGCTCAGTTGGTTTAGTGTCCCACTCTTTTTTTCAAGTGTATTATTCATTTTTGAGAGAGACAAAGAGAGTGAGTGGGGGAGGGGCAGAGAGAGAGAGAGAGAGAGAGAGAGAGAGGGAGAGAGAGAACCCCAAGCAGACTCCACGCTGTAGGGCTCAGACTCACAAAACATGAGATCATGACCTGAGCTGAAACCAAGAGTTAGTCGCTTAACCACCTGAGCCACCCAGGTGCTCCCGGTGTCTGACTCTTGATTTCAGCTCAGATCATGATCCCAGGGTCGTGGGACTGAGGCCCCAGGTCCTTGCTGAGTGTGGAGCCTGCTTAAGATTCTTTCTCTCTCTCTCTCTCTCTCTCTCTGTGTGCCCCTTCCCCTGCTTGTGCTCTCTCTCTCTCTTAAGAAAATGTCTGAGATTACTATGGGGAGGGGGCTTTGTGGGAGTCCATGTGGGGCTCTCTCCGCTGAGGCAGTTCCTACGTGTATGTGCATGTATGTGCATATGCACATGCATAGCGGAAGAGGAAAGGTCACTGATTGGAGCAGTGTTTGAGAAGCCTCGGTGGGATGACGGGTGCGTGTGTGTTTGGGGCAGAACACAGGATAACCCACCCACCTGGAGGGCTTGTCCGGAACTCATGGTCAGGGGAGAAAGGGCCAGGGCCTAGAGGGGTCAGCATTCGAACTCTGACAATGTACGTGGTGTCTGGCTGCAGTTCGGTCAGCAAGACCCTGGGTTCTAGAACCATCTGGTGCCTTTCTTCGTCCTGTGGATGAGAACCAACGGAAACTGGGCTGTGCAGAGAGAGACCTGGTGGAGGCGATGGCAGTCTTGGGATCATGTGGACAGGGGTGGCTTGGGGAATGGTCAGGGCAGGGCTGTTTGCAGGCTTTGTCCTGAGAAAGCCACACCATTCACTTCGGCCAGTTCTCGCTCCGTCCCATCACCCAGGCTAGGAATGGCGAGTTGTGCCCCAGAACAGACACCCAGACACCAGGGACTGTCCCTCTGCCTCATCCTCACCTGATTCAGCACATGCAGCTCGTAGCTCAAGTTCCCCCCTGGACTGCGGGGCCGGGACCCTGCCCAGGTCAGTTCCAGCTGCCGTGGCTCCTTCTTTACCAGCCTCAGGGACAAGCCTGACAGTGACTCTGTGAGTCAAGAGGGTTCCAGGGGGTTTGGGAAGAAAGAAGAAAGAACCTAAGTCGCTTTTTGATTGCTTTCTGCCCGTCAATCTGTCTCTGTGGTCCTGAGCCCTTCTGGTTTCCTCCAGTCCTGTCCTGGCCCCTGCCCAGGTCACTCACCTGCGTGCCCCATGCTGATGCTCAGTGAGGTGCTGGCATGTGTGGACGGGCCAAACCCCGACACTCCATTCTGGGCCTCAACGTTAAAGGTATAGTTGGCGTAGGGTTCAAGGCCGTTGACACGCACAGCCGGTGCCGTGAGCCCGCTGGCTCCCGGGGAAAAGCGCACAGCTCCCCCGCAGGGTTGGCAGGGTCCCCCGTCCACTGCTGCTCCCCGACACTGAGAACACCCCACACTGTACCTCACATCCTGGCGCCCCCCCATATCTGCTGGGGGTTCCCAACGCAGGGAGAGCTGAGTCCCCAAAACAGAGAAGCTCAGGTTTCGGGGAACTGAGGGGGGCCCTGTAAGGAGAAGAGGGGCCATTAGGAGGAACCAACTTTGCTCTCATCTAGCCTGCTGGCCCCTGCCTCCTCCCACCGCCGAAGGCCTTGCTGGGAGATTGGATTCAGACCCAGCTCAGCTCTGCATTCTTCCAGGAAAGTGGGGGGAGGGGGAGGAGCTCTAACGTCTGGCACTTTAAATGGTGCCCAATTTCTGAAAAGTTCCGGAAAACTTCGACCTTAACATGGGCTCACCAAAAGTCCTGCGCCTCCTCACAGATGGCCAGGCCCTCCCCCTTGGACTCACGCGTGCACGCCACTTGGGGGCCCTCCCCCAGGGCTCGGAAATGGCCGCTCTCACAGGTGCAGACGGTGGCCCCCTCGGGCTCGGCTGTGCTGTGCTCTGGACACTTGAGACAATGTGGTGCATCTGTGTCTGCCCGGTAGGAGCCGCTAGGGCAGGCTGGAGGGAGAAAGCAGCAGAGCCATGGTTGGCCAATGTGTTTACAGGCAGAATCATCCCCATTCGCCACCGCCTCCAATCCTCTGTACCAGAAGCACCCTGCATGTGTCTCCTGGGGTGCTCAGCCACACAGTCAACACTTTGCGGAGATGGAGCGTGGACCTCCTTCCCTCCCTCGGCACCTGGAGGCCCTCCCCCGAGTGGCCCCTGCAAGTGCCCACCACCTCCTCCGGCCTCCTTACCCAGGCATCCTTCACCGCTGCTGCCTTCCTCGTAGCCAGGCTCACAGTGGCATCGGCCCACGGGCACCAACCACTCACCCTCCGGACTGCAGTGCATGCGCGGTGCACCCGCCGGACCAGGGCTGGCCTGGGCATGGGGCAAGCAGGTCCCTGCCACTTCTACCAACCCGCCGGGTCCGGGCAGGGTGTCGGGGAATCGGGCCAAGCCCTGCACGGCCTCAGGACAGCGCTGGTAGAACACCCTTACAGACACCAGGGCCACGCAGGCACCTGGGTTGTGGAAAGCGAGGTAGAGGCCTCGGCGGGTCAGGCGGCCCAAGGAGCAGCGCTCCACGTTCAGCTTCACGGCGCCAGATGCGAGGTCTCGGATGGTGAAGCTCTGGTCTGCAGCCACAGTGGTCACCTGGGAAGGAGAGGTGTGCGAGAAGGGGATGGTAATGTCATGCTTCACTCCCACGGGACAGAAAACAGTTGTTTGCTCTATACTTTATAGTTCAGGGACGCCTGGGTGGCCCAGTGGTTGAGCGTCCGACTTTAGCTCGGGTCGTGATCTCATGGTTCATGAGTTCAAGCCCCACATCGGGCTCTCTGCTGTCAGTGCAGAGCCTGCTTTGCACCTTCTGTCCACCCCGCCGCTCCTCCCATGTTTGTACTCTCTCTCAAAAATAAAGAAACATTAAAAAAATACTTTAGGGGTGCCCAGGTGGCTCAGTCACTTAAGCCTCTTACTTTGGCTCAGGTCATGATCTCACGATTTATGCATTCCAGCCCCATGTAGGGCTCTGGTCTGACGGCTCAGAGCCTGGAGTGTTCTTTGGATTCTGTGTCTCCCTCTCTCTCTGCTCCTCCCCCACTCACACTCTGTGTCTCTTTCTCAAAATAAATGAACATTAAAATATAAAATAAATAAATAAAGTATAGTTTACACGACTGTAAACCAAGGGCTTATGACTTGTGAGCTACTGGCTAAGCGTCTTATGTGTGTTATGCTGTTGAGTCCTTGCAATAAACCTACGAGGTAGGATGGATTACCATCCCCACTTAACAGATGAAGAAACTAAGGCGAAGAGAGGCTAGAGACCTTGGACAAGATCACACAGCTACATGATGGGACTGGTAACCAGGCAGTGAGACGCTATAGCCCATATAATTTCCACTATTCGAAGGTGTTCCCAGCGTCTGTGCCAATGAGGTGATCAGTTATGAAGTGCGTCATCATTCATTTATTACTAATAACAAACTTTACAACATCTTCTCTTTGGGAAAAAAAAAAAAACAAAAACGAGCACGTCCTATAATAATATGCTTCTTACGCTTTTGCATTCCGGTACGTCTTCTTGAGTAGGAAAGAGAGGGATGGTATTAGAGAGAGAGCCTGCAGAGAAGTGTCTCCCTACACAGCTCTAGGTAGACCCACGGGGTGTCACTCGCAAGCAGCCTGGGTGCTGATAGCAAAAGTCCAAATACCTCCACCAGGGAATGCCGTTATCTCAACGGAGGTAAAGCCGCCGAAACAGATAAGGCCGGCACTATTATCACCACTATTTTAAGACAAGAAAACCTCTCAGAGGTTAAGTGCAGAGCTCAAAGGCCGGACGGAGCAGAAAAGGCAAGGCAGCTCCTCCTTATCCGCGGTCCGGCTTTCGCGGCTTCAGCTTCGCAGCTGTCAAAGCCGGCAGGGCTGTCAACCACGCCTGCGAGCAGAGGCTCCTCCTCCTGACCTTGCGTCAGAAGGTCAATAGTAGCCAGGTGCGCCGGCGTCACGTCACGTCACGCCACGCCACGTCACGCCACGCCACGTCACGTCACGTCACGTCACGTCACGTCACAGGCTGACGACAGGACTCAGCGGTGCTTCGTTCCTCGCTCTCTCTCCTGGAGAGGCGTTTTGTTATCTCGCAGCGCCACGAGGAAAGGGGTGAGTACAGCACGTGAAATATTTTGAGACAGAGGGGGAGGGAAAGAGACTATACTTTGATAACTTATATTACAGTGTACTGTTATCATTGTTTTATTTTATTACGAGCCAGTGTTGTGTCTCTGGCTCCGTCCTGATTTATACGTGAAAGCTTAACCGCGGGAATGTATGTATCGGGGTTCAGTACTGTCTGTGCAGGCATCCCGGGGGGGGGGGGGGTCCTGGGAGGTATGTCCCGCAGGTCAGGGGGCCTCTACGCTACTCAAATCCACCTCTTCTGACTGCTAGTCCCGCATTCTTGTCCTTATTGGACACCTAGATCCTCTTTCTCTTTCTTCTGCCGCTGTCTCTTTTCCTGAGCTGAGCGGGAGCAGGAACCAGTGTTAGGGCCAAAGTGGCAGGGGTGGGAGGTGGGGCGGGGTAGAAGCACCTTCTGGAACAAGGGCCGTCGGAGCTGAATGCCCACGTCCTGGTCGCTCTCCATGTACAGGAGGTTGAAGGTCTCCTTGCAGCCCAGAGGCCTGGCTCCCCCGGGGAAGCTCTTACAGTCCCTCACGGTGAATTGCAGCTCCACATGGACACGCGAAGCTTCCTCCCCCCGGTAAATCCAGTTGGAGCGCAGCCAGTGGTCAGTGTCCCCGCCATCTTGCAGTGGGCAGTCCTGGTACATGTAGAGGGGTGTCCCATTCAGTATCTGCTGCACTTCACTCCACTGCGAGAAGGAAAACTCCGAGTTAGGCTCCATCCAAGTCATCACCTGCTCCCTAAACTCTGGTTTTCTAGAGTTGATGATGGGGAAGCTGGTGTCAGAGCTCCCCCAGTTCACCTGCTTGTCCTGCTCTCTTTCCACCCCCCCCCCCCCCCCGGGCTCCAGGAGAAGAAGCTAAATGTTTAGAGTCAGGATTTATTTGGATACAGGATGGGCAAGACAATACCCCCATGCGATCTGCAGCCAGCCCCGATCTCTTCAGTGAGCCCACTTCAGCTGCAGAAGTATGAGCACCGCTTTTTTACCTGTCTCATCAGTCACGATTGTCAAGTGCCCCAAAGGCCGACTTTTATGGCAGAAACTCATTCACAAAACCTTTCTGCGTATTTGTGTAGAAAAGAGGATACTACCTTTAACATTAAGGCCCCTAAGCTTTTGGAGGGCACGAACAAGCATAAATCTCTTCTGTATGGAAGGAACTCACCCTCTCCAGTATTCCTTCCAGTTATGGTCACTATCAAAATCAACAATGGATGGGGTTGCTTGGACTCGTAGACACCATCTAGTCCACCCCCGTTAATTGCTTTTACACGAAAAGCATTTTATTTTTATTTACTTATTAAAAGTTTTTTTAAATGTTTATTTATATTTGAGAGAGATAGTGCACAAGCAGGGGAGGGGCAGAGAGAGAGAAGGAGACAATATGAAACAGGCTCCAGGCTCTGAGCTGTCAGCACAGAGCCCGATGCGGGACTCAAACTCACGAACCGTGAGATCATGACCTGAGCTGAAGTGGGATGCTTAGCCGACTGAGCCACCCAGGAGCCCCAAAAGCATTTTATTTTTAAACTTAGTAATAACAATGGCTAGCACTAATACAGGACTTACCATGCACCAGTCACTGTTATAAACACTTTCCATGATGGACACTGAGTCACAATGAGGTTAAGTGACTTGCCCTGTGCACTCAGTCATTAGGAGGCAGAGCTGGGATGTGCACCCAGGGGCATCTGGGTGGCTCAGTCTGTCAAAGAAGGGGTATCTGGGTGGTTCAGTCTGTTAAGCGTCCGACTTCGGCTCAGGTCATGTTCTCAAGGTTCATGGATTGAAGTCCCACGTGGGGCCCTGAGCTGACTGTGCCCAGCCTGCTTGGGATTCTCTCCCTTTCTCTCTGCCCTCCCCACCCCCCCCCCCCCCAACATGAACACACTTTCAAAATGAGTAAGTTTTTTTTTTTTAAAGTCAAAGAATAAACATATATAATATAAAGTGAAAGTCCTCCCACCCGACTACCTCTTCACGGGAAGTTATTCTTAACGATTTGGAGTGAAGCTCCCCAGACCATTTTCAGTGCCTCTAGAGAAACGTTTGAATGTTTTTCTGTGTTTTTAACATAATTTTTTAACCTGTTATTTTGTAACCTAGTTTTTGTTTTTAACAAATAAAAAGTCTTTGAAAGATGTTCACGAGAGTATAAAAAGATCTACCTAAGTCTTTTTAGCAGTCCATAAAATAGTATTCCATTGTATGGATGTACCGTAATTTATTTAATTATTCTCCTATTGTTGGACATTTAGGTAGCTTCTAGTTTTTTTTTTAAGTAAATGTGTAGATTTCTATAAGATTTCTGTAGAAGTACTGTATTAAAAGGTAAATATTATAAACTTTGTAAGAAGATACTGTCAAATTGGCCTCCAAAAAGGATTTATCAATTTATACTTTCACCAACAATGCATGAGGGCTCATTTTTTTTTTTTTTGAGAAACTGGATATTGAAGATCTCTTCACTTTTGGCCTCTCTTATGGACAAAACACAGCTTCCTGCCATTTTAATTTACATTTCTTTTGAGAAGGAGGCTGTGCGTTTCTATTGTGTTCATTGGCTATCTGTATTTTTATGTAATTATGTGTTTGTAAACTTTGCCTGTTACCTTTTGAGTGTTCATTTGGATGAACCTTTTTTTTTTCTTTTACATCATAGATGCTAATCGTTTGCTTGAAATATGTTTCAAATGTTTTCTTCCTGTCATGCCACTTAATTTGCTAATGATATCTTTGATGTTGGCCGACATTTAAAAATTTTACATAGTAACGTCTATCTTCTCTCCCTTTATGAATTCTAGGTCGTGTATTTTGCTTGGGAAGCTCTCTCATCCCAAACTTATAAGGATCTTGTGTATTTTCTCCTCATACTTCTGTGGATTTCGTTTTTAGGTTTAGATTTTAATCTCCTTAGAATTTATTTTTTGGTGTAAAGTATGAAATGGAGATGTAACTTCACATTCTTCTTCTTCCTTGTTATTTTTAAATTACTTTTTTTTAAAGTTTATTTTTGAGAGAGGGAGTGCATGTGAGTGGGGGAGGGGTAGAGAAAGAGAGGAGAGAGAGAATCCCAAGCAGGCTCTCTGCTGTCAGCCCACAAGGGGCTCAAACTCACGAACCCATGAGATCTTGACCTGAGCCTTAAAGAGGAGTCTGAGGCCCTTAGAACATCTTCTGTAAGGGCTTTCATTGCTACTCTCAGCTCTGGGAAAAAGTAGGGGAAAGCACCCTCAACTGAGAATTGGGTGGGGTGTGGCAGGGGAAGGAGTATATGAGGTACATAATTTTGTGCTGTGTGAGGCAGTTCAAAGATTGGGCAGGGGGTGTCCAGCAGTGAAGGCATCCGGAGCCTGTTCTTAGCAGGAAGCTGTGATGAGGAAGCCCAAGGGGAAGGCCTGGCGTGGAGGTCAGGTGGAAGGGTGGTAGGCGGTTAATGTGCAGCTCATTAGCTAGATTGTCATGGCTGCAGCTGGAGCCCGGAGGAGCAGATGTTCCCAGCTGTGACTTGCCTTTCCCAGTTCCAGCAGTGACAGATGGGGGAGAACCAGCTGCCCAGGATCAGCAACAAGGATCCTTTCACTTATCACTCGGGCTGCTGGCTGCTACATGGGTACATTCTGGTGAGCCTGAATCCGAGTGCATGTGTGTGAGATGAGGGGAGGGGACGCGGCAGACATTGGGAGTCTGTAACTGCTCCCGTCTTCTTGCCCTCCCGGTGCAAATATATTATATATGTATATAATGCATATATATGCATATATATGTGCATATATATGCATTACATATGCTGTTTGACCTGAGCTGCACAAGGGGCCTTGCTTCCACTCCAGCCCAATTAGGGAAGAGTTATTTGGGTGGGGGTGGCTGGGGCACTGCGGAGGCCTGTGGGAGCCAGCTAATGGACCTGCAGCCCTCATTGTGGAGTGATTAGCTGCTTTATGAGATGAGGCGCCTATTACGGCTGGCCTAATCCAGGATTTTCCAAGCAGCCCCTCCTGTAGGATACATTATGGTTTAGTCTATTAATTCTAATTATAGGCCACTCTGTGGGAGAACTAAGAGTAGAGCCAGGACCCTAGGACCCAGAGGGAAAGAAAGCAGGTGACCCCAATACCAGAAATAGAGGCTGCATTCCTACAGGAATAGGAAGGCCAAAGGGGTCCAGGACCAGAGGGAAGGAGGCCCTGAGGCCAGACTCCAGGAAGCTGAGACAGCGAGGGCAGCCTCCTGGGGTTCTGCGGCCAGCTCTGCTGAGTGATGGAAAGGTGTGCTTTGGGACTCACAAGAACGTCTCTCTGCTCACTAGGTCTTAGGAATATCTGTGGAGGGAAGGGACTTGGAGCAGGTTCAGACAGCTGGAATGCATGCTGTGCCTGGGCTGAGGAAAATGGACAAGGTGCCAAGCGCTCAGGGACCTCTAGTGGGAGGGCAGCTTTGAATTTTGGGGAGGCAAACACCGTTTGAAGAACTTGCAGAAAACTTTGGCTTTCCTATCCAGAAAAGAATATCCCCATACATCTATGCAATTTAGGATCCACTTTTATGGGATTCCTTGACCCTTGACCCTCTGAAGTCTGTCTGTGCAACTCTATTGGGATAGATGGACCTCACATTGAAGATACATCTGGTGTTTTGGTTCTTAGCCCTCAATGATTGCATCCCTGGTCCCGTTCATCCTCTGCCTGGGGGATTGTGGTCTCATCACCTCCCAAGTCCTCTCTCTCTCTGGGGCAGGGAGGGGAGGAGCCAGGCATTGAAGCGTTCTTCTGGGGTGAAGCCTGAACCCCCCCCAAATGTCCCATTCAGGAGGCTCTGACTCACCTCCCTTCCCCCTCCCTGAGGAGACACTTCCAGTTTTTCCTGCTCTTTTCTCCGTTCCTCCACCCACCTCTCCGCCCATTTCCCACTGGCCTGCAGCTTTGAGCCTTCCCCTCCCTTGACACTTACCCCATCCTCTGGGGGATCCAGCAGCCAGCCCAGCTCTCCCTGTGCTGTGCTCGTGTCCATCAGAGTGACTGAAGTGATGAGGAAAAGGTCGGTCACCTTTGGGGGAGGAGGACCCACACGTGCAACCCACATTCCTCATTCTGGGCCCCCAGCCCCAAGGCTTCAACATCCTGTTCCTAACAGCTGTGACTTCCTGAGGTTTAGCTGGGGAAGGAGGAGTGAAGAGCTCAGGGATTAGTCCGTCTTCCTCCAGAGTGTGAAGGGAGGAAGGCAGAGTCGGGCAAGGGTTGGAGGGCTGGATCCTTGACCAAAGTCAAGGCAGGAAGTGTTGGGAAGCTCAGCCCCACTTAAGACTTGCACCCTCTCAGCAGTGGCTGGTGCTGGCTGGGGGAAATTCAGCAGCTGCAGAATTGGAAGAGTGTGTGGGCAAGAGAGGATCTCAGCCCCTGGGGGTCCTGAGTGGGTAGGGTGTGGTCAGGGAACCTTACAGGGGGTTCCTGAGTGGGGAGGCTCCTTCCTACAGGCAAATGGCCTGCTCTGCCTGTGGTTGGGGGTGTGCAGTGATGGTACCAGGCGTAGCTCTTGAGCCTGGGAAAATGGGGGTAGTAGGTTCAGGGAGGGTGTACAGGCCTTCACCATTAAGATTTGATCTCTACATCTGGAAACTCCTGCATCCCGAGTTCGAATCCATTCCCCAGTGGCAGGTCCCTCTGCCCACCCCCACCCCCACCCCGCGCCCCCTCAGGCTTAGGATGGCATAAGGGGACTTCCCACCCCTGACTTCACAGGGTCCGGATCTTTGGGTTGGGCACCTGAGACTGAGACTGCCTGGGAATGAGGGATCCCCACGAGTGCTGGGGGGGGGGGGGGGGCGGGAGGCGGGAGTCTGGACGCCGCTTCCTCGCAGCGGTCAGTAGGTCCCTCCCCACCACCAGGCGCAAACTGTTGACCAGTTGTTTGGGGGTCAAAGACCAAAGACTGGCCTGGCCAGTCGATCGCCTGGCGGCAGGGCAAAACAAGAGCGCTGGAGAGGGGCGCGCGCGGAGCGGGCCTCCGCAGGAATGCCGGCTCCTGGAAAGGGTGCCGGCCGGGCCCCTGGGGGAGGGGGGCGGGGGCGGGGCGGGGGTCAGTACCTTCCTTGGCGCGCGCCCCGGGGGGCAGCGGGGCGCAGAGCAGCAGCAGCAGCCCGAGCCCCAGGGGCCAGCGCCGCTCCATGGCGCCGGCCGGGACCTGGGACCTCGGCCCAGACGGCTGGGTCAGGTCGCGAGGACTGGGCGAGCTGGGAGGGCCGGGCGGGGGCGGGGGGCGGGGCCGGCACCGGGGGCGGAGCCGGGCCTCACCTGGATCACCTTCTTAAAGGGACAGTAGAGCAGGAAGGAAACTTGTTAGACAGGTAATAAACTTCAAAAACCGGAGGCGTCTGGACCGGAATGAGACTGCGGGCGCCGCCTGGTGGGTGGGATTAGGAATCGACTAACCCAGTTCGAATTAACCAGAATTAACCCACTTCTAATTCTAATCCTAAACTCAACCTTTAACCTAATTCTACCTCTGACTTGAACTACACCTTTGTGTTTCTCCCTCTCTCTAAAGAAAGCATTTCCTAGCAATGTAATAGCCACGGGGGAAGGCAGGGTTTTATGCTGCAGTAGGGGAGGCTTAGACGACCATAATGCAAGGTGGGCTACAACTCTGAGAGAAGGACCTGGAGACTTGGAAGAGGAAGGAAGCCCAGCCTTCAGGGCGACAGTAGGTGAGTCTTTAGGGAGTAGGCTGTGTGAGCTGGGTTTTCAGTGGCAGAGATTGGGAAAGGCATGAGCAAGGGCCTGAGGCAGGGAGCCCCAAGGTGCGCTCTGGGAGTGGTGAATGGACCAGTTTGACTGCTGGGGCACAGGATTTGTCTTGGGAGTGGGGCAGAGAGTCAGGTGTGTCCAGAGCAGGGAAGGTCTTAGTAAACATGTTACCATGAGCT
Organism: Acinonyx jubatus; assembly: GCF_027475565.1. NCBI lineage: Eukaryota > Metazoa > Chordata > Mammalia > Carnivora > Felidae > Acinonyx > Acinonyx jubatus. The sequence continues at coordinate 11,918,268 of NC_069383.1, read as the reverse complement.
TTACAGAGCAAAAGAGAGGAATCTGTGAGGGGTTCTGAGCACAAGTGTTAAGTGGGAGCAGGTCCAGCCTGCTTGTGTCCTGTCTAGTTGGAGACAACCCACGTCCCTCCCACCCTCTTGGAGACCTCCTTACATTATATTTAATAAATGTTTATTCACTTTCTACTTTGCATGCATCAAGCTCTGAGAGACTCAAAGAAGAGTAAGACAGTCCTTGCCCTAAACAAGCTATTGGTCGGAGGAGGGCATAAAGCCAACACATTTGACTCAAATGACAGATAGGAGTAGACCCCAGCTGAGGTACAAAATGGGAGCAATACATCTATTCGGGATGGTGGGGACTCCGCTCCTGGGGCCTCTCCTTCCTTTACCCTTCCCTGGGTCCATCTCATTTAGGTGAATGATTCGTAGTCTTTGTATCATTTCAGTTGTTGCATTTTCAGTGACTGTGGTACATTGCAGGTGCTTACTTTATTAATGAAAAATTAATACTTCTGGGGGTTTCTGTTTGTGGTACAGATTAAGAATGAGAAGAAAATGGCTTGTAATTTTCTGGCCCAGACTATCCTCGTTGGCATGAATAAATAAATGTAATCCATGGATCTTGGTTGGAAAATTCACGTTGAACATAAAAGAAACAAAATGGAAAGTAGAATCCTCCCTTCTTCCACCCTCTGACTCCTCTCCCCAGTGTTAATGGCCACCAGTTGTGTCTTGAGATTCTCCCAGGATTTTCCCCCTAAGCACACACACATGCATGCTTTTAGAATGTATACAGAGGGGCCAGTGGATACACACTGTTCAGCACCAGGGGCCTCTTTCTAATGGTAAGTACTTTGGGAAGGAGGCGGAGGCTCCTGCAGGCCCACTGGGGTCAGAGCTTTGTGATTTCAGCAGGGAGGAATGGGCAAAGGGTGCACAGCCAACAGAAGGGGGGAAATGGAGCAAGCTTTGGACAATTGCTGCTAGGAAATAAGCCAGACTGTGGTGAGGTAATGCATGTGTTCGTTGCTGTGGTTTGTTAAAGTTACAAGACCCTTGGGACTGAAGGGGGTGGGGTGGGGGCTGCTCCGTGCAGGGAGAGGTGGCGTGAAGAGGGCTGGAAAGGAGCCTTGCTTTTGTTTTAAGGTTGCTTCTCTGTCCAGGTTCTGGAAGTGACACAGAAGGGGAATGAAAGCCCACCTTCTACCCCCATTCAGGATGCTCCCAGCTTGACAGTTCCTCATTCTGTTTGTGTGGGCTGAGGCAGGCCTTCAATTTCAGCCTCTGCCCTTAACTAGCACTGCTGCTTTGGTCAGGCTGTTTACACTCTCTGGACCTTGGTTTCCTTACATTCGAGTGATCTCTGAGGCCGGTTCCAGGAAAAATGGCAGGATTCGGAGTGAGAAGACATAGGCCAGCTCATTTAGCTATTCTGTGTCTTTGTTTCCTTAGCTGTAAAACTAAGGGGGGGGGGGGCGGGTGTGAGGATCAGAAGAGGAGAAAGCTCTTGCTAGCAGTAAGTTACCATACAGACACTGATGTGCTGGGGCAGTGTTGGGGGTGCGGCCTACTGAGTTTCTCCTGCAGGGAGCTCCTGGAGTAGAACAGCCTCTGTGACTAAGGCATCACATTTTTTTTTTTCTTTTAAAAGCAACTTTATTGAGGGATAATTTGCATAAAATGAATTGCACCCATTCCAAGAGCACAGTTCAGTGGGTTCTGACAAAGGCATCCGCCCTCGTAACCACCACCTCACTCAAGATCCAGAACACTTTCATCACCCAGAAACGGTCCCTCATGCCCTTTGCTGTCAATCCCACCTGGGCTCCAGGCTTCCTGTCAATATAGACAAGATCCCTCCCCCGCCTGCAGGGGCCAGAATTTCCTGTAGTCTTCCAAGTCTGGCTTTTCCTTCCAGTACCATGCCCTGAGGTCCGTGCAGGTTGTGGGCATCAGCAGTTTGCTCCTTCTGGTTTGTCGACCACTGTTCCCTGTGTGGATGCCCTGGGGCATCATTTAACAATCCAAAAATCAAACCCAAACAGTCTCCCTCTGCTCTGCTTCCCCAGGAACTCCAGGCCCCTTAACTGAGGAGGCTTCCCAGAGGGACACCTGTCTTCCCTCTTAGATGGAGAGAACCCAAGTTTTCTGATCCTGTAGTTCTCATTCTGTAGTCAAGAAGGATGGAATGGAAAGCCTGCTTATCCCTGCAGCCTCAGACTTCCTGGCTTTTGGCTTCCTCCTGCAGCCCGGACCTTAACACTCCCTTGTTCATATTGTCCCATCCCCCGCCTGTCCCTGCTCCTCCTCTCCAGCTCCACCTGGCTCTTTGCTGATCTGGGATAAGGTGAAATTTCACCCAGCCTAGGTTGAGGCCTTGTATGTCCATAAGACTCCGGTTAAAACACAGCCTAACCGGCAGGGTAACCCAGTAAGCTGCCAGCAACACTATGAAAGCATCAGTGCACGTTGGTTTATCAGATGAATATCAGGTCCTGAGCAAGGGCCTGTGTGGATGGGACCAAACAGCTTTGTTTTGGCTGTTGCGGGCTGGCCTGCACTTGCAGGCAGCACGATCCAGGAGACTGTGTGGGCAGTGGGAAGCGAAGGAACAGCTCTCTCAATGCATCCGGGTGAATTCCGCACATCTTTGATCACAAGGCTAATTTGGTCCTTGCCTTCCCTTCTCCTCTGTGCTCTTACCTATCTGCTCTCTGATCCTGGTTTACCATCAGGCAGCAGGGGTGGGGATAATCATAGTTACCATTTATTACCGCACCTACGCATGCTGCCAGGGCACTTCACGTACATTATTTCATTTACTTCTCACACCAACCCTTTGAAGAAGGTATTATTAGTTCTATTTTATAGATGGAAAAACCTGAGGCACAGGGAATTAAGTTACTTGTTCAAAGTCCACTCAGTTGCAGAATCAGGATTTGAACCCAGGTCTGTTGGACTCTGGGGCCTTTGGCCTCCAGTTGAGATTCCAGAAGCAAAAGAAGTAGGCAGCGCTTAAATTTTGTTTTCCTACCTCCTTCCCTCTGTCTCCCCTGGCTTGAAACAGCATGGATTAAAAAAAGCCTGTTTTCAAACTTTCTAAAATGGAATCATGTAATATGCATTCTTTGGTGTCTGAGTTCTTTCATTTACTCTTCTGTGTGTGCGTAAGAGTGTGCTGTTATTGTGTGCTATTTCCTCCTCGTTGTACGATATTCCCCTGTATAAAGAACAGCTTATCGGGGCACCTGGGTGGCTCAGTGGGTTAAGCATCTGACTTCAGCTCAGGTCATGGTCTCATAGTTCATAGGTTCAAGCCCTGCTTTGGTTTGGACTCTGTGTTGACAGCTCGAAGTCTGCTTGGGATTCTATGTCTCTCTCTCTCTCTCTGCCCTTCCCCCATCCATGCTCTGTCTCTCTCAGAGATAAACATTAAAAAACAAAACAAAACAAAAACACCTTATTTTTAAAGACTTCTTGACTTTGTGGTTAAACAGTCTACACTTAAATTGCCACACCAGGCCACTCCCATGGTTTATCTAGGTCTGGGTGTCTCTGGGTATCTGAGAGATGTTTGATCTTCCCAGAAGGTACTTGTGTTTTTGAAGGGGAGTTCTTGCTAGCCCATGGTTCCTTTATTGATTAAATCTATTCAGGGGCAGCCTGTGAGCAATGCCACACTGCCGGATTATCCCCCTTCCCTACTCCTTTGTATGGCCCTCCCGCCTTCCGTGTCAGTTTGACAAAAGGAAAGCACCTGATTTATGTAAGTAGCCATAACTCTTCATATCAGAAGTAGGACTGTTTTGAGATAGAAGCAGGTGGAAGTTTTCCCTGAGATGCCATATTTCCAAAAATATCTATTGGAAAGTCCTACTATTAGGGCGCCAGGGTGGCTCAGTCGGTGAAGTGTCCAACTCTTGATTTCAGCCCAAGTCATGATCCCACGTTTTGTGAGTTTGAGTCCTGCAACGGGCTCTGTGCTTATGGCGAGGATCCTGCTTGGCATTCTCTCTCTTCCTCTCTGCCTCTCCCCCATGTGTTTTTTCCTCTCTCTCCCTCAAAATAAATAAAACTATTAAAAAAAAGTCCTACTTCTGTCACTGAATCATGTGATTCATCATGTGATGACCTTGGGCATATCATCTGACTGTCTTGAACCTCAACTGTCTCATCTACAAAATGGGGGAAATGGTGGTAATGATGCTGGTCCTCAGCACCTACATCACGGTGCACGAGGCGTGTACAAATATGATAAAGGATGCGAGCATATGCTCCTGGCTCTGTCGTGTAACGTAAGGGTACATCTTTTTCCTTTTTGTGTCCTGTGTACAGGGCTGTTTGCAAGATGGATTTGGAGAATCGGGGAATAAGTCTGCTGAAGGAAGGGGCAGACCTAAGTAGCATCAGTCCCTGAATTAAAAGGGTTGTTTGGTTGAAGCTCAGATCTCAAAAAGAGGCAAGAGAAGAATAAAGCAAGAGCTAAGAGAAGTCACTCTTGATCCATTTAGATCATGAGGCATTATGGGACTAAATATGACACACTTTTGGGACATACTGCAATTCTGCTTGTACTTGTTTTTCCTGAAATTCTGTTTCCCTTTGCAATGTTAAAATCCAAGCATTTTGTTTGTTTTAGAGGCAAGCAGGTAGTGAAAAATCCATGAGCCTGTGCTGCATGCTAGCATGGGCCACGAAGAGGAAATTCAAGGATGAATTCAAGGCTGGGTGGTAGCAGCCACAAAGGAGGTGGGGTGACTTCTGGTGTTGATGGGAGAGGCAGCGGGGGAGGGGTGAGGTGGGAATTCCGTTGGGGTTATGCATTCGTTCCATCCAAATGCATATTTAGGTAGAGCTTTACCTCAACACCTTCCTCACCACCCCCCCTCCACCCCCCCCATTCTTAACCGTTCTCTCTCCAGAGGAAAAATAAAACCAGTTTACAATTATCCTAGTATTTCATTGATTTCTGGAGTGGCGACAGGAAACCTTGGACAGGTCAGTCGTGTGAAGAGGCTGTGACTCAGAATTCCTTGTACTAATATTTGTGTGCATCTCACGACAAACCCCGTGCTTCCACCTGAACTTGTTTGCTTGACCGCCTGAGAAGATAGCATTGCTAACCTGAGAAATTAATACGCTCCATTAATGCTTGGGCAGGTAGAAGGGAGGGAGGGAGAGGGAGAGAACAAATGTGTCTCAGTGAACGGGGACAGGTCAGAAATTTAGTAAGAACAAGTTGAGACAAGTGTTAAATACCAGAAACCCCCCCACCCCAGGAGAAGAGTGAGAGCTTGGTCCTTGTCAAAATGTTTATTGCCTAGACCACAGGAAGAAGAGAGGGAGTGGAAGACTATGTTTCAAAGTCCATTTTAGTTTAGCTAGTATGAGAGAGGAGAGGGCTGAAACAAACTGTCAGCTTTGTCTTCTGGATTAGGCTAACAGTTTATTTGAAAAATTTACAATTTTTTTTGCTGGTCTAGGCTGGGAGTTCTGAGAAACTAACCCCTAGAGAGGGTTGGGATGTAGACTGGCGAAATCCACACTTTGTTTTAAGCTACTGGTCCTGTGGCCCAGAGCTAACGTTACATTGTTGTCCTATAAAAGAATTATTTGATAAGTGTGGATCCTATTAATTGGGCAAAAATTTGATTCCTTTTAAATTTTGCTTTGAAGAACTTTTTAATAAAAGGGATTCTAACAGGGCAATCCATACTTTTTTCTAAGTTCCAGTTAGAAAGTTACTGTTATGAATGCATACACACAGAAACGTGCATGTTTGAACATACAGATACCACCACTTTTTTAAAAAAATGAATGTACCCTTCTCCCAATAGATCCCCCAGTTTGGAAGGTATTCAGGCCATGGATCATAAAATATGAGCGCCACCTGGTGAGGAGAAGCAGGTAACTGCATTTGTATCTTCAAGTATGCCATCAACAGGTATATTTATCCCATATGAAATCTTAGAATATCACAGGAATAATAATCAGCACGACATGAAAGTGACAGTGATTTTCATGACTGTGAAAATGGACAGCCCGTGTAGTCCCTGCTGCGACAGACTCTGACCGGAGGGGAGGGAAGGTCCAGGTGGGAAGGAAGGGAGGGAGGGGCTAGTGATGGTGTGATGAGGGCGTGTCCTACTTTCAGGCTTCCGTTCTGGACACAGGGTGGTGGTGGTTGGGGGGGCGGGTGTGGAGAAAGCAGAAACCCAAGTTGCCTAGGAGGTGCCGGCTGGGAGGAGAGGACCATCATTGTTTGCAAGGTGTCTGTCAGGTGCAAGCTGGAGAGAGATGTGTCTCCACTCCATTTAGCCAGCTTACTCTGGAGCTTCTTGTGCCATCAGAGTGGCAACTGTTTCTTTTCATTTTTCTTCCTTTTTTTTCCTTCTAGTCTCCTTCCTTCCCCTCCCTCCCTGTCTTCTTCCTTTTTGTTAAACAATAATTCTCAGGAAGAACCGTTTATTAGACCAAAAACAAAACCTGTACTTATACTACTGGATGTTTCATTTACTTAGAGAGTTATTTTTTTTAAAGCCAGAATTTATTTTTACCAAAAAATGCTCAACAGCCTTAAAAAAAAAAAAGGTCCAAATGCCCAAAGATGCCCAGATTTAATTGAAGATAATATGAGGCGGTGTCTGTTGGTTTCTCCATTGCTAAAGCCTCAGTTTGATCCCCGTTAATTATATACCTGAGTAATTCTTCTGGTTGGGCAGTGAGAAAGTTCCTCTTTATTTTGGGGAGGCACTGAAGGTTAACGGAAAGGAATTTTAGGAGCCTTTAAATTCATATTGACTTGCAGTAGAACTCTAGATTTCTGCCTCCTAGATACAAGACTGTGGGCATTTTTCTTACCTCTCTGAGGCTTAGACTTCCTCTCATGCAAGCGGTTCACTTGCCTTCTGGGAGCACCTCCATGTGTCGGGAGAGGGTGCGCCCAAGTGGAAGGCACCTCCCATAAAACCTCAGGTGGAGGCAGAAGCAGACAGCCACACAAATACAGGAGGCTGATTTTGACAGGAACAATGTCCTCCTGCCACAGGAAAAGGTGGTCTCTGTGTTGGGCCTAGTAGAATGACTTCAATAGCGTAGTTCATTCATTCATCCAACAAAAATTTATTCTGCCTTTACTATGAGGTAGGCACTGTTCCAGGTGCTGGGAAATACCTGTAAACAAGGAAAACAAAAAACCACCTGCGCTCACTGAGTTTACATTTTAGGGGGAGGAACCAGACAGTACACAAATCAATAGGTTTTTCAGATAGAGCTATTGGGAGAACTAAACAGGGAAGGGGATATGAGGAGGTCTCTGTGTATCGATGAGGTGAGTTTGGTGCAGGGAATTGAAGGAGAGGAGAGAATGTGCCATACAGATTCAGGTCAGAGGGAAGAAGAACCCATTGTGGCTCCAAGGCCCTGGGTGGGCACGAGCTGAGAGGTTCAGTGAAGGTCAAGGAGACCAGTGTTTCAGATGAGAGCAGGCAGCGGGGAGAGTGAGGTTAGGGACTAGACGGGATCAGCAAATGTAGGGCATTTCATACCATTTTAAAGACTTTTTGACTTTTCCTTTGAGTGAGATGGAGACCCTGAGAAGGGGGTCAGTCAACGAAGATTCACACTCGGACTGAGCTTTTCAAGGGGCCACTCCGGCTAGTGTGGGCGGGGGCAGGGCAGGAACAAGTTAGGAGGGTCGGTGTTGGCCCATAGAGAGATGGGAGGGCTTGAAGCAGAGTGCAGGGGCTGGCAAAAGTCACAGAGCAGCAAAGGTTGTTTCACGCCAGGCTGGTGGCCGCCATTTGACTGTACAGGGTGGGAAGATGGCAGGCTAGGAAATGGGAGGCTGTGTGGTGTGATGGGCTCCTCTGGGGTGAGGAGGGAGAAATGGGAGATAAGCTCAATTAAGGCAGATTGGAATTGGCCTTGGTGATCAGCTTAGAGTTTGAACTTTTATTCTCTGCGTAACCCAGAGGCAGCAAAAGTAAGTTTTGAGCATGGGAGCTGCGTGATGAGAGGTCAGGGTTTAAGCTCTGGTAGACAATAGAGGAAAGACTACAGGTGCAGAAGGAGGAATCAGAAGTAATGGTCCAGATAATGTGGTATATCCCCCAATCGAATGGGGACCCCCAAATGTGGGACAACTGATCGAGTGGAAGCCAGTGGTGTGGGCAGTGAAAGAATTCACCCAACACAGAACAAAAGAGAAGGTTATTGAATACATCTCAAGGGAGCTGAGGGCTGGATAGCAAAGGAGAGACTGTGAGGCAGTGGTGAGGGGCCACAGGTAATAGGGTGGAGTGATGGGGTAAAAGAATGTATTGAATTTCCCCCATTTTTGGTAATCTTCGGAACTGTACCTGGTTGTAATTGGTCAGTTAGGGCCTATGGGTATTTCGAGGTGGGTTGCTTAATGAGCCTGTTTGCATTCAGCTCGGTGGTCCCTATGGACCCTTTTGTCTTGATCCAGTTTCCATTGCTCAAGCCTGTTGCCTAAAAGTGGCCTCTGCAGGTAAGAAACAATAAGGGCTCAAACTTGGGCAGTGAGTGGAAAGGCTATATGAGTGACATTTTACTCACAGAATAACAGAGTGTGTTGGCCAGTTAGTCGGGGAGGTGAGGGAAGTTCACCATTTCATACAGACTCAAAGTGGTAAGAGTCATATTTTTGATTTTAGAAAACTGTATTTCTGTGGGAGTAGGTGTGCTGGAAGGAATGTCTGCCCTCTGGAAAATGCTTTAGAGAAAATGATCAATCAGTATGATATTGCTGCATATGATAAGAAACATATATTTGGTCTGGCACACAGCTCCTAAAAACTTTGGAATTTCCTGTGCTAGGAGTGATAAAGGTATCTTTTGTCATTTTTTTTATTTAAAAAAATTAAAAAAATTTTTTTTGTTACCTTTATTTTTGAGAGACAAAGAGAGACTGAGCACAAGTGGGGGAGGGGCAGAGAGAGAAGGAGACAGAATCCGAAGCAGGCTCCAGGATCCGAGCTGACAGCACAGAGCCTGACATGGGGCTTGAACTGACAAACTGTGAGATCATAACCTGAGCCGAAGTCAGACACTTAGCTGACTGAGCCACCCAGGTCCCCCCCCCACCAATTTTTTTTAATGTTTATTCGTTTCTGAGAGACAGAGCACGAGCAGGGGAGGGGGAGAGAGACACAGAATCCATAATAGGCTCCAGGCTCTGATCTGTCAGCACAGAGCCCAACATGGGGCTCAAACCCACAGATCACGAGCTCATGACCTGAGCTGAAGTCTGACGCCCAACTGACTGAGCCACCCAGGCATCCCTGTCTCTTGTCATGTTAGCAAGTGACATTTGGAAAGCTCCTAGTTCACCTGCAAGGGCTGGTTGCCAGGGGAGCCAATCCAGAGATCTGACTTCTAGTCCCACGCTGACTTCCTGGGAGGAGAGAGGGCCTGGTGGTCGAATCGATTGATCTAATCAATCATGACTATAAAACCCAAAGTAAAGGGCTTTGTGAGCTTCCAGATTGGTGAATGCGTGGAGACGCTGGGAAGTGTGTCCAGAGACAGCATGCGAGCCCCTTCCCACACACCTTGACCTCTGCAACTCTCCCGTCTGGCTCTTCTTGAGTCATACCCTTTTATGATAAACTGCTAATCTAGTAAGCACACTGTTTTCCTGAGTTCTATGAGGCGCCCCCTGGCAAGGAGGCAGGAGAACCTCTGATTTACAGCCCATCTGTCAGGAGTACAGGTGACAACTTGGCCTTGCTTTGGTATCTGGAGTGGGGGGCAATCTTGTGGGACTGAGTCCACAACCTGGGGGATCTGACACTATCTTCTGGTAGACTTGCCTGGTGGTGTGGGGGAAAAGCCCACACATCAGAGTTGGGTGCAGAGTTATTGTTTGAATCAGAATGATTAGTTAGGATTTTGTTTCGTGGAGTGGGGTGTATGGCTGGGAAGACTGGGAAAAAGAGTTGGTGGTGGTAGGTAAGAGGTAGGAAACCAGGGAGGCCAGGCAGAGGCTAGTGTGGAGAGGACAAGAGAGGAAGTCAAGACATGGCAGGTGCCTTCTGGAGTAGAACATGGATGAAAAATGGCCCAGACGCTTGAAGGGGACATTTATGAAGATTAGCAGTGAGGGAGGACTTGGGGTGTGGTCTCCTTCTCTCGGCTCCCCACAGAAATTAAGTCCTTATGTGGTGCTTTTGGATTCAGATTCTTGGTTTTCTTGGAAGCATAGGATGCTATGGACAGTTCCCGTGATCAGGTCAATCTTTTTGTTGGCTCTGATGCTCGGTAAGAGAATGAAATGGATGAAAATTTCAACTATGCTGATTATTTTTCTTTTTCTCTATTTAATGTGTTCTCTTCCTGCTGTCTGCTCTTCTGAGCCCCATGTTTTGCTCTGTGCTCCTGCTCTGTGACATAGGTTTTGCTTTATATCTCCCCGCAGTCTAGCTGGGTTGAAAATAAAGGTCACTGTCTGCCGCTTCTTTGCTATCCAGCTCTCTCCCCGAGTGCCAGAATCTTCAAAGTCCTCCCTGTGGGTCTGGCCACCTGCCTAAAGGTGGTATTTGTCTGGAAGAGGTGCCCCGTTTACTCAGTTCTTCCCCTGTCTTTTATTTCCCGGTGAGCATCTGTTGTGGTACCCTCTTCCTTTATCACTTTTCCAGCTTGAAATACAGATCTTGCTGGCATTTTGCAATTCTCAGAACCAAAGAGAAAACCGACAGATTGACAGAAAAATGGCATTAACCTCGTCATTACTGTGGTTTTTGTTACCTTCGTCGCTAAGTCGTGAGGAAGCATCAAATTGTAACTGGCCTGTAGGAACAGCAGTGAACAAGCATAATTATTGTCCAGAAACTCTCTTGACCCTTAGGGAGTCGAGAGTTTGACACCAAGAACCTTGGAGGTTCACACACAGTGGAAGTGACAGAATGTCCTCATTTAATTGGGTAATCCTGACTCCCTTCTGCCTTTGATCCCCCATCCTTTCCTAGCCAGTCGACTCTAGGCAAGTCTTTGGAGGTCTCTTGGCTTTGAGCAGGTGGGGCAGGACCTTACCATGATCTCCTCACCACCCCTCCTGTATCTTCAGTTCTATGAACTCTATTTATTAGGTCCCAGAAACAAAGTCACGGTCCATCCAGCATAATGTCAGAAGTCCCACTCTTCATGGAAGAATTCTGAGATGAGAAGGCAATAGTAAAGAAATGAGACCATCTAGAAGTCAGAATGCAGCTCTTCGACATTGCTGCGTGGGAGAGTTGTGGGAGCGGTGCCGTTTTCTGCACACCTCTCCAGGTGGCCCACGGGCAGAACACCGATGGCTCTTGGAGTTCTTATATGACCCGGAACTGTGCTAAGCACTTTCTGTGTATTTCCATATAGTCTTTGTAAGAAGCCTGTGGGAGACGTTCATGTGCAGATGCAGGAGGCCTAGTGACCCGCTCAGGTTATACGGCTAGTCACGGTGAAGGTGATCTTCCGATGCAGGTGGTCTGACACCACAGCTCATGCTCTCTGTTTAAAGCCTGTGTATCTGTGTAGACACCAGAAATTATTTGTGTGAAGAGTTTGTTAGTGGTGGTTAGGTTCTGGGGACTCTGCGGTTTGCATTGTGTAAAAAATCAAGGAGCAGTAAAGAATGCTACTAGCTGGACACCTGGAAGAGAGGGAAGGGCAGCTGTCATGGCACACTGGTCTTGTCATCAGGGAAGCTTCTCCAGGTGTCCTGGCCCTGAGCTGCCCGTCTAAAGCACTTCTCCAGAAGGAAAGAAGGTTCCGGGCCATCACTTAAAAGCTTGGCGTTCTAAAGTTGAGGGAAAAAGCCTGTTCCTTGGAGATAGGACCCTCCTCTAAGTCTGGGAGCCACAGGGCACAGGTGGTGATGTGGGGACGTGGGCGGGCGCAGCAGTGGCCAGGATGGACAGCAACAGCAGGGAGCTGAACCCTGCACAGCTGTGTGGGGGCGGGGAGGCCCGTGGGGGGCCGGGTGTGGAGATCCACAGACCAGCCTGGCTGGCAGGGCACGCAGAGCCCAGTGCCATTGAGATGCGTCATTTGTCCCCAGGCCTTTGCGACCTGGAGAAATAGCTGTTACTATTCCATACAAATGTGTTTTATTTTATTTTTTTTTTCCTGTTAAGAACATCTCCTAAACTGGGCTATGTAAATGTACTATTCTACTGCCCTGGCTGCCTTATCGAAGGGTGAGTTAAACATTTTTTTGTCGTACTTATTATTGACAGTGGCCTGTGAGCTCTGGAGGGCGGCTGTTTTTGCTGACCATCACCACCCCCCTCAGGCGGCCCCGCTTCTTCACAGTGCCTCAGGCCCTCTACCTTATCGTAGGGAGAGTTCCCCCCAACCCTCCCGCCCCATCTTGTTCTGTGTCTGGGGTGTCCAAATGCTTAATCCAGTCTTGGTCTGGAACAGGAGGGAGCCCAGTCTGGTTCAGCACTGCCTCCACAGCTGCCTAAAATTGACCTTTCTATACTGAGTGGAAGCTTAGGACCTCCTTCGTGGCTATTGGAGATAATGTGGTGCCGTCCCCCGGAGTGGCACACTGTTGACTGGAAGACCCAACCTGGGCCAGGTTGGACCCAAGTCAGAGCTTCTGTCCCCGTCTCTTGTGCAGAAGGATGCAGTGATCCAGGCGTGGCTGACCAGTGCTCAGGGGGTCAGGGCGTCACAGGCTGGGCTCAGAGCACTGGGAGTGCCCGTCACCTGTGAGTCCCTCCAGCTGATCGTTCACAAGGGGCGCTCTGAGGTTCAGGCCAGGAACACACGGGTGACGGCCAGGACAACTTGGCCATCACTGTTTTCTTTAGGAAGTTCTTTTCAGAATTTTTATTGTACCACGTTTTTTAAAATGTGTATTTATTTTTGAGAGAGAGAGAAACAGAGAGACAGAGCAGGAGTGGGGGAGGGGGCAGAGAGCGAGGGAGACAGAATCTGAAGTAGGCTCCAGGCTCTGAGCTGTCAGCACAGAGCCCCACGTGGAGCTCGAACTCATGGACTGTGAGATAATGACCTGAGCTGCAGTTGGAGGTCCAACCGACTGAGCCACAAAGGCGCCCCTCTACTTTACCAATTTTTAACTATTCTATGGCTACCTGCATTCATTCTCTGTGTACACATTCAAGCATTACAAATAAAATGGAAACCTGCCTTGATCACCTTTCCTGATTCTGTCCACTCGTTATAGGCTCATTTTGTAAACTTTCAGATGTTTTTTCCACGCGTTTTTCTCTATGTGTGTATATCATATATCATCATACATGGTTTTGTGGTTTTGCGTGTATGTATATTTATATAAATTGGTATCAACAGTACATGCTGTATAAATTTCCCTGAAACAGCTTTCTTCACTCAGCTGTTCTAGAGATTCCTCCATATCAGCTTGTATAGATGCAGCTAATTCTTACAACTATTGCAGAGTATTCCATAGTATAATGTATCATTTTATTTAATTAAAGATATTCTGTCTGGACCAGTGTCCCCTTTTTATAAAATAGTTTAGTTTAGTTTAAAATGTTGTTTATTTTATTCCCTTATTATCCTGAAATGAAATTCGTAAATAATACAACTTACTTAAAACATGACTTAAGATCTATACAATGTTCTAATTGTGATATAATGCTATTAATAACCGCCATTTATAATAAAGTGATATGTTGACATGTAGATGGCTCGTGTGCACTGCCGATGACATCATAAAGTAGACAGATGCTTGCACCACGTATAGACTCAAGTGAATGCTACAACCCCAAATGCAGACAGATTTAGGTGTGTTTGTTGCTGATTTAAGTACTTTGGGTGATGTTGCCATCGATTTCAGAATTTTTGTGAGAGGACAAACAAATTGTGGTAAAGATTCAAACTTAACAAAGTTCCCACATGTCAGTTTATTTGGTAGTTCCATTCTTAGAAGAAAAGTCATCGCATATGAAAAATTGTGCAGAAATTACTCTGTGTTTGTATATAGCCGAGTTAAATTCTCGGCTCAGATATTTTTCACCTACATGAGTGTCTGGCGGGACCCCGAAGTTCTTACTGGCCGGGGGACATTCTTCATTGTGTGGGATACATCGTGGCCCCCAACAGTAAATGCCAGTAGTAAGCCCAAAGACGGTACAAATCAAAACACCCACACGAGTTTCATAACTATCTTTTAGAGAGGGTCACAGTGTCCTCAGTAAGAGCTACTGATCTCTTGATGACTTTTTTTTCTCTAGATTTTTGCTATTGTCAACAAAGCGGTGAAGAGTATCCTTATCTATGTCTTTTTATGCACATTAGAACAGTTCTTCAGGGAAAGATGAATCCCCAGGTCATTTCAGCCCAGGTGCCCTCACACGCCAGCAGGGGCATCAAGTGCAGCTTCTCTAGAAGATGGCTATTTCAGTTTCACCTCTTTCCTGTTTTCCAGGTGACTCCCAGACATGGCTCAGAGCCGGTTCCCGTTCCTGGCTTCTTCTCCATCTCCAGGAATGCAGCTTTCCTGTGGTGTAGGTCGTTGGTACCTGTCCCTCCGAGGTAGGTGGCACACTCATGGTTTCGAAGAGCCCACCGTCCTCCTCCAGAGAGGCTCTCCTCTGTACGTGCGTCTCCTCTACCATAATTTACACACAATTTCTGCTGTGAGGGGTGACCTCTGGTGGGGCATCCTACTGGTGGGGGTGCCACCACTTGCCCAAATGTCAAGTTCAGAACAGGAGTAAAATATCAAGAACTATTATTAGGTTGATTTTTTAAAATTAATGCATTTTAACCGTGCACATTGAAAATTATGAATAGCTTGAAGATGTTTCTCAGGGAGCTGGTGAAGTGGGACTTGTTCCCAGAGAGACTGATGGGGAAAAAAAGGAGGTAGAAGATCCCAGATAGTGACTGGGAAAGAGAGAGGAGGGCCAGAAATGTGGACGTTCAGGCTGGCAGGGCACTTTTAGGACACGTCATCTAATTTTTAATGCCCATTCCATGAGAGAGACCCCTCTGAAAAGCCTCAGGTGCAGCAGGTGCGGCTGCCTGTTCTAAGAGAAGCAGGGTTCCAAAACGTGACAAGAAGCTGTTAAAAGACTTGGGATTTGTTCATAAGTAAGGGATAGAAAAGGCAGTTTTTTGTAAATGAGGAAAGACTTTGGGGCAGGAGTGTTGTGGGAATGAGTTTCCCTTCAGGAAAGGAAACGAGTAGACCGACAGCAAGGAGTTTGCGTTGTGTTTCTTTTGCTTTGTCTGCGTTATCTTTCCTGGGTTGTGCCTCTGTTACTAAATGACTGATATATAGGGCTTAGTATTGGACAAAAATGTTTTTGTATATATTGCCTCATCTAACGTTCCACACATTTGCAAGTATTTATTATTACAGTCGTACACACCAAAGTGGAAAAAGAGGAGGAGACAATTGTGGGTTACAGGTTGGGAAAGTGACAGAAATAAAATCAAGCCCAGGGCTTCCAAATCTAAATTATGTGCCCTTTACAACAAACGCGGCCTGAATAAACTTAAACGTGTGGAATGTTATGGTGAGCATTGTGTTTTTATAGCTTTCTTTGGAATGTCATGATGTTTTCTTAGATTCTCTGATGTTTGCCTGCATGGGTATATTTACTCATTGTCCCTGTTGGTAAACAAGAAATATTATGGGGAAGAGGAGGAACAGGAAGATGAGAAGACACTTGTTCAGTACTCCACACAGCAATCTTGATTCAGAAATTTGAGACTCAGTCGCTGAAAAATGGCAAGGAGATGGCTTGTTTGGCTTGTTCCTTTGGCCCCACCAGGCGATGGAAACGTGGCGCGGTGATGTGGTGTCCCGATCTTCCAATTCTGGGCAAAGGCTCGGTGGCAACAGCTTCGCTGTATTTTTCTGAGGAAAAACACAAAGGTGTAGACAGTGAATCTAATAATAGAGAGCAAAATCTAGAGCACATATGGTATCCTCGAATAAGATGAGATGAGAAAATGATGTATGCAAATATGCTTAGCATAATGCCAGCCACATAATAGGTTTTCAATGAATGTGGTTCAATATGAGATTGTATTTCTTTCCTAGAGTTCCCTACTTCATACCTTGTTGATTAAAAAAAAAAAAAAATCTCTCCTCTGACTTTTATTACCATGGTCTGATGGGGAAAAATGAACCAATCTACTAAGCTACCTACCTGGGAGCCCAGTACCCAGCCCCTCCTGGGTCCACACCCCGTCACCCAGTGTTCCTGCAGCCATCCCACAGTGCTTCCCTAGCTCTACCCAGTTGGAAACTCTCCGCTGCAATCCCTCTATTTCCTTCACTTCTGCACACGCAAAGTGATTGGAGCTTTCTGAAGGGATTGTCAGGAGTTGCTGGATGATTGGGAATGTGTTTTTAAACACTTCTATTGAGTTTTTTTGTTTTTGTTTTTTTGTTTTGTTTTTTGTTGTTTTTTAGTTTTATTTATTTTTTGAGATAGAAAGAGAAAGGGAGAGAGAGAATCCCAGGCGGGCTCTGTGCTGACAGTGTGGAGCCTGAAGTGAAGCTTGATCCTGTGAACCGTGAGATCATGACCTGAGCTGAAACCAAGAGCTGGACGCTCAGCCGACTGAGCCATCCAGGCGCCCCTTCCTTTATTGGGTTTAAGAAGAAACCTGTGAGATCCCATATTGTGGTGGGAGCATAGTGGGTGTTATGTTCTTCATTTGCCTCTTTATTTTATCCACCAGTTCCCAGGACTGTCGCACCCCTGATCGTGGTATATAGGTCAGCACATTTTGGCCTCCTCCTAGGAAGCGTTTCATAATCTGCTACCACCAACACTCCCTTTATCCCTCATGCCCCCTGGAAGGTGTATGATGAATGCTAGGTGGAGGCTGTTTGAGGATCTCAGGAGGGACGAGATGGAGGGATGTGAAGAGAGAAAAGTTAGAAGAATAATCACTGTTTGAAAAATGGGAAATCTGAGATGATGATTTTTTCTAGAAGAATGATTAAGCCATTTTAGAAACATGACTCATATATTGACTTCTGCCCTTTTTCCTCCAAATGATTATGAAAAACACATACTTGGAAGATTTTAATAAGATTATGAGTAATATTAGATCATTCTAATTCCTGTTTATGGAGGACAGCAGTCCAATACTTAATTGCAAGAGGAAAATGAATCTGTGCTTCTAGGAAGCACTGCTGTTTACAAAAACCAAGGAGGGTTAGTTTGGCTGTATTCGCTCGTAGGCCTCTGCTTGTTATCTTCTCTCATTTTTTTTTCTTAAGATTTCATCAAAGTTGTATATACATCTAGTTTAAAGAGCTAGATATTTTCACCATTTGTTTTAAGTTTATTTATTTATTTTGAGAGAGAGAGTGCATGGGAGGGGCAGGGTGAGAGAGAGAGAGAGAGAGAGAGAGAGAGAGAGAGAGAGAGAGAATCCCAAGCAGGCTCTGCACTGTCAGTGTGGAACCTGACGCAGGCTTCCATCTCACAAACTGTGAGATCATGACGTGAGCCGAAATCAAGAGTGGGACGCTTAACTGACTGAGCCACCCAGGCACCCCTCTGCCAGTTGTTTTGAAAAACAGTGGTTCTTGCTCCCATTCTCTTTCAAACCCTCTTTCCCAAGGCAGCTGCTTTCACTGCCTTTAGCTGTGTGTGTGTGTGTGTGTGTGTGTGTGTGTGTGTGTGTGTGTGTGTGAATTATATGCTTGTACTGCTACTTTTGATTTCTCAATCTCGGGCATACTTTCCACTATAGAACATGAAAACATAGTTCTTCTTCACCCTGTTTCCGTGGCAGACCTTTTCCGTCTCACTTTTCAATGTAGTTTTATTGCAGTGTTGGCTAAATCGATGTTCAGTATTTGAAGTGTTATGACTGTCACATAATAAGAAATACACATTTGGTCCCTGCCTCTGGTTTCTGACACAGACCTACTAAAACCCTTGTAATTTCCTGAGTGTAGGGGTGCTAGGAGCATCTTTTGTTCCAACATATAGTCTTTGGCCCCAGTTCCTGAGCAAGAGCTTCTAAGACCCTTGGAATCTCGGGAGCGATCTGAATGTTCTTTTGATGCAAATGACAAGACTGTTGGCTGGCAGCCCCTACCTTCAGAATATGGAGCTGGTGCCAGAAAGACCCAGACTCTTCTACAACGTTGGCACTTGCAGCCCCACCTCAAACCTCTGGAGACTGAGTCCATCACTGGTGGTCCATGATCTAATCAGTTGTACCTACATAACTAAACCACCATAAAAACCCTAATCAAGGAGTTTCTGAGAGCTCCTTGGTTGGTGAACACATCCAAATGCCAGGTAGTGAACTCCAGCTCCACAGAGACAGAGAAATTCCTGCACTTGGAACTCTTCTGGGTCTCACCCTATATATATTTTCATCTGGCCATTCATCTAAATCATTTGTAATAAACGAGTAAATGTAAGAAAGTATTTCTGAGTTTTGTGATATCCTAAATCAAGTTAATTGAACCTGAGGAGGATGTGTGGGAAACTCCAATTTAGGGCTGGTTGGTCAGATGTACGAGTGACAACCTGAGGCTTGAGACTGGCATCTGAAGTGGGGTGCAGTCTTGGGACTGAGCCCTTAACCTGTGGGTCTGCACGAACTTTGAGTAATTAGTGTTGGAATTGAATTGTAGGCACCCAGTTGATGTCTGGAGAATTGGAGAATTGTGGTACGAGAACCCCCCCAACCTCCACCTCCAATTTGGTGTCTGAATTTGGTGTCTGCTGTGCGTAGAGAAACAAGTTTTCTTTTAAATGACGAGGTAAATGCTATTCATGGTGGACCTGTGGATTCCACAATTACTTTTTCTTTCCCTACAAACTTTTTTTAAAATTTTTATGTTTATTTATTTTTGAGAGGGAGCGAGAGACAGAGCGTGAGCAGGGGAGGGGCAGAGAGAGAGGGAGACACAGATTCAGAAGCAGGCTCCAGGCCCTGAGCTTTCAGCACAGAGCCTGACGCGGGGCTCGAACTCACCGACTACGAGATCATGACCTGAGCCGAAGTCGGACTCTCAGCCAACTGAGCCACCCAGGCGCCCCTTTCCCTACAAACTTTTGTTTTCTGTTGAGTTAATAATTGCCTCATTACATTTGCTTTTAGCTTTCAGACTTTTCATCGGTGGTCTAAATCCTTCTCAGCAATTTTGGAAACGTTTAGTAGTCTAAGAATTTATTTGCCTGAGAGCGTCTCTAGTGGGCCCTCTCGTTTTGTTCCAGTTTGGAATTGGCCCTGATGCTTGGTGCACCTCCCTTCCCCCTGAGGTCAGCCCTTTCAGTTAGTTGTCCTGGTGACCCCCTAGGCCTGTCTCCCTTCCTGGACCTTTATCGTCTGTACTCCATGCCTTCCTTTATCGTGATACCCTCTAGCTTTGGAGAAGTGGTTCCCAGGGAAGGATTACACAGAAAGTAAACTGTGTGTGAGACTTTGCTTATCTGAAAAGTCCTTATTTTTTCCTTGTACTTGAGTGTCCAGATAGGAAGTTTAGGTTAGAGATGATTGTTGCAGTGCCTTCTAGCTTCCAAAATTACCTTTTAAAAGTCTAAAAAATACTCGAATTGCTAATATTTTGAAAGTGGTGTCTTCCTTCCTTCTTGCCCTCCCGAGAAGCTTCTAGGATCTTCTCTTTGTTTTGTTTTTATTATTTTTTAAAAATATTTTTTAAGTGTATTTTTTTTTAGTTAGAGTGAGTAGGAGAGGGACAGAGAGAGAGGGAGAATCCCAAGCAGACTCCACACGGTCAGCGTGGAGCCCACCTTGGAGCTGGAACTCTCAAACCCACGAGATGATGACCTGAGCTGAAACCAAGAGTCGTCCGCTCCTCCGACCGAACTTCCCAGGTGCCCCAGCTCTTCTCTTTATGTTCGGTCTTCTGAAACTTTATGGTGACCCAGATACTTGGAGGGCCCTTTTAATAGGAACGCTTATGTCCTGTAGTTCTGGGAATTTTTCTTCACGGTTATTTTGTTGACGGGGTTTTCCCTTCCATTTATTCTTTCTCTCCTTTTGGAATCTCTATTAGTTGGATACTGGGTATCCTGGATTAGCATTCTCTTTGTTTTTCACCTACAGTTTTTTTTTTTTTTTTTGGCTCTGCTTTCTAAGATATTTTATAAATTTTATCTTTCATTTTTTAAAATTTAATGTTTACTTACTGATTTGGAGAGAGAGAGAGAGAGGGTGCGTGAGTGGGGGAGGAGCAAAAAGAGAGAGAGAGAGAAAGAGAGAGAGAGAGAATCCCAAGCAGGTTCCACGCTCAGTGCTCAGTCCTCAGCCCTGAGCTGGACACAGAGCTCGATCTCTGGACTGAGAGATCACGGCCTGAGCCGATACTAAGAGTCGGACGCTTAACTGACTGAGCCACCCAGGTGCCCCTTATCTTCATCTCTTATATTGAGTTTTTTAAAAAACTTTTTGAATGTTTATTTATTTTTGAGAGAGAGAGAGAGAGACAGAGTGTGAGTGGGGGAGGGGCAGGGAGAGAGGGGACAGAGGATCCGAAGTGGGCTTTGCACTAACACCAGAGAGCCTGTTTTGGGGCTTGAACTCACGAGGCGTGAGATCATGACCTGAGCCGAAGTCGGATGCTTAGCTGACTGAGCCATGCAGGCATCCCTCTCATATTGAGTTTTTAATTTCAGATGTCATGTTTTTTATTTGAGAGAAATTTTAAAAATTAAAAAAAATATTTAATATTTCCTTTTAACAACATCTTGTTATATTGTATGGTTGTGTTGGAGTCTCTGAACTCTCTGAGAATATGGATTTTGGGGAGGAAATGTTTTTTTCCTCCATGCATTTGTGGTTTCCCCACAAATAGCTTTTCTGTGGCTTTATTTTGGTCTTATCCCCCACCTTTTCTCGGATACTGCAGACTCAAGCTGAGTGAATGGAAGGGCTGAGTAGAGACTGTGAACTTGTGAATGGGACTTGTTTGCTCCAGGCTTCACTGTAGAGTGAGTGGCTGGGCTAATTATTTGAGGAATCTCTGATTATCAGTGTCTTTAGATCTCCTCTTGGAATGCTTGGATTCTTAGAAAAGTCTACACTCATTTCGTGCCTGGAATCGCCTGGAATCGGAAGGCCCGGGTGGTGGTGTTCTGGAAGCCAAGGGAGGCAAGAATGTTTGTTTAGCTGATGATGTCTGTTTTCAGTGCACCCTTGCCTCAGATGTGTTCGGTGTTCACCCAGAAGATCCTGTTTTGTCCTTTCTGGAGAATAACCTCCAGTCTTTCCCTAGGGCTGGGGAGGAGTGGTTGCCCAGTTATGCAAAAGGGGAGAAGTGATCTGGGAATCTGAATCTTAAACTGACTTACAACCAGTGCTGAGCAGTTTTTCTCCAGAGGCACCTGGTACTGAAAATCCTGAGTAAAAGTCAGGTTAGTTCTTGACTTTTCCTTCTGTTGACATAGGATTTGGTTTTCTCAGATCTGCTACGTTTTTGGCTACTCCTCCATCTACTTTCCAGTGTTGGTTTTTTTTTTTTTCCTCCCCTCATTGTGTTAATATAGATTGAAGACTTGAAAAGTAGTTTCTCAGAATCTCTGTACAGTCAATTTAGAAGAGTTTTGGGGAGGGGTGAAAGAAGATGCAGGGATTTAAACTCTTTCCCTCTTGATGACTTTTGATCTAGGACATCAGCTCCAAATTTGCTTTTTGTAGTGGAGTCCCATCTTATTATTTTTTTAAGTTTATTTATTTTGAGAGAGAGAGAACCAGTGGGGAAGGGGCAGAGAGAGTGGTGGGGCACAGAGGATCCAAAGCAGGTTCTATGCTGACAGCAGCAAGCCACAAAATCATGACCTGAGTCGAAGTCTGATGCTTAACTGGCTGAGCCACCCGGGCACCCCTGGAGGCCTGTCTTTAACTGAGATCTCACACAGAACGTGTGTGTGTGTGTGTGTGTGTGTGTGTGTGTGTGTGTGTGTACATATATGAACTAGATAATAGGCAAAGCTGCTCTGTTGGAAGTGGAGGTGAGAGCCTGTGGCTGCTCTTCTCAGTTCTCATCTTGCCCCTTCTCTACCATGAGAACGCCCTGCAAGGCATGGTTTGTAAACCCGTGATTGAGGAATTGAGGATGATCTATCCCTCTAGCAGATGTTGGACATTTAGTGAAGTTGATGGCATTATGGAAGGAGCATTGATTTATCCCTTTAGAGATTAATTTTATTGCTCCTCTTTGCTCAAATGGTGCATGTCAGAGAAAAAAAAGACTATTCTAAGATTTTTTGAACTTGAATAAAATTGGACTCTGAACCTCCTTGCAGGCTTTTTTTTTTTTTTAATGTTTATTTATTTTTGAAGGAGAGAGAGACAGAGTGTGAGTAGGGGAGGGGCAGAGAGAGAGAGAGAGAGAGAAAGACAGAATCCGAAGCAGGCTCCAGGCTCTGAGCTGTCAGCACAGAGCCTGACGCGGGGCTCGAACTCACCGCGAGATCATGACCTGAGCGGAAGCCGGACGCTCA
Source organism: Acinonyx jubatus (assembly GCF_027475565.1). Lineage (NCBI taxonomy): Eukaryota > Metazoa > Chordata > Mammalia > Carnivora > Felidae > Acinonyx > Acinonyx jubatus. The sequence goes on along the minus strand of NC_069383.1, from coordinate 11,895,829 downwards.
ACCGACTGAGCCACCCAGGTGCCCCAAGGTGGACTTTTTTATAAAAATAGCTTTAAAATGCTATTTTTTTTTGTTATCTGAGGAAAGTGCATAAATTTACCTGAAAATTAAGCAATATTTAATTGTTTTTTCACATTTTGATAACTGAAGATGTAAGCTCTCAGATTTACTTTTAGAAAGCTAAGATTCTGCTTTACACTGGATTGCCACTAGAGTCAATGTTTCACTGAAGAATATTTACCTGACTGAATGAGTGAGAAGGGGCCTGTGGGGTCAGAAAACTATTGGGAGTTTATTATGCATGGAAATCATGATTAAATTCGTGCATGATTTATCTTTGTGTTTATGCACAGTCTAGCCTTTAAAAACATTGTTATTTCCTTCCTGCTCCACCTTTCCCTGGCACGGGCCATGAATTACCTGTCAAAACCATAGAAGAATCTGGAAGTATTTGCATACCGCAGGTCACTCAAAGGTCCAGTGGGGAATGGACACCAAGATTTACAAATGCTGTTAAATGAAATATGTATTTTCACAGGTCAGTAAGGTGACTCAGTGCATTTTTTAACATAATAAGAAAAAATAAAAAAAACCCTCCCTAATGAACAGAAGCCAAAACAATCCTCTACTAGTGTCGAGTCAAAATGAAGGAAGTGGAAATAGGTCTCTTCAAAATCGTCCTGCCATTATGTGTTGACACTAGCATAATTTCACAGGGGACTCAGGCGTCATGCTAAAGTTTTTTTGCCAATTGTGCCACAGAAAAGGATTCATCAGTTTTATTTTCAGGCAAGAGACACCTTTAGAAAACAGAAACGTGATCCAAACTGGTGAGAAACACCTCGTATTTCGACTGGGGTTGCACATCGGAAAGACTCTCAAAAACAATGAAAAGAGTTGTTTTGCTTGTGGCCTCCTTTGCAGGCCGACTCTGCATGGGACGCGGGACCTCTCTAGGATGCATCTTGTGGAGCCCTGAGAGGTGGATGAAGGGGTGCCGGTGGAAGGAAGGGCACCCTCTCCACCTGCTTGCAGAGGAGTGTGGAAACGAGAGAACGTCACCTTGTAGCGCCATCAACCATAGAAAGGGAAGCGTCCTGAGAAAAACCAGTTCTGGCAAAGGATCTGCTTTGATGACTGGGGAAGTCCTGAGGTTGACTGTGAGTGCGCCGGGGACACTCGGTTACACGTGATCCCAGCAGGGCGTGTGTGCCATGGCCTCAACTTGCTTCTTGATGACATCATGAAGCCGGCCTTTCACCAGAGGATTCCAAGAAGAGCCACAATATTGTGAAACATGCAGGAGCCATTCAGGGCTGCCGTCTTCAAGGAGAAGCCTGGGGAAAAACACACAAAGAACTAAATCAAGTCGCTGAAGCCGTGTTGCACAACCATTGATCAGAGTGGATTATCTGTTCTCTGGCGATATTTTGAGAAAATGGAAGCAGGCCTTCAAGTAAATGACATACTTGAGACGGAGCCAAACCTCTTTTCCCTGAGGTCTCTGTAAATGTTTATCTTCGCTGTTACTGTCTTTCATCTTTCACAGTAGACCTCTCACTGTGGAGTCTTGAAGTGAGACCATGTCAATTGTGAGTGGCCTTGGGGAGGACCATGGCTCCAGGACCTTTGATATTGGAAGGGGAGACTCCTTTCCCTCTTCCTCTACTTGCACCTCTGCTTCCTTCTACCCTCCTCTCTCTTCCTTCTTTCCCCTTGGCTCTTTTCTTTTTTCTTAAAAAAAAACCCTTTTTTTAATGTTTATTTATTATTGAGAGACAGAGACAGAACATGAGCATGGGAGGGGCAGAGAGAGGGAGAGACACAGAATCCAAAGCAGGTTCCAGGCTCTGAGCTGTCAGCACAGAGCCCGACACAGGGCTTGAACTCACCGCAAGATCATGACCTGAACCAAAGCCGGACACGTAACCAACTGAGCCACCCAGGCACCTTCCCTCCCTTGGCTCTTTTCTTTTTCATGTTCCTAAGCATTCTTGCCCCTTTAAAACCCACTTTAGTTGGTTTCTTCTTCATTGCTCCCTGATCTGAACCAGTGTCCCTGTGTGGTTGGTGGTGGAGACAAAATGTAATGTGTGCAACCACCTTGTAAATGGCAAGGTGTTCCTAACAGGTTGCTTGTTATTCTATTATTGTCCCCTCCCCACCAAATCCCCACCCAGTGGGCTCATTCTGAGCTCCTTTTGTCATCCGGACTCTTGCTTCCCTGCCTCCTGTTGTGTCTGTTCAGGATCTGCTCTCCCAGTTTCCCTTCTCTTTCTCTTCTTCTCATGACTTACCTTCTTACCTCATTTCCTCACCGCCTTCTTAGGAAAGAGTTAATTTTGGTTTGCCGAGTACATTGAAGCTAAGGCATTAATGGCTAACAGATTTGATGCTAACATGTTGGGGAAGGTCACATTTTAACTGGAGACTCCTCAAACTTCAAAATAGAGCCTCCAGTGAAATTTTAGGCAGCATGAGCAGTCAGTGGAGGAGAAAATGAGCCTTTTCCTGGTGCTTGTGTGTATGAAGAACTTCTTACTCCACCCATTCAAGAGTTGGGCCTTAATGTAATGTGTACAGGCTACTGAATAAAATACCAAACAGGGACATGAAGGGTCCAGGAAGTTTTGGTTGGGGAAGCCAAACAAGGATTAGAGCATCTTTTAAGGAAAAGTTAGGAAAGAAACAGTATGGTTAAGAAATAAAGTACAAAGTATGAGTATTTTCAATCACCCCTGGAGCCTCTCTTCTGTTAATATCTCCCTGCCTTGGACTCTGGTAAGGAACAGGCAAATACAGGTTAGGCAAATAGACACAGGGAGTCATTGAGCTGGGAGTGATTCGCATGCCAAGAGAGATCACAGGGATCCTCTTTTCAAATCCTGGGGGACTGGAGGTGTTTGCTGGCAGGTAGGCTTTTGCATGAATCCAAGGAGAGAGCTCTCTGGATCCCTGGTCTCAATAGGGTGGCTTGGTCAGAGAAGCTGTTTTTCCCTGTGGATGCGTCCCAGTTTGATCAGAACCTCCTGGAGAGGATGCCCTCACCTGCATTGATCTTCATGGTCGTCTTCTTCCTGGAGTCACTGGCTGCAATGTTGCAGAATGGCTTCGTGGTTACTGTGCTGGGCAGGGAGTGGGTGCGATGCCGGATGCTGCCCGCGAGTGGCATGATTGTGGCCTCCTTGGCCGCCTCCCGGTTCTGCCTGCATGGGTGGCCATCCTGAACAACCTCTTCACCTTCTTTGATTTTCGTTCCATAATGGACTATTTCAGCATCCTCTGGAGCGTCTTCAGCACTCTCTCTTCCTGGCTCACCGCCTGGCTTGCTGTCTTCTACTGTGTGAAGACCGCCATCTTCTCCCACCCTGTCTTCTCCTGGCTGAGGTGGAGGATTTCTCAGTCAGTGCCCAGGCTGCTGGGCTCCCTGCTCATGGCTGGTCTGGTGGTCATCTCATCAACCATTGGGACTATATTTCCTGTGCAGGTGACTGCCTCCCAGAATTCCCAAGGAAACAGGACCCTGGCTGATAGACTACAGAGCTATTGGCACTTTTTTCATCCTCATGCAATGCTTATGTGGTTGATCCCATTCCTTCTGTTCTTGGTGTCCACGCTTTTGCTCATGTGCTCCCTGCACCGGCACTTGGGGCAGATGAGGGATCATAGACTGGGTCCATGTGATCCCAGCACCCAGGCTCACATCATGGCCCTGAAGTCACTTGCCTTCTTCCTTGTCTTCTATACATCATATTTTCTGTCCCTGATTGTCATTACTATGAAAATCACAACCTTCCAGGGTCACTGGCGCTGGGCCTGGGAAGTGGTGACCTACACAGGTATCTGTCTGCACTCCAGCATCCTGATGCTAAGCAGCCCCAAGCTGAGAAAGGCCGTGAGGACCAGGCTTTGGAGAGCTCTGGAAAAAGGCGGGTTTATCTCAAGTTATCAGTATCAATAACCACTACCAGTGGACAAGCCTGTAAGTGGCTAGAACCCCCAAAGTTTGGGCACTGTCCTTCTCTCTTTTCATTTCCTTCTTACTTTCCTGTTCCTTCCATGCTGCATTAGCTTTTTTTGTACCCTGTTTTTTCCTGCACTGCTCCAGGTCCCCAGTTTGGGTCCCAAACCACTGTGGGCTGGGATGGTGGCCTCATTGCCTCACAGACCTCTTGTACCTTCTGTATGAGCAGCCATAACAGATTTTTCCAAGCATCATTTTGGTCTGTACCTCTTTACAGAGACCTGTAATGGTTGTCGGTTATCTCTGTGGTCAACCTGAAGTGTTTTTTAATGGTGGCATAGATTGTCCCACACCATCCCACACACTACTGCCCTCCTTATTACTGCTCTGCTGTCAGCTCGGTCTCTCCACTCCAGACCAGTAATTTGGCCCATCTGGAACTTCCTTCTTTCCTTTGTCTGCCATTCTTGGCCATTCCCTTCTTTTGTGCCCTGCTTATGACTGATTCCACCCAGCCTTTTCAATGTGGTCCCATGAAAGGCTGAGGGTGTATATGAGTTTTGTGCCATTCTAGGCCCTGCCCATGATTTTGTGTGTTTGCTAAATGTTGAATTAAAAGGAATTGTCTGATGTGGAAATGCTTTTAGGTTTTGGCCAACTGAAGACAGAGAAGGAAAACAAAATACATTTGCTGTAGTTCTTAATTTTGATAATCCTGCCTTTCCTCTCTCTTCACCCTGGAGGTGGGTCCTGAATGCCAGTGCCTAGCATGGTAGTCTCCACATTGGGTGTTTGCCTCTCTGAGTTGTGTGCACAATGATCCACTGAATGTGCAGAGAAAAGTGGGGCAATTCTAATTTGCATTTACTTTTATTTCATCGTTTTAGTTCCTGTTTTTTTGTGTGTGTATATTTTATGATATACAGAATGTATTAGTAAAGTAGTACATGCAAGTAATTAAATAAAGACACATATGCTTGGATGCATGCTCATAAAGTTTTTTTTGGCTGATGGAATTTGCTTTAGAAATGTATGGAGACCAAAAAACTAGAAAAGGGTTGGGTAGGGGCAGTGAAGGCAAGAGCATCAGGGGTGTCTGTCTCTGCCATCCCTTCTACTCATCTGGAAGCATCTGGAAGACTGCCTTTCCCCGTGCAGAGCTCCAGAACTTTACTGAATGTCTTGGGTGGGGAGGGAATGGTGGTGCAACTCCTATGTCCCGTAACATGTTCACAGCCCTTTGAGTTAGGCCAGGTCTCGTGGGCTTATCTCAGGACTTCTTGATTGGTTGATGTTCTTAATCTCCCTCTCCTAGCTTTTAGCTCTGAAGAGTCCCCCAAACACTTGGTGGCTCCCATCTTGACCAAAAACACAACCCAGTAGCTCGTCCTGACTTTTGAGGGTTTCTGTGAACTCTTCCCGGCCTGCCTTTTCATCCTGGTAGGCCACCATTCCCTTAGCCATAGTCAGACTTACCAGATTATTCCTGAGACATAACGGTAGCTCTACCTCCTTCACTGACTCGCATCTCCTTTACAACATACGAGACGGCGTCTTTGTTGTCCCGCAGTGAAGCCTCTGCTGCTGCTGCTGCTGCTGCTGAGCTCTTCGAATTCTTGGGGTGGGAATAGGAGGCCGTGTAACATTTCCAACTGCAGCCTGGGAATCCTCCCTTTTCATCCCTGTCAGAGAGAGTCCTGAGGTATGTGTTTCCCACGTAGAGAATGTACTCGGGATTCCTGCCCGTACCACCCCCATGATGACACACATAAAGACCAGCTGTGAAAACTTGCAAATTCTCAGATTTGGCTTCCACCTTAGAAGATAAATTTGAATGTGGGAAAATAAATTGCAACGAATGAAACCAAAAAGCACAAACAACAAAAGAATCACCATAAAACACTTTGCATATTTATATACAAACGATTACCCATTTGGATTAACTTAATCTGCAATAAGATGTGGCCAGTTAGTGTTGTGGTTGATGACTGGTACGTGAAAACACTTTGAGGGCAGGTACCTAGTTTACTGTTGTGGCTCCAGTGCCTTTCACAGGGTCCTTATGACATAGGAGATGCCTCATGAATTGTTGTCGAGTGAATTGAAGGTTAGCACACGTCCTTCCCATAGTATAAGCTATCGAAGATGGAGGTGGTGGGTGGGAAGGATGAGATTCCATACTGAGAGGTTTGTGGCTGGCCAGACTCTGGAGCTGTGAACTCAAAGTTTGCCCCATTGCTCCAAGGTCCAATAGGCAATGGCCAAATGTCAGCCAGGGGAATAAGGCTAACGAAGACAGCAGGTGGGAATTTTATCTCCTGAACATTTGCATCTTCACAGAAGGGCAGGGTGAACAAAATACCTTAGTTCCCCATCTCTCCTTTTTCCGGGAACCTAGTATTCACCATAGCAAGGGCTCTGTGTTGGAAGGAGATTTCCACCTGTGTCTTTGTCCCAGGTGGATTGGAAAGTGGAAAGAGATGTGTTTTCTGCATTCTAGTCTCCCTTTGTAGGGTTCTGTGCATGGAACTGGGAGGACACGGTGCTCCAGAAGAGGGGTGCAGTATAAAATACTCCCTCAGGCTCATGTTACTTGACCCTGAGCCTTCAATACATACTGCCATATACGACCCCCAACTATTTCTGCTTGCCTGTCTCCCTGTAGACACATTAATCAGCTAAAATTCACCTGGATAAGTAACTACTCCCTTAATTGCTGGGTGTTTTTTTTTGTTTTTTTTTTGTTTTTTTTTTTTACTCTTTGAAATCATTCCTATGAAAAATATAATCTTTGCTTATTCTGCCTTCCTCTGGCCAAAGTAGATGGTCCAAGATTTGGTGCTCTGACCTCTGCTGCATCCCTGATGCTCTCCTGACCTCTCCTTGGACTACTTGTCCCTCCACAGGATGGATGGAATGACAGGTAGTTATTGTAATAACAGTTGTCATCATCACCCTAATTCTGTCCTGTGCTGGTGCAGATTTATAGTAGAGAGATATATCCACATGTATTTGTGATCCATATATTTTATAGGTGAAGAAAGAGGGCTTCAAAAATGTTAAATGACTAGACTGAAGAGCCACAGATAGTGATTGTGACAAGACTCAAAATCTGGTCTCTGACTTCAGCTGGGGATGAAGGAGACCAGAGTCAAGAATGTGTTCTAACTGTGGCAGAGATCTCTGGTCTTAGAGTCAGCTTGGTCTCTGTCTTTCCTCCATGTAACTATGACCTTAGCTGAGACTCTTAATCTATACTTTGAGGCCTCATTTCTTTCTTGTATAAAATTATTTTTATGTTTTCTTTCACTCTAAAAACTGAGATTCTAGTCATAGATTCTTGTTCAGTCTTGAGTTAGAACAGATGATACTTCTGGCTCCTGGGTGGTTCAGTCGGTTAAGTGTCCAACTTTGGCTCAGGTCACGATCTTGCAGTTTGTGGGTTTGAGCCCCGTGTTAGGCTCTGTGCTGACAGCTCAGAGCATAGAGCCTGCTTTGGATTCTGTGTCTCCCTCTGTCTCTGCCCCTCCCCCACTCATTCTCTGTCTTTCTTTGTCTCTCAAAAATGAACAAAAACATTAAAAAATTAAAAAAAAAAAAGAACAGATGATACGTGGGGCGCCTGGCTGGCTCAGTTGGAAGAGCGTGCAACTCTTGATCTTGGGGTCATGTGTTTGAGCCCCATGTTGGGTGTAGAGCTTTACTTTAAAAAACAAACAAAAAAGGGGCACCTGGGTGGCTTGGTCGGTTAAGCGTCCGACTTCGGCTCAGGTCATGAGTTCGAGCCCCGCGTCGGGCTCTGTGCTGACAGCTCAGAGCCTGGAGCCTGTTTCAGATTCTGTGTCTCCCTCTCTCTCTGCTCCTCCCCTGTTCATGCTCTGTCTCTCTCTGTCTCAAAAATAAATAAACGTTAAAAAAAAAATTAAAAAAAAAACAAAAAAAAAGAATAGATGACACTTTTTGCATCTTACAGATGGTGAAATTGAGGCTCAGAGGGGTTAACACCATACTCAGTAACTCATGTTGGGGTGGGAGGGCTTGGACCAGTTCCTGCCTTGGTGCCTTATCCAGGATTCTTTCTGCCACATCCCATTGGTTTCATTGCTATCCTGGTAGGGGTTCTCTCATGAAATGCCACTTTAAAGGTCACATTATAAAATGTCGTAACAAAAAAGTCACCTGCCTGATAGTATATAATTGTCTCCTTTGTTCTTTTTGATGCTGATGTTCACCACAAGTTCTAGGACTTGGACCTCTTTTGGTAGAGGTTTAGCTCATTTTTTGGTCTGTCGGGAGGGTATTCCAAAAGCACCTACTTCATAGGGTCACAGTGGGAACTAGCATGATGGAAAACATTTAGAAAAATGCCTGGAATGAACAGCCAATTGATGGATGTGAGCTCTGATGGTCGTTAGGTGTTAGCTTAGAGAAGTAGAACTTTCTGTGTAAGGGATGCTAAATGCAAGTGCCTGCCTGATATAGTGTTCATGCCAGTGTTGACATGGGCAGGGAGTGAGTAGAGGAGGGGCAGGCAAGTTCAGGGGCAGGCAGGGGGACTTTTGACACTGAGCCTTAGCAATATTTGCACCTGTTTTGAGAAGGAGAAACCTCTTTACCCTCAGGAGATAACCCGTGTCCTCTACACTTGGGGGGCAGCTAGAGGGGTAAACATGATGTAGGAGCTTCCAGAACCACCCAACAGGAATAGACCTCGAAGTCTTGGGACCCATCTAGTGCCCAGGAGAGATGAATGGAGATGACATGATTCCAGGATCTCCAGTGACTGATAAGAGAGCCATCATCTTGGCTATCATTTTATTATTTTTGTGCCTGGTGACAGCAGTGAGCAATGGCTTCATCACTGCAGCTCTGGACGAGGAGTGGTTGCTACAGAGAACACTGTTCCCTTGTGATAAATTATTAGTCAGCCTGGGGGCCTCTTGCCTCTGTCTGCAGTGGGTGTGATGAGGAAGACCATTTATATTTTCCTGTATCCAGAGATCTTCCCATCCAACCTTGTACTGTAGTTCCTAGCCTTCTGGTGGGACTGGCCATCTTATGGTTCTCCACCTACCTAGCTCAGTGTCTTCCATTGCATGAAAATTGCAACCTTCACCCTCCCCATCTTCCTCTGGCTAAAATAGAAGGTGTCTGGGTTGGTTTCATGGATGCTGTAGGGCTCTCCAACTTGAGCACCATCTTATTTTCATAGGCAACCAGAGCTTGTAACAGTACTTTGTAAGGAGAAGGTTGCAATCTGGGAATGCCATTGAGAATACCATAAGACCATATGAGAAATTCTTCCTCTGTTTAAAACTTGTTAGCTGGACAGTCGTTACCGTTGTCTTCCTTTTTGGCATGGTTTGGTCATGTCTCTGGAAAGACACACTAAGAAGGTCTGCCTGTCCATTGTGGCTTTTGTGAGCCCAGTGCCCAGGTGCACAACCAGGTTCTCCTGGCTCTCATGTCCTTATTCATCGTCTCCACCTCCTGTTTTCTGTCACCGGTGCTCAATGCTGCAGGTGTTTTTCCATTTTGGGACCCTAGCTACTGGGTGTGGCAGGCAGTGATTTATCTGTGCTTAGCAGTCCCCATCACTGCACTTGAGCAACCCCCAGCCGAGAGGTGTGGTGGAGAGGGGCTGCTGTGCAGGGTGCTGGGCATCGTGAGTTGCGATTGATGAAAAACCTCAGAGACACTAAGGCAGAGGGCATGGTGCAATGGGACATGGCTTCTTTAAATCCCTTTGCCACTTTTAATGTTCCTTTCCTCTCTGCTACATTTAACGAGGAGAATGACTTCTATGGAATAGGATTTCAAGGTGGGATCGAAGGTCCTGAGATAATGGGGTAGCGTCACTGATGTACGTCTGTGGCCAAGGCAGCTGTGTTCCCTGTGGGGCTTGATGTGGCTAGAGTCAGGAAACTTTTACTTTCCCTGTGATCGGTCTCTTGGAGGGTAAAATTGTCCTTCTGGAGACTGGATGCGAGGATCCTGACACATCATTCAATTTTTATCTGTTGAGTCAGACTGGAGAAGATATTTGGAACCTCAGTTTTCCTCTGGCTTCATGCTGTAAACCACCTTTTCTCTTCTCCTCCCCTCCCCTCCCCTCCCCTCCCCTCCCCTCCCCTCCTCTCCTCTTTCACCACTTGTTTTCCAGCCATCTACCGCAGTGAAGTCTTCCTCCTTCTGTGCAAGAGTTTCTCATGTCTGAACTCTCTTCACAGAGCGTGGGTCTGGTTGTGCCTGTGTTTGGCAGTATGTGTTATCTAGGATTTGTATGTTTGCAGATGACCTTTGGAGATCCCTGTGAAAGTTAGGGGGTCATGCTTTATATATTGCTTATGTTCTCCACAGTGGCCTATTCTGTTAGTCTGTTTCATAAATGTTAAGGTCCACGAACCCAGATGTGACTTTTGTTTATACTGATATTGGGACCTTCTGAAATTTTTGACTTGGGAAGGTTCATCTATAGCTGTATGACAAGATTTAAGAAGAAAAGACTTGGGTTTGCTTTGGTGAAGAATGCAGGCTGCTTTTCTGCCTTCCATAGATCTTTTTAAACCTTCCTTAAGCTCAGTTACCTCTTGAACCATTCAAAGTAAGGTCCCTAGCCTTCCCTCTATTGGCTTTATTTGATTTTTAAGGTTTCTTTATTTTGAGAGAGAGAGAGAGAGAGAGAGAGAATATGAATATGAATCCCAAACAGGTTCCAAGCTCAGCGTAGAGCCTGACACAGGTCTTGAACTCATGAACCATGAGATCATGACATGAGCTGAAATTGGACCCTTAACCACCTGATAGTACCATGAACATTTCAAACTTAGCAAGTCCACAGTGGATGTCCTTTCTCTCCTCTTCGTCTTCCTTCCCCCCCACCCCCACCAGCCCCCTCTACTGCTCAGCTGGATCTATTTTTTCTATTATTTATGTCCAGTACACCAGGCTTACCACCTCTGAGATAATTTTCACTCCCCATCTCTGCTGAGCCCTTGAGTCTAATCAGCAACTTATCTTCAGTTGCTACTTCTGCAAAGTCTCTATTATCTGTCCCTTCCTTCCCATTCCCATGGATTCTATTATTGATTAGACTGTCCTCTCTCACCTGCGCTGCTAAAATTTCCTCTTCACCTCTTGGTCCATTACACTCTCCCTTCCCCCCCATCCCAGTCAAAACTACCATTACCAGATTCATCTCTTGAAGGCATAATTAACCATTTCCACCCACACTCACCGCCTCTCAGTGCCTAGACATGAAGCAAGGGTCCCCAAACCTGGCATTCACAGACCTCCACAATACGGCAATAATTTTGTCTTCCTTTTTGTCGATTCTATGAGAATTCTGTTTTGTAGCAAAATCTCGATTTTCATTGTTTCCAACATACCTGGAGTTCCCTCGCTGATGTACTGAAAGGTGATCTCTTATGCCCACATCTACCTGCGAAAATCCTATTTAATTTTTTCCCCCTATTTAACCTTTAAAGGTTAAGTCCAATGATTTCTCTTCCAGGAAGCTTTTCTGGTTTACTACTTCCCAGGTTTTGATCTCTCTGACCTTTGAAGACATATTACTCAGTTGTGACATGAATTCTATTCTGTGGTGGTATGATCTGTATTCATATTTTATACTCCCTAGTATATTAAAAATTACTGTTTAATTTGTTTTGAGAGAGAAAGCGAGCGAGCTGGGGAGGGGCAGAGAGACAGAGGGAGACACAGAATCTGAAGTAGGCTTCAGGCTCTGAGCCCGACATAGGGCTCGAATTCATGAACCTTGAGATCATTACCTGAGCTGAAATCGGCCACTTAACTGACTGAGCCACCCGGGCGCCCCGTCTCCCCAGTATGTTTTAAAGTTTTTGAAACCATGGCTGCCTTACACTTTTCTATGTGTTCCTTGAAGCACTTATAAATACTTGATACACTGGACGGAATAATTCTCTTGCACCTGGACCCAGCCCTAAGCACATGGATTTTTGTCTGTACATTTATCTCTGGGCTACCTACTACATTTTAATACTGATGTTTGAGCTGTATTTCCTTCACTATCTGGCCATCTTATTTTTGGAGGTCAGCCTTATATTCTGTTTCTCTTTGACCAATGCACAGTGTAGAAATAATAAATGAGTAAGTGTGAGAGTAAGATATGCCTGATTTTGTGATGCCTTTACTTTGCTTCTTTCTTGTACATTTACATGTTGCTAAGCAACTGTGAATGACTAGCTTAGCGCCTTCCTATGGGAATCTCAGTGAAGTGCCACTTGTCTTTGTTACTGACCCAGTGTCTCTTTCCAGAACGCCTTGTATAAGCTAATCTTTGTTCCTTCCTCTTTTCACGTGTTAGCTAGGAGAACAGAACATCTACCAGAATCTGACTGATCTCCCCACGGGGAATAGTTCCCCTGGAGCTTGAACACACAGGGAAACGTTAAAAGAGTAGCAGTTTGCTGTATTTTTAAAATGCATAGTTATCTTATTATTATCATCAACTTTTGCCTATAGTCTAATTTCATCCTGCATTATGCTGATATTAATAGCAATCATTTATGAATGCCTATTTACTTTATTAATTAACTTATTTTTTGATTTACATCCAAGTTAGTTAGCATATAGTGCAACAATGATTTCAGGAGTAGATTCCTTACTGCCCATTACCCATTTAGCCCATCCCCCCTCCCACAACCCCTCCAGCAACCCTCTGTTTGTTCTCTATATTTAAGAGTCTCTTATGTTTTGTCTCCCTCCCTGTTTTTATGTTATTTTTGCTTCCCTTCCCTTATGTTCGTCTGTTCTATATCTTAAATTCCTCATATGAGTGAAGTCATATTATATTTTTCTTTCTCTGACTGATTTCGCTTAGCATAATACCCTCCAGTTCCATCCACATAGTTGCAAATGGCAAGATTTCATTCTGTTTGATTGCCAAGTAATACTCCATTGTATATATATACCACATCTTCTTTATCCATTCATCCGTCGAGGGACATTGGGGCTCTTTCCATACTTTGGCTATGGTCAATAGCACTGCTATAATCCTTGGAGTGCCTGTGCCCCTTTGAAACAGAACACCTGTATCCCTTGGATAAATATCTAATAGTGCAATTGCTGGGTTGTAGGGTAGTTCTATTTTTAATTTTCTGAGGAACCTCCATACTGTTTTCCAGAGTGGCTGCACCAGCTTGCATTCCCACCAACAATGCAAAAGAGATCCTCTTTCTTTGCATCCTCGCCAACATCTGTAGTTGCCTGAGTTGTTGATGTTAGCTATCCTGACAGGTGTGAGGTGGTATCTCATCGTGGTTTTGATTTGTATTTCCCTGATGATGAGTGATGTTGAGCATTTTTTCATGTGTCTGTTAGCCATCTGGATGTCTTCTTTGGAAAATGTTCATGTCTTTGGCCCATTTCTTATGGATTATTTGTTTTTTGGGTGTTGAGTTTGATAAGTTCTTTATAGATTTTGGATAGTAACCATTTATCTGATATGTCATTTGCAAATATAATCTCCCATTCCATCGGTTGCCTTTTAGTTTTGCTGGTTGTTTCCTTTGCTGTGCAGAAGCTTTTTATTTTGATGTGGTCCCAGTAGTTCATTTTTGCCTTTGTTTCCCTTGCCTCCAGAGACGTGTTGAGTAGGAAGTTGCTGTGGCCGAGGTCAAAGAGGTTTTTGTCTGCTTTCTCCTTCAGGATTTTGATGGCTTTAAGTCTTTGATCCATTTTGAGTTTTTTTTTTTTTTTTTTTTTTCTGTGTGTGTGTATGTGTGTGGTGTAAGAAAGTGGTCCAGGTTCATTCTTCTGCATGTCACTGTCCAGTTTTCCCAGCACCATTTGCTGAAGAGACTGTCCTTATTCCATTGGTTATTCTTTCCTGCTTTGTTAAAGATTAGTTGGCCATACGTTTGTGGGTCCATTTCTGGGTTCTCTATTCTGTTCCATTGATCTGAGTCTGTTTTAGTGGCAGTACCATACTGTCTTGATGATTATAGCTTTGTAATACATCTTGAAGTTCAGAATTGTGATGCCTCCAGCTTTGGTTTTCTTTTCAAGATTGCTTTGGCTATTTGGGGTCTTTTCTGGTTCCATACAAATTTTAGGATGATTTGTTCTAGCTCTGTGAAGAATGCTGGTGTTACTTTGATAGGCATCGTGCTGAATATGTAGATTGCTTTGGGTAGCATCAGCATTTTAACAATGCCTTACACTCTGTCTCTCTCTCTCAAAAATAAAAATAAACATTAAAAAAAAAGTTTTTTTTTTTTTTAAATAAACTCTTAAAAAAAAGTTTGTTCTTCCATTCCAGGAGCATGGAATATTTTTCCTTTTTTGTGTGTGTTTTCTTCAGTTTCTTTCATAAGCTTTCTATAGTTTTCAGTGTATAGAGTTTTCACTTCTTTGGTTAGGTTTTTTCCTAGGTATTTTATGGTTTTTTGTTATGAATGCCTATTTTTATGTGAGGCATGGGGCTAGAAGATTTATTTACTTCTGTCCTTTATATATTTAATTCTGAAAACAACACTGCAAAGTAGAAACTGAGGTTTAAAGAAGTTTACTGAGGTCTTGTGGCTAGTGAATGATGGAACCAGAATACCTCTGTGCTATAGCCTTTAAGATGGTGTGGTATTGATGTAGGGATAGATAAATGCATCAACACATAGTCCAGATAATAGTTACATGGAAAATTATATATGATAAGGTATCTTAAATTGATGAGGGAAAAAACGGTCATTTCATCATGTTGTAGTATATTGGTACTACAATTGGATAATTTTTTTGATAATTCAATTTTTCCTGTATTTTATTTCATGAAATACTGCCTTTAAAATCTGCAGACATGTTGACTGTTTTCTTCCCCACCTTTTTGGATGGGATTGTAGAATATGTACATTACCTTCAGCTTTCACAATCCAGAAAAGCTGTTTTCTTAGGCCTTCTTGTTAGTAACTCTTGAAATATCAAGTCGTAATGAAAGTCGTTGGTAAATTTGACTGCAGAACAATTTAAAATTTTTTATGAAAAGATTCTGTAAATGTAGGAATCACTGAAGTGCTTTCAGTTTTAAAGGACAAGTGACAGATCTCCAGAAAATGTTTACACACATTCTTAAAAGATAAAAGCCAGTATCTCTAATATACAAAAGAGCTTCTACAAATCAGTAAGAAAAATAAAAGCAAAGTGATAGAATTGTGGTTAAATGATTAGACATAGATCATACAGATTGTCACATATACACGTGAAAAGCAGCTTATCAGCACTTGCATCATGAAAATGCAAATTAAAACAACAAAAGCCACTAATATAAATACAGCTGCATAAATCAGTGGCTTTCCATTTCTTTCCCTGGAAACCACCTAGAAGAAACAAGACAATTGAAAGAAGACTCTGAAGACTCCCATTTTCAGTGAAGATGAAAGACAGATAATCCACAGATTTCAAATTGTGTGAAATCACTACCAGTCACAGGTGAGATCAGGTAGAGTCAAGAAAGAAAGTGAAAAGAAGAAGCATGAAGGAAAGTAAGAGGGCCCAGCAAGGGCAGAAATAATATTCCAGCAAAATACACTTTCTGAAGAAAAGACACACCTTGAAATGCAAAAGACCCTTAGTATGGATGTGTTAGTTATCTGTTCCTGCATAACAAATTATCCTGACACTTAATGGCTTAAAAAACCCTTTATTATAACCTCATAACTTTTGTGGACCAGGAAGCCAGGCATGTCTCAGCTGTCACAGGCTGTAGTCATCTTCAGGCTCATCTGGTTAGGAGCTACTTCCCAGCAAACCCCTGTGGTTGCTGCAGGATTCGGTTTCTCATGGGTTGTTGGACCAAAGCATCAGGTCCTTCCGAACTGTTGGCTGGAGGCCTTCACTTCCTTGCCACGTAACCCTCTCTGTAGAGCATCTGACTTCATCAGAGTGAACAGATGACGGTATACCAGAGCATCTGCAGAAGAGAGAGGGCCAGAAAGACAGAAGTCACAGACTTCTGTAACCTAGTTAATTATTCGTTTGTTATTACTCGTAAGTGGTAACCAATAGATGTGGTCAAAAGAAACAGAGGACTAAGAGAACTATATAAATTATAAAGGTAGGTACTGGAACAAAAAATATATATACTTTCCTTAGAATTAATAGAACCAGCAGGGGCACCAGGGCAGGTCAGTTGGTTAAGTGCCTGACTTTGGCTCAGGTCACGGTCTCACGAACCCCACATTGGGCTCTGAATGCTGACAGCGCAGAGCCTGCCTCGGGTCCTCCCTCTCTGCTCCTCCTCTGCTTGCGCTCTCCCTGTCTCAAAAATAAATAAAACATTGGAAAAAAAATAGAACCACAAACAAAAATGAGGAAACATACAACAAATGCAAATATAATAATCATCCCCTCCCTGTAAACTTTTATAAACAAAACACAGAACAATAAAATAATGTGCCAGAATTAAGATGAAACATGTTGGACATGCAATTAAATAGAAATGGGCTTTACACTTAGAATGGCCTTCAGATCAGCTCAAAAAGCAAAACACAACTTTGTATTTTTTTTTTTTAAGGCTTTGGTACTTTTTTTTTTTTTTAAGTTTTATCTTTTATTTTTAGAGGAGAGGGAGGGGCAAAGAGAAAGAGAGAATCCCAAGCAGGCTCTGTGCTGTCAGTGAAGAGCCCAACTCGGGGCCCAATTTCGCAAACTGGGAGATCGTGACTTGGTCTGAAATCAAGAGTTGCATGCTCAACTGTCTGAGCCACTTAGGCACCCTTATATTTCTAAGATCCATAAAAAAAGTGGAAGTTTGAAAATGAATGAAGAATAATATGTCAAGTAAATGCAAACAAAAGGAATTGATACCTAATATGATCAATTGGGATACCAGGATAAGTCTTTAATGTTAAGAGGTAAAATATAGGGGTGCCTGGGTGGCTCAGTCCGTTGAGTGTTCGACCCTTGATTTCAGCTCAGGTCATGATCCCAGGATCATAGGATCGAGCCCCAAGTCGGCCGCCCTGCGTTGAGTGTGGAGCCTGCTTGGGATTCATTCTCTCTCTCTCTCTCTCTCTCTCTCTCTCTCTCTCTCTCTCTCCCTGCCCCCCCTTCCTCCTCCCCCCATCCCCCCGTCCCTCACTTGTTTGTGCATGCTCTCTCTCTCTCCGTAAAAATGGAAAACAAAAACAAAACAAACAAAAAAGAGGTAAAATACAAATTAAGCTTCATCATATTTAATGAATGTAACATTTTTACAAAACTCAAGAACATTAAAAGAATGAATACTACCACCACCGTTTACATTTGAAGGGTGATAATCTATCAAGAGAAATACATTAGTTATAGACATTAGAAATGGGATGTAAAAATTTGTGTGTGTATAATTTAAAAATCCAAATAATGAATATAAAAACTATAGAACAATAAGAATTTGTAACGTAGATATTAATATTTTCTCATATACACAAATAGTCACCAATGAGGGGACAGAATGAAAGAAAAGATTCTATTTGCAATAATCACAGAGACAAAATGCCCAGAGATAAGTTAAAAAAATTTTTTTTTCATGTTTCTTTATTTTTGAGAGAGACAGAGACAGAATGCGAGTGGGTTAGGGGCAGAGAGAGGGAGACACAGAATCTGAAACAGGCTCCAGGCTCCAGGCTCTGAGCTGTCAGCACAGAGACTGATGTGGGGCTCGAAGCCACAAGCTGTGAGATCATGACCTGAGCCGAAGTCGATGCTCAACCGACTGAGCCACCCAGGCACCCCGAAATAAGGAAGCTTTAAAACACTCAGGAAACCATGGAAGCAGACATGAATCAAAGGAATATAATACCATATTCTTAAATAAGAAGACTCCACACCATAAAGATGTCAGTTACTCTTAAGTTAATTTCTTAATTTGATGTTAGACCTATAAAAATGCCAACTTACTGCCTCTTTTTAAACCTATAAAAATAAGATTAACATATTCAAAGGTTATTATAGAAGTTGGAAGAAGCCAAAAAAGAAAACAATGATGATAGACAACCTCTATCTATCATTCACTGAACTACAGCATGAACCTTGAAATGTAAGTGTTTGTGGCTGTATCCCAGTAGAATAAGTAGTCTAGAAAACAAATACATACAATATAGGAATTAGAGTACAAGTAAAAGTAATAGATCAGAAGAAAATGGATTACTCAGTAACTGATACTGAGATAACAGGCTAGCCATCTGAAAAAAATTAAGGTGTTGCCATACCTCAAGCCATATACCAGGATGAAGTCCAAATGGATCAAATGTTTTAATGTTAAAAATGAAACAATACAACTACTAGAAAAAAAAATGGGAAGATGAGGGCTTTTTTTTTTTAAACCTTGGGGTGGGTATGGAGTGCTCACTTCGGCAGCACATATACTAAAACCTTGGGGTGTGGAAAATATTTTAAACTGATTGATTAAAAATTTTTAAATTCTCCATGGTAAAAGTCTATAAGAAATTTACCAAAAATACAACAAGCTGGGAAAATATCTGCATTCATAATGGAAATTTAATCTCTAAAACACAAAGAGCTCTTAGAAATGATGGGGAAAAGATCAACAACCCCCCCCCCCAAAAAAAAAGAGAACAGGCAAATACTATGAATATGTAATTCACAGAAAAGGAGAAACACAGATGTTTCTTAAGCACAGGAAAGATAGTCTCATTCATAATAAGAAATACAGATCAAAACCAGCTGAGATAACCATTTTTTGGCTCTCTATTTGGGAAAACTCCTGAACATTGAAACCACTTTTTTTACCAGATTATTGGGGAAATATGTTCTCTCTACATTGTTGGTGGTAGTATAGATTAGTACAATTTCTATGGCAGGCAATTTGGCAATATCTGTCGGATTTACAAGTGCATGCACCCTTTGATCCAGCGATGCTCCCTAGGACTTTGGGGTGCATCATACCTTCTCACTGGTCACAATTTGTGTCTTACCCTGCTGGGCCTGCTGGGCCTTGAGTCTGGTTATAGGTCTGGAAGCAGTGAGGGGAGGTGGGGATCATTAGTAGGATCAGCATTGCCTTGCAAGGAAGCTACTAGAGGGGAGTCCATTGTGGCCTCTGCAAGAAAGGGGTGACTGACTTCCTCAGTTAAGGGAGGAAGAGTTGCCTCTATTGATAAAAAGGTTTGATGGAATTTAGGGATCTATATTTCTAGTAGTTTACACTTCAGATCTCCCCATAATATCAAACCAAGTCTAGATTAATCCCCAAATCACTTGGTATTTTTTGGTCTAGTTTTGTCTCCTGCCCTATCTTGTGTTTCTTAATTCCCTACAGGTTTCTCCGGAAAGCAGTCCTTGAAAAATCACTTGCATAAGAACCGCCTGCAGGCTCTGCTTCCAGAGAGCTTCGTCTAAGTGGTCTGCTCTTCAGACTGTATCTCTGATCCACATTATATATTCCTTCTTGAGACATCCACATGGATGTCTAATAGGCATTTCAAACTTACAGTATCCAAAGCTGAGCTCCTGATATTTTTCTACTTCAACATGCTGCTCTCACCACTTCCCCCCCCGCCCTGTTTCAGCGGATGGCAACTCCATTCTTCCAGTTGCTCTGGACAAAGCTTCTTACATTTCACGCACAATCACTCAGCAACCCTGATGTCACACTATTTGACCGGGTGCTCAATCGATGTTTAGATCAACTGCTTCTGGGTTGGGATTTCATAGGTAGCAAAGCAGCTCCTCCTGTACTACAATCTGTTGAAAGTTGGCCTCTGACACAAGGGTTTGAAAAAATCAGGGTTAGGCTTGTTGACAGCTTTCGAAATGAATCTGTGATTCCACCATTTATCGCCACCTCCACAGCCTCTGCTCTAGTGCAAGCCATGATCACGTCTTGCTTGGATTGCTGCCTCGGCCTCCTAACTGGTTTCACAACTTCTACTCTCAATTTGCCTTTCATCTGTATTCAGCATGGCAGCTAGCAGGATCCTTTAAAAATAGAAGTCACGTCACATCACGTTTCTTTCAAAATTCTCCATTTCCTTTTCAACCTCAAGAAAAAGCCTAAGTTTTCGTAATGATTTAGAATGCCCTTTATGAGTTTGTTTGGTATGATAGTCGCCTCTGCTATTCTGCCCCCCTCTCACACTGCTCTGGTCACTTTGGCGTCCCTGGTGTTCCTTAAATAAGCCCTGCATACGCCTTCCTCAGAGCCTGTGCATTTGTGACCTCTTTGCTTGGAATGTTCTACCCCAGATGTTGGCATGGCTCACTCCCTCACTGCTTCAGGCATCGTCATCTCCACTGTAAACTTCTGTCCTCCGTGCTACCATTCCCTGCCCTGCTTTGTCTCCTCAGCATTATCACTATTTTTCTTATATATATCATGTGTTTTCCATATAAACTCCACAAGGACAGGAATTTGTATCTGTTTTGTTCCCCCCTGGCAAGAGGTAGTCACTCAGTAAGTATTTGTTGAAGCCATGAAAGCATTATCTTATTATAATGAACTACATTAATGAATGCAAAGATTCATCACTTTTATGCCTGTAGAAATATCTATGGCTGTTAGAAACTGGATCAGCAATGAACATTTTCTTATCAATTCAGTCCACTTCGGTGATTTTTGCTGGCTCTCTAATACAACAGCTAGCCTTCACATTTTCTACAGTTGTTAGTAGAGAGAGTTGATTGCTGCCAGGATTCTTTGACATTTGAACAAGAACTTATTGAACATCTACATATGGAAATCTAAGTATTTATCTCCCAGCTAAGAGCAATGGGGGTATGGAAGTAGAATCTAAGCATTCAGGAAATCTACCTGGTAGTATACACACTCCATTTACGAGAATACGAAACACTTAAGAGCTAAAGTGACCAGTATCAAGTACTGCTAGTTCATATTTGACCTTGGTACTGAAGAATTCTAAGACGGAAATGAATCAGACACCGTTGTCCAGCATTATCTATGTATAATGTTTTGCCGCAAATTTTCTGTGTCTCAAATACATCAGATGTTGGGCAGTTTCCATCTATCTGTGATCACAGTGTTTGTTTTTGACATTTCTTAGTGTCATTGATGGTCTCCTATTCTGAATTCCTATGGATTTATGGCCTGTACTGATGATGGTTCACTCAGGTAAAGAGGAATAATCTCAAGATTTTAAGAAGTCACAAGAACGAGGGCTCTTGTGGGAGGAGAGCTGGGAGGGAACTGAACCTTTCAAATCAGGTCAGAATCACGGAGCAGGGAGTGAGCCAGGACGTGGCTGCTCACGCAGCTGGCCTCTGGCACAGGCTTGTAATGAATCTGAGTTCCAGTGGTTTGGATGGTCGGCCTTGGTAACAGATAAAAGCTTTGGAAACTGGGCTTTAGCAGTCAGCAGCTGAACGCATTTTGAATTTTAGTAAGCTGAGCTGACATGTCTTTTAACTATAAATAATACGAATTCTGAACTACAGTGATGGAAACCCAAGGTTTGGGTGGCCGAGACCTATGGGGGTGGCAGTGTTTTTTAAGGACTCTTATTTCTCTTCCAGTAAAAATAAAACATTTTTTAGAAGACGTTGAATAAACTGTTTAAGGTACAATATCCAGTATCCATTCTCTATATTGCTCAAGATGGTTTTTTTTTTTTTTTTAATGAGAAACCACTCCTTTGTCATTAGATGATTATATCACTTACACCAGATCTAAAGTACAGTGGGTTTTTTTTTAAAGTTTATTTAAGTAATCTCTTTTTAGTTTTTTTTTTAAGTTTATTTATTTTGGGGCATCTGGGTGGCTCAGTCGATTAAGTGTCCGACTTCAGCTCAGGTCATGATCTCACAGTTCGAGTTTGAGCCCCACATTAGACTCTGTGCTGACACCTCAGAGCCTGGATCCTGCTTCAGATTCTGTCTCCCTCTCTCTCTGCCTTTTCTCTGCTTGTGCTCTGTTTCTCTCTCTCTCTCTCTCTCTCTCTCTCTCTCTCTCTCTCTCTCAAAAATAGGACATTAAAAATTTTTTTTAAAAAGTTTGAGTTTATTTATTTTGGTTTTTTTTCCAACGCTTTTTTTTTTTTTTTTGGGGGGGGACAGAGAGAGAAAGAGCATGAACGGGGGAGGGGCAGAGAGAGAGGGAGACACAGAATCGGAAACAGGCTCCAGGCTCCGAGCCATCAGCCCAGAGCCTGACGCGGGGCTCGAACTCATGGACCGCGAGATCGTGACCTGGCTGAAGTCGGACGCTTAACCGACTGCACCACCCAGGCACCCCAAGTTTATTTATTTTGAAAGAAAGAGAGGGAGAGAGAGAATCCCAAACAGGCTCCACTCAGCTTGGAGCCCGACATGGGGCTCAATCTCATGACCATGAGATCACCATGTGAGCCAAAATCAAGAGTGGGACACTTACTGACTGAGCCACCCAGGTGCCCCTAAGTAATCTCTTTTTAAAGGTTATCGATTTAAGTAATCACTATACCAGCGGGGTTCTTGAACTCATGACCCTGTGATCAACAGCCACACCCTCGCTCTTCTGACTGAGCCAGCCAGGCGCCCCTAAAGTGCAGTAGTTTTGAGAGCAATATAGATTTCTGTCTCCAAGAGGGACTATAGTTTCCTGTATCCTACCAGATTAGGGCTGAAGTTGGTGGCTTCCTGTCCTACTGACAAACTCCTTGGATGTACTGCCCTGTGGGTCATCACCAGCAGTAGGATCCATTCAATCTTGTAGGGGTCAGATGTAAGGGGACTGCTGTCCTTATTGCTGAAAAGTTGCAAATGGAGAAGGAAAACAGCTGGTCCAAAGGCTTAGAATTGGAAAACATTTAGGTTCTATCTCCTTTGTCCTGCCGTAGAGAAATCCATAAGGAAGCTGGCGATAGCTGCACTTCTCAAATTAAAGCTAATGACTGTATTTATGTGAGTCAGTAACCTGAGTCATGTTACTTGTTTTTGAAATCTTTTGTTACGTGTGTTATTGCAGCTGAGTTGTTACTAATCTGTTATTTTTTGGGAAAATAATCGCCTACTCTTAGTAGTAAGACCAGACTTTCAGGGCTCCGGCGAATAAGACTGAGAACACCTTTGTATGTACAACATACATGTTTCTTCTCAGCATTTCCAAGGTAGACACAAGCATTATTGGTTCTGTTGTTATAGAATTTATATTGTCTTGCTAACTCAGTCTCCTGAAATAACCCAAAAGTTGAAAGTATCTGTAACAAAATATGTCAGTAATGTAATTTGTAGAAGGATGACACATGAAGATGACTTTAAAAAGGAAAACAACCAAGCTCATTCATTCAGCAAGTATTTCCTTAATGCCCACTATGTGGGAGATGTGGGGGCTGGAGAAGACACAGTCTTTGTTCTTTAAAAGAACAACGTACTTTTCTATTAGATCAAGAGCAATGTCTGAAATTGAAGCATGTATATAAAAGATGAGGCCCTTATACTGTGTCCAGAAAATATGCTTTGAGAAAATACTTTATTGTGGTGAAAATACACATAACAAAGTTTACCATTTCAGCCTTTGTAAAGTGTACATTTCTGTGGCATTAAGTACATTCACATTGTTATGCGGTCATCCCCACCATCTGTCAGCAGAACTCTTCATCCTCTCCAATTGAAACTCTATCCCTTACATGAAAATGTCCCATTCTCCACGCCTCCTCCCTCCCCGGCCCCTGGCAACCACTATTCTACTTTTCATCTTTATGAATTGGACTATTTGGGGTACCTCACTTAAGTGAAATCACACATTATTTGCCCTTTTGCATCTGACTTATTTCACTTACCATAATGTCTTCAAGATTCATCCACATTGTAGCAGATATCTTTGTGAAGGCAAAATAATATTTCATTGTCTGTCTATGCCACATTTTATTTATCTATTTCACTTATTTATTTGTTTGTTGACGGATACTTGGGTTGCTTCCACATTTTGGCTTTTGTGAATAATGCTGCAGTGAATGTAGATGTACAAATATCTGTTTCAGACCGAGCAGATGTGGTTTAGAATCTGAATGTGAGGAAGAGTCACTGAGGCACATCGAATTAAAGTATTTTTAGGTGTGGGGCACCTCGGTGGCTCAGTTGGTTAAGCGTCTGACTCTTGATTTTGGCACAAGTCACGATCTCAGGGTTCCTGAGAGAGCCCTGCGTTGGGCTCTTCTTGGGTTTCTCTCTCTCCCTGTCTCTGCCCCTACCCTGCTCTCTCCCTCCCTCAAAATAAATAAAACAAACAAACAAACAAAAAAAGTACAGGTACTGATGTGTAAAAGAATCAGAAACTTTGTAGCATATTATTTTTTTTAACTAGAGCCGTGAAAGACACACACATTGCAAAGTATCTTTGCCATGGAGAATGTGACATCCTTCTTCAGCTATGGATATTCAGATGTTGTGGAACCATAGCTTAGAACACGCTCCCCTCTGGAGTGCACATCAGAAGCTCTAATTCTCTCCCGTCAAGAATGGCTTTAAAAGCACAGAGCTCAAGGCAGTCTCTACCCTAAAATCAATAGCTTACTTCCTAGGGTAAAACTAAATTAAACCTTGATATGTTTTCCACTGCTTACCTGTGCTATCTATTCATGCTTCTTTGCTTCATTTAGACCTTGGACCTCAACTTCTGCATAGGTTCTGTCTTGTAGAGACATCTGGAAAGTGAATTGATTTTGTATGGAGGACTCTGCTGGCCTACTCTATCCAGTTTGGTCTAGCCCTGCGGTTGCTGTTTTTGACTTGCTCTTTGGCTCACAATACTGGTCTCTTTTAGCCTTGTGCTTGCTTTTGGCAGCATCATACTTTAGGGACCACTGTGGATTCCATCCGAGTCTTTCCTGGCCAACCTGGTGGTGCAGCCACCCTGAGAAGTGACCCAGCCCTGAGAAGTGAATTTGCCAAAGCCTCAAAGAAAGTTCTTTTCTCTTGCTCTGACTTGACATTTGTGAATGGTTGCCATGAATTTAGGGAATCTGGTGGAGTCAGAACCTGGGAATTTGGAATAGGCTTTCCAGGAGTCCTAATCACAGGGTGCTGTCCACCTAATCACTGATTCCCAAGGTACGAGTGAGGACCGAACACTAACACTGCGTTCATGCCCCACACCCTGTGTCCTACTACAGACTCTCTTCCTGATGGAGATTTGGGTAGTAGAAGGTATTAAGATTCCAATTTTGGTCTCTAGCATGGAAATTAAGAATCTTCCAAGGCATGAAACTTCTGATGGTGACAGTTAACTCAATGACATAAGGGCTCTGGGAGAACATGGTGCAGGGTCTTCGAGTGAAGATCTGAATTTAAGAATTCGTTCTTTTCTGCCTCTATCTGTGTTGTGGCCTTGGGAAAGTCAGTTACCTTCCCGGGGTCTCAGTTTCCTTATCTGTAGGAAAGAAGAGGGTGTGATCTTTGGCTTGTGATGGTGGCAGTTGGATGGTAGCACTGGTATTGATGGTGGTGGTACATGTTTGCAGGGGAGGGGCGGGACAGAGGTACTGAAAGCGTTAGTTGGACCGATTAACTAAATGCTTAACGTTTATACAGAAGATTTTCAGGAAAGCAGCAGGGAGAAGTCCTTGGAAGATCAGTATACAACTCTGTATAACAGTGGAACCTTGAACACCGTGACCAGTTCTGCCCTGCTGCTCTGCCCTACCTTCCCCTGCCCTATGCCAGGTCAATCAGTTCTTACTGGTCTCAAATCATAGGGTTTTACAGCTGAGCTTAATGTTGGAGATGAAGCAGAGTTATTTAGCCTTCCTTACTTTGATCACAAATGATTTATTAGTTTCAAACTTTAAATGTTCTTTTTTGATAATATCTGATTATTGCAGGGACTTGAAAGTTATAGAATATTATAAAGAAGTTGAATAATCACTCATACTTTCATTATCTGGAGAATAATTATCATTAACACTCATTATTCCTTCTAGATATTTTTCCTCACATAGAATTGTATTTATACAAATGTATATGTAAAAGTAAATAATGTCAATATTTCAGATATTTAAACAACTTTTTACAAAGTTAGGATAGGGGTGCCTGGGTGACTCAGTCAGTTAAGTGTCTGACTTCAGCTCAGGTCATGATCTCATGGTCCATGAGTTCAATTCCCACGTTGAGCTCTGTGCTGACAGCTCAGAGCCTGGAGCCTGCTTCCGATTCTGTGTCTCCTTCTCTCCCTGCCTGTCCCCCGCTCTCACTCTGTCTCTGTCTCTCTGTCTCTGTCTCTCTCTCAAAAATAAACACTACAAAAAAACCACAAAAAACAAAGTTAGGATAATAAATTTATATATACATATATATGTTTTAATTTATATATATTTTTATGTGTAATGATTATTTCATCTTTTTGCCATGGCAGACATAAGGAAGCCTTTTAGTAATTATTGTAAGAGACTGTGAAGTTTTTTTTTTTAATTTGTTTATTTTGAGAGAAGTGTGAGTATGAGTGGGGGAGGGGCAGAGAGGGAGAGAATCCCAAGCAGGTTCCCCGCTATCAGCACAGAGCCTGACGTGGGGCTTGATCCCATGACTGTTGAGATCATGACCTGAGCTGAAACTAGGAGTTGGTTGCTTAACTGACTGAGCTACCCAGGCACCCCAAGAGACTATGAAGTTTATGAACAGTAGTAGCTCAATAATGAAAAAATTATTGTTAATTTCTCAGGAAGAATCATCATTTGTTCTCACAGATGGCACTTTTCTAGGATACGCAAATATTTTGTGGAAAGCATGGCATAAAACATGAAAAAACATAAATCTTAGGAATAAAAATATTTGATTCATTAATTTTGCTGAATCAAGATTTTATATTCAATCTTAACTGTAATTTTAAATGGAACCATGACACAATCAGCTTGGTGATGTTCCATATTCCACCACAGTGGTGGTCTTCCCCCAGAACCTAGAAGGACAAGGCACAGATTCTGAAGGTTTTATTGCAGGCAGTGTTTTTATATCCTCGCTTGTTGTTTCACAGTCTATATTGTGATGACTGTCATTTTAGACATCCTGTTTCCTCTCTTCAAAGAGGGAATCATGGCTCATATCTACTCTGGATGCCCAGCCAGTGTTATTCTGCATAATATTATAATATTAATATTAATATATAATATATATAATTGTATTATAATATTCATGCTTTCATGAATGTTGACTTTACATTTACTATTTTTTTAAGATTTTATTTTTAAGTAACCTCTACACCCAACACGAGGCTCTAACTCACTACCCCAGGATCAAGTCATTTGCTCTTCTGACTAAGCCAGCCAGGCACCCCTACGTTTACTGTATATAACCACTGTAGACAATTATATTATCTAAGGGATAATATATTATCCAGGGATCATAATTGCTGATTCTCTAACATTTGCGGGATATTTATTATGACTCTTCTGTTTTGCATCAAAAATATTAGTGGTTCTCTCTCTTTTATAATAAAAAATCATGTTTGTTGTATCTCATGCACATACCTATTTGAGCACTAATATAATAGTTATCACACATCAAATTGTGTTCTATATTTCTCAGTTAACATTCATGGTTACTTTTCTATTGACTCCAGTCTTGTTTTCAGCTTTATTGAGGTATATAGCTGACAAACAATTGTAATATGTATAAAGTGTACAATGTGATGATTTGATTTGTATACACTTTGGAAGGGTTTCCCACCATCAAATTAATTAACACCTCACATAGTTACCTTTCTTTAGTGAGAACACTCGCATTCTATTCCCAGTCAGCCACGTGATCATGACGGTGAATACTGACAACCATTCTCTACCCACATAACCGCTCTGCTTTCCACTTTCAGTATCGTAGTCAGTAAATGACATGAGATATTCAACACTTTGTTATAAGCTAGGCTTTGTGTTAGATGATTTTGCCCAACTGTAGGCTAATGTAAGTGTTCTGAGCACATTAAGGTGGCTAGAGATTCTCTAATCAGCAATGGCTGATTTCCATTAAAATTTTTTTTAATGTTTATTTTTGAGAGAGAGCATGAGTGTGCGAGTGGGGGAGGGGCAGAGAGTGAGGGGGACAGAGGATCCTAAGTGGGCTCTGTGCTGACAGCTGCAAGTCTGATGTGGGGCTTGAATCCATGAACTATGAGATCATGACCTGAGCTGAAGTCAGATGCTCAACTGACTGAGCCACCCGGGTGCCTCCTAGTTTGAATTTTTATAGTAACTAATAATGTGGAACATCTTTTTGTGTGCTTGTTGGCCATTTGTCTGTCATCGTTGGAGAAATGTCTGTTCAAATCCTTTGCCCATTTTAAATTGGATTATGTCCTTTTATTGCTGAGTTATAAGTGTTCTTTATATATTCTGGGTGCAAGTTTCTCATCAGGTATATGATTTGGAGGTATTTTCGCCCATTCTGTAGTTGTTTTTTCACTTTGTTGATGGTATCCTTGGAAGCACAACAGTTTGTAATCTTTGATTTAATCCAGTATATCAATTGTTTCTTTAGTCACTTGTGCTTTTTTTTTTTGTTAAAAAAATTTTTTTTAATGTTTATTTTTGAGAGAGAGAGACAGAGCGTGGGGGGCGGGGGGAAGGGTAGGGAGAGGGAGACAGAGAATCCAAAGCAGGCTCCAGGCTCTGAGCTGTCAGCACAGAGCCTGATGTGGGGCTTGAACTCATGAACCTCAAGATCATGACCTGAGCTGAAGTCGATGCTTAACTGACCGAGCCACCCAGGAGCCCCTAGTCACTCATGCTTTTGTTGTCCTAAGAAGGCTTTGTCTAACCCAAGATCATGAAGATCTACTCCTGTGTTTTCCTCTAAGAGTTTTGTACTTTTAGCTCTTATGTTTGGTTCTGGGATCCACTTTGAGTTGATTTTTGTGGATGGTGTCCAGTATCAGTGTTTTGTATGTAGATATCTAGTGTTCCAGCGCCTTTTTTGATACTCATTGAGTTTTTATGAGTATCAAAAATTAACATTTGTAAAGCGCTTGGAAGTGCATGGGGATGTATAGCAGCACTGAGTAAATATTATTTTATCACTTACTATATGGAATTGTCATATGTCTACTTATCTTTTCTCCCTCAAAGACTATCTTTATCTTTGTGCCTACATGGCTGGCCTAGTGTCTGATGGACGGTACCTGCTGAATGGATGAATGATAAATAGAAGCGCTCTCCTGAGGCTGTCAGGTGGTAAAGCGCGGTTTCAACACTGCTGGGCTGGGCTTGGGTTCCGACCAGAGGGCCTGTCAGAATGAGAGCCGCTGACAGTATCTGCCTCAGGGCATCTCCCCAGAGCACGCGGCTTGTAGCCCCTGGGTCCAGATCCCCCTGCAGCGCTCGAGTCTCTTCAGAGTCTCTTCAGCACAGTTTTCATTTCTGTGTCGCCCTCCTCCCCGTTGTCTTCCTCCTCCTCCTGTACCTGAGCATGAGCTCAGAGAACGGAATCCCTCCTGGATATCAGTCTCAGCCAAGTCTCCTCAGCCGGATCCTTTGACTTCCAACCCCTCAAGGCTGAAGGTGCAGGGTTCGCCTCCAGCCCCTTACCAGTCTCCGTTCACACTCTTTTCCCACGTGATCTCATCTAATGTAATGGCTCTAAATACCGAGAGTTGATGGCTCCCAAACCTGTTACTCCAGCCATTCTGAGATCCAGACTTATATTTTAATTGTCCCCTTCATGTCTCATTTTAGAGATCTAACAGGTGTCTCAGACTTCACATGCCCAGAACAGACTTCCTCCCAGAAGCATATCCCTCTCAGTCTAACTCCTCTCTGTAGACAGCTCCGTAAATTCTCCAGTGACCGAAGTAAAAATTTGGGATCCATCCTTGATTCCTTTTTTTCTCTCACTCCCGCCATCAGGAAAATCCTACTGAATCTGCCTTCAAAAGATGCCAGCATCTCATCCCTGCTCACCACTTCCAGTGCTCCCAGCTGAGAGGAAGCTAGCGCCTGCTTGTGCGCGGTCTAATGCAGTAGCCTCTGACTGCTCTTCTCTACCCTTGCCCCTCCCCACTTCCATTCTCCAAGTCCTGATCCACAGGATCTGTTTAAAAACAGATTAGGTCATGCTACTCCCTTGTTTAAAACTCTCTAATGGCTTTCTGTTATGTGAGGATAACATCCCAAGTTCTTACCATGACCAACATGACTTTCTTGATCTTGCCTTTTAAACAGAGGTTGACATTTCTACCAAGTGCAAAGATTTAATGATAGGAGATTTCAAAGTGAGCTGCTAGTTCACACTATTCAGGTTTTCACAGGCACTGGGCATAAACCTGTCCTGTAACTCCTGAAACCCTTTGATAAAATGAAAAGGTTAGAGAGTAGAAGAGAGAGGATTTTGTGAGGAATGAATACTTGGAAAAGCTATGTGATGAAATGCACTCCATCCTTCACTGAGGAGGACTTAACCTCAAACCTGGTGGTGCTCCAGAGCTTCTGTGGGGCCGCTCTCAAATCTTGCCGTGTTACTGCTTCAGTCGGGAGGGATAGTGGGCTAAGTATGGTCTTATTCCTGCTGGGGGTAGTTAAGATAATGAGAGACAAACAGACTAGCTAACTTTTGGGGCAGAGTCAGGAGAATGTGGCCACATTTGGAGTGTGGGGGCAGGGCTAGGGTACCAGTTTTGGACCCCAAGGGAGAGAGCATATGTGTGCAGGTGTCTTGAGGTTTGACCGATAGGGCTGTCTAGCGGGGTGAGGAAATGGCAGCAGCAATAATTTTGGGGAAAATGTCTAGGAGCTGAGGAAGGAGTCCCAAGGGATCACCCAAAATAAAGATGCTTTCTCCCCATCAAAGGGAATTGTGGGAGAGAGCCCAGTGGGGAGCCTCCAGAGCTCTGAAGTTCCCCAGGAAGGAGCATCAGCATTTAACACGTGCCAGGCCCGGAAGGCACAAGGCTTTGGTTCTAGTCCAAGCAAGACCCTTCCCGCCCATTTTGCATTCTCCATCTGCATTAGCCAATGCCATCTTGTTATGTAGTTTTTATATATTGGACAGAAATGCCCCATTTCTGGTCTGAGTTGGTTTTGTGACTTGAAGTGATCTCGGGACAACTTAGTTGATGAGAGTGAATAGTCACGTGGCCTCCGGGAATTCTTTTTCTCTGGCAGGAGAAGGTTCTCTCACTGGGTAAAATTAGAAGAGATGGTGGGAGAGAATGAATAAAGTGTTGATTCGATAATATTATGAGTTCAGCCAGCTGCACGTGGCAAAGACTACTCGCTCGGGCCCCTCAGCCCACGTGTGCCCTGAGAATGCCTTCCCCATCCCGTGGGTGTGAAGGAGCAGCTTCTCCCTCTCCAGCAGTCTTCCTCTCCTGTTTTCTTCAGGGCACTGATTACAATGTGAAAGTGTCTTGTTCGTGCACGTGCTTATTGTCAGTTACCTTCCATCAGACTGTAAGTTCCACAGAAGCAGGAATCCCACCTCTTACGTTCGCTTCTCTATTCCCGGTGACAAGAATAGGAGCCCTGTGTGTGTAAGTGCTCAGTAAGTATTTGTTGAGTGAATGAGTCAAAACTGTATGAGTGACGTGGATCTGAGAATAGAAAAAATGCATGTTCACCTACCTTCAGTGAGATCTCTCTCTCTGTTGTGGATTATTCATTTTAGTATAATTATACATTTATGCTGTGGTAGTGACAACTTTCACATTATTTGTATGACTATTTTTCTTAGTTGATTCATACAAAGTCACAATCCAAAAGGACACACTTACATAAAAACATACTCTTGAGTTTTTCAAACAAATGTGGAGAAAGGACAGATTTGAACTACTGAATGGGAAACATTTGACTATGGACCAAGCTGAGACAGTGTGAGTGGAGGATGGGGCAGAGAGAGAGGGAGAGGGAGGATCCCAAGCAGGCTCCACACTGTCAGTGCAGAGCCCGATGCGGGGCTCAGTCTCACAAACCATGAGATCATGACCTGGGCTGAAGTCAAGGGTTGGATGCCTAACTGACTGAGCCACCCAGGAGCCCCCCAGAAAATACTTTTGCTTTTTAATGTGGTCTCATAGGGATCTCTTTTTAATGTTGGTGTTGGAAGACAGGACAGCACACATGCCTTGTAAGCTGTGGTGTCTCATTGTGGCAGATAGGCTCTAAGATGGTTCCCCAACTTTGGTATCTGTACCTTTTTGTAACCCACACCATTTGAGCGCCCCTGCAGACTGTGACTTGCTTCTAGGTGACAGAATATGGCAAAAGTGATAGGATGTCCTCCTGTGATTGTACTACACTGTTTAAGACTCCATCCTGCTAGCCAGCTCCCTCTAGAGACTCTCTTTGCTGGCTTGATGGAGTAAGGTGCCATGTTGAAACATCCCGCTTGGCAAAAACAGCCAGTGGCCACCAGGATCCGAGGGAGCCTTCAACTGAGACCCAGCAAGAGGCAGGTGCCCTTAGTTCCACAACCGCAAGGAAATGAATTCTCACTGGAACATAAAACTGGTTTAAACCGTTATCAGTCATTCATATCTCAGGGTCCATGAAGGATTTAAGAAGAGGTTTGGTAAAAAGGTGGACCAAAGATTCTGACCTTGAAGGGGATGACTGCTCATATTTGAGGGTGGATGTGTGACAGGGAAGCTTGGCTGGAGACAGACTTCTCTATCATCACTGTTTTGCCCAGGTCTTGGCCATATTAAATGTCTCCTGTACTTGTTGCCTGTACGCTTCATGTCTTAAGAATGATCTGATGGGGAGAGGTGTGTATATTCTCCTGAGGGAGAAATAAGAAGGATAGAACTCAGCTACAGAGACACTGAAAAACTCTCTACATTGATGCTAACGACGGTAGCATGCAGGCAAATCAGGGGCAGCGGGTAGGCCTCGTGGTAACTGAGCCCACGGGAAATTTGCATCCTCGCTGAGCTGAGCTCACCTTTCCCCTGCAGCCCCAGTATCCGCCTTGTGAGCGAACTCTGACTCAGATGCAGAGCCTGAGCACTCTTCTCACGTCCCCAGGAAAGGTCTAAAGAGGGACTGTGTGCGGGGCTAGGGAGGAGGCCAGGGACCAAGGCTCAAGGCACAGGGGTGGTGACCCGAGCGGCCGAAACGCGGCCAGGGCTCTCAGCCTTCTTCATGCTGCTCTTCATCCTGCCGTGCCTTCTGGGAATCCTGGCCAACGGCTCGTTGTGCTGGTGCTGGGCAGGGAAAGGCTGCAGCGGGGGAGGCTGCCTCCCTCTGGCATGATCCTCCTGAGCTTGGGCGCCTCCCGCTTCTGCCTGCAGTGGGTTGGAACGGTGAACAGCTTCTACTGGCCGAGTACAGCAGAGGTCCTGCACGGCAGTTCTTTGGTCTCCATTGGGACTTCCTGAACTCAGCCACCTTCTGGTTCAGCTCCTGGCACAGTGTCCTCTTCTGCATGAAGATCACTAACTTCACCCACCCCACCTTCCTCTGGCTCAAGTGGAGGTTCCCAGGGTCAGTGCCCTGGCTCCTCATGGCTCCTCTCCTGATCTCCTTCATCGTCACTCTGCTCTTCTTTTGGGGAAACCGTGCTGTGTGTGAAGGATTCTTAATTAGAAAGTTTCCTGGGAACATGACCTTCAGACAGTGGAGCAGGACACTGGAAGTTCACTACTTCTTGCCCCTGAAGCTGATCACCCGGTTAGTTCCGTGCTCTGTTTTTCTGGTCTCAGTTGCGCTGTTGATTAATTCTCTGAGGAGGCACACACCGGGAGGATGCGGCTCAGCGCCCACAGGCCACAGGACCCCAGTGCCCAGGCTCACACCAGAGCTCTGAAGTCGCTCGTCTCCTTCCTCATTCCTGATGCTCTGTCCCTCGCATCCCTGGTCATCGATGCTGCAGGTTTCTTCTCAGAGAGCGACTGGTACTGGCCGTGGCAGATTTTAATCTACCTGTGCATGTCTGTCCATCCGTTTTTCCTCATCTCCAGCAACCTCAGGCTTCGAGGGGTGTGCAGACAGCTACTGCTGCTGGCCAGGGGCTTCTGGGTGGCCTAGGTGGCACGGTCTCCTTACCGAGACCACCGGAAGAGACTCAGGGAGGGTGATGGAACCTGTGCCCAATAACACGGAGATAGCTTCCGAGGCAGGTACCTACTGGATTCTACTCTGAGCTTCCTCCTTTGGGAAGGAGAGGAGGGGAATCAACTCTGGGGATTCTCTGAGCGAGATTCCTTCCTTGGGACACTGTCAAATGGGGGCCCACAGGACCCAGAGAGCCAGTATTGTCCAGAAGTTCAGAATATAAAATTTTGTCTGTTCTCTATTTCGTGTCCCCTCTGTTCTGTGGCAGCTTCCAGTTAAAGAGTCCTGATTAACAGTACATGTGATCTCAACAGCCTCCCAGGGGATGAAGAGAAAATGTGTCTGTGGCTGAACTGGGATGTGGATGGGGAAGAAGCAGGTCTCTTGAGGATAATGTGTTGGTTACCATGGGAGCCCTGGAGGACAGTAGTTGGGGCCGACAGTGGTCTGGGCTGTGATGTCACATAGCCCTCCCTTCTGTGCGGATTCTTTTTCTTTCAGCACACTTGGATAATTTGGTTTTAATTTTATGAAGACTCCTGGAAAGTTTCTTTACACAAACCCATCTCTTTTCTTATTATTATTTCCACTGTTCTGCTTTCAGTTTCCCCCCCTCTAAAGTCTCAGTGGCAGCCAGACTTTTTCCATGTTTATTCTTCTTAAGAATCACACATTGTGATTTTCTCTGTCTTCAAGTTGTCTCTGGAACTTTTTTTTCTTCCTTAAGCAAAAGTCACAAAGTCACATGTAATTTGAATAAACATGTACTTGTAGTTCTGCAAAACAAAGACTCAAGAGTTTCACTTAGTTTGCATCCCAAAACCATTTAACCTCTTAATTTTTTTTTTTTTTAAGAGAGAGAGAGCATGTGTGCGCAAGCAGGGGATGGGCAGAGAGAGAGCACGAGAGAGAATCCCAATCTAATCTCCACTGATTTAAAATGCTACCTTTTATCGTGACTAAATTCCTATATATATTGGGGTACTTCCTTTCTGTTCCGTTTTGCTACTGTGCTACTTTGGTATAATCATGTGCCAGTACCACAGCATTTTGACTATTTTAGGTTTATGATATTTGAATGACTGGTGAACTAGTCTTTCTTCATTAATCTTTTCTAACTTTCTTGGCTATAGTAGTGTCTAGTCCCAAACAATTCCTTTTTAAGAAAATTATGTTGGATACTATTAACTGTATAATTCAACATGAGGAGAAATACATATCCATGATGTCGAGTCTTCTATTCAAGAATATGGTATGCTTTTCCATTTATTCAAGATTATTCAAGATTTATTCAGTCGGTTAAGTGTCTGACTCTTGATCCGACATCAGGTCATGATCTCACAATTGATTGTGAGATGGAGCCCCGTGTTGGGCCCCGAATTGGGCTCTGAGTTTGGTGTGGAGCCTACTTAAGATTCTCTCCCTCCCTCTCTCTGTGTCCCTCCCCACACGCTCTTCCCCCCACCCAAAACAGAACAAAATAAAAAACTATTCAAGATTTCTTTGATTACTTTCAGTAGTGTTTTAATTTTTTAAAATACAGGTCTTACACAACGTGATGTGAATTCTTTTAGGTGTAATTAACCCTTTATGCCTTAGTTTCCTGACATATTCACCGAGGTGATAGCAGCTGTCTCAGAGTAATTGCGAAGATTGATGTAGGCAGTATATGTGCATGACACATTAGTATTGATCGTAACTTGTTAAGAGTAACTCTAGTGTTGCATAGTTAATACTATTTAAAAAATTATACTCTGTATCTGCATCAGCACAAAAAGAGTAGAGAAACCTGAGTATGGCAAGGACGTTTCTAGCCACCAGGAAAGACCCGTGTTTCTGTTTCTTTCTTTGACTCCTCTTGTTTTGTTTTTTTTCTCATTCTTTAAATTTTTTTTAACTGCTAAATTAGGCCAACACGGTAAGTGTGAGTGAGCTAAAGAAAAACCGTCTGTGGTGGCTAAGAAATCACTGAGAAGGGCCTCTGATGCTGAAGGAGGCCACCAGAGGCTCACTAGGGGGTGTGACTCTGAGAATAGTTCAGTTAAGTAGCTTTTTTTGGTTAAGTTTTTATTTAAATTCCAGCTAGTTAACACACAGTGTAATATTAGCTTCAGGTGTACAATATAGCATTCTATCTTCCATACATCACCTGGTGATCATCGCAACAAGTGCCCTCCTTAGTCCCCATCACCCACTTCACCTCCCCTACCCCACACCTCCCCTCTGGTAACCATCAGTTTGTTTTCTGTAATTAAGAGTCTGTTTGTTGGTTTGTTTCTTTCTCTTTTTACTCCTTTGTTCATTTGTTGTTTCTTTTTTTTTAATTACAAAATTTTACTTTTTTTAGTTGTGCAAACAGGGTACATGTTTAAGAGGGCGGATGGAGGGCGCCTGGGTGGTTCAGGTCGTTAAGCATCCGACTCTTATTTTCAGCTTAGGTCATGGTCTCACAGTTTGTGAGTTCGAGCCCTGCCTCGGCTCTGCGTTGGCAGACAGTGTGGAGCCTGCTTGGGATTCCCTCCCTCTCTCCCTCTCCCTCTGTCTCTCCCTCTCCCTCTGTCTCTCCCTCTCCCTCTGTCTCTCTCTCTCTCTCTCCCTCTCCCTCTCTCTCTCTCTCTCTGTCTCCCCCCCTCCCTCCCTCCCCTTCTCATTATCCATCCCCTGCTCATGCATATATGTGCACTTTCTCTCTCTCAAAATAAATAAATAAACTTAAAAAAAAAAAGAGGGCTGATGGTGAGAGAGTGTCATCACCCCATACATTTAAAAGATAAATGAGCAGGACATTACAGACTGTACTTGGTTATGGGTACCCCCTCCCCGCCAAATCTCCCTGGATTGAAATGAACTCATCTGCTGATGGGCAGATGGGCTATATTTGCTGACATCCTGGGTTAGCTTTCTGCCACACTGACAGAGACTCTCAGGACACACAGTTCACGCTCCTGGCTGGGAATCCACCCTGAGGGAGAAGGTAAGCAGACACTGACACGGCTGGGCCAGCCTGGCCCTCGTTCCTCCGGCAGTGTCCACACCGAGCATCAGAGCATTTGTAGAAGGTGGTCACCAGCTCGTCTGCAGAGTGGGTCTGAAGCTGCACGAAATAGGCACACGGGTGTTCGCAGTTAGGATGTGACTCTGCAGGAGAGTCAACATTCTCCCAGACAGCTGCTCCACACGCCTATCCTCCACTGATTTCAGCTTTGGATTCCTCCGATTTTTTACCTTGCGGGTGATGTGCATGTAGGGGCAGGTGTCGCAGGCGAACTGGTAGCGGTGCTGTCCTCCTGCATGATGGGTCCATTGCCGCGGCTGGGGCAGAAGCAGCCTGGTGGCCGACTGCCGTGCAGGGCGTCTGCGGCCCGTGCGGCCTCTGGGTACTGACACTGAGCCCGTCTCAAGCCCACTGTTTTGTTTCTTAAATTCCCCATATGAGCGTATTCATGTTATTTGTCTCTCTCTGACTGACTTATTTCACTTAGTACTTAAGTAGCTTTTGACATCAGCTAAGGGAGGCAAAAAAAAAACACAAAAACTATTTTGTTTTTTCTTTGAAGACGTAAAGGGGAAAGAAGAAAACCATAAAGGGAATAGTAAGAGTTACTAAATATTAGCTGTTATCTTTAAACTTTATTCTATATTATGTGCTGTCATGTTGCTATATTGAGCTGTTCTATTGAGGAAAGAAACGAAAAGACTAAGAAAATGTACTGGAGACCAGATTGAATCAATGAGAAATCAGATTGATTGCCGGACCTTGGACCATGTGCTAGGCCTTCCACAGCCCTCTTCTGGTAGGTAGTGCTTCCTAAAGGACAATCCAGTTCTGTGGTATTAACAAAGCTTAGCTAAAACCCATCTTATCAACCAGTGGCAAACAAATATCACAGCTCACTACTAAAGATTTTATGAAAGAAATTTTGTAAAATTTAAAAACACAATGCCAAAAAACATATGTCAGGATGTGTTAACCTTTTGGGGGGCTGCAGACTGTTTGCAAATGTATTCGATTGGCAGATATTTTTGGAGTGCCTACCTGTAGGCAGCTCTCTGTGCTGAAGATAAAGTAGTGAGCCTTGTAGATGTCATTTCTGTCCCCATGGTGTTTACGATCTTGTGGGGAGTCAAGGGCCAGGTGTCTGTTCATATAAACGAGCACATCATTACAAATCCCTCAGGAGGTGATAACACTGTGGATGAGATGTCATTTGAACACACAGTTCCAGGTGCCTGTAGACCCGGAAACCTGTCTGTGAGTTCCAGGCTAAGGATTCTGCTCTCTTCTGGTATTCCTGGTCGTGTGATTGTGTGAAGCAAAGAGTGCTGTACTCTTTGTACAGGGAGGGTTTTTGTTTTGGATGGAAGAGATTAGTTTAGTGCTGTCCTGGCAAAGCAGGGAGGTCTTGCCATAGGGATCCTCTATCATGTAAATTCCCAGGTCTGCTCAGAATGGCCACAGAACAATGTTCCCTCATGTCCATTTACTCCCTCCTTTGACTCTGAGTGACTCTAGAAATACTCTACTAATAGGGTTACCACCTTGGAACTGGGTTTTGCTCTCTTAGACTTCATGCATTGATTTGTTTTCCATGAAAAAAGATAAAGTATCAAGGCTTTGCCAGGCTAGTGCCTTTGGTGAGGCTCATACCTGTTTTGTGAGTCAGTGTTAGAAAAGCAAACTCCAGATCCCTCCTTAACCAGGATGGGACCTGTCTAACCAGAGGGTTGCCTCTTGAGACATGGCCTGAAATCAGAAAAGCAGGGTTGTTATCAGAGGTGACGCTTACAGAAACACCAAGTAAGGTCTGTTTATTTTTGCTCAGTCTTCAGAGTGTTACTCAGATGGCATGGTTATCTTTTTATTAAAAAAAAATAAAAGGGGGTGCCTGGATGGCTCAGTCAGTTGAGCGGCCGACTTCGGCTCAGGTCGTGATCTTGCGGTTCTTGAGTTCGAGCCCCGCGTCGGGCTCTGTGCTGACAGCTTGGAGCCTGGAGCCTGCTTCAGATTCTGTGTCTCCCTCTCTCTCTGCCCCTCCCCCACTCATGCTCTGTCTCTCTCTCTGTCAAAAATAAATAAACATTTAAAAAAATTAAAAAAAAAAAAAGGAAAGCAGAAGGCACTTTACAGTTATAACCTTCGTTCAAGTCTCAACCTCAAGATGTATTCACTTTTAACATTCCCTTGTGCTTTA
Organism: Acinonyx jubatus; assembly: GCF_027475565.1. Lineage (NCBI taxonomy): Eukaryota > Metazoa > Chordata > Mammalia > Carnivora > Felidae > Acinonyx > Acinonyx jubatus. The sequence continues at coordinate 11,856,737 of NC_069383.1, read as the reverse complement.
AAAAACTTCTGGTCTATATTCTTCCCAATTCTTTGGTCTTTGAAACCTGCCTTATCTACCTGGTCTGCGAAGTCTGCCCAAATGAGAGGAAGTTGAATTACAAAAAATTGTTTCACTTACTGCCTCTAGTTAAGCGCTAAATAGAGACTTTGTCAGACAAAAAGAAGACAAAGTTTGTGCTATTTGTTTTGTCTCAGGACTAACAGTCCTGTGCAGAGGAAGAGGACAGCTTCTGGAATACATATCACATGTGTCAATGCCCCATATTAGAAACTCTGCTATCTTTTCACAGCCTCTAAAGCACGTTCCTTGGCCTTGTTTTCTTGTTTTCAAAGCCCTACCAAACCCTCTTTCCAGCCTCACTTCCGCCTCATTACTCCTCAGAATGAAGTCTTTGCTCTAACCAAACTGGTTTGCTCACTCTTTCCCAGACAGACTTCAGTTTTTTCTACCTCTTCACTTGGTTTCTATGGTTCCTCCATTCACCAAAAATGAACCTATCTTTCGACTCCCTCAACTGTCCAAACTCAACCATTTCCTAAAGCCCCATTTAATTTTTTCTTCCACTTCAATCCCTTTGCAAACTACCCAGATTTTTTCCCCCTTCATGGGGTAATTTCATGAATTCCATGGGTTTTTTGAACCTGCATCTTGTATTTGGTAATTAAGCAAATATCTCCTTAGTTGTGTTTTTTGCATTGTTGGATTACGTTGTGATTTCTTTTTTTCTTTTTTGGCACGTATCTCTTACCTTTTCAAATAGTCTCCCGGTTGGGAGGAAGGCTCTCCTGTTGACTTCATGTGTCTCTTGCAGCACCTGGCACGGCGTATGGCACACAAATCTATTCGCCTATTGATATTTCTTTCTGAGACCTGCATCGTGTCCCAGGCCCATGATGCTCTCTGCTCTTGAGAGGAGGAGGTTGGGATGATAAGTGTTGTGAGGAAGGGCTTCAGGCTGGGCACGGAGGAGGTGTTCATTAAAAGTGGTGTTTGGTGGGTGCCTGGGTGGCTCAGTCAGTTGAGCGTACCACTTCCGCTCAGGTCATGATCTCACGGTTTGAGTTTGAGCCCCGTGTCGGGATCTGTGCTGACAGCTCAGAGCCTGGAGCCTGCTTCCGATTCTGTGTCTCCCTCTCTCTCTGCCTCTCCCCTGCTCATGCTCTTGTCTCTGTCTCAAAAATAAAGATAAACATTAAAAATAAATAAATAAATAAAAAATAAAAGTGGTGTTTGGTGATTGACTGCAGATGGCAAAGTTGACATTTAGGCCAGTGGTGAAAGTGGCCTTGGGCATTATATGCTCATGTTCACACAGTCAGTGGATGTGTAACATTTCTGATGGGTGTAAACTGCTTTTGAATCTTGTTGAGAACAGCCAGAGCTACAAAGATTTCAGAACTTAAGTCACTGCTTATATATACCTTCAAAAACAAAGAGTACATTTTACACACACACACACACACACACACACACGCACGCATGCACAGTTGCACAAATGCTTTATCCCTTAGTACAAGCTTTGCTGTCCTTAGAAGACAGCCTTCTCTTTCCACTTTTGAGTTCATCTGTATCTGTCTGTAACACAACCGAGTTCCTACCCAGCATTCATCTCTGGGCGTCAGCAGCACTACTGTGCTAAAGCCCACCCTTACAGCCTGCTATGTATGATGTCCACATGGGCCACGTGGTCAGCACATGTACCCACGGGTGGGCAGGTACATCATAACCACTGTCTCCACCACGGAACTCACTAGGCCTGTAAGCCAAGAGACCACTGCTACGGAGCACAGGGGGGCACAGACAGCCACGTAGTGGCCATAGGCCATAGCAGCCAGCAGCAGGAACTCGGTACCCCCCAGGGCCAGTGAGAAGAAGAGCTGAGTCCCACATCGGGTGAAGGAGATGGTCTTCTCCAGGAGGAAGTGCACCAGCATCTGGGGGACCCCACTAGAGGTGTAGCAGATGTCCACCACTGAGAGGTTGCAGAGGAAGAAGTACATGGGCAGGTGCAGCCGCGCATCCAGCCCGATCAGGAGGATGATGAGCCTGTTGCTCAGCAGGGTCAGCAGATAGGCGGCCGCAAACAGGACAAAGAGTCCAGCCTGGGTCTGCCTGTCGCTGGAGAGCCCCAGGAGGACAAACTCACTTTCCCAGGCCAGGTTGTCCCTCCTCATGGAGCAGGGGGGCCAGGCTGCTGGGAGAGGAGGTGGCTTAGAGAAGCCAGAATCAATGAGAATTTTCAACAAAGGGCTTTCTGTGGGACTGCAAGAACTTGTACATTTTCCCCATTAGACTCTGAACTTCTTCAAATCATGGATCTTTTATGATTTTTCTTTTCATGCAAAGATTCCTAAAAAATGTTTCACAGTATGAGTACACAAATAAGAAAAAGTTGAAAGTAGTGGCCTTGAGGATAATTCTCTGATCCTAAGATGTAGGACGTGTGCTCTGGACTTCCTCCTTGTCATTACTCCTCACGCTGGAGCTCGTGGTTCTTCCTGTTTCTCCCATAAGCCAGGCTGGGTCAGTGACAGAGAACATCACTCACTTGGTTCTCAGTGTACTGATTAATCAGGCTTATTCCTAGGTTGATAAGATCAGGACCTCATTGTACAACATTATGCTCAGTGTAATTATGTCCCAACTTCTTGAGATGATGCTATTTCCTTGGTGAAATGCTGGCATTTATTTGAATGTTAAAGTAAGTGGTTTATAAAAGATGAATGTATATATCACTCACTTGCAACCAGAGCGTTTGGAACCTGATGGTGCCCACAGATGAAGTCAGTAAGGGAGTGCCTCTGAAACCCTTTGAACTTTGTTATGTGTAAATCCTTCTGTGACAGCAGAGACAGGTGTGCCCTTGGAACACCTCCCTGTTTACTTTGCTGGTCTTTAGCTTCTATCAAAGGGTAAAGATGCTATTTTTTCCCTTAGTACAAATGAAATGTACTAAGCAATTTTATCGCCTTTATTTCTCTGTTTGTTAATAGCAAGTCCCTCTAGCTCCATTGTCATGTCTACATTACGTGTCTGTGCAACATGGTGGGAGGAGATAGTGCTATTAGGTAGTACAGGGGTGAGGAGAGACCACGGGGACATGGAGAAGAGTCCGCTGCTGGAAAAGCCCATTTGAGTGCCCACTGGGGAAGCTTGAGAAGGAAGGGAAACTCCAGGCTCTAGGGTTTGACTGTGAAAATCCCACAGGACTCACGGTGGCCACACATCGAGATCACCTGGCACACTCGGAAGACTCCAAAAGCCCATGCCGTACTCCAAAGCAATTAAGTCACAATCTCCAGATATTAGTATGTCCGTACCTTTTCACGTTTCTCAAACAAACAAAATGTGGAGCTAAATTTGAGAACCACTACTTTAGTTGGGACCTTTTAATCTTATTTTTGAAGACTCAATACATGTTCTTCTGGGGAGAGGAATATGTTTTGAGATAAACCTAGAAGGGTTTTTGAGGAGGAAGGAACTTTTGGGCTGAGCTTCTCATTCTTTGAAAAAGTTGAGGCCAAGAGAGTATAAATAATTTGCCTCAAATTCCACTGAATCAGTGAAAACGTGATCCTTGATAGCTTGCCTTTTTGTGTGTTGGGTCTTCCCTTAGTCTTACTTCCTTAGGTCTTGTCCCCAAACGATGTTTCAGAATATTTTAGACCCAGGGAAGTAGTAGTAAATACCCAATGAGATATTAGGTAGTACAATGAGATAATGTGTGGGAAAGCCCTCATAAATTTCAGAGCATTATTTAACTGAAAAGGATCTGTATCACAGATATGAAAGATGGGTCATAGAATGCAATGAAATGGAAATGAAAACAATTCAACCCAAGTTTTTCTAACAAGGCTTGAAGATAGAGCTCATGGGCGGATGGGGGTGAAAAGGGCAAAGCAGGTGGACACCACCCTCTGTCTCTCCTACCTGGTTGGAACCTACTCCTTTCGTTCTTTCAGTCCTTCTGTGACCAGAAGGTGTCACTGTGGAAAATGCTAAGAGACTGGCTTTGGCAGGGCACCCTGCTGGTTTTCTGAGCCCTGCACCTGGGATAGAGCCCCAGTTTTCCACAGAACCTATTTCCTTCGTCAGTGCAGTAAGCAGCCAAATGTTACTCACCCGACACGGCTCCTGAGTGCCCAGAACAGCAACTAAAACTCTCCCCATGGAAGGGAATAAAATGCAAAATGAGAGAGAACACAGAAATGACAGAAAAACTGGAAGGAACTTTCAGGATCATCATTTCAACCTTGTTGTTTTACAAATGAGGACACTGAGGCTCAGGAACAGAAGGGGTTTGTGTGAGCAAAGCCAGGAGCAGGGCTGGAACTGGGTGTGGAATCGGAGGACCATGTTCCCATGTTCTTCCCTCTACATCATATTGTGTTATCATGTGGAGCACACAGTGTTATCACAGCAGCTAGTGGGGAGCAGCATCACCGCAAAATGATGTGTGGGACAGGTGAGATTTATGGGGGAGGACAGTCAGGCAAGGTGTGATGTTTTAGGATGCGGCTCCCTGGGGACTTCAAGCTGCCACGACGTGATGTAACGTAGGGAAACTGGCTGAAGAGCAGTTTGGAGAGGCAGGCAGACTGGTGGCCCAGTTCGTTAGGCCAGCTGGCCTCCTTCCATTTCATCCAAGAGGAAAATATTCACCCCCTAGTTTAGTCAGAGTATGGAGCCCACACACCAGGACTCTCAACTTTCTCTGCAGCCAGGAGGTAGAATTGGAAGAGCACCTCCACTGTGCCTGAACTTCTTACTTTCCTTTTATGACTTCTAACAAACTAACTGCTTGAAGGGTAGACAGGGTGTTTTCTTGTCGTACCCCTTTCTCATTTCTTTTTTTTTTCAATTTTTTAAAAAAATTTGTTTTTGAAGGAGAGAGAGAAAGACAGAGCATGAGCGGGGGAGGAGCAGAGAGAGAGGGAGACACAGAATCCGAAGCAGGCTCCCGACGCGGGGCTTGAACTCACGAACTATGAGATCATGACCTGAGCCAAAGTCGGATGCCCAACCGACTGGGCCCCCCAGGCACCTCACCCCTTTCACATTTCTAATGGAGACTGGCATATAGAGTTGGTCGGCTGGCTGAATGAACATCATAGTGAAGAGTGGTTTTAAAATTCATTCTCTCATCCATGAGCTCAGTATAGAACTTTCCTATTGATGTTTTCAGAGAGTTCACTCTGTAATAGCATCTCAAGAATAGCTCCACTCAGAAGGGTCTCTTGTGGGACCAGTTTTTCCTCCTGATTAGTAAGTGCCCTTCAAATACACTGAGTCTCTCTTGGAAGAGACAAGGGCCAGGGGCACATGGGTGGCTCAGTCGGTTGAGCGTCTGACTTTGGCTCAGGTCATGATCTCTTGGTTTGTGAGTTTGAGCCCCCTGTAGGGCTCTCTGTTATCAGCGCAGAGATTTTCCTCCACTTCAGATCTTCTGTTCCCCACCTCTTCTCTGCACCTTGCCCACTCATGCTCTCTCAAAAATAAACATTAAAAAAATAAAAAATAATAAAGAGACAAGGGCCACATTTTTGTTTTTTAAATTCGAAAAGTCAAACAATAAGGTAAGTAGGAAAATATTTTGGACCTACTACCTTCTTTTTCTAACTTGTAATTTAGTGAATTGGTGTCTTCTTTGGATACACTAGATGTTTGCCCTCCTGCCACAAACAATACAAGTATTATTCTGTATACAGAAGGTATGTTTTCATTATTAGGATTAGAGGATGTCTTAATAGATTATTGTCCCTACTATATTGTACTTTAATAAAGGATTCTAGCTCAACCCGTAAAGAAGGGACATCATTGCTTTTGGTTGACCCCTTCCAAATTTTAACTGGTTTTATAAAAAAGAACCTCCATATACAAAGCTTGCTCATTCAGTGATCTTGGTGATCATTTTATAGCCTGGCTATGTTAGAAAGTGTGCTAGGATATCTTGCTGCTCAGTGGTAGATGTTCCGTAGATACATGATGAAGATAAAGGAAAATATATTAAATTACAAGTGCTTGTGATTTATTCTTTCTCACTTAAAAAAGAACTCCTGAGGTTTCTTTGCTGTGCAAAATGTAGGCACTGGCCAAAGGGCAGGCAAACACCTAACCATGGAGGCAGTGGAGAAAGGAAAAGATAATTTGTTTATTTGGGGAGAGAACTTAATAGTTACAGGAGGATCTAAAAGTGAGAGTTAAAACATTTTGACTGGAGATGGGGCTGAGTGCCTTATATCTCACATGGGCATGGGAGCAGGGAAGGAGGAAGGCTGATGAAGGCGGCTGGTCGTGGTAGGGGAGAAGGAGGTGGGCAGGGGCTGAGGGAGGGGATGGAAGCAGAGAGGGTCTTAAATAAAAAATAAAAAAAAAATTTTTGCTGGACATTTCTCCGAAGAAGATCTACATGTGGCCAACAGGCACATGGAAAGATGCTCAGCATCATTAGTCACCAGGGACATCCAAGTTAAAGCCAGAGTGGGGCATCATTTCCTACCCACTGGGACGACTGTAATCAAAGAAACAAAACTAAGTGTTGGGAGGATGTGGAGAAGTTGGAGCCCCCCTTCATTGTTGGTGGAAACATATGATGGATCAGCTGTGGTGGCCAACACTTCAGCAGTTCCTCAGAAACATTAATCATATGGGCGCCTGGGTGGCTCAGTCTGTTGCGCTTCCAACTCTTGATTTTGGCTCAGGTCGTGATCTCACGGCTTGTGAGTTCGAGCCCCACTTGGGGCTTGATGTTGACAGCCGGGAGCTACTTGCGATCCTCTCCCTCTGTCTCTACTTCATTCTCTCTCAAAAACAAACAAACAAACAAACAAACAAACAAACAAACTTAAAAAAAAAGTTAAACACAGAATTGCCATATGATCCAGCAGTTCCATTCCAAGGTATATGCTCCAAAGAATCAAAAGCAAAATTCAAACAAAAACGCGCACGTGGACATATAGCAGCACTATTTTAACTATTAGTTAGAAATAACCCAAACACCCACTACCTGATGAATGGGGAGGCATGGCGGGGGGGGGGGGGGGGGAAGAAAATGTGTTTGTTTCCATACGGTGGAATATTATCCAGCCATAAAAAGAAACGAAGCACTGTGTTCTGTGCTACAAAACCATTATGCTACGTGAAAGAAGGCAGGCACAAAAGGTCACGTATTGTTATGATTCCATTTCTGTTAAGTGTCTAGAGTGGGCAAATCCATAAAGACAGAAAGCAGATCGGGGGTTCCCAGGGCCTGGGTGGAGGGAGGAATGGAGAGGGACTTGTTAAAGGGTCTGAGGTGCCCTTTTGGGGTGATGAAAATGTTTCGGAACTGGATAGACATAAGGTTGAACAACGTGGTGAATGTACTAAATGCCACTGAATTGTATACTTTAAAATGGTACAAATCATGAATCCTGTGTTATGTGAATTTTATCTCAATTAAAAAAAAGTTGTACTAAGAATTTAAAAAGGTACTCCATTCTCCTCCTCTGCAGCTTTTTGGCATTTTCTCAGCAGGTTGATTAGAAGTTTGCATTGTTCTCAGTTTATGGGTTTTTGTTGTTGTTTGTGGGTAAGACCAACCAGATACCTGTAATATTTAGGTAAGAGATGCTTTATTTTAATTTTTAAGTGTTGTTTTAAATACTTTCCTGGACAAACCTAGCACTGTTTCACTTTCTGGGTTAGGATATTGAGAGCCCAGTCACTGATTGTGTATCACCAGAGTGGGGCAAAACTAGAAACAGATTCTTTCCTTGCTGAGTGGCTCGCTCAACTCCCCTCTGATGGGGTGTGGCATGATAGTCCAGTGTGAATTCTGAATACAGCTCTGTTTTGGGAAGAGTATATCCTTAGACCTGAGTGTGTAGAAAATACATGTTTGAGGTCCCGAATGCTTGACTTGCGGGCCAGCCATTTGCCACCACTGCAAGGCCAAGGGCGTGGAGGCATGCCGAGGGGTGTTCATGTGCCGCACGCACCATCTAGTCCTGCTTTTCAGGGTTTGTGGGGAGAGTTTCTATGACTTTGGCCCCAAGTCCCTTGTGAATTCCCCACCCTACTGAGCTGGGTTGGGCCCAGGCATGTGTGAGTCACAGGGGTGACCTTTGCACCTCTGGCCTAAAGCCCGTTTGATCCTTTGGGCACAGTGAATTTTGTGGATTACAGCTCCCTCCTCCCATCCCGTTTGCAGAAAAGCTTAGACATGTAGTTGTAGATTTAGGAAGGAAATACACTTTCTTGGCCTAAGTTTTGTGCACTGCTGTGACTTCTGATTTCATCTTCCTTTCTAATTCATATATGCTGGTATATCTTTTTAATTTATTTTTTCCATTTAGTTTTCCAGTGGGTGTATTTGTAAATTGTAATTCAGATTTTTAGAAGAAGTCAGGGACCAAAAATAGAGTCCAGGGATACAGTCCATTTCCCAGTTCCTCAAAAGATAGTGGTGCAGATCGGGGTCTCCCTATCTGCTCTCTTATAAACACGCATATGCTATGCCAGAGTGCCCACTCCAAGGTCCACGGGCTTCCGAGTGAGGCCTCTTATGACAAAGCTGCGTGCTAAAGTTTTGATTCAGAACTCCTCATCAGAACTCGACTCAGAGCAGCTTTCATCTCGTTGTTCCGTAGACTGTAGATGAGCGGATTCAACATGGGGGTCATCACAGCATAAAAGAGCGTCACCACCTTGTCCTGCTCGGCTGAGGCTGTGGAGTGGGGCTGCATGTAGGTGACCAGGGCCATCCCGTAAGACATGGAGACCACGGTGAGGTGGGAGGCACAGGTCCCGAAGGCCTTGCGGCGTCCCCCAGTGGAGCGGATCCGCAGGATGGCTGCCACGATGTAGGTATAGGACAGTGAGATGAGGCAGCATGGCACCAGCAGCACCACCACGCTGGAGGCCAGTATGACCACCTGGTTGAGGGTGATGTCCACGCAGGCCAGGCGGACGAGTGCCAGCGTCTCACAGGCCACATGGTTCAGCACGTGGTGCCCACAGGTAGGCAGACGCATGGTGACCACCGTCTCCACTGTAGAATTCACCAGGCCTACAAGCCAAGAGACAGCTGCCAGGCCTGTGCAGCACCTCGGGCTCATCACTGCCATGTAGCGCAGGGGGTCACAGACAGCCACGTAGCGGTCATAGGCCATAGCGGCCAGCAGCAGGAACTCGGTACCCCCCAGGGCCAGTGAGAAGAAGAGCTGAGTCCCACATCGGGTGAAGGAGATGGTCTTCTTCTCCAGGAGGAAGTGCACCAGCATCTGGGGGACCCCACTAGAGGTGTAGCAGATGTCCACCACTGAGAGGTTGCAGAGGAAGAAGTACATGGGCAGGTGCAGCCGCACGTCCTGTCCGATCAGGAGGATGATGAGCCCGTTGCCCAGCAGGGTCAGCAGATAGGCGGCCGCAAACAGGACAAAGAGTCCAGCCTGGGTCTGCCTGTCGCTGGAGAGCCCCAGGAGGACAAACTCACTTTCCCAGGTCAGGTTGTCCCTCCTCATGGAGCAGGGGGGCCAGGCTGCTGGGAGAGGAGCAGAGTCAGAGAGGGCAAGTAAAGGTCAGACTTTAGGAGTCAGGGATTAAGCCATGAGCCAGGACTTGAGCCGCAGTAGGGACACCTACCCTCCTGTTCCCTTAACCTAGGTGCTTAGGGAGAATGCCGTGAAAGAGCCGGAGGAAGGGGCACCTGGGTTCTCAACTAGACTGTGAGGTTCTCAGGGTTAAAGTCCCTATTCTGATCATCCTTTTGTGGCTAGAATCCAGCACAGTTACAGTTACATAGGAAATCAGTCACTGTAGAAGGAAAGATAGAGGAAAAAAAGTGGTGGAGAAAGGGTAGAAGGAAAGACAAAAAAGAATGTAAAAGAAAAAGAAAAACCAAGGAAGAAAAGTTTGGAAATCGGAAAAGGAGGAAAGAAAGTGGAAGATACGGAGGAGAGCAGGATGTGGTTTTAAGCCACAGCCTCTGTGTGTGCCAAGGACCTGTGCTGGACACCAGACACCTGTCTGTGAGCAAGATTGAAGCAGGAATCCTGCTTTCTTGGTTCTTATAACTTAATCAGGGACACCAAGATTAAATTAATAATTATAAAAATTAATTATAATTGTGCTAAGTGCTTTGAAGAAGAACAAGGTTACTAGTTGGTAAATTAAATTTGTGGCTGTAATTAAATTACCACTGATTATGTCTTCTCAATAATGTGCAATTTACATAGTAAGTTGCAGACATTTATTTAGATGTTCAAGTAAATGATTAACAAAATAATGTAATGAAGGCCTTTGGAAACCAATGATACATATTACTGCTGATACAGACTGACTGAAATCCACTGAATCTTTTGGGAGGAATGAATTCTCCTTTCTCAGCTAAGATTGTGGTGGATTTTCTCCCTTCCAACGTGCTGACTGGCCCAGTGTAAAAACAGATTTAAATGTAATCTGAAGGTGTATTTCCTGTTCTTAAAATAGTTAAGAAATCAATTAACTCAGTTATTAAAAATACTTATTGAGTATATGGGGTACTATGTTTTCAACCACCTTCCGGATATAATGCCTTTCAACGTTAGGAATTTATGTTTAGAAAATCAGCAGTACAACAGAATCAAATAAGAAACTTTGAAATTGGATCTTGGTAAAATCCGTGACAATCAAACAAGACAACTAAACAGAGGACAAAAGGAATACATCAGTGTTAAGAAAACCAGCTTGGAGCCACAGAATCAAATATAATAGAGCTGAAAGTCATAATCCAATTGAGATGTCCTCTGGCTGGAGACCGTGGCCCACGAGAGAGCAGGGAACCAGGGTGGAGCAGGCCTCCCTCGCCTTCCCTTCAGCTCTGGTACCAGAGTGGCTGGAAGGCATCACTGTTGAAACTAAAAATAGAAACTGACTTTAGATTCTCAGGGTTGGTGACCTGGTTGTAGAGCCAGAGGATGGTGGCTGGGTTCTGAGCACCACCCCAGGGAGCCTGTGGCTGCCCAGCAAGCTGGGTCCTTGTATCAGCAGAGGAGGTAACTCTGCTCTGATATGTGATCTGTAGGCTGCCAGGCATCCAGAATTCTCCCCTTCAGAGTCACTGTCATGGATCCAGATTCCCTTCGGAAGAACCCTGTTACTATATAAGAAAATGAAGCATGTAAGAAGTGAAGGAACCATAGAGATCATGGATTCCATCCATTTCATTTTATGGACAAGGAAGCCAAGGAACAGGAGTAAGGTGGTCGGTCCAGGTATCAGATTTCCCTGGGAACCACGCTGGAACCAGATTTAAGTCTACACTGCACATTCTCAACTCTCCCTGACACCAGGGAGTGAGGGGTCGGAAGGAAGTTGTGGAAGGCAATGGACTAGGAAGGGAGGCACCTGAGGAATCTTAGATGGGAGGCCCAGGACAGCTCTCTTGCCATGTAGAGAAATACTGTGTAGTGGGTGTGAAAAGCTTTGAATGAGAAATCAAGGGATCCAAGTTCTAGTTTGCCTCTTCCATTAGCTTGCTGTGTGCCCTGGGCAAGTTACTTGACCTCCCTGAGCCTCAGTTTCTTCATTTGAAATGTGGGACAAATAATAATGCCTATTTCACAATATCTTGAGTAAGATCAAATGAAGAAATTAACGTGAATGCGCTTTGTAAAGGACTAAATAAACATAACTGGCTGTTGTTATTACACTCAGCAAGTCCGTTTCACCAAAGTAAATTCTGCCCAAGTGATACGAGGACAAAAAACAATATGAATATGTGCTATAGAGGCCAGAAAGTTAACAAAATATAAATAAACATAAATCCCCATTGTAATAAATCCTATTGCCTAAATATTACTTAACTTACTGAAGACCCTGCTTCAGTAAGTGAAAAATTAAGGTCAAGGGTTTGTCTATACCTAGTGGGTAGTACTATGCTCTATGTGCCGGATGAGCTCAATACCTTTTTTTCTTCCAATAAAATATTGATGCTGCTTTTATTTGTTTATTTATTTAAATTAAAAATTTATTTATTTTTGAGAGAGAGAGAGAGAGAGAGGCAGAGATGGAGTGCAAGCGGGGGAGTGGCAGAGAGAGAGGGAGAGACAGAATCCAAATCAGGCTCCGGCTCTGAGCCATCAGCACAGAGCCTTGACGTGGGGGTCAAACCCATGAGCTGTGAAATCATGACCTGAGCTGAAGTCAGATGCTTAACTGACTGAGCCACCCAGGTGCCCCTTTGATTCTATTTTTACATGGTGATAAACTTTTTTTTTATTAATAGATGGTCTTGTTCTCAGCTTTTTGGGATTAGAGAATTTCATTCCACTTTGCTTGACTTAGTGAACATTTACTGAGCACTGAGTAGTGCCTGTTCCGGTGACAGGTGCTGGGGTAACAGGATATATAATACAGCCCTGTCCCCCTCTCTAAGAACTCAGCCTGGCAGAAGGATAGAGAGGGTGAATTATCATGACTTTTACTAGAGTTTTCAAAGGAAGCTACCAAGTCAGGTAAGTGGAGACAGAGTCAGACTAAGTAACCAGGCAGATATGTAGAAATAATAAAGTAGAAGCGAAGAAACAACCAGTGCATTTGCTTCTTGAAAAAGTAGATGCAGTTTAAGGTGCACATAGTAAGGAGACTTCTTGGGTGTCAACCTGTATCAATAAACCATCTAAATAACCTTATAAACCACTACCTTTAGAAAAAAAAATTTGTTTTAATGCTTATTCATTATGGAGAGACAGAGAAAGACAGAGCTCGAGCATGGGAGGGGCAGAGAGAGGGGGAGACAAAGAATCCAAAGCAGGCTCCAGGCTCTGAGCTGTCACAGAGCCTGACGCAGGCCTCGAACTCACAAACTGCAAGATCATGACCTGAGCTGAAGTTGGACGCTTAACCAACTGAGCCACCCAGGTACCCTGTAAGCCACTACCTTTTTGAGCCATAGTTTCTTCATCCGCAGAATGAGCAAATTAGGTAGACACCAAGATTTCTCCAGCTCTAAAGATCTGCAATAAGTGAATAAATATAAGCTATAGTTTGAAGCAATATAAGAGGGAAAAAGAAATTCTTCAGTCTTGAAGAAGAAATGCATAGTAGCTTGTGAGACTATGGACACTAAGATATGATCAGTTACTGGGTTTGGGGATCAAAGCATTCGTATTGCACGTAACTATTTGGGGAGGTGCCACTAAATGAGATCAGCTTGACTTAAAAACCAGAAATTAAGGAAATCGTGAAGGAGCCACACAGAAATGGGAGAACCACTTGGGTTGTCAGGGCTTCTTTCCACAGTCGGGCCCAGGTAATTCCTAGAGTGGGATGACCCTTAACAAGCCTACCTTAGTTCCCCTAAGGATTATGCTTCTTAATGCTTGAGAATATTCACCTTCTTCTTAAAAAAAGAAAAGATAAGCTTATGTGTATGTTTGGTTCTTATAGTAATTGAGCTCTGCCCTTCTGCATTCCTTCGTATGTCCAATATAATGCAAACGTCTTGAGGCCAAGAAAAGAGATTGATCCCTTTTGACCTCTACTCTTCAGTGTTTTCAGTGTATGTCTATCTACTGAGCACTTCAGTTTATACTGTTGCTTAGGTGACTGACCAAGACTGAGGACTCTATTGAGGGGCTTGAAAGCAATGGTTGCATTATCTAGGTCATGGAAAGAATCCTCCATTGGCTCAATCCTCCATGGAAAGAGCCTCCAACTATAATAGTGAGAAAAACACAGGGGAGGATGCCAGGGCTATCCCGGCTGCTCCCAGGAATTTGGGCTCTGTTCTCTCCTTCTCTTACCCTTCCCTGTGGGGGACTCACCGAGGCTGCTGTGTGCTCATCTCCTGCATGGAATTCCTTTTGGGTGACGAAGTGACACGTTTCTCAGGAAGTCCTTGAAGCAGTTGTCCGTCCTGTTCTGGGGGGTGGAGGTTTTACTCTGTCAGCCTCAGCTACTAACTTTTCAGAACCTAAGAATCCCCAGAGGGCAATTACTTGCTTTTGGTGTGTTCCTTTATTCATCTCCGTCCCCAGCTACTTCCCTGCAACCACAGCTCCCCACTCTTCCCAGTTCCCAATGGGATAAGCAATCTGAAAACATTTTATCTCCACTTTTAATTGTCCTTGTAGTTCCCACACTGATGAGCCCTTCTCGGATTTTCGGGTCTTTCACTGCCCTTCAAGTATATGGCATTGTTGGGGACTTTTGGCTGGAGTCAAGAGATAGGAATATTCACTTTGAGTTGTTGGAAAGGGATTGCGACTAATTGGGAAAGAGAAGAGGAACTGTAGTTTCAGAGTCTGAGCTCCTTTCTAAGTGAAGCAGACAGGTGCATCTTCTCTCCTCTTCCCACACAGCTGGTTTTAGTGACCAGGGAGTGGTAAGATACAGAGTAAAGCCATCCTGTCTGTGGCCTGGAAGCAACTGAGAAATCTCAAGTTCACAGTCATGAAAATATTTCTGTAGACTCCTTAGTGATCTCCAGTATCACATTTCTGTTGAGTTGGGTTTCCTTTGCATATTCTCATACCAGAAGTTTTTCTGGCTTTCACTAAGCTTGATCTCCTGGTTCTGGATAGTCTTCCACAAAGTTTTAATCTCCCTACTGGACTTCCTTAGAAGGAGCAGAGAAAATAATGGGTCAGGATGGGGTTTTATTCCCAGTACATAACTGTTTCTGCAGTAATAGAACATAGGTCTTTGGTAAGATGGGAAGAAAAAACAGAGATGTTATTAGCAAGTAAGTCATTAGAATTTGTCTATAATAGTTGATAATATCAACAAGAAAAAGGTTTAAGTAGCTTGAAGAGTTTGTCACTCTAATGACAATGGGCCAATGGGGGACAGTAGTTTTACTTCGTGTTCTTCCCTTAGTTCATCCCTGCTCCTTCCATGGCACAGCACAGCTCAAGACACAGAGGACCTGTGGCTGTCCTAACCTCAAGGTCCATTGAAAGCAAAACCTGATCCGACCCTCTGGGTGAGAGTTGTGGCCTCAAGTTGAGGAGGATGGCGGGGGTAGAAAGATGTCCGAAGGCACCCTGATGGAGAAGAGAAAGAGTGACACCTGACTGGTAGGCTTTGGGATGCATATCAAAGGTAGACTTAGTGCGGTCTGATGTAGGTGACCCAACTATAAAGGAAAAGAACTTAGGGGTACCACCTTCGAGACAACATAGTATGTGATCATCTAATGAAAATATCTGTTTTCTGGTGAAAAAGAAATGCATCTTTCCTGTTTTTCTGAACCCAGATGATATGTAACTGGATGAAAAAATTAGATTGGAAAATTGTAGGTTTGGTATGATTCTACATTGCATAAAATAACATGCATACAGTTGGATGTATATAAATATAGAAACATAGAAAACTGGATGGGGGGTGCCTGGGTGGCTCAGTTGATTGAGCGTCCGACTCTTGATTTTGGCTCAGGTCATGATCTCATGATTTGTGAGACTGAGCCCTGTGTCAGGCTCCGTGCTGAGTATGAAGCCTGCTTGGAATTCTCTCTCTCCCTCTCTGTCTCCCTCCCCTACTTGTTCTCCCTCTCTTTCTCCTCCCCCCCCCTTTTTCAAAATAAATAAACATTAAAAAAAGAACTGGAAGGATGTTAAAAAATATCAATAGGTTTTTCTGGTAATAGATTTATACGTATTTTTATTTTTGTTCATCTATATTTTGAAAAATGTCTAAAATAAACATTTTTCTAATAAGAATCTCAGTGACATTTGGAAATTATTATTAGACGTAGCCTATTGAGATAGGAATGCTGGGAAATCAACTCACTGGCTCAGGTCTAGCACTACTAAATGGCCTTTGAGTAACATGGGTAGGCGTTAGGGTAGAAGGAAGATATTACTGTAATTCTGTGTCAGGAAAGTAGATATAATGACAGGTTTTATGTCATTGAGACCATGAAGGGTTGATCTGTAAATATCCTATGGTGGTAGACGCTCTGGACTAGGGACAGGACAGTTGTTTTTTTGCTTTAGCTTTAGTATAAATGGCTCTGTGACTTTGGACATGTCATTTGTTTTTTATTTTTTTATGTTTATTTTATTTAAAAAAATTTTTTTAATATTTACTTTTGAGAGACAGAGTATGAGCAGGGGAGGGGCAGAGAGAGAGGAAACACAGAATCTGAAGCAGGCTCCAGGCTCTGAGTTGTTAGCACGGAGCCCGACGCGGGACTCGAGCTCACAAACCCTGAGATCATGACCTGAGCCGAAGTCAGATGCTTAACCCACTGAGCCACCCAGGTGCTCTTATTTATTTTTTATTTTTATTTTTAGTAGGCTTCGTACCCAGTGTGGAGCCCGATGCAGGACTTGAACTCATGACCCTGAGTTCAAGACCTGAACTGAAATCAAGAGTCAGACGAGACGCTCAACTGACCCAGGCACCTCTGGACATGTCATTTAAATTCCCTGGATTTCAGTTTTGTTATTTGTGAAAAGAGATTGGGTTACACCTCCAAGGATCCTGCAGTTCTGGAAGTCTCTTTACTAGTGTGGACATTACAGTATTCTGCTTGCATCCTAGATACGGAGGTCTGAGACTGGAGTCAGAGGATTATGGGTTCCAAACCGTGGTCTTGAGGAGCTAGGAGTAGTTCTCTCCTTTGAGCCTGATCCACACCAGGAATTTCATTGACCAAATGAATATTTTATGCACTGTTTAGATCCCTGGCCCTTGGAGATGATTCACTTCCTGCATTGTCTGTCCAGCCCCAGACCTGCTACTTGTCAGATCTTTCTCTTCACTCTTTTGGAATCGTACCACCCCCACCCGCCCCCCTACCCTCTGCTTCTCTACCTTCATATCTCCTTGCCATAAGACTTTCCTGTTGCTATGAATAATTTATTCACCTCTGAACTACTATATCTGGTTCTCAGTTATACACATTTCCCATTCAATTCTTTCCACTCAGAGGGGTTTGTTTTGTTTTATTTTGTTTTGTGTCTTTGTTTTTACCAGAATTAGCTTTTCCCCACCTTTCCCCAGTGAAATGTCAAGAGGCACTTTGACAGGAAGCCGGTTACCCAGGCTGATGACTACTATACTTGACCACAGGTTCAGTAGCCTTGGACACAGCTTATCACTAATTAGTTCTGCCATGACAGGGTCTGAATACTGCTCTGCTTCCTACCTCTACACACTAGGAAACATTTTTAAGTGGTATTTCAGTGCTTTGGTCTTCTTCCTGTGCCTAATCAAGTATGTGACTCGGGGGGAAACCAATTAGGTGGCAGTAGTGAGGATGAGAAAGAAAGGTTTGGCAACTAATATTTAATGAGTACTAAACACTTTATAAGAAGCTACCTCCTTGAAAATTTGTGTAATTTCCTTATTATGTGTTGATATTGGACAGGTACAGTACAGCCTTTTTTTATTTTTATTTTTATTTTTTACTTTTTATTTTTTTTAATTTTTTTTAACGTTTATTTATTTTTGAGGCAGAGAGAGACAGAGCATGAACGGGGGAGGAGCAGAGAGAGAGGGAGACACAGAATCGGAAGCAGGCTCCAGGCTTCGGGCCATCAGCCCAGAGCCCGACACGGGGCTCGAACTCACGGACCGTGAGATCGTGACCTGATCCGAAGTCGGACACTCAACCGACTGAGCCACCCAGGCGCCCCTACAGCCTTTTTTTAGAAAAGAAGTCTTTTCCTAATAGATTGCTGGCACACACATGGAGTCCAGAACAATCTTTACTTCAAGATCAACTTGCCTGTCTGATGGAGTAACAGATTTAAGCACATTGTTCATGGGTGTTCGTTCAGTGAGAATGTAGCTTCCTTGTTTTCAGTAATGATCTTCCTAAGTCTGCATCCTGGTGGGTAGTATGGAAGGTGGGGGGAAAGCAAACAATATAACATGCCAATTAAAAATATCTTACTTTCCGGGGCATCTGGGTGGCTCAGGTGGTTGAGCATCTGACTTTGGCTCAGGTCATGATCTCGTGGTTCATGAGTTTGAGCTCCACGTTGGGCTCTGTGCTGACAGCTCGAAGCCTGGAGCCTGCTTCAGATTCTGTGTCTCCCTTTGTCTCAAAAATACGTAAACATTAAAGTAAACTTTAAAAAAAAATCTTAGTTTCCTACAGAGTAAACAGTCTCTTTTGACTTAAAATAATCTTTCCGAGTAAATATTTAATTAGTTCAAAATTCTCCCTTTGATCAGAATGGTTTCTTTCTTTCTCTCCTTTTCTGGAGGTGACCTCTGTGTATAAGAGGAAACCTGGTACTAGGGGAGACGGCGGGGCTTGGGGTGGAGGCTATAGACTCACTCCTGTCTCATGCTGGTTCTGGTGCTGGTCTCTGCGGTCGGGTAGCTACTCTCATCTGCGCATATGTACGTGGCCTTTCTTTGAGAGTCTAGACCTTGCCCGCGGCATCCGCTGTTGAAGTCTGTGGCTGAGGGACTCATGGACTGCTTGTTGCCTTGGCATTGTCAGGGCTCAGTGGCAGTCCTTTTGTTGAAATGCTCCTGCTTCAGGGTTTTCTGATGTGATCACCCCAAACACACACATACACACACGCACACACACACCCCATCTCCAAGAACTGACTGGTTCCTTTTGGGGTCCTGACTTAGGAAGTTTACTTTGTGGTCCCTTTTCTCCAAAAAGCTGATCCTCCCTTGGCAGGTAGTCTGGTTCTGCACCAGGCACGCAGAAAGGTAGGGCGTATGTGCTGCATCGTAGGGGCTCTTCCACTGCTGCTCTGCGGTCCCTTGACCTTCTTGGAGTTTCTGGGCCACCTTGAGCAATCTGTCATTTGGAATTAATAAAGATAACACTATATTAGTCTAATACTCCCGAAGTATTCTCTTATGCTATTTTTCACATAGTGCCCATCTTTCATAGGGAGTCAGGTATCTCTTCCTTTCTCTGTTCAGCTGATCACACCTGCCCCCAGTGGACCGGTTAGACCTTTATTTTCAACTCCATGAGTTTCCATTGAGGAAATTCTCCCAGCCTCTCTCACCGTGGGCTCTTTTAGTCTCTGTGCTCCATATACATCCCAGCCCTAATCTAGCATTCAGTTTCTTCTTCTTGGCCTTTGGCCTCGGTTGTCAGTCAGTCTGTTGCATTCTGCTCCTCCATGGATACAACTGAGTAGGGCTGTGGACCATATGGGTCCTGGGGGTGGAGGAATTAGCCACGACAGGTCTGACTGCAGGACTAAGCAGCAGTGTGACAATCAGATTGTGGGCACTAAACCTAAGGTATGTGAAATACTTTGCTAAAGGAGCCTGTTTGATTTTTCTGGAGCGGTCCTTCTCAGTTCCCCTAGCCTGGTGTGCGGTTGGCCCTAAGTGGGCCTGGGTATTGCCATGTCCTAGGGAATGAGGGAGGGAAACATTAATATGTCACATTCAGGTAGGCACAGATTTGGCCAGAGCTGGACAATTGGTAAAAAATCAGTGGAGATGAAAATCAATATGTGTCTGATGTCAAATCTTAGGCTCTTTTCACTAGACCATGCTTCCCTCCACCATTCCTCCCTTTCTGAAATGACGTGGTTGCAGATGAAAGAATGTGGAGGTTTCCTGATGCTCTGACATTCTGAAATTCTCTACAGAGAGATTAGCAGAAGGGGAAGCAGTATCTTTCTGCTTCAGGGTCTTTCCCATTTCCCAATTAAGCAGAAACAATGTCTCTTAATATCAAAAAGAACAGAGAAAAGGTTCTGACTGCGTGTTTCCTGCTACTCTTAGATATAGTTGCTTCCTGGCCTTTGTACAAGGAAGCTGACTTGCTATTTGTTTCCCTCTGGAGTCTTCTGGCTCACTTCCATGCCTAAACATTTGCCTCAGTTTTGCCCTAACATTTTGGATTCTGTGGCAAGCTAAATAATGGCTCCCACTTATATCCACATCCTAATCCCTGGAGAATATGAATTTTACCTTCTACGGTAGAAGGGACTTTGTGGATATGATTAAGTTAAGAATTGGGAGATGGAGAGATTATCTTGGATGCTCCCAGGTGTGCCCAACGTTGACACTAGCATGGGGAGAGGCAGGAAGATCTTTCTGAAGCAGAAAAGGATGTGTTGATAGAAGCAAGAATTTGCGGTGATGTGAGGAAAGTCACGAGTCAAGGAATGCAGGTAGCCACTAAAAGCTAAAAAAGGCAAGAAGAAGGGTTCCCTTCTGAAGCCTCTAGAAGGAACAAGCCCTCCCAACACCTCGATCTGAGCCCAGTAAAATTGATTTTGGACTTCCGACATCCAGAATTGTGAGAATCAATTTGCGTTGCTGTAAACCAGCAAATTTGTGGTAATTTATTATAGCAGCAGTGGGAAACTTAGGCAGATTCTAATCTCTTCCCTCCCTCTCCATCCCCAGATTCCCCTGGCATTAATTCACAATTAATAATGTTTGTGCCTTGTTCTCCATACCTTGCCTTGCCTTCTTGCCTCTAAACTTCTTCCTCTCCATTCCTATCTCTCAGACTGTGGACTCTTGTTTTTAGAATTTTCTGATCATCCACTCTCCCAACAGATAGTACAAATGAGAAACTCAGCTTTCCTCAGAATAGGTGATTCTGATGGCAGCTTTGAGTTCCATGACGAGGGATGCCTCTCGCCTGCTCGGTTTAGAGGGGCCTCCCATGTGGTGAGTGTGGAGTGTGGCCCTGTCTGTGCTGAGCTTCTTGCCTCCCTTGGCCTTGAGCTGGGTTGGTTCTGGACACAAGACACAACACCCAAGGACTTACTGATGGTCCAGGTCCCGGGGCCATTTTACACCATGATAGCTACTTTTGAAGACCAGGGGATCTTCATCCCTAATCACCCCCGCCTGTTTCTCCAAAGGCTCTGCAGCTTGGATAAAACGCCAGTGAAATGGACTCCATCTCAGTTTTGTCTTTGTGTGAACAATCAGATCAGTGCTTTACGTCCATATCTTCCAAGGTGAAGGGCTTGCTTACTTTGCAGAGTTTTCAAAGAGAGTTTCTAAAATCAATTGGTGGCTCTTGTCCCACCCCCCAGCCCAGTATGAAGGGGTTGAAATTGAAGACGAGGGAGAAGAGATCGGAGAAAAGAATTTTTTTGGAGAGAGCTGGTAATGAGTGTTTGTCGTCCCTCACCTCCATGTGTAAGGGATGGGGGGGGGGGGTTTCCCTCCACCTGAAGCCATTCATTGTCTTTGACCAGTCAGTTTGTACCCTTTGAGTTTGGGAAGCCACAGACTGGCAAGAGGAAAGGCTGCCAGAGAAGCTGGAGAAGGCAGAGGAGAGAGGGAAGAGGGCTACAGGGCAGTAAGTGGAATTTCTTCTGAAGGTACAGCAGAGACTCTCAAGTGTTTCTTGTTGACCAGACGTGAGCTCCATGGAAGTGAGCTGGCCAGTGTCAGTTTGACTCTTTCCCAAGAGAGTACTTGGAGGGGAAATGTTACCCTAACAGAGGGGTAGACCCTCAGATACCCAGAGGTTTAGAGACCTCAGCGGCAGATACCCAGAGGTTGAGGAAACTGTATGCAGTTGGTCGGTGGAGGGGTGGGGGAAGGGGAGGGGGTTGGTTGCTGGGAGGAGCAGAAGCTTTGTCTACATCAAGGGAGCTGCAGTGAGCCCGGCTGGAGAATCTCCAAGGAAACTGTGAAGTGCTTCTCAGTTGCAGCCAGCTTTGGGAATCTGCTCTCAAACGGCACCATTGCTGGTCCGCGAAGACATTTCTGCCCCCTACCTGTGTCATCCCCTGCTCCCACCCAAGAAAAGTCAGGAGTGGTCTAGTGGAGGCCAGGCCGGGGACAGAGGTGAGGAAGAAGGCCAGAGAAGAGTGAAGAAGCCCACCTTCCTAACGTAGACTTCTGGGTTAAGGGGAGAAGTGTTGACTTGGAATGAGGTTCACAGTTTTATTTTACATTGGACTGGCTACTTAAAAAAAATACTTTTATTTTTATTAAAATTTTTTTTAATGTTTATTTTTATCTTTGAGAGAGAGAGACAGAGCGTGAGCAGGGGAGGGGCAGAGAGAGAGGGAGGCACAGAATCAAAGAAGGTTCAGGCTCTGAGCTGTCAGCACAGAGCCCGACACGGGGCTGGAACTCACGAACCATGAGACCATGACCTGAGCCGAAGTCAGACGCTCAACCGACTGAGCCATCCAGGCGCCCCTATTTTTATTTTTTAGAGAGAGCACACTCAAGCACAGGGGAGGGGTAGAAGGAGAGGGAAAGAGAGAGGGGGGAGGGGAGAGAATGTGCTGTGAGCACAGAGCCTGACATAGAGCTCGATCCCAAACCCCAAGATCATGACCTGAGCTGACATCGAGAGTCGGACTCTCAACCAACTGAGCCACCCAGGAGCCCCTGGACTGGTTACTTTTAATACTGAAATGATAATGTTTTGGGGACTGGAAGTGACTGGAAACCTTTGTATTTTCCAGGAGGAACCAGGGCATTTATGCTCCATGTTAAAGATTTAGTCCAGGGGTGGGGGAATCTCCACAGTGCAGGTTTGAGAGTATGGGGGTCAGAAGGAATAAAGTTTGTTTCAGCTAATATCCTGAGAATTCAGGATGTTCAATGAGCCAGTTCTTCTTAATTTCCAGAACATGATAGACTTGAGATCTGGTGATCTGAAGCCTGGAATCTCGTCTTGGCCATGACCTTTTCCCAAGGTTTTCAAACCTGTTTCAGTCCAGATGGACTCTGTGTAGCCAGAGGTGTTTTATCTACTTAGCAGACCATGGCCCAGCTGAGGCGCCAGCGCCTGGTGGCTAAGAGTGCAGGTTCAGAACTCCGAATGCCTGCATCTGAATCTTGGCTCCCCTCCTGTGCATTTATGACATTGGGCAAGTTAAAGTCTGTTGCCTCAGTTTCTTCATATGTCAAATGGGGAGAATGATAAAATGAAAGCCTATGTTCTTTCCACTCCAGCAGGTGATTAAACATGATTTGAGTTGGTTCTCACATTTTTCAGTGTTGGCTGGGGCCTGGCAGACATCACATGATTGTTAGGCTCTCAGGATTAAATGAGATGGTCCATGTACAGCACTGAGCACAGCGCCTAGTCTATGGTGAACCCACAGACAAAAACAAACAAACAAACAAACAAAAAACCAAAGGTTTTTTTGTGTTTGAATACTGCCAACACCTTTAGAAGAAAGGTGCTAGTCAAACCAGTGCTACAAATAGCAACTAAATTTTTCCCCTCACACATTGACTTTCATCCTGTTGAGCCTTGTAAACTCAATTTTTTCTCATTTTCCCTTTTGCAAAATACAAGCTGTTCCAACAGTTCTGCATCACAACCAAAGTGTTTTATGCCGCCCTTGGGATTTTGTGAGAGATGTTTCGAAAGTACCTTTTTAGAAGCTTCCGTGGTTGGAGTTGCTCCCCCAGCTCTGCGTTAAGTGCAGAAAGCTTCAGAGCTCCTGGCCCATGGAGCTGTGGACGGCAGCTGGGGCTGACCCAGAGGCTAGATGCCAGCTCGAGAAGGCTTCTTCCAGCCGGTGAGGTGGGCATGGGGACGCTGAGGCCAGCAGGGAGGTCAGGAAGGACAGTGAGTATAGGGGCTGGGAATGAGCAAATACAGGTCCAGAAGCTGTCCACAGAGACAACAAGAACCCCTTGTCATCTTGCCTCTGCTCCTATGAACAGTGAACCTACTGCCGGTGTCCTAAAGAAGAGGTGCAGCTGGAAGGGTGCTTTCCTGGAAGCTGCCTTGGGGACTTCTTCCCTCTCTCCATCTGTCTCCAAGTCCAGTGGGGGAAAAAAATCCAAAGAAATCACTCAGCTGCTGTAAGAAAGTCCTGTGACTTTCCTGCTCTGATCTTGCCAGATGGGGCTTCTATGCTAAAAAAGGAAAAACCTTACATTTGTGTTTTTAATTACTTTCCAGGAATTTCACGAGCACTATCTCATTTGAGGAAGGAGAAAGCTGAAGCTGAGTTGGGCTAGATAAGTTTTGCTAATGTCAAATATTTCTTGGTCTGACTCCAAGGGGTCTGACTCCAGTTTATATTAGATTGGCTCTTTGTTTGTTTGCTTCAAAACATTTATTAGTGGCTAAATCCAACCACCTAGGCAAAGTCAATTTTTTTCTTTTTATTTAGCTATTTATATATTTTTAAAGTTTATTTGTTTATTTTGAGAGCGAGGGGCAGAGAGAATCCCAAGCAGTCTCTGCACCACCAGCGCAGAGCCCAACTTGGGGCTCGCACCCATGAATCACAAGATCTTGACCCGAGCCAAACCAAGAGTTGGGCGCTTAACCAACTGAGCCACCCAGACACCCCTATTCTTTTGTGTTTAAACTGAAGTTTGGTTGACACAGAGTGTTACATAGTTTCAGGTAGACAATGTGTGATTCCACAACTCTGTATATTATGTTGTGCTCGTGACAAGTGTAGCCACCATCGGTCACCATACAGTGCCACTGACTACATTCCCCATGTTGTACTTTTCAGCCCCATGACTTCCTCATTCCATAACTGGAAGGCTGTCTCTCCCACTCCCCTTCACCCATTTTTGCCCACTCACCCACCTCTGCCCCTCTGGCAATCATCAGTTTATTCTCTATATTTATGGGTCTGTTTCTGCTTTTGTGTTTGTTCTTTTTGTTGTTGTTGTTAGATTCCACGTATAAGTGGAATCACATGGCATTTGTCTTTCTCTGACTTATTTCACTTAGCATAATAATTCTAGGTTCACCCATGTTGTCTCAAATGGCAAGATCGCCTTTTTTTTTCCCATTCTTTTTTTATGGTTGAGTAACGTTCCATTAAATCTATATATCTATGTCTAGCCCATCTTTTTTACCCATCCATCTATTGATGGATATAGGTTGGCTCTTTTAACAATCTAGTAGGAGCAGTGCTATAATCATTATTTACACCACCACCATGAAACACATTTAAAATCCTACACTACCAATTTGAGGTAGCAGTAGGATCAGTGGAATGATTTTGAAGGCTTCTGCTTATGAAAGAGATACTCATTTAGAGAAAAGATATCTATTTGAAGCACCCTTGAAAAGCAATTTTAAGATAACTAGATTGTCTAAGTATTGACTCTAAAGTTCTATGAAAAAATAACAAAATGCTTATTAAAGCTATCATACTATTTTTAAAAATCAAGGATATCATATAAGGTTATGCTCTTGTCTTTTTTTTTTTTTTTTTTATTTCTATATGTACCTTTTATGGTTGCGAGCCTTGCATTCAGAATAGGGACTGTTTGGGATGCCTGAGTGGCTCAGTCAGTTGAGTGTCCTACTCCTGATTTCAACTCCGGTTATGATCCATCCCAGGAGCCTGCATCAGGCTTCAGGTTCTGAGCTGAGCGTGGATCCTGCTTGAGATTTTCTCTCTCTTTCCCTCTGCCTCTTTGCCCCGTTCATGCATATTCTCTCTCTCTCTCTCTCTCTCTCAAAATTAAAAAATAAGGGGCAGCTGGGTGGCTCAGTCAATTGAGCATCTGACTTCAGCTCAGGTCATGACCTCACACTTCGTGAGCTTGAGCCCGGCGTCAGGCTCTGTACCGACAGCTTGGAGCCTGGAACCTGCTTCGGATTCTGTGTCTCCCTCTCTCTCTGCCCCTCCCCCAATCATGCTCTGTTTCTGTCTCTCTCTCTCAAAACTAAATAAACATTAAAAAAAATTTCAAAAACCCAAAAAACTTTAAAAAATAAAAATTAAAAATAAAAAAATGGGGACTGCTTATCCCCATTTTATAAGACCTTAAAGTATTTATTTCAGCACTTTATTTAAAAAGTTTATAGTACTTGTAATTTATGGTTCATTTCTGGCCATGTAGAGGGTTGATATAGTGACAGTTTTTGGTTAAAGTGTCTGCTTGTAATGCTCATAATGTTCTTTTAGGAAAATACAAGTTCCAGCATATACCTCCTGAAAATATAAATTTCCAGGAATATTATAATAAAATAGTTTTTTAAAAACTTAAGAGTAAATTTCTTCTGCTGAAGCTTTTATCATGTAGGAAAACATTTTATCAAGGATGAATGATTTTCAGGTTGAGTAGTGACATCAGACAAAGCTGAAATAAGCCCATATTTTGCAAACATAACCACATTGTAGTTGAACCTCCTTAGACTTCCTTCTGTAAGGATTGCATCCTCCACATGAACCATAAATCCCGGTGCACTGACCGGTGATTGATTTCACTGTGGAGTGTAATAGATTGAGGGAGGGAGGGCTACCTCACATGTCAGAGAGCAAACCTTCCTAAAAATCACACTAAATGCCTTAATTTTCCCTTGAAATCCTTAACGATGCTTTAATGCCAGACAGTGTTCTAGCACATTTACTCTATTAGCTTTAATTATTACATCAGATAATGTGAGGCAGGTACTAATATCTACTCCAGATTATCCAGTGAAGACTCACAGGTCCAGGTCTGGAGAGTAACTTTTCCAAGGTCACAGTTAGGAATTCAAGGGGCCAGGATTCAGACCTAGGTAGCCTGGCTCAATACCCCAGTAATGATCACAGCATTGCCACTTTTCTCCCAGAAGGCCCTCTTTGCCTCTATAGCTGCCATGCTCCAGGAACATTCAGTTGAAGGACTTTACTTCTCTCTTTGTGGATGTGTGTTTTAATTATAATGGCAGAATGGATTAAATTCACTCTGTTGTTTCCCACAAGGGCAGTGACTCCTTTAGGGAACAACTGAAGTTTGGAGACAACGTGGACCTTTGTGGTACGGCCTTAAGACCAACACAGCAGGCGCAGCCAGAGGAGGAAGCAGACCCTGCGGGGGATGTGGACAGCAGATGGATTAAGGAAGATTATATGGTCGGGAGTCCTTCTCCTCTCGTTACAATGTGGAGAAGGTACATTTGCCCATTGTCAGGAGGATCATAGACATCTTAGCTCTCTAGCATGTGGGACTGGAACGTCAGAAGCTCTAGGTAAAGATTTAAGTCATTAATAGGAAGGCTGAACTGTTACCTACATCTCAAATTTCTTGAAGACTTGTACTCCCCAAAGAGCTACACAAATATTACTTCTGTAAGTGGGACTTAGATCGATTGGGTGTGGGAACTGGTCTCCTGGACAGAGGAATTTCATCAAAGATAAATAGGCATCTTCCATGTTTAGTTGACCTTTATCCGGCCTTGATGACCATGTTCTGGTTCCCTCCCCTCTGCCCTTGTAACCTGCTTGTCCCATATCTACCTAGCTTGGGGAATTATCACTGACTGGGAACTGTGATCCTCAGTAACCTAGCCACCTCCTCCCCACTTGAAACTTGCCTCTTCAAGGAAAAGACCATGTGCTATCAGAGAAATGGGAACTTGCCTATCTTAAAGATGTTTGTATGCTCGAGTTCAAGCCATGGCAGAGAGTAGCAGGAAGAAACGTATGAGCTATCTGAGGAGTGGGTGAAATGGACCTGGAACTCAATCAGGATTACATTTAAGTGGGACGAGGGCAACATCTGATGCTGAGGGCGGAGGTTCTCAACCTTTGTTGCACCTCAGAATTACCTAAGGGATGGCTTTTAAAAATTCCAGTGCTCCACCTTCACCAAGACCAGTTCAGTCAGAATCTCTAGAATTTTGGTCCAGACATCGGTATTTTTAAAGGTCTTCAAGCGATTCCATTTTGCAGCCGAGTGAGGGACCCACTGAAATGGAGGTATTGTGGACAGAGGATAATTTCTGGCCGAGTCTGGCTCTGATGACGAAGTCGCAGTGGCCCGAATGTGAAGAGCTGTGGGGTCGCCTTCAGCACTTGCCAGTGCTCACAGGTCTATATTTGAGAAGTGACACACGCTGTTCTGGGAATCATCTTTAGAGCCCGTGTTTGTATCTAGCTCTTTAAGGTGTAAGGTTAGGTTGTGTGTCTGAGACCGTTCCTCCTCCTTTAGGAAGGGCTGGATTGTTGCTTCCCTCTTATGACCGCCTTTGCTGCATCCCAGAGGTTTTGGACTGTCGTGTTATCATTTTCATTGTCT
Source organism: Acinonyx jubatus (assembly GCF_027475565.1). Lineage (NCBI taxonomy): Eukaryota > Metazoa > Chordata > Mammalia > Carnivora > Felidae > Acinonyx > Acinonyx jubatus. Next base: position 11,828,840 of record NC_069383.1, on the reverse strand, counting down.
TCGTGGACTTTTTAATTTCCCCTTTAATTTCTTGGTTAACCCATTCACTCTTTAGTAGGATGTTCTTTAGTCTCCAAGTACTTGTTGTCTTTCCAAATTTTTTCTTGTGGTTGATTTGGAGTTTCATAGCGTTGTGGTCGGAAAATATGCACGTTATGGTCTCAATCTTTTTGTATTTGTTGAGGGTAGAGTCCGTGCTTGTATCAGTCATGTTTATTATTTTCTGTACTTTATGATGTTTTGATGTCTTGGGGCCTTGCTGGCTGAGGATAGGCTGCTCTTCCCAGAGATAGCTAATTCCTAGAGATAGCAAACCGGCTTCCTTGTGAGTGTGCCTTTCCTGTGCAAATCGACCAGCCCAAAGCCCATATCCCCAACCACCTCCTTCATCTAACTCTTCATGTGTCAAACCACCAGGCTATCCACCCTGTCACCCCAGGGCCAAGTCAGCTAACTCAGACAGCTAGAGACCACTGTGATAGTCCAGAACCCCCTAAAATCAGTCAAACGATCCAATCCTAAACGAACTCAAGCTTTCCTACTTTGCCTCGCCCATTCCTTCCCACAGAAATCACAATAAAGGCTCAGGGCCAGGCTTTCTCCTCTCTCTTTCTGTCTCCCAACTGCCCCAGTGCTTCCCCATGTGGCCTTTCACGGTGTGGTAACTAAGAAGCTCTTTTGTTAAGGGCAGTTGTCTCTGTGTCTGTTACCTTACCATATGCAATTAAAACAAATCCAGGGTACAGATCTTGAAAGTGTTAAGGATTTCAGCATTTACAGTGAAATCCAGGGGCACCTGGGTGGCTCAGTTGGTTAAATGTCTGACTTTAGCTCAGGTCATGATCTCATGGTTGGTGAGTTCAAGCCTTGCATTGGGGTTCTGGGCTGACAGCACAAAGCCTGGAGGCTGCTTTGGATTATGTGCCTCTCTCTCTCTCTGCCTCTCCGCTGCTTGTGCTCTGTCTCTCTCATTCTTTCAGAAAATAAATAAATTATTTAATTAATTTATTTATAATAAATTTAATTATCATTAATAAGTATTAATAAATTAAATTTAATTATTACTAAATATTTTTATTTAAAAATAAAAAATAAAATAAAATGAAATCCAGGGGCATCTGGGTGGCTCAGTTGGTTAAGCGTCTGACTTCAGCTCAGGTCATGATCTCGCCGTTTGTGAATTTGAGCCCCGCAGCAGGCTCTGGGCTGACAGAGTCTGGAGCCTGCTTTGGATTCTCTGTCTCTCTGTCTGCCCCTCCCCCACTTATTCCCTCCCTCTCCCTCTCTCTCTGTCTCTCTCTCTCTCAAAAATACATAAACATTAAAAAAATTTTAAAAAAAGAATATGAAATCCAAGGTTACTTCCTGCTCTAGCAAGTGATTGCACATGATTTGAGTTGGTTCTCTATAGTTTTTCAGTGTTGGCTGGGGCCTGGCAGCCATTGCATGATCTCTGGGCACATGGCATTTGTAGCTGTGGGCTTTGCTGTTTGTCTGCCGGGACTTTGCACATGCTGAGGCTTTTGCTGAGGTTTGTACAGGTGAATTTGGTGCTCTTTGGGCTGGATTAGACATCCCTAAAATTATCTCTGGCTCCAATGCCATGTTATTTCTAGAAACAGTAGTATCACCTGGCACTGCTAACTACTCCATCCTTGAAATTCTCTTTCCTTGGCTTCCATGGCGCCCTGCTATATTGGATTTTCTTCTACTTTTCTGATTGCTCTCTTTAAAAAAAATTCTCTGTGCATTCCTCCTCCGATGCCTAGCCTTTATTTTTAGTTTGAAAGCATTTACTGAATAAGTAACACATGTATGTATGCAAGGAGGGTATTCAGTGAAAAGTAAAGATCTGTCCCACCCTGTGCTCCAGTTCCTCAGACTTTTAATTTGGTTACAGATGTGTGTTGGGGTGTGTGTGTGTGTGTGTGTGTGTGTGTGTGTATGTAAAATATATAGGACATATACAGGCACATGATACATACATACACACATTCCATGTGTTTTAATATATAAATGCTGTCAGACCATAATATTGACTTATTCACTCCTCCATTTAGCAATTTACTGAGCACCTACTCATGCCACACACTGTTTAGGAACAGGGTAAACACTGTGGTGAGCAGATAATTTTCATAGAGTTTATATTCTATTCGGAGGGGCAGGTAAATAAAACATTAAAAAAGATAATTTCAAATAATAAGAGATGATTAGAAACTAAAGCGTGATCATGTGATGGCAGGCAGCATGGCAGTATTACACAGGGTGGTCAGTGAAGGCCTCTGCAAGCAGTGAATGTATGAGTCCAGACAGCATCTGAGTGATGAGGAGCCAGCCTGTGAGGATTCGTGGGGAGAGCACGGGAGTGGAAACCACAAGTGAAAAGGCCAGAGTCACGGATGGCTGTACTGTCTGCTGTCCTGCACCTTGCTGTTTTACTCACCAACATGTATGAGATGGTTCCATATGTGTCAGATAAGACTGCTGCTTCTTTCTTTCTTTTTTTATTTATTTTGAAAGGGAGAGAGAGCGCACATGGCAGGGGCAGAGAGAGAGAAGGAGGGGGGAGGAGAGAGAGAGTGCGCACACACTTACTAGCAGAAGCAGAGAGAGGGAGAAAGAGAATCCCAAGCAAGCTCTGTACCGTCAACACGGAGTCCGACACGGGCCTTGATCTTGTGAACTGTGAGATCGTGATCTGAGCCGAAATCATTATGTATTAATGAGATGGGCCCCTTCCATACGTTAGATGTGGAAGTTTGTCTTTTTTCACTTTGCTTAAGCTAGTGTCCACGAGTAAAGACGGTTTACATCTGATTAACAAATTGTGTGCTTTACGTCATGCTTAGACAGTCCATCCTTCAGTGTTGGTGTTCCTCATGATCTTGTTTTGGAGCTGCTCTGTTCCTCCTCTGTCTCTTACTCTGAGCTTCGCAGCCATGTCAGTTGCCACTGATGAACTGGTGATGTCTAAACGTGTTTCTTGAGCCCAGATTCTCCTGACTTATACCCAACTGCCCACTATACAGATCCATACCTCATATCAACTTCCTCCGTACTGAACTCACCACCTCCACCTTGTCCTGCGCTCAGACTGGTTACTCTTCCTGTGCACTCCATCTCAGGGAGCCCGGACCGTCATCTTTTCTAGATAGCCCATGTCTATCTGATGACTCTTTCTCTTTTATCCCTGTTCAGTCTGCACTAAGTTCTATTATCTCTGCCTTCTAAATAGTTCTCCAGCCTGTCCACTTCTCTCCATTTCCATTACCACTTGCCTAAATGGGCCAGCATTATCTCCAGCCTATATTTCTACATGAGCTTCCTTGTAAAAGTCCTTTTTGTCATGTCCTTCTCTACTTCCTTCTTCACGTCATAGTCCGTGTTTATATTGGATCCTGTCACTCCTCTGCCTGAACATCTTCAATGACTTTTCCTTCTTTTCCTTCTCCTTGTCCCCACCCTTCTTTTGTCTCCTCTTTCTTCTTTAGGGTCAAGTCCAAACTCTTTGATGTTGTTTGTACCACTTGTGTGCTCTGGTCCCTATTTGTTTGTACCTGTAGCATAATCTCTTAATACTGGAAGTATGCACCCCTCAGCCACACCAATTAGATCTAGTCCCATCAACAAGTTCCTGGAGTGTTCTTTGGACTTGGGATGTTTGCACATGCTGTTCCCTCTGCCTGGATGCTCCTTTCCCAGCTGTCTTTATCTGGCTCTGCTATTCCTGCTTGCACTGAGGTCCTACACATCACTTCTTCATAAGCTTTTACTAATGCTCCTACCATCCCAAGTCTAGGCTAATCGCTTAGCACAGTGTCCTGTATTTTCCCCATCATAGCACCTGTCACATGATAATGCAATGCCTATTTATTTTCCCGAGTGCCCTGGTAGATTTCAAATTACACATGGGCTTCGTCTTCATTCATTCCTTCAATAATTTGGATTGAGGTGCTAGAAATACTGTGCCATTTTGATTACAGTTGAATCCTGTCTAGCTGTGGGCATGGAACCATCACTCAATAAACAGCTGTTTATTGCACATACAGATGAACGAATAACTTCTGGGATTTTCTTAGTGTAGCCTGGCATCTGTACTTAAGGTTTTGTGCCAGTTTGTCCCTTTAACACACCAGGATATACTAATGTAACATTGTTGAGAATGTCACATCCAGGGATTTTATGTTCTCTGTCAGTTTTACATGACATTGTGGATTAGTAATTCTTCCTTTCAATGTCTCCTTGCTGTGTCTTTGACAGCAATATTTCCTCCAAGTTTCTGGTGGACTAAAGTTCCTTGGTGCATTCCTCCCCTCGTACCACACAGGTATATGCTGGATCGGCCCCCACAGAGCTCACTCTAGTTCCTCTTCATTCCTGGGCTGTTGGTGAGGAGACAGTGTTGAGGCAAGTGGGCTCAGGCTTTCATCTCAGGGATGGGGGGTAACAAGTCTTTATGATTCACTGAGCAGGCCCCCAAAGTGTTTGTTCTTAAGTAATGCTTGTTTCTGTATAAAAGTAACATCCATTGAGAATGATTAGGAGAAATTTGGAAGGTACACCATCAGGAAATAAAAATCACCCTTAATCTCATCACATGGGGAGCAATTGTTAGCTTTTTGTTAATGAGGGGTAGCCCCCACCCCATGGTCTCGGTGGCCATCTATAAATCCAGAGCTCCCCTCCTCTTGGCCCTGCACTCTGCACAACCATATTTGCCTCAGTCAGCATCTGCACTGGTTGGTCCGGGGCGGCATTTCAGCTACACAGATTCAGCACCAGCACAGATTCAACACCCATCACCACCCTCCCAGCTTACTCCTGTTTTCTCGTTTCCAGCAAATGGAACCACCGTCCACCCAGTGACCCAGATTAGAGATGCTCCTTAACTCCCCTTTTTCTCATGCCTCCATATCCAGTCAAGCTTCTATAGTTTCCACCTCCTGCCTGTCTCTTGACTCCATGCCCCTAATACCCTGTGTCAGTCCTCTGGTCCAGACCCCTTCACCTTTCTCCTGGAATAGGGCAGCAGCTCCCCAGACAGACCTCCATGTCCCTAGATCCTTCTCTACACTATGGCCACAGTGACCACACAGGAACAGTAGGTCATCATGTCACCCCATGAGTTCAAATCCTTCCGCTCTTTACAAGGTCCTTCCGCAAATACCCAGCCCCTGTTGAATCATTGCTGCTGGACCTTCTTCACCCTCCTCTTCTCCTGATTGACCTCTAGTCAACCTATAGTTCTCCATTTAGCCATCTTTGTCTTCCAGGAAGTTTCCCCTGACTCTCCTCTCCTCTCAAAAAGTCTAGCACAGAAACTCCTTCTCAGGAGCCACTCCATCCATCGCCCCTTCACCGCTCACATTTTCCTCCCACTCCATCTGTGAGCCCCTGCGGCCATGAGTTGTGCCGCCTTCATCATGTGAGCCCATCACCTTGCACAGGCCCCAGTGCATGGGGGAAACTAGCAAAGACTGATGGGGCCACTATCTGCAGGCCTGGGGATCTCTACCATGCTGTCTTTGGCCACTGCTCAAAGGAGGGGTGGAGAATGGGGCACCTGCCCCACAAGGAGATTCTTCTTGTGTGGACGCTTTTCCAGGTTCCCTTTCCTGAATCCAGTCCTCGAGGCCCCCCTCGTGGTGTTGCTGACACAGACACCTCCTGACAGAGTTAGCTTTAGGGAGCGGAGCTGCCCTCTCTGGCCTGGTCCCTGCCTGCTTTCAGGGCTCACACAGACCTTGTCCCTGCCGCCCCTGCCCCAGCACCCGGCGGATGGCGGTGGTGATCTCGCGGTTGCGCAGGCTGTAGATGAGCGGGTACAGCAGCGGCGTGATGTTGGTGTAGATGAGTGCCAGCGTGCGGTCCCGCCGTGGGGAGTAGCTGGCCTTGGGCCGCACATACATGAAGGTGGCACAGCCATAGTGCAGGAAAGTGACGGCCAGGTGCGAGGCGCAGGTGGAGGCAGCCTTGTACCGGCCCCTGGGGGAGTGCAGGCGACGCAGGGTGGCGGCGATGGCTCCGTAGGAGGACAGGATGAGCAGTGAGGGCAGCAGCAGCAGCACGAGGCAGGTGCCCAGCAGGGGAAGCTCGTCGGCGTAGCTCCGTGTGCAAGCCAGGTCCAGCAGCGCCGTGATGTCGCAGAAGAAATGCACCAGTAGGCGGGAGCCACAGAAAGGCAGGTGAAAGATGGCCACTGTGAGCCCCACGGACACTGCCAGTCCCCCGAGACAGCAGGCCAGGGCCAGCCTTGCGCACAGCCCTGGGGTCACCACTGCGGTGTAGCGCAGCGGGTGGCAGATGGCCACGTAACGGTCATAGGCCATGGTGGCCAGCAGGAAGCACTCGGCCCCACCCAGCGCCACGAACATCTGCATCTGAACTGCGCAGCCCAGGAAGGAGATGGGGCTGCCCCCGCCAAGGCCTGGCGTGGCCAGGTCAGCCAGGGAGCGGGGCACCACCACCAGAGTGTAACAGAGCTCGATGGCTGACAGCTGGCACAGGAAGAGCAGCATGGGTGGTGGGCTGGGCACTGAGGCCACGGCCACCAGGATGAGCAGGTTCCCGCCCAGGGTGGCCAGGTGCACGGCTAGCAGCAACAAGAAGAGCACCGGCCTTAGGTGCGGGAACTCAGAGAAGCCCTGAAGGAGAAAGCCACAGGGCATGGTGGCATTGCTGGGGCTGTCCATGCACTGGCCTGCCCAGAGGCACCTGTAGGAAAGAAACGGGGAAAGGGGGAGCTTGCGAGTATAGTCCCTCCACCCTGCTGCTTGAGGAAGGGCTGGATGGAATTTAGAGGTGGGAGGGAGTAGGGGCTGCAGAGAGGGGGTAGAGTGTCTAGATGCATTTCCAGCCCCACCTCCCCGTGATGGACGTTTTATTAACTTGTGTAGTTTTGTCTCCTGGACTAGAATTCCCAAGGCTGCTTTCTCAACATGCTTTTTCCAAAGAAGCCTTAATTTTAGGCCCTTTGCTTGCAACCTATCACCCCTGACCTCCACCTACAAATGATTCCCTGCCTTCAGACCCTAGGTATTGTTTGGTGGGTCCTGTCTGTAGGCAGGAGCGTTATGCTGTCCTCTGCCTTAGCTCCTCAAGGCAAGAATTGTGTCTTTATGCCCTGCTTCCGTTTCCTCCTCCCTGCCCTGCACTATCACTTTAAATTGCTTTCTGTGATGTGTCACAGAATCACAAAAACAAAATGCAGATGAAGACCTTAGTGATCATCTCCTACAACCTCATAATTTTAAAAAGGAAAATAAAGCTGGCGGGGTGTGTGTGTGTGGGAGGCTTAACTACTCACAGAAAGCTAGGAAGAGAATCTGCATTCCTGAGGCTGAATCCAGAACTTCCAATGACCCCATACGGGTCACTGGGATCAGTTGGCCAGTTCATATTGATTTAGCCTTCAACAGAGACCCAGGTCTGTGCCAGGTGCTGAGGCAGATGTTTAGGCAGCAGGGGTGTTTGGTTGGAAGGCCTCTCTGGGTGCATCAGGAACAAAACGTCCCTAACATTTTTATTAATACTCTGTCAACATGAGAAAAAGTGATGTGTATCTGTTCTAACTCGCCTTTCAGAGTTAGCAGTACATTCCAAATTTGCCGACTGAACACAATTTCTTTCCCAGAGTCACCCATGACTCATTTGCAGGCAACATTTGGAAAACATTGATAGCCTGTAGGTTGGCTGCAATTGCTGCAAACCTCTGCAGTGGGGAACATAAGGTGATAGGGACTTGGAGGCAAACTGGAGGAGGGTGTTTGATTTTCCAGTAGTTATTAATGACATCTCTTTTTATTTCCTTATCTCTTTTTTATTAACTCTAATTGTAAGCTCAACTATTATTTCCACTTAGTGCCTCTGAGTCACCGTTAATAACCAATGTTGGAAGTGGAATTTGTGCTGTTATACCATAGAATGCAATAGCAATAAAGCCTGGTCAAGGGCAGGAGGTAAATCATCGGAAGAGCTGGAAGGAGTGGGAAGAGCTTGATTTCTGCTACCTAACGCTCTTTTTAGAAAGAAGAATTCTGAGGGTTTATATTTATCACTCTGTGCTATTTCCTGTCATCTGAGTGGAGCACCTTCAAACCGCAATTGGGGTCTTACAGAGGAGGATCCTGTGGGGTGGGGGTGGGGGGTTGGAGAGAGGGGGAGTCACTTCCCATCTCTTTTAGAGCCCTCACATTTGTTGTTTGTGTGTGTTTGTTTGTTTGTTTGTTTGTTTGTTTGTTTGTTTGTTTGTTTTGGCCAGTATTCATTCTGTTGAGCCAGTTTAACAAACCTGTGAGGAGTGCCTCTCCCTTGCCCCGTGTTGGAGCCGTAAGTGGGCACGGGAGGGAGGAGCTTGGCTGTCCTGGAGGCTCAGGCAGCGTGAAACTGCGGAAATACCCACGACGGCCGTCTTCACTCTGCCTCGGCTTGCCCTTTCTCTACTTCTGTCTTTTCATCTTCTTAGAGAAGCACGGGGTGGGGGGCAGAGAGACAGCAACAATCCGGTGCTCTTTCCTTCATGTCCACACTGCACAGAAATGACAAGATAGTTGGTCGGGGGGCACCAGTAACCACAAGCTCAAGGTACATTATGTTTTACACACAAGGCTGTGGAAAGCAAGCCAGGTAGGTCGATTCAATCAAAGTAGACTGAGGAATATTCTAGTTTGCTTAGCGTATTCAGGACGATTTGTCATAAACTCTAGGAATGTGTATTCGAAATGTCTTCTGTCTGGGAGGGGGAGGGGAGGACACACTTTCAAAACTTCAGCGGTTTGATTCAAAATCCAGCAGCACCCTCGTTGGCAAGGCCTGCCTGAGCCACCTTTCTCCCCGGGGGGCAGAAGGGCGGATAGTCTCCCTTCCAGGTGGTTCATAACATCAACAAGAATGAATGCAGTTAAGGGACTGGTAGGCCAGTGCTCAGAAGGACTTGACACATTTAACTCACTTAATCCTAGTGACTCTTAGTATACCCGTAACGAGGTAGGTGGACTCTTAGTGTACCCGTCTAACAAATGAGGAAACTGAGAGATACCTAAAGGAACTAAATGTCACGTAGCTGGTTAGAGCTTAAAGGCAGGTGTTAGACTGAGGCAGCCTGACCTCTGGTAGTTCATGGTCTTATCCAGTACACGCTCTTCCTTATTGATACGTCTCCTAGAAAATCCTCTCATAAGACACACCCTACCCCTTTCCCCACATTTCCCACCTTGCCCTTGCTCAGAAATTACCTACACTCTCCTAGGCAATGTCTCCTGACGTTTCTCTTGAGGACATGTGGATGTGAGCAGGAATGCAGATAACCTAAGATCGCAAATCTAAACATCATTTCTCCTTAGCTTTGACATTCATCGCTGCCATTGTTATTCTTCTGGCAGATCTGCTTTCCTAATTGTGTGAGGCTCCATGGAGCACCCACAGAGTAATGGCTGGCCGGTGGCCCAGGACATCTGGATGTGGCTGGAAGCCTCTCTGGGCTGGGGCTGCAGATCTCAGATTTGATATTTGCTCTGCAGGACAGTTAAAATTATCTGTAATAATGATGTTTTTAAAAGCCATTTTAGGAGTGCCTGGGTGGCTCAGGCAGTTGGGCGTCCCACTCTTGATTTTGGCTCAAGTCATGATCTCACGGTTTGTGGGTCGGAGCCCCACGTTGGGCTCTGTGCTGGCAGTGTGGAGTCTGCTTGGGATTCTCTCTCTCTCTCTCTCCTCTCTTTTTCTGCCCCTTTCCAACTTGCACTCTCTCTCTCAAAATAAATAAACTTACCAAAAAAAGGTCATGTTAGTAGGCAGTTAAAGCACTTTTTAAAAAAGTCTATTTATTTTAAGAGAGAGTGTACAAGTGGGGTGGGGACAGAGAGAGAGAGAGAGAGAGAGAGAGAGAGAGAGAATCCCAAGCAGGCTCCACACTATCACTGCAGAGCCTGATGAAGGGCTCAAACTCATGAACCCTGAGATCATGACCTGTGCCGAAGTCAGGCACTTAACTGGCTGAGCCACCCAGGCGCCCCCAGTTAAAGCACTTTTAAAGAGAGGCTGTACAGTGAGAGATTTGAGAGGCAGACCAGTCAGGCCCCTCGGGGTTGTGAGGATTCCATAGCATCTTGAACTGGAATGGAGCTCAGGGGTCAAGGTCCAGATCCTCACGTTGTAGCAGGTGAGGCCCAGAGAGCCCACATGACGAGCGAGGGGCCTCACTGCCATCCGTTGGCAGCAGAGCTGGGTCAGAGTCCAGGTCTCACAACTCCTGCTTGATGGCTCTATTTCTGCCAGAATTGTTTTCCAGAGTAGCCCCGAGCGTGCTGATTTAGTATGATTGTTTACAAAAGCACCACATGAGAAGTCACAGAAAAATCAGATCATTGTCAGGGGCACCTGGGGGGCTCAGTTGGTTAAGCCTCCCAGTCTTGGTTTTGGCTCAGGTCATGATCTCACGGTTTGTGGGATTGAGCCCATGTTGGGCTCTGCACTCACAGCATGTAGCCTGCTTGGGATTCTCTTTCTCCCTCTCTCTGCCTCTCTCCTGTTTGTGCTCTCTCTCTCTCTCTCTCAAAATTAACATTTAAAAGAAAAGAAAAATCAGATCATCGTCTCCCAGGGAATTAAATTTAGAAGATTATAAATATGCCTGAGTTTCCCTAACTTGATTTAATAATCTGTCATGGGCCTCTGGTCTAGGAGTTTATACAAATTGTTCTGGAATCTGTTTTCTTCCAGTGCTTCCCTTTTAGGAAAAATACATACTATACATTCAAAAAATTAAAAAAAAAAGGATTTTTTTTTCTTTTTTAAAATCCTCTGTGAAGTAGAAAGAGCCTCCTCAGTGTAAATTTTTGCTTTGGTATTTGCTGAGTTTGATTTGGGGTGGGGACAAGTTACTTAACACTTCCAAAGCCTTGCCTCCACACTGCCAGATAGGGATAACAAAGGAGAGGCTTGGTGAAGCTTCCCTGAGATACCAGCACAGAACCAGGGGCGCAAAAAGATTGTAAAGCATTCTCATCTTTCTGCTTTTCTTCACGATTGAGGAGCTTAGCGCGTCTTTCCTCCAGAAACTCGTCTTTCCACCATGCACCCTCCTCCCCTCTTGATTGTGTCCTTTCAGGTGCTTTCTAACTTCTTGCCTTTTCTGTCTTTCTGGGGTCCAAGAAGCAGGGTGTACATAGTATTCTGGATTTGGGAAACTCATGGGGAGATAAGTAGACATCGATGTAGATAAGTCTGTCTGTCTACCTACATAGCAATCTATCATCATCATCATCATCATCATCATCATCATCATCTTTACCCTCCATATTTCTACTTTTGTTTCCTGTTAGGTTTCCAGTTGCTTTTGTAAAACTGTATGGGCTGTGGAAAAACACATCTGTAGATTTAAAATCTGCTGCAACCACTCACCAGCCACATTGCCTCAGTCTCCCTGATCCTCAGTCTTTTTACATCTAAATGGAGGTAAGGGTTCTAACTCATAGGGTTTGGTGAGAAATGCATACACTGCCAAAGAAGCTCACAACACGGTGCCAGGCACAGAGTGGACAGCCAGAGGTAGTTATTAATTGTGTCACATTGCAAACTAACTTCTACAGTATGTCAGCCTTTGGGCTCTGTCTGCGCACAGCTGACAGCTATAATTATTGTAACGAGTCCTTTTCCTATGGCATCAGCCTTTTCCTTGGTTTGTGAGAGCTGACTTGGAACTCATGCATTTACATGTACTTCCACTGTTATGTATTTTAAGTTTAGATTTGTTTCCTGGAATAAAATCCCTTGAATTAAAGTGCATTTACCATCTTCTTGTTCTGTCACACAAACTTACATCTTTCAGTGTTATTGTCCTCATTGGTTTGGTAATTTCATTTCTCAGAGGAGCTAAATATCATCTCCGGATGTAGAGATTTCACTGTGTGCTTCCTTTTGCAACCGTTTGTAATCTCAGCCTCGACCCCTGGGGTACAAGCCTCTCTCACAGCAGTACCTGTGTCTTGTGACCAGTTCCTTATCCATGGCAGAGCATCTGCTGAGTCCTTGATGACTAAATTTGGTAAGATATCTTGTCAGAGGCTTTTGAAAGTCTAAATAAAAGAAATCCTCTGTTGGTTTCTTGTCGGCATCTTTATCCCCTAAAAGCATTTAAGTAGATTTACTAGGGCATATTTTCCCTATACAAACATTCTTGCTTTTCTCCGCTTATGTGATTAGTGATTCTACATGTTATAAAAATGAGATGCCTTTGCTGTTTTCTGTGTCTGCTCTGGAGCTCTTCTCAAAATGATGGCTCTGTGGACAGTCTTTCACTTTTGTAGCTCCGACTCAAGTGTTACCTCGGGTTTTGCATTTTGGCCAACATTTTCTCCTCAAAGTTGCCTGAGGATTCAGTCACGACGACGTGTGCATCTGTGTTTAGAGTTCCCTGAATAGTTGCCACTGTTGGTTCTTTTTTCCCCCTCCAAATCAATTGTGGGATTAAGGCTTTGAGCAAAATATCATTTCAGCTTCCTGCCTTCTTTCATTTTCATCTGGAGAGGAGCCCTGAACCATACAAATATAGGAGCCCCACTGGTTTTCGAGCCAGCTCTCTGCCTTTGATGCTTTGAAAGAGACTCTCGTGTGAACGAAGCACCCATTTAAAGTCAATCTCTGACCCAGGCTTCTGCCAGAGGAAGAAGGCTGAGCTTCAGAAACGAGCACTTTCATGTTCAACATTAAAATTGCCTGGTGAGGAGACTGTCCCAGCTCTGGCACCGTGAAGGTCAACGTTACCACACGTAAATGCACCGTCATTGTACCGTTACCATTTGAAAAGTCTTCTAGGCCTGAGGACCAGTCACCTAATCTTTTGGAGAAAAAATATTGCAGCTGTGTTCTAGAGGGAAACTAGTTTGTTTTCAAAATTTGTTATTTTTTTAATTAACTACCACTTTCCATGAGTTCAGTTTTAATAGGTTTAAAAATAACTTCTAATTTCTAAACTGCATCCTTTGCTACAAAGTAGCAAGAGGACTCCCTCAAAAACCCAGAAGACCCTCCTTGTGAAATGTGCTATTGGTTCTTGTGGGTCATGGCTGGAGAGCTAGAACTCGGTGACAGGGCGAGACAGCTGTTTGGATGAGGAGGTCAAGGCAACCTCGGTTTTGCCAGGGTGGTTTCATGATTCATTAAAACAGTAAAGAAGGGGCGCCTGGGTGGCGCAGTCGGTTAAGCGTCCGACTTCAGCCAGGTCACGATCTCGTGGTCCGTGAGCTCGAGCCCCACGTCGGGCTCTGGGCTGATGGCTCGGAGCCTGGAGCCTGTTTCCGATTCTGTGTCTCCCTCTCTCTCTGCCCCTCCCCCGTTCATGCTCTGTCTCTCTCTGTCCCCCCCCAAAAAAAGTAAAGAAAAGAAAAGAAGAACCCCCAAAGTAAGAAAACATAAACTGGTGAGAGAAAAAAATGTTGATCTCCTGGGCCAGCCGCATTCTGGGAGAGAACCCTGTTAATATTTTCAGAACACTGCTTCAGAAAGCCGTAGGCCCCTCAGAAAACCCTTCGCCTCTGAGAGTTGTCCGCATAATTTTGGCTTCAGGAGCTCTTTCCAGTGGGACATTCTCCTCACTACCCCTACTGCTTGCCTCCCAGTTTCCAGAATAGTCTCCAGTGGTTGCCGAGAATAGCAACAAAGATTAGATGAAATGGGATGGAAGGCACAGGATTTGGCCAGGCCAGGGGTGGGCTCTTCAAGGAGGGGGCCCTGTGGTTGGTGTGGTCCAACGCCTGGGGATTTAGTGCTCTGGCCAGGAAGTGAGAAATAAATAGAGCCGCTGACAATTCCATGACAGGGAGTTTCTGTGTGTCCTGTGGAGCCAAATCATAATTAGCAGATAGTCTCTTCTTCAATGCTCTCTATTCTGCCTCTAAGAAAGTAAATTATTTTCCTCAATTTTATTCTTACCTGTTACTCTATGGAAACAACATACTGTTGGATGCCTCTTGCCCTGAGAACCTCTGTTCACTTGAGGAGACAAGACTCTCCCATTTTTAGATGGGATAGCTGAGGCAAAGGAAATGCATTTGGGTAACATCATGTGATAAAAATAGAAGCAGGATGTAAAAGTCCTGGCATCTGTAGCTGCCTGATGTTCCTCACACCTGACCCCACTTGAGTGCACCCAAGATTGAAGGGATCCACAGTTAGAGTGGTTGGAACATCCTGTGCCCCATGATTGACTGATGTGGGCACTGGAGCTGACTAAGGAGGGTGGTGGTATGGGAAGAAATGCTTCTCTCACATGTAGTCTCTCGTTTGGGCAAACTTAGCTGGGAAGTGTTCTGATTTCTTTATGTCCATGCTCTACTGTTTTTTTTTTTTTTTAAGATTTTATCTTTACATAATCTCTATACCCAACATGGGGCTCGAACTTACAACCCTGAGATCAAGAGTCACAAGCTCCACCAACTGAGCCAGCCAAGCACCCCTCCACGCTCTACTCTTGGTGTTTCCTTCTCTTCTTCTGCCCACCTACCTTGTAGATGGCAGCCTTCTCCTCACCTGGGCTCAGGAGACTTGGAGACGGAGGGGAGAGGAGACAGCACGTGGGGACTGGAGGTTAAAGAGATCACAGGTACCGTGAAAAGCAGGAGGCTCCGGAGCTGCAGGGCACAGTTGTAGAAGCCAGGAGGAGGACTTGGAACGAGGAGAAGAGATGGAGAGGCTGGAAGAGGAACCCAGAAGGGTTTCCACAGTAGTTTCTGATTAGCTGTGTCTGGTCGGTACTGGAACCTGGGCTTGGCTTTATATCCCTGGAGACGTGGGGGCGACGGAGGAGAGGAGTATACTAGTCCCTTCCACAGGGAGTGCAAGAACAAGAGCGTCCTGTAATCTGTTAACCCACTCACTACAAATCCCTCCTCCGGGCTGGAGACCTAGTGGGGGCTTGGCACACATAAAATGACTCCGGCTGTCCGAGGGAAACGACTCTTCCTGTCTCACGTGGCCTACGTGCCCAGAGTACGGTCTGTCCCGTCGGTACCCAGAGCTTTCCCTAGAGCGTGCCGTGCTCCTCTCTCGTCATGGCAATTCCCATCTCTGTGTGGTAGACCAGGTGGCAGCTCCAGATCATGTAGTGAAGTGGCAGGTGCCTGGCAGGTCTCAGAGGTCTTCATTTGTCCAATGGCTAGGGCAAGGGAGCTGGCTGTTGGGATGCGTGAATGAATCTCCTTTCTTAACTCTCACATGTGCAAGGACCCGGGAAACTGCACGAGGAAGCTTCTGCCAAGGGCCCCCTGCCCCTGGAGGATGAACCAGGCAGCTCTGACAGGTCCCTCTGTGTTTGGAAGCTGAAGAATTGCTCTTGGTTTTTAGCTTATCCGCACGCCTATGTGCATATAACCTATGTGCACATATATAGCCTGTGTGCACGCCTGTGTGCATACTGGCATCACAGGACTCTAGAGGTCCTCTTTTCTCGTTCATTTGCTCATTAATTTATTCATTAATTCAGCAGTTCAGCACATGTTTATTTGGTACCTACTGTGTGCCAGGCTTTGGTTCGGGTACCTGGGGTATATCAATCAGGGAGGAAAAAAGGGACAAAAATTCCTGTCCTCTTGGAGCTATGTTCCGGGGAGGAGTTAGACAATAACCAAATTAAGTAAATGATATAACAAATTCACAGGTGATCAGTCTAATGGAGAAAAATAAAGGAAGATAGGGAATGTGAGGGAAGACATGAATTTTAAATAGGATGTTTGAGGAAGGCTCTAGTGAGCAGGTGACCTTTGATGCAAAACTTGAGGAAGGTGAAGAAGTGAATCCCGTGGATATCTGGCAGAAGAATGTTCCAAGCAGAAGAATTAGCCAGTTGGAGGTCCTGAGTGGGGTGCAGGTGTGGTGTGTTTGAAGCACAGTGAGGAGGCCAGCGTAGCTGGGGTGGAGTCAGTGAGGACAGAGGAGTCGGCAGATGAGGTCAGAAAATTAGTGGGTGGTCAGGAGGTGGTGCCTTATGGGTGATGATGGGAATTTGGCTTTTGTTCTGTGAGAGGTGGAGAGCCGCTGGAGGCCTCGAGGACTGGAATGCTACAAAAGGATCCCTCTGGCTGCTTTGTTGAGAATAGACCATGGGGGACCAGGGTGGAAGCAGGGTCATCAGCATTACAGTGATCCAGGTGAGGGAAAATATGACTTAGATCAGATGAGCGTGGTGAGATATGGTTGGATTCTGAATACATTTTAAATGTAGAGCCAGCAGAATTTCCTGATGGATTGGATATGGGGTGTGAGAGAGAGGGGTCAGAATGGCTTTATTTTTCTGCCTGAGTGACAGGAAGGATCAAGGTGTCATTACCTGATATGAGGAAGGTCTTAGTGGAGCGAGTTTGGGGAGGAAGGTGTGATAAGTAGTTCAGTGGCAGCGTATGTTAAGTTTGAGATACCCACTAGATGTCCACATGGATTTGTGAAGTTCATGGGAGTTCATGGGAGAGGTCCCACTTAGATGGATAAATTTGAAGTCATTAACTACAGGTGGTATTTGAAATCATGAAACTGGGTGAAATTAGTATGGGAATGAGTATAGTTAGAGAAAAGGAAGGGTTCCCCAAATTGAGCTCTGGGCTACTCCAGTGTTAGGAGTTTAGGAAAATGAGAAGCCAGAAAGGGAGTCTGCAGAGAGGTGGGGTCTGATGGCCTCCATTTTTCAGCTAAGGAAATGATATACTTGTGTTCTACCTACCTCCCAGTGTGCACGTCTCCATCATATAGAAGATTTATGTGGAAAGTGATTCCATGATCGAATAGAACGATTTCCCCCATGGATAATAAACAGTTACCTTAATCTCTATACACTTGTTATGTTAAAGGTGCTGTGGAGGGTTTCATGACAGTTGAATGGGAAGCATTCTTCATGAAGTGGAAGGAGCTGTATCACAGGCTGGAAGTGAGGGTGGAACTCAAACCATGGAAGAAAGAACTGGAAACAAAATTCTGGGTTCTAAAATTCCAGGTTCTTATCCCAAATTTACCTTAATTTTTTTTAAGTTTATTTTGAGAGAGGGAGAGAGTACAGGGGAAGGGCATAGAGAGAAGGGAGAGAGAACCCCAAGCAGGCTCTACACTGCCAGTGTGGAGCCTGATGTGGGGCTTGAACCCACAGACTGTGAGATCATGATTTGAGCCAAAATCAAGAATTGGATGCCCAACCGAATGAACCACCCAGGCACCCCCCAAGTTTACCCTTTTTTGTTTGTTTGCTTGCATGTATACTTTAGGAAGTAATTTACTTTGTCCAAGCCTTAGTTCGCATGACTGATACATAAAAATAATACCACAGTTTGTGTCTAATTAGTAGGTTGTTTTAAGATTTTATCTTTAACAGCTTTACTGAAGTATAATGGAATACAAAGAACTTCCCACATTTAAAGTATACAAATTTGGCGAGCTTGGTCATATGCCAACACCCATGATACATCACCATAGTGAAGGGAACAGACATATCCAACACTTCCCAGAGTTTCCTGTTTCCCTTTGTTTTTTGTGGTAAGAACACTTAACATGAGATCCACCCTCTTAACAACATTTGAAATGCACTGTACTGTATTGTAATCTGTGGGCACGATGTTGTACAGTAGATATTTAGAATTTACTCATCTTGCATAACTGAAACCTAGTGCCCTTTGAATGACAATTCCCCAATCCCCCCACCCTCCAGCCCCTGGCAACCACTATTGATTTCTCTTCTATGCCTTTGACTTTTTCAGATTCCTCCTGTAAGTAGATTTAAATAAACTGGTATTTCTTCTATCTTAGAGGAAATCTCTCTTGATCCCATTTTTTCATCTAAGTCCCATTTTTATGCAGTGAGAAAAATTCTTCAGGAGTTGTCTGTACTTGCTTCCCCCCACCCCTCTCTCTGTCTCTATTTATTTATTGGGAGAGTGAGCACACACAAGTGAGCACGAATGGGGGGGGGGGACAGAGGGAGAGAGAGAGACTCTCAAGCAGGCTTTAAGCCTAGCGTGGAACCCAACACGGGGCTCAATCTCACCACCATGAGATCATGACCTGAGCCCAAATCAAGAGTCAGACACTCAACCAGCTGAGCCACCCAGGCACCTCTTATTCTCTCTTTTTAAATTTTTTTTTTAATGTTTATTTATTTTTGAGACAGAGAGAGACAGAGCATGAACGGGGGAGGGCCAGAGAGAGAGGGAGACACAGAATCTGAAGCAGGCTCCAGGCTCTGAGCTGTCAGCACAGAGCCCGACGCAGGGCTCGAACTCATGGACTGTGAGATCGTGACCTGAGCCGAAGTCGGACGCTTAACCGACTGAGCCACCCAGGCGCCCCATCTCTCTTTTTAAAAACTGCTTTATGCTGAGGTATGGCTGACATGGGAAAAGCTGTTTTGAGATTTTAAATGAGATCTTACTTATGAAAACATTTTGTAAATTCTAAAGTGTACCATAAATGTCACTTGACAATGATTATTATATTGAAGAGCTGTGATCAACGTATTTTCCAGCATAGAATTCTATCCCGCCTTCCGTGGCACTGAGCTTTCAGAATGTAGAGTGCCTTCCCATTTCCTGTTCTTCCTGTGCACATAGTTTCCCAGTAAGGTGAGAGGCAGTTGGGAAGGGACTCCGTCTGAACAGGCCTCCTTAGTGATCAGGACTCACAGATGTGATGATGTCATTCGCAAACAGCAGTGTGGTCATGGTTCAGAATTTTGGAAATGTTGCCAAGAAGAACTTGGACATAATTTTCAGGATGTGTAAACTCTGCACTGAAGCAAAGGTTACCAATGACAAAGGGGTTTGGGGTTTTATACACAGTGTTTTCTTTGGCCGGAGTTTGGCTTGATTTGAAGAGTTGTGTCAACACAGGGAATTCTCTCTTTGGGCCTAGGGATGGATTCCTCAGGGTGGTGGTGCCTCTGTCTCTTCTCAGAGGGCTGCTGGGACTTTTCTCAGACTTGGAACCATGTGGGAACTGTGTTTGAACTGAGACTGGAAATGCTGACATCACCTCTGCATTCCTCAACCATTTGTCATCCGATTGTGGATCAACTGGTGAGAGGCCTGCCTCTAGTCTCCACTGTCACTTTGGTGGAGAAGAGGTTAGTGAAATTATTGACTTTGATGAATATCTGTGACCCTGAGGAAGAGAAGTTAATTTCTCATGGGGCTTTGTGTTTTTTTTTGTTGTTGTTGTTTTTTTTGGTAAATTTATAGAAATGTTGATGATAGAAAAAGAGCAATAGAGTAAACCTAAAGTATACAAAATAAATTATAAAGATACATATGGAAATCAAAGGCCTAGAAAAGAAACAACATAGAATGTAACCCAAACCTTCAATACATACACTAAAAATTCTAAGAAGATGGATACATTTCTGGAATTCTCACCAATGAAAAATGAGAAAAGATACAAATGAATTAAAAAAATAAAAACATAGAAATTAAAATAGATAAGGTAGAGATTAAAGATAATAAGAGAAGTATTTATGGATACAGTGGGTACATGTATGAAAATAAAACCCCAATCAACTTAAGAAGAAAGAAAACTTGGCTAGACTTATAATCACTGACATTGAATTACTATTAAAGAGATAATGATTTTCAGGGCCCCTGGGTGGCTCAGTTGGTTAAGCATCTGACTTCGGCTCAGGTCATGATTTCACGCTCATGTGTTCGAGCCCCACATCGGGCTCTGTGCTGACAGTTCAGAGCCTGGAGCCTGCTTTGGATTCTGTGTCTCCCTCTCTCTCTTTCTCAAAAATAAACAGGTATTAAAAAAAAAAAGAGATAATAAATTTTTAAAGATGGATATTACCATACTTTCAAGGGTCATATGATCCCATATATTAATGTTTTCCCAGAAAATGAAACGAAAAAAGCCTTGCCCAACTCATTTTATGAGGTTTGCATAACCGAGACTAGAATAATTCTCATTTATAAGAAAAGTATACCCTAGTTTTTTAGATGAAAACATTTTTTAATGTTATCTAAAGATACTGAAAATTTTTTAAAAAGCATTTTTACCAAGTGGCAGTTTCCTCAGGAATACTGAGATGATTCAGCTTCAGAAAATTTATGATTCACTGTCATAATGGTTGACCAAAGGAAAAGAGAGTCATCTCAGTACACATGAAAAAAAATGGTGAAAATTCTTAGAAGTTAGAAGTAGGAACTTTATGATCTAATAAAACCCAGCCAACATACAAAGAGTTTACAGCAGATGTCATATTTAATGGGTAAGCCTGAGGTGCTTCTTCTAAAGTTGGGAACAAGATATGTGCTTTGTGTAAGTTGTGCTTACCAGAATAGTAGTGGTGATTCTGGCCAATAGAAAAGAAAAGAAAACAGCAACTGATATAAAAGAGGGTATATTGTAATTATTTGCTGATGATAATTTACATTTAAAATCCCAGAGAATTAATGGGCAAATTAGTCACACCAATAAGAAAGTTCAGCAAGATTTCCCAATATAAGGTCAATATATAAAAGTAAATAAGGCTCCTTTACCCATAATCAATTTAAAATATAATTAAAAAAATAAGATACCATTCTCGTAGCAACACAGGCTATCAAATAAATAGGAATTAATGTAAGAAAATCAACAGTGTTATGAAGACAAGTATAAAACTCTAATAAAGGACAAGAAAGATAATCCAAATAAATACAGAAGTATACAGTATTCATGAGTAGGAAGACTTGCTAAAAATGCCAGTTTTTCCAACTTTGGAATATGTTAAATGTATTTGAATAACAATTACAACAGGACTCATGAGGCAAAGTGACATATTCATTTTAAAATATATATAGGAAATAAAGTCCCCAAAATAGCTAATAAAAATTTGAAATTTCGAACCAAGGTGGAGAGGAGAGAAGATGAGTAGCCCTCCTAGATATTAAAATATACTGCAAAGCAATAATTAGCAAAATGCATTGATATTTGTATAAAAATAAATGGACTGACAGCACATGATTGACAGTCCAAATGCAGGTGCCTATTATCATGTGAAGTTGGTGAATGGTGGTGATGCATCATAAATCAGTGGAAAATGCTTTAATTAAAAATTTTTTTCATTTATTTATTTTTGAGAGACAGAGAGAGCACATGTGGGGAGGGGCAGAGAGAGAAGGAGACAGAATCCAAAGCAGGATCCAGGCTCTGAGCTGTCAGCACAGAGCCTGACGCGGGGCTCAAACTCACAAACTGTGAGATGATGACCTGAGCCGAGTCGGACTTATACTGACTTCGCCACCAAGTCGCCCCATAAAATGCTTTAATTTTAAAATAAATGTTTCAGAGATGTGGGTTTGTGATATGAAGAAAAATCAACTAGATATACCAAAAAGGTGTAAAATACACAATCCTTGGGGAGAAAAATTGACAGATTAGACTACATTAAAAATAATATTTTGGTTAACAAAGGACAGCATGGTCCAGGAAGTGTTACCTGCATCAGTAATATCAAAAAGTTACAGCTCTGTAAGGAAATACCATGAGTTTTAAAAACCAAGGAAAATAGACAAAGACGTGGTTGAGCTGTTTATAAAAGAGTAATTTGAATGGATAATAAGTCACTGAAGAGATTGTCAGCATCATTTTTGTCAGAGATAATAATGTGTAGATGACCACGCAGTCCCTCTTTTTTTCTTTCTCCGTTGTCACTGGTATGATGTGGATCCTTGGCTTTCTTTTTAGCCTTGTGTTCACACTAGCCTTTCAAGATCAAGCTATCTTTTGCCACGAAATGAAAGCAAAATTGTCCTGTTTCTCAAGGGATTTAAATAAAAGTCGTTAACCGGATTAGGTGTGACTCCCAAGAAAAGCCATTGGAAAGTAACAAAGCTGGGCTCATGCGGAGACAGCACGTGTTGGCTCACATTTATCTTGCATTGATTCTGTGTTCTTACCATGCTGCTTAGAGACAAATGCTTTTCATAGTAGCTAGTTGTAATTTGTTGGAAGGCATAATTCATTCAACTTTTCCCCCCTTGTTTTCTGAAGTTCAATAGTAAATACACGTGACCCCTTTGGAAGTATCGTTATACCTTAGTTCGTGAAGAAACATCTATCCCACATGTGACTTTGAAGCTATACCCGCCAACCTCAGCCAGTTGGAGTAAAATACTGAGCATCACACCTCACACTAGACGCTAAGCAAACTATTAAATGGGGGGGGAGGGAAGGCAAGAATAAATGAGAAGCTCATTGCTAGCCATCAGTTTGGCAAAGGTTAAGTGACAGACAATCATAAAGGACCGGCGGAGTTGTGGAGAAGGGGAGCCCTTGGGGACTGTGACTGGTGAGATAAATGAGCATGCTCACTGCAGTAGAACTTGATAGCATGGGTGGAACTGCACCGATGTTCATATTCTACGTCTTCGCATAGAAGCATATGCCCCGCAGACCCTCTTCTAGAGATGCAGAAACATAAGCTCTCAGGAGTTCACTGCAGCATAGCTGGAACTGGCAGCGTTAGAAATCCCTTGCATGTCCAATAGTAAAGAAAAGGGTAGAAAATGTGCTATCTGAAAAAAATGAAATACTGCACAGGGGATTAGAAGTAAGAGCTAGAATTAAGTATTTCTTCATGAACAAATCTCAAGATACAATGGTGAATAGAAAAAATAAATGTAGCCTGATACCTGGTATGTTAATTAAGCACTCAAAAGTGAGTACTTGAGTTTAACATTAATACTGTTATTAAATGTGAGAATATGAGAAGCAGAACCATGCATGGCTGACAAATGCTGTTTTGCCACAAAGTGATTATAGCCAGGTTTGTTTTTTGCCTCACTCCCTGAGACTTAAAGTTTTCATTCTTCCTTTCCTGAAATCAGTGGGAATGGAAGAGTGCAGTTGGCTATAGCTAACTAGCTGAAATAATGATCGCGGCTTCCCTTAGTATCCAGTCTTCTCATGTAAGGTCTGCGGTATCACCAGTTCACATCAGAAACGCTTGTCACTGTTGTTACATTTCTGATACTGCTTTTACCGTCTTTGTTGATTTCTCACAGTAAAGACTGAACAAGGCAGGGAGGAGGGCTGTACTCCAACTTCCTTGTAGTCATCTGATGTTTCCTTACATGAAGCGATTCTGCAGAGCCTGTTGTGGATTTCCCTGTCCATACTAATACACTAACCATACTTCTCCTCCTTGACGTTTCCACCCCTTTGCTTAACTAGCAGCAAGGAGATGCTTTAAGTTTCACCAGCCCTCCTCCTGTAAGATATCATCCACTAAACCTTTGTTTGTGTAGCATGACTGCCTACTTATTCCAGTTGCATCCATTCCCCTAGCTTCCTTTCTGCCCAGGCACCTCCCAACCCTTCCCAGTACCAGTGCCTGGCTGAGCTTGAAGTGAGTTCCTACAGATGCTTGATAATAACTTGCTCATTTCATGACAAAATCTCCATAGCATCTCTGCCAACCAACCTTCTGTTTTTCTCAAGCTTCTCATTTTCTTTTTCTTTTTTTTTGGTTTTAAAGTTTATTTAAACTTTTAATTAACCTTTTTTAACGTTTATTGTTGAGAGACAGAGTGAGACAGAGCATGAGTGGGGGAGGGGCAGAGAGAGGAAGAGACACAGAATCCGAAGCAGGCTCCAGGCTCTGAACTGTCAGTGGGGCTCTAGAACCCACCTACTGCGAGATCATGACCTGAGCTGAAGTCGGATGCCCAACCGACTGAGCCACCCAGGTGCCCCTTGACACCCTAGATTCTTCATCCTTTCTCTTTCCAGTGGCTTTCTCCTTCAGACATGCCCATGTCTGCCTAAGTTATCTTGAAAACCCCCATGTTTGGACTTTTTTCTGTATAAGATTCTATATATTTTTCTCCTTCTCATCCTTGTATATATTCTTAGGTAAGTTTTCAGTCTATTCCATGCCTCCTTCCTGCCTGAATTCTATGCTCCTGGAACTCACTTCTATCATTTCTGAACTTGTCACAGTTGGTAATGATTCCCTAGTTACCAAAACCCTCTTCTAACTACTTATCCTCCATAGATTTTTCTAGCATTTTGCCCCTTTGAGCACTGTATCCTTGAAATTCTTTCTTCTTTCATGTTTATGATAAGACACATTCTCAATTTTGTCACACCTTTCTGTGCACATTCGCCTGCCTCTCCCTGCCTCTTTCATGCCAGATGGTGAGCATCATGTGAGGGCACCACCTGAGTGGGTTCTGGAATCAGAGCATACACAGAAGAAGGTCAGGGCTGGGTCAGCAGGAAGGTCAGCATTCACACTGTCAGAAAGAAATCAAGAGGACATACAAAGGCAGAGAGAGACAGAAGGTTCATATTCCTGGTATCGGTCGATAGCTGAGATATCTGCAGTTTTAGGCAGGATGTTATGAGGGCTTACAAGCCTGATGGAGGAAGGACAGGCAGGATGTGTGCAGGTAGCAGTTGGGTGGGATGACCGGGAAGTAGGTAGGCTGGGAGGCGGAAGAACAGATGAACAGCAGGAAAAAAAGGACAGAGAAGGAGACTGGGCTCCATTTACATGCCTCCTCCTGATGGAAGTTAATCCTGGGTTGGCCTTTTCAGAAGGGGTGATGGTAGCACGAAGCCACAGGCTGGGTGATTGTGGTACCCGGGTCGGTCTGATTACTGACAGTGGAAGGAGAGAAGCTGACAGAAGTGCAGACCTGATAAACAAGGCACTTGCACCATCATCATCCTTCCTCTTTACTCAACACCAGTCGCCCACACATTTGATATTTCCTGGTTATAGAGACTTTCCCGTGCGTGTAACATCACAGAGAGTGTTGTCACAAGCCTTCACGATCAGTTATCCAGCTCATCAGTTACCAACATTTTGCCAATCTTGTTTCATCTGTCTTTGCCTCATGTTCTTTGGACGTTTGTTTTTGTTGCAGTGTTTTAAAGCAAACCCAGAATAGTATATTACTTCACCCACAAATAATTTAGTGCATTCACTTGCTTTATATCGAAGCACCTGCATACACCGGTGCATTTCTGCTTTTGTACCATTATTTGTGTGCTTCTCTAGTTTTGATATTTGAGTACCAGGTGAGTCTTCAAAAGGAGCAGTGGGTTCTGCAAATGGATATAATAACGACTCTGGTCCTGGTGCCTCTTGTTTCCTTAAATCTTTGTGGCTTTAAGATGCCCCACTAAGGACTAGGCCTTATTTCTTAAATTAAAGCAGAGTATTCCTTTCTTAGGCAGTCTTGGTCTTACAGGTGAAATGTGTATTTTGGGTAATAAGAACTTTGCCATTTGAAAGTCTCTGGGCGAGTCTTAGAGCAACCTCAGAATCATCATAATCTGGACACACCTGGCTGGCTCAGTTGGTAGAGCATGTGACTCTTGATCTTGGGGTTGTGAGTTTGAGCTCCGTGTTGGGTGTAGAGATTAGTTAAAGATACTAGAAAAAAGGAATCATCGTAATCTACCTAAGTTATTGAGCATAAAACTCTGGATGATAAATAAATGCTGGAGGTAAGTGGACCAACCTGGTAGGAGAGATCTGAAGGGCTATCAAACATAGCTAACCATACAGAACCGCAGACAGTAAATGCAGTAGACAGTGCAAAAAATAGGTGTAGGTGTGCTCAACAATTAGAGCAAACCAACTATATAAATCAGAAATCAGGATGGGTGATTTAATAAAGGATTTTTTCTGATGTGTAAATTTATTTACAGTAAGAATCCTTTAAAATCAAATTTCTTTTCACGCTATACTTGAATCATCTTTATTAAGAAGGGTAAATCTCATAAAACAAGAACCATGTCAAAAATCTGGAATATGTGGTTCCCAATGCAGTGAGCAGAGTTGAGAACGCTCACCAGGCGTCTCCGGTGGTCAGGGAAGGATAGCGTTGAACTCAAAGGTGGAACTTGGTCTGACTTGGTCAGGAGCCAGTTTCAAGGCAAAAAGGATTTGTACATGGTAGTGGTGGAAGGTAAGTCCAGAAAGGGATGTGGAGGTGAGGTGGTGAATGTCTTAAACTGTGTTTTGTGGAACATTAGTGTCCATCAGATATTCATAAGTTTTCATTGGAAAAAGTGTTCAGTGGTCAAGTACATCTTGAAAATGTTAGTTGTTTTGTTTTTTTTTTTGTTTTTAAGATTTTACTTTTAAGTAATGTCTACACCCAACATGGGACTTGAACTTACATCCCCGATCAAGAGTCCCATGCACCACTGATTGAGCCAACCAGGCATCCCAAAGATGTTGGTTTTAAGCAAAAAGTTTCAGGTCTCTTGGTCACATATTTGGGCTCTTAGCTAAAGTGCATGTAAATGGAGAAGAGATGATAATAAATAGCAATCGTTTCTTTCTTTCTTTCTTTTTTTTTTTCTAATGAAGGACCTATTCGTGTCCACAGAACACTGGTGTTTCCCAGCACACAGTTTAAGAAGCACAGGTGAAGGAACTGATCTTCTTTTAAAGGATATGAAGAGCCACACAAAGGTTTTCTGCAAGAGGAAATGTGGCACATGTTACTGAGATTCATCTTGTAGGTTTAAGATGGAAGGAGAAAGGAGACAGTGTAAAGAAGGAGAAGACTAGTAGTTGAAGGGGGCAGGGGTGGGTAGGGGTGGGGGTAGTAGTTATGAGAGCCTGGATCCGAGCAGTAGGTGTAAGAGAGGAAGGGAAGATTGACGTGTGGGGAGTGACCGCAGAGACAATGTTCGGTTTCAGTAGGTAACTGAATGGGCAGGTATGGGTGGGGGCGGGGGCCAAGTGGGATTCTGAGGTTTTGCGTATAGAGAATACCTGAGAGCTTTTACAGAAATGGAGCCAAGTGCATGGAGAGAGCTAGTGATTCGGAAGGTGTGCTGAGGTCAGAGCTGAGCATCCTGAGCTGCACGTGGCCAGTTATGCCTGACAGCTGCCGATGCAAGAGTAACACTTAAGGCGCCAGAGGGCAGGGCCAGCCTGGAGGCTTGGGATTTCATTTCATCTCATTTCATTTCATTTCATCTCATTTCATGTCTTATTCTTAATGTTTATTTTTAGAGAGAGAGACAGAGCACAAATTGGGGAGGGACAGAGAGAGAGAGGGAGACACAGAATCCGAAGCAGGCTCCAGGCTCTGAGCGAGTATAACAGCATAGAACCCCACGTGGGGCTCGAACTTATGGACTGAGAGATCATTACCTGAGCCGAAGTTGGTTGCTTAACTGACTGAGCCACCCGGTCGCCCCTTATTTCATTATTCTAATCTATTCTCTTTTATCTTATTTTATTTTATATTCTGGAGCTTGATTTTACAGTTGATTGATCGACATTGTCATTAACTTTTTTTTTTTTTTGAGAGAGGGAGAGTGAGTTGGGGAGAGGGGCAGAGGGAGAGAGAGAGAGAGAGAGAGAGATTCCCAAGTCTATTGTGGGGCTTGATGCAGGACTCCATCCCACAACCCTGGGATTATGACCTGAGCTGAAATCAAGAGTTGAACGCTCTACTGAGGCACCCAGGTGTTCCTACATTGTCATTAACTTCTAAATTCACTAAACTGATTGCTGTGATTTTGATATATAATTCCAAGCCTTTTAATAAGACTTGGAAATTAAAAAAAAATTTTTGTAATGTTTATTCATTTTTTGAGAAAGAGACAAGAGCATGAGTTGGGGAGGGGCAGAGAGAGAGGGAGACACAGAACCCAAAACAGGCTCCAGGCTCTGAGCTTTCAGCACAGAGCCTGACACGGGGCTTGAACCCACGAAGCGTGAGATCATGACCTGAGCCGAAGTCGTATGCTTAACTGCCTGAAGCCACCCAGGTGCCCTGAGGCTTGGAAATTTTTATAACTGGGGTTTGAGTCTATGTAGGCTTTATGGGCAGTGTGGTATGCTGGAAAGAATACAGCGTCTAGAGTCAGAAAACCTAGTTTCTAGTTCTGTCTGTGCCACTAATTCTTTACAACTTTGGACAGATTATCTATCTTGCCTGAATATATGTACATATGCAACAACAATGCCTATCTCAAAGGATTATTGTTTGTGGAGTTGAATCAGAATATTTGTTCAGTGTAAACTGTGAAGTGTCTTACCAATTTTAGTTGCTACTATGAGTGATAGGTCTATGGAGAGAGGAACCCGAAATAGAAACCTCAGACCCAGAGATCAATCCCAGAGTAAGTGGGTAGTAAGTAAAGACTAAGTTCATGTCTACACAGAGGCCCAGATGTGTGGGAATGAGCTAGCGTGGAGGAAGTCAGGTAGCATCAAAGTGGGCATTTTGCAGCAAGGGGTTCCCATAGCAATTAGTAGAGATTGACTCACTGGGAATCTGGGCCTGCGGGCCACACCACAGGGTACTCTGTATGAGGTAAGAAATCCGAGTCAGCAGCCCAGGGGTGGAGGATGAGGATACCAACTCCTGAAGCCTGGAATGCCAAGAGCAGAGCAGAAACCAACGCAAGCCTGGCATTGCCAGCCAACCAACAGCAAGGGTTAGCCTCAGAGTCGCGAGCAGGGCATACGGAAGGACCTCCTGGAGTGAAAGGCCTGCAACAGTACTTACCACTTGAACACTTACTGCTGGTGTTAGAAAGGAGAGGGGCAGGCAAAGCGTAGGCCGCCCGTTCCACTGGAGGGCGGGTGACCTGTTCCACACAGGTGCCCAGGGGCTGAGGATTTTACTGCTGACCTCCATGCTTGCTATCTCTGTACGCCTCATACCCCGTATACCGTTGGTCAGTGTGTTCACCATCACCGTAAGTGTGAACCTGAGGACAGAGTGGCTTGCTTTCCTTATTCTGTTGGATTCTCTATTATGGAGGCAGCTCTCGTTATGCTATTAACGTAGCAATGCCTGGTGGGCTCTGGGCTCAGGGAAGGCTGGATTCGAGCGCTGGCTCCGCTCCTTGGTGGCTGTGCACCCTTGGCTTGTTTTTTGGATCCTCTGAGCCCCAGTTTGTGTTCTGTTGCCCTAGGCCAGCATTGCTGTGGACTAGCGCTCACACACCATCCCACGTACAGTCTTGGGAATCCACACCCTTTGAGTCCTGGCGTGGACTTTTACTAGCTGCGTGCCATGGGGGAAATGATGAACGCTTCCGTTTCTCAGTTTCCCCGTCTGTAAAGTAGGCAAAATAACACGTCCCCTTGACCAGAGAGCTGTTACGAGGACTGAATGGAATTTAATGTGATACCCGAGACGTGGCGAGGGCCCAACCAGTGTTCTCTCTGTGCCAGAGTAGAGCGTGTAGCGAGGGCACAAAGGGACGGTTCTGTGCAACGGTGAGCACAGCACATGGCACAGATAAATCCTCACTAAATACCGTGTTTCATTATTTTCTGACTCATCCTAATGCATTGACAACAGAACAATAGCAGTGCCCGGTCCACATTCTTTCCCTGCAGGATCGACCCCCTGTGCTTACTCAGGGGCCTATCTCCTAAGTTTAGAAGGCCTTTAGGTAGGTTCGAATCTGAAATTCAGTCTCGTTACTGACTCCCAGATGCCGAGAGGGATTTTTGTCTTAGAGCTACTGGATGCAGGACAGTATCTTCCCACTTTTGACTCCAGTCTCATCTGGAGGGTTCTCCTACCCTATGCAGCTCTGTGAAGCCTTCTCAGAAGGCAGCAAAATTCCCCCCGAAGAGCTGGATGGGGCATGGCTCTGGTGGCTTCGCCATGCATGGCAAGCCAGACACTTCTCCCAGCTGTTGGCAGTATGAGTCCCTGTAGGTCTGTGCCATGAATCTTACCACATACCCTGCTTCATCCTTAAGCTCCTGGCAGGAAAGTATTCTTCCTTTATAGTTGAAGTTTTATTTTGATCAGTTAAAAATAACTGTGTAAGAGGGGTACCTTGGTGGCTTGGTCCGTTGAGCATCTGACTGGCTCAGGTCATGATCTCGTGGTTCGTGGGTTTGAGCCCTGTGTCGGGCTCTTTGCTGACAGCTCAGGGCCTGCGTCTGATTCTGTGTCTCTGTCTCTCTCTGCCCCTCCCCTGCTCATTCTCTCTCTCCCTCTCTTTCTCTCTCTCAAAAATAAATAAACATTAAAAAAATAAAAAAAAAATTAAGACTGAAAAAAGTACCAATCCCCTGCCTCCCTCTCACTTGTCCTCAATGTCAACTCTTTTAATTATTTCTTCTGGCAATGTACTTTAAAAAAATCTTAATCTATTGTTGATGGATTTTTTTTTTCTTTCAGTTTCACATACTGTTTCTCAACTTTCCACTGTGGAAGATGGGAATTTGGCTTTTTTATACTCCTTCCCAATACAAACATAGAGACAAACACAAGTACTTCCTTTCCCTATATAATAGGTTACATCATAATTTTGGCATAGAATGATATTTGCTGTGTACATTATTGTAATTATGTTAATATTATTCATGGATGAGCCATAGATTATACAGTTATCACCAATTATTACATTTCCTTTCTTGTAAAACTTTTGTTTCCCCTAGAGTCAATAATTACCTCATCTTTTTGTTGACTTAGCTTTCTACGTAGCTGTCACTACTTCACCCTGGAACGTCAAGCCGAGAGTATGAATCTCGGAGTGCATTTGGACATACCAGGTCTGTGTCACTTTGCCGTGGTCATGGAGACATCTCTCATGGATCCCAGCACTGCTCCAACGTGGACTGGTTCATCTTTGCTCTTGCGCACCTGTCTTCTTGGCATCTTTCTTGAGCACCATCCTGAACTTTCCCTTCATTTTCTGTTGGATCCCTGTTGCCTGGATGCTGGATCTTTCCCTCCCTCCCTCCCTCCCTCCCTCCCTCCCTCTCTCTCTCTCTCTCTCTCTCTTTCCCTCTCCTTTATTCTCCTACTGGTTGGCAAATACTCCCCTGGAAACTTAACTTGAAATAGGGAATGTGGGAAAATAAAGTTGCTGAAGGCTTAAATGCCTGTTAATGTCTTTATCTGTCCAAACAACGGATTACTACTGTGGGTGGATATAAAATTTTCTGCTGAAAAACCTTATCCCTTAGACTTGGGAAGGATCATTCCATTGTTACTGGCTGCCAGTGTTGCTTTGGAGAAATATGGTCTTATTTTGATTTTCAGTCCTTTTCACCTAACCTGTCTTTCTTTTTCTTTCTGAAAGTGTTTAGTGTCTTTTCTTTGTCCAGAGTAACCTGAAATATCATGACACGGTGCCATGGTGTTGGGCATTTTTAAAATGAATCATGAGTGCTTTGGTGGGTCCATTCAATCTTGAAGCCCATGGTCTTCATTCTGGGAAATATTTATTCATTATGTTTTGGATAATGTTCCATTTCCTTTGTTCTTTCTTTTTGGAACCCCTATTCAAGTATTGAATTCAGGTACCTTCTAGACTGCTCTCGTGTTCTTTTTTAAACTACATACATATTTTCTCTAGTTTTCTCACCCTGTCTTTTTGCTTTAGTTATGGGAGATTTTCTTGACTGTTTTCCAGTTCTTTCATTGAATTTTTCATTTCTGCTGTCAAAGTTATGATTTTAAAGAACATTTTTATTCTCTGGTGTTCCTTTTTTTGTGTGTGTGATGTAATATTCTATTTGTTTTTATTTGGTAGATGCAATCTTTTCTCATTTCTCTGAGGAAATCTATATTTTGTAATACCTCCTATGTATATTTTGTAATATCTTTTTCGGGGGGGTAACATCTTTTTTTTTTCCCCTGAGATTTCTTTTTGGATGTATGTTTTTTCTAGTAGTAGAGGCTTTTAAAATGACTGGTGCTTCCTAACTTTTTGTTCATATTTATGATACCAGTACAAACTGTCTAGAATCATAATATGTACGGACAAAGCTTGTTGACTGATGGGAGTCAGTAAGTGACTGAGGCCTCGGTTGCTTCAGTGGGGGACCTCTAATGTCAGGATCTGTAAGCGTGTTCTGCGGGCTTGTCAGTGTCAGGAAGGAGTTCGCTACTCTCTAGCCTGTAGGGGATAAGCCTGGCTGCCAGCATTCTGGGAATCCGATAGGGAAAGTGATCTGAGGGTGAGAGGGCAAAGAAGCGTCACTCAGTGCCCCTGTTTGCAGATCACCACCCCTGTTCTGGGACACGTATGGTGTCCTTGAGTCCAGAGCGATGCCGGTTCAACCTCTGCTATCTCCTTCTACCCCTTGGGGAGAGTTGGGCAGCTCACTGACTGTAGGGATCTAACTGCTTCTGCGCAGACATTTAAGTGAACCCTCAAACGCCAGCTCTTCCTAATTCTAGAGACTTCCTAGTAGTCTGCAAAATAAACCTGGGCTTCAGGGTACTGTATTTCTGGCTTAGGTTTCTGTTTCCTTGCTCTGTGAAGTTGGTTACCCATCCACGCAAAGTCTAAAATTTCGTTACTCCTATTTTCTTGATCCATGATGATGTATACCTTTTAAATCCCTTCCTTGTCATTTTAGTGAGGTTTGAGAGGAAGCAGAAGTGAACGCGTGTGGTAAATGGAAGATTCTTGAGAGGTACTTGTTTACCATCTTTTGCAAGGCATTTTTTTTTTCTTTTCGTATATTTTCCTCCTGACAGTAGCCATACTTGGCCTTAGTATTTAATCCTCCCATAGTCAGATGAAACTGTGGCCACAGATGCTGTACTCTCCTACTCCCAAGGGGTGGGCATGTGACCCACGCTGAGCCAGTTGGATTCTTCTCCTTGGGATTCAGATCTTCAGAAGATGTAAAACAAGTCTGAAGATACTTGCATCCATTCATCCCATCCACGTATCCTAACGAGGTCCCTTCATCTGTTAAACAATTCCTGATTTTCTTGCCTTCTCAACTTCAAAAACTACCTGTTGATTTCAAATCTGATTCTATGGGTTCCCAGTCAATTCTGTTAGCTTCGGGTAATGTTTCACCCAGTTTTACTCTCGATTGGGTCGTTAGTCTGAAACTGTGTAGTAATTGCCATACCTTTGGTATAGTGAGAAATCACTTCATTATTCAACCCTGCGCATTCACAACTCACTAAATTCCCTCTAAATTCTTAGGAACTGATGAGTTCCTCCCTCAGTTCAGCTCTTTCAGGCAGTACCTTACCAACATAGCTGGAGACAGTCAGCTCATCTGTCAACATTCTTCTTCAAAACCTCTTTGCCATGTGCTACAGTTTCATTAGCTACAGTTTCTGTCTTACAAATTATCACAGGCAACATTTATGCTAAATGTTTTGCCTCTATATAATAATGCTGGAAGTTTTTTCCAGCTTCCAGTAACAGTCCCTTTGCAGCCCAGAGCCAATACTGCATATTTCAAGTGTTGGCTGTGTTATGGCACTACCCTACATCTCTGTACCAGTCTGTGTTCTAGTCAGCTCTTGCTGTGTAACAAACAGCCACAAATCTCAATGTCATGTGCAAGAGTATTTCTTTCTCCATTGAATTCCCTTTATGTTTTTTTTAACTTTTTAATATTTATTTATTTGTTTATTATTAAAAACATTTTTAATGTTTTTATTTATTTTTGAGACAGAGAGAGACAGAGCATGAGCAGGGGAGGGGCAGAGAGAGAGAGGGAGATACAGAATCTAAAGCAGGCTCCAGGCTCTAAGCTGTCAGCACAGAGCCCAACGTGGGACTCAAACTCACGGACTACGAGATCATGACCTGAGATGAAGTCAGACACTTAACCAATTGAGCCACTCAGGCGCCCCTTTAATATTTATTTTTGAGAGAGAGAGAGAGAGAGAGAGAGAGAGAGAGAGAGAGAGAGAGAGACAGAAAGAAAGAAAGAAGGAAAGGAAAGGAAAGGAAAGGAAAGGAAAGGAAAGGAAAGGAAAGGAAGAAGGAAAGGAAAGGAAAGGAAGAAGGAAGGAAGGAAGGAAGGAAGGAAGGAAGGAAGGAGGAGGGAGGGAGGGAGGGAGGGAGGAGGAGGAGGGAGGAGGGAGGAGGGAGGAGGAGGGAGGAGGAGGGAGGGAGGGAGGGAGGGAGGGAGTCGGGGCAGAGAGAGAGGGAGACACAGAATCTGAAGCAGGCTCCAGGCTCTGAGCTGTTAGCACAGAGCCTGACATGGGGCTTGAACCCACAAACTGAGAGATCATGACCTAAGTTGAAGTCGGATGCTTAACCGACTGAGCCACCCAGGCGTCCCTCCCTTTACATGTTTGTGAAAAATCTGTTGATATTTATCCATGGGTCTGTATCTGTATCTGGACTCTACTCTTTTACATTGACTTATATGTCTGTGCTTTCACCAATACCGTACTCTCTGGATTAATGTAGCTTTAAGGTACGTCTTGAACTGAGGTAGTTTAAGTCCCCTAAGTTTGTCTTTTTCAAAATTGTTTCAGTTCTTACATTTCCTTTTATTTTTCCTTAGAGAGTTTGGAATCAGCTTCTCATTTTCTACAGAAATTCCTGCTATGATATTAAGATTGCATTGAATGTATAGAACAGTTGCAGGAGAGTTGACATCATAACAACATTGAGACTTTAAACTCACGAACATGATATATCTTAAATTTTTTGAGGTCTTTGACTTTTCTTTATCAGTGTTTTAGAGTTTTCAGTACACAAATCATAAACAGATTTTGTTAAAATTTTGGTGTTAAAATAGTCCAAAATGTTTTTTATTTTTTGGTGCTATTATGATGATACTACTTGAAACTTTTCAATTTCCATTGGTAATATAAAGAAAATATACAGAAACACAGTTGATTTTGTATACTGAACTTATATTGGCCTTCCATCCACTGTTCAATTTACTTTTTAGTTCTAATAAATTTCTCATAGATTGGAATTTTCTAAATATGTAGTCACATCATCTGTGAAGAGAAACATTTTTATTTGTTCCATTTCAATCAGTATGTCGTTATGTCTTTCTTTCTTTTTTTAATGTTTATGTATTTGTTTTGAGAAGGAGAGTGAGCACACATGTGCGAGTGGGAGAGGGGCAGAGAGAGGGGGAGAGAGTGAATCCCAAGCAGGCTCCAAGCTGTCAGCACAGAGTCCAACATGGGGCTCGATCCCATGAACCGTGAGATCATGACCTGAGCTGCAGTCAAGAGTTGGAAGCTTAACTGACTGAGACACCCCGGCACCCCTGTGTCTTTCATTTCTATTTCTTCTCTTACTGCAACCAATAGAACTTCTAGTGTGATGTCACATAAGGGTAGTGGGAGTGGCCCTCCTAGCCTGGTTTCTGATCTTAGAGGTAAAACATTCAGTCTTTCACCACGAGCTATGATGTTAGCAGCCATTTTTGTAGGTGCTTTTCCTCAGCTTGAGGACGTGCCCTTCCATTATTAACCTCTTGAGAGTTTTTATTATGAATAGATGCTGGGTTTTGTCCAGTGATTTTCTGCATCTCTAGGGATAAGTGTATGGTATATACTTCCACTTTTGTCTACTGATGTGTTGAATTGATTTGATTAGCTTTTGAATGTTTAACTGTCTTGCACGCCGAGGTAAACCTTACTTGGTCATGGTGTATTATCTTTTTTACACATTGTTGGTTTGCGATCACTACAGTTTTATTAAAGATTTTTGTATCTATGCTTAGGGATATTTGGTCTATAGTTTTATTTTAATGTCTTTGTTTTTAATATAAGGTAATGCTAGCCTCAGAAAATGATCTTGGTAATTCCCTCTTATTTTCTGGAAAACTTTGCATAGAATTGGTATTATTTTTCTGAAATGTTTGAGAAATCTTGCCAGTGCAACCATCTGAGCCTGAAGATTCTTCTTCTTGGAAGGTTTTAACCACAGATTCAATTATATGTGTGTGTGTGTGTGTGTGTGTGTGTGTGTGTGTGTGTGTGTGTGTGTGTATAAAGATTGTTTAAGATGTCTATTTTTTCTTCAGTGAGTTTTGCTAGTATGTCTTTCAAAGGACCTGCCTGTTTAATCTTTATGGTTATAAATATCTTTAGGCTCTGCAATGGCATCCCCTCCTTCATTCTGAAATTTTAATTTATGTCTTCTCCCTTCTTACCATGGCCAGTAGAGCTGCTCAGTTATTAACTTATTGATGTTTTTAAAAGGACCAGCTCTTTAGTTTATTGATTCTTTCTCTCTCTCTTTTACTGCTTTTCCATTTCATTGGTTTTTTTGCTGTTATTTTTACTATTTCCTGGGAATTCTAGATCAGTTCCCAAGAATCCACACTCTAGGTCTTTATGTTTGAAACTTTAAAAAAAATTATGACTTAACATAAATACATTGTACATCATATCCCTTTTTATGCACAAAACCCCACATACATGTAATTAAACTTTCACAAAATAACACGTAACTGTATTACATGTGATATGTTTTATTGTTTTCCCCAATCCAATTCCATTCTGTTCCGGTGTGCCTATATTCCCATGTGTTAAGAAAAAGCTGTTCACAGCCTGCTAAACTATATTTACTGCCTACTAATGGTTAGTGATGTGCAATTTGATAAACGTTGCTGAAGATGATTCTGGTAACAAGTCATTTTTTACACCACTTTGTGAAACCCTATACTGTTTCCTGATCCAGGTCATTGATAAAAATGAAAAACAAGACAAGGTGCATAATCCAGCCTACAGAATATCCTAAAAATCTCTCGCCGGGTTGAAACAGAGCCCTTAACGAGCATACTCTGCATGTGATGGTTTGTCCATTCATTCAGCAAATGCTGAACCCAGGTATCAATTTAGGCACTGTGGATACAGCAGTGGATAGAACAAATGAAGTCCTTTCTGTATGAAATTGCCTCTTTTGTGGGTAAAAAGAGTCAATAAAATAAGTCTGTCTAGTGATGGTGACAAAAAGCAAAGGAAGCTGCAGAAGAAAGACAGAGGGATGCTATGCGATTTTATTTGGAAGCGTTATATATCTCTTGAAATCTTTTTTTTAAAGTGTTTATTTTGAGAGAGAGTGAGCATGTGCTCAGGGGAGAGACAGAGAGAGAGCGGGAGAGAGAATCCTAAGCAGGCTCTGTGCTTTCAGCACAGAGCCCAGTGCGGGGCTTGATCCCATGAACAGTGAGATCATGACCTGAGCCCAAATCAAGAGTTGGATGCTTAACTGCCTGCGCCACCCAGGCACCTCTTTTTTTTTTTTTTTAAGTGAGCTCTAGGGGTGCGCGGGTGGTGCAGTTGGTTAAGGATCCGATTCTTGCTCTAAGTCATGATCTCACAGTTTGTGAGTTCAAGCCCCACATTGGGCTCTATGCTGATAGTATGGAGCCTGCTTAAGATTCTGTTTCTCCTTCTCTCTGCCCCTCCCCAGCTTGTGCGCTCTCTTGCTCTCTCTCGCTCTCTCTTTCAAAATAAATAAATAAACTTAAAAAACAAAGTAAGCTCTACACTTAATGTGAGGCTTGAACTCACCACCCTGAGATCAAGAGTTGCATGGTCTACCAACTGAGCCAACCAGGTGCCTCTGCCTTGCTATTTTATTTGGCATGGCCAGTGATTGTTTTTCTTAAAAGATAATATTTGAACAAAGAACTAACAAATGAGAAATAGCTGGGGAAAGAGCATTCCAAACACAGGAAAGAGCAGGTGCAAAAGCCCTGGGGCAGGATCACACTTGGAACTGGAGAGGAGAGGAACTGGGGGGAGTGGTAGATACAGTGGAGGCACCAGTGTCCATGCTGGAGCTCCCTGGCAATGACTGGATTTTACTCTGAGAAAAGGGAAGCTATTTGAAGTGCCTTTGCAGCTAAGTTATAAGATCTGACTTCCACCATAAAAGACTCAGTAAGACTGCTGTGGGGAGAATAGAACACAGAGGGGTAGGATGAGCCAAAGGGGAAGGTGTTGGGAAAGTCCAGGCAGAAGGTGGTGGTGACTCACATTAAGGAGGTAGCAAGAAGGTGGTGAGAGCAATTGAATTGTTTACGTCTAGAAGATAAAGCTGACCAAATCTGCTGAGGGTCAGATAATTGTGAGGGTTTGAAAGATCGGAAAAACCCCATCCTTACTCTCCATCATCCCATGTTAGGTGTATTAATGGCTTGTTACCATTTCTAATTGTATTACATATTTTTTTTCTTACTTGTTTGTTGTCTTCCTTAAGCATTAGAGCAGACACTCCATAAGATCAGAGACTCGTGTATCTTGTCCACAGCTATCCTCCAGCACCTGGAACAGTGCCTGGCACATACAGATGCTCAATAAACATTTGCTTCTGTGAATGAGTGAGAAGGAAGGAGTTTGGCATCTGTATTGAATCCTTGATATATTTCTGCCCTCCACTTTCTAATTCCACCCCTGGGAATCTATTTTGAGGAATTTTTCACAAATGCAAAGACTTGTCTCCATAGACATTCATCAAAGCAACTGATTCTAATAGTGGAAGATTAAACACATTCTAACCATTCAACAAGAGGAGAATTTGGCACCTTTCCTAAAAGGTTCAAGGAGAACTTTGCCCACTTTCGGGGAAGGGTGGCCAGTGGTGGGGAGTAGCTCTCTGCCAGGGCTTTAGCACCCAGAGCCCAGCAGACCTGTGGGCACGGGGTTATGCCAGCCAGAATTTCCTTCACTTCCAATCATGCATTCTAATTACAACTCTTAAAATCTCGAGGGTTTAATTTAAAAAGTTTTACAGCAGGCTTTGAACCAGTTCCTGGGGCCTCATTATCAGCCGCTCTCTTCATCCTGGGCCTGTGTGGGGGGAGTTAAGAGAGAGGTGACTACGGGAGAAAGAGGGGAGTGAAGGGGTACACGCTAGAAACACCCAAGGGAAAGAGGGAGCAGAGCTTTAATTAAAACCCAGCTGGGCAATTGGCATCAGTGAGTTTAACCCGAGAGGGACAGGCTAGCCTTCGGAAGTGCTGTGGGGATACGGGGGTGCTGGGCCCCGCGGAGGTAGCGTTTCAGTAGAGCCTACAGTACAGCAGGTACTGGGCACCTTCCTGTGGGAACTCGTGCCTGTGTGAGCAAAGGCGAACGCGTTGGCTTGTGCAGTTTTACTAATTAATGAAACCTACATATACTCAGCCAAGTGCTGGGAAAAATAAATGAAATAAAACCCCCTTTTTTTCTCACCAAAGAAAGAATTGTTTTGTTTTGTTTTTTTCAAATTTGCAGCACAGAGCTCTGAGTCCTAGTGTCCTATCTTAAGTATATTTACTCCCAAATCAAAGAGTTTCTGAACTAAAAGTTACTCTACTACTTTGCCCCATTTTACAAATAAGGAAATTGATGCCAGAGATTACCTCAAGGTTGTAGAGAGAGGAAAAGAATGCTTTCTTCCTTGACCACTATTTCAGCTCTCTCTTCATGATTCTGCGCCGTTTTCTAATATTTTTCTGGATACACTTATTTGACAAATACTGAAAAGCCATGTGCATTGCACTGGGTAGCCATTGAGGAAAGTGTCACACAAAGGTGAAACGAAAATGAATTCTATTTTCTTAAGATGTATACTCGGAATGTAAGTATCCTCATATTAATTCTTTCAGTCTTTGTCCTCTGCCTGGCTCTAGGACCAACCGTAGTGGCCAAGATTTAGATCCTTGTGAGCCAAATGAGACCTAATGCAGAGACGAAGATGTAGATACGATTTGGGCTGCAGAGCTTCCAAGAATTGGGTGACTTCCCTGGAGGAAGAGGCTGTCAGGCTGGCTAGGGGATGCCACAGTGTATGTGGTGCGGCACTTGGGGATGTTGGTTGGAAAGCAACAGAAAAGAAAGCCTTGGCTAACTCTTGGAGGGAAGGAATTTGCTAGAAGTAATTTGGACAGCTCTCCGAATTAATGGTATGTATGGAGGCTGGGGAGCTAGATGTTCAGAAGTGCAGCACAGTTTATACCTCAGGAGGCCACCAGCCACTGGATGCGACCAACGGAATTGGTTCCATACTTTTCTGCTCCCCAGGCATCATCTGCCTCGTATTCAGTGTCCCAGTGGACATGGCTGACTACTCTAGCTTTAGGGTTGAGAGGAGGAAATACATGTATGTGGCATTTTTACCTAGTGTGCTATGAAGTAGGACCCTGTCTTCCACCCAGACTCAGACTATTTGAGGGGGACCCCAAACAGAATCAGGATCACTGCTGAGCAGTGAAAACAAACACACACACAACCCTCCCCCCCCAAAAAAAAAACCAAACAACACACAACTAAAATCCCCTGTGTCTGTTTAAAATCAAACAGAATTGAATGAGTTGAGAGTAAAATAGGCACTCTACAGGAAGCTGTTCAAATTTCCATTTTTTCATCTGGAGAAGGAATTAGTAAGTCTTTTGTCAATATAGGTTCATCTTAGATACCCAAAGATATATTGAGAGATAAGGTGCTACATGCATACTGGGGGCAAAATCCCCAGATATTTTTTGTTATGAAAATAATCTCTGAGCGAAGCCATATCTTTAAAAGAAAAAGTATCTTTAGAAAAAGTTGTATTTATTTATTTTGAGAGAGAGAGAATGAGAATGAACAGGGGAGGGGCAGAGAGAGTGAGGGAGAGAATACCAAACAGGGTCTTGAACTCAAACCGTGAGATCGTGACCTGAGCCGAAATCCAGTCAGATACTTAACTGACTGAGCCACCCAGGCACCCCCAAAATACCTTTTTTTTAAGTGTATTTATTTTGAGAGAGAAAGCGTGTGTGCGTGCTCAAGCAAGCAAGGGAGGGGCAGATGGGGAGAGAGAGAGGGTGAGAATCCCAAGCAGGCTCTGCGCTGTCCGCTTGGAGTCTGGCTCAGGGGCTCAATCTCATGAAGCATGAGCTCATGACCTGAGCCAAAATCAAGCGTTGGACATTTAACCGACTGAGCCACTCAGATGCCCCAGAAAAAATGTCTTTTACACATTAGTTTCTTAAACATCAAGCATATAACAAATTTCAAGTCCAATTGAGATGACAGAAAATAAGTTTGTTCGGCTGAGCTATGGATTCATATTCTATCTAATCTCTTCCTTAAAGTTTGAAAGCTACTTTATATAAATGAATTTACTTGCCCACTCCTTTCAAACACATAACCTCAAAGGCAGAATTTCTCACTCCATACTGGATTAGTCACATTTTTATGCCAGTATTCTCTAGTATCTCATTATCTTAAAAAAAAAAAACAACTCATTAGACACATGAAAAAATGCTTCACATCACTAAATACCAGGAAATGCAAATCAGAACCACAATGAAATATCACTTTATACCTGTTACGATGGCTAAAATAAAAAAGACAAGAAATAAGAAGTGTTGGTGAGGATGTGGAGAGAAAGGAATCTTCATGCACTGTTGGTGGGAATGAAAACTGGTGCAGCCACTGTGGAAAATAGTGTAGAGGTTCCTTAAAAAATTAAAAATAGAAATACCATATGATCCAATAATTCCACTGCTGGATATTTACCCAAAGAAAACAAAACACTAATTTGAAAAGATATATGTACCCCTGTGTTTATTGCAGCATTTTTTACAGTAGCCAAGGTATGGGGAACCAACCTAAGTGTCCATTGACAGACAAATGGATTAGGAAGATGTGATATACATTATTTATACAAAGGTATATTACACAGCCATGAAAGGATGAGATTTTGCCATTTGCAACAACATGGATGGACCTAGAGGGTATCATGGTAAGCAGATAAGTCAGACTCAGATACCATATGATTTCACTCATATGTGGAATCCAAAAAACAAAACAAATGATTAAGTAAACAAAAAGCAGAATCAGATCTGTAAATACAGAGAACAAGCTGATGGTTGC
Source organism: Acinonyx jubatus (assembly GCF_027475565.1). NCBI lineage: Eukaryota > Metazoa > Chordata > Mammalia > Carnivora > Felidae > Acinonyx > Acinonyx jubatus. Next base: position 11,787,291 of record NC_069383.1, on the reverse strand, counting down.
CAGAGGGGAGGGGTTGGGAATGGGCAGACGGATGAAAGAGTGACATGGGTACAGGGGAGTGGAAGGTTCAGGTTCCAGTTATGGAATGAGTAAGTCACGGGAATAAAAGTCACAGCATAGAGAATATAGGCAACAATACTGTAATAGTGTTGTATGGGGACACTTGTGGTGAGCACACCATACTTAACCTGTAGAGAAGTTGGATTACTATGTTGTACATATAAACTAATATAACATTGCCTGTCAACCATACTAAAAAACAAAACAACTCTTCCCTTAGTCCTTTATCCCTCCAGTTGTCATCTCTTGTTTTTGTTTCTTTACCAAGGAAAATCTATCAGGAGCATTTTGAATATAGGTTGTCTTGAGTTCCTCATCTTCCATTCCCTCAACCAACCACAGTTGGATTTCTGACTCAGCTGCCATATTCCTTGACATGATCACCTCCACAAGGACGCATCCTACAGTCACATCTCCACCCTCCTTTTACATGACTTTTTCATGAGCAGTCAACAACCTATGACTGTGGACATCTCCCTCCTCCTCCGCTTTTTTAAAAAATATTTTCTTTCCTGTAGTTCTGTGATACTATCAGAAGTTTGGGCTTTTCTCTTACCTCACCAGGCTAGTCTTTCCCAATCTCATTTGCTTGTCTCACAGTGTTGCTGGCAGCATTCTCCATGTTTTCCTAAGGAATTCGGTGTGGTCTAAAGCTTTGAATATCGTCTATATTCTGATGAGTTCTAAGTTTCTATTTCAGACCTGATCTCTGCTCTGAAGTCTAGACTCATCAATCAAACTGCCATTGTGATATTTTCTCTTAATCCCATGCTATCATTTCCCACTATATCACCTAAAGGTATGAAAAACACTGAGGGCTCAAGCCGAGAACCCAGGTATCATACTTGCTCTTTCTTTACCTGTCACCATCACATCTGTTCATCATTGAAGTCTGTTAGATCCACCCCAAAATATAGATGGTCATATTTTCTGAAAATAGCGACTGTTTTGTTTCTTCCTTTCCATTTTGTCTATTTTCTTGTCCTCATGCATTACTTAGGATCTCCAGGGATATGCTGAAGGTATATCCCTTTTCATTCTTCTCATTTTTTTTTTTTTTGAGAGAGAGAGTGAGAGAGCATGAGCGAATGGGGGAGGGGCAGAGAGAGAGGGAGACACAGAATCTGAATCAGGCTCCAGCTGTCAGTGCAGAGCCCTACACGGGGCTTGAACCCACAAACCATGAGAACATGACCTGAGCTGAAGTCAGATGCTTAACTGAGCCACCCAGGCCCCCCACTTTTTTTTTTTTGAGAGAGAGAAAGAGTAAGCAAGTGCAAGAAGGGGAAAAGGGCAGTAGGGGAGGGGGAGAGAGAGAGAACCCTAAGCAGGTTCCACACTCAGTACAGAGCCCCAATGCAGGGCTCTATCTCATGACCGTGAGATCATGACCTGAGCCAAAATCAAGAGTCAGATGCTCATCTGACTGAGCCACCCGGGTGCTCCTCTTCTCATGTTCTTGAATTTAATGTGAATCTTTCTAACTTTTTACTTCTGAGTATAATGCTTTGCCAGAGGTTTCTGGTAGATATACTATTCGTTATATTCTTTCTTTCTTTCTACCTTACTGTGCTGCAAATGTTTAATCCTGCCTGGGCTTGGATTTTTCAAACTATTTTCTGTTATGGTCATGAAGTGTTTCTCTTATAATCTGTGAAGTCAGTGAACACATTAGTTATACTAGAATCGCACCATCCTGCATTCTTGAGATTTATCTGTCCCCCCAGTCTACTCCCTCTGGACTTGGAGAGTCCCCACGGCCACTCCTGCCCTGTTAAGCCCTGTGCACCAGCCAGGTTCTTGATTTTCTTTTACCGTGTAATACCATCTTCCTGGATCTTTTAGGGGAGCCAGGCTTCCAGCTTTCCAGTGCTGTATTAGAGTTATAGAAGAGATCTGGTCTTTCTAGTAAGTTAGGACCTGGGTTTGGGAGAGGCTGGAGCCTGTGCTTAGTGTGCCATCTTGAGGATAGACAGGAAAGGACTGGAATTACTGTGGTTCATGATGTAAAGAGATTTGGGAATCATCCTGATTTAGAAGAATGCCTTTGATCCAGAATTTAATGACATATAGCAGGACCAAAGGAGGTGACAATTCAGAAAAAAGAAAAGCCTCTCCTAAATTAATGCTGGTTGAAGATCAAGTGAGGAGACAAAAGAAACGTGTGGGAAGAATTAAAGACAGAGACCATAAAAATGTCAAGGCCTAAGAAATTTAAAAACTGATTATTTCCAGGGCACCAGGGTGGCTCAGTCGGTCAAGTGTGTGACTCTTGATTTCCGCTCAGGGCATGATCTCACAGTTCAGTGAGTTTGAAAGTATGGAGCCTGTTTGAGATTCTCTCTCTCCATCTCTCTCTGCCCCTCCCCTGCTCATGCTCTCTCTCAAAGTAAATAAATAAACTTAAAAAAATAAAAACCTGTTTATCTCCCTTGAAAGTTTCCATCATCATCTCCTACAAAATTTTTACTGGAAACATTCCCATCAGTACTGAATTTAGAATATATAAAAGGGGGTGGGGGAGAAAACCAGTGGAAAGTTAACCTCTCGCCCAGTCTGGCCACCAATGTGACCAAAATTTATGTAGCCAGTAATGAGGTAGAAAAAAATGGAGAAAAGACTAAAGTCATATTTCAGCTTCTTTCTGGAAGAATGTCTTTGGATTTTAGTAAATATCAGAGGCCCTATAGGATATTTAGTTGGGGCAGGAGTTGGGAAACTCAGTCTTTTTTGTCTTTATCTAGTGCACAAATACCCTTTGGTGTGCCAGGCCTTGTGCTATGTTTTGGGGGTAAAGCTCTGAGAAATGCAGACATCAGCCCCACCTTCGTGCCATGTATAGTCCAGTTAGGGAAGAGAACATCGCCCAAACATTATTGCAAATATGATGAGAAGCAGGGAAGGAATCACGGGGTATGACTGCAGGTAACAGTGTGCATAGTCAGGACACAGCCAGGGGTAGAGTTTCCTGTAAGAAAGGGTCTTTAAATTGAGACCTGCAAGAGGAGACAGAACTATTGGTCAGCCCTTCTGACCAGACTCCTCTGTCTTTCCAAAGCTGGAAAAAAAAAACCATATTCTTTGCCTGTCCGAAGAATCTCTCTATCCAAGGGTACCTTTAAGATCAAGAATGTGTGGTTTCAGAATCATGGACTTCTAGAGGTGGAGTCCTTGGGGATCATGGAAAACTGGCTTGTGTTGTGCTCGAGTTCATCCACTGTGAGTAGAGGGAAGAGATGTGACACCAGCGTGGATCCTCAGGGACAAAAGACAAGAGTCACACTGCTCTAACAGCAAACTGGAGGAAAGGGAAAATATTTCAGTTGGACTTTTCTGATGACAGGTGATTGGAACTCAAATGGGTAGAAGCAAAAGGAAGCAATTTATTGGTTTAGGGAACAGTAGAGGAGTTTCTGTGGAACTTGAAGGCACTATGAGCCCTAGACTGTTGAGCAGGGTCCTTAGGGACCTTGGAGAAGGACAGCCTTACGACAAGTGAAAGTAGAATGATTCGACCAGCATCGTTGTCATTTTTCATTATCGCTCAGCTGTGATCCCAGTCTGTGTCACTAGGAGATATCTCATCCTAATTATAACTGGGCATTCATTGAACGTCCACAGGGCACCAGGCACGGTGCTAAACACCAGGTCACAGAGATGGAAAGGAAGACTCTGTTCTGCCTGATAAGAGAGACACCTGCTTAAAGTAACTGACAACATGGTGTCATTAGGACACAGAAGTAATATGGGGGAACAAGCAAATAATATCTAAAAGGAGCACATTCGGGGAAGGCTTCTTGGAGAAGGCGACAAATGAGCTCCTCCTGAAGGATGAACAGGAGTTTTCCTCGTGTATAAAGAAGGCAACACTATTTCAAGGAGAAGGAGCACTGTATGTAAATGCGCAGATATGCGAACCACGGAGATGTGTTCTGAAGATGAGAAGCAATTTGGATTTGCCAGAGAATGAGTCAGAGGGTGGGAGCTGGAACTGGAGGAAAGGGAAGGGGTAGGGTAGAGCCAGAAAATGAAGAGTCTGGCATTCTCCCTGAAGACAACAGGGAGTCCCTGAGGGCCTTTTAGCTGAAAGGTGTGGTTTGTTTGGCAGCGCTTTGGAAGACGCGTCAGTTGGAATTATGCCTAGAAGTGGGGAGCCCAGTGAAGAGGTTAATGGAATAGTTTGGATGAGAGATGCTGGGGACTGGAATTTTGACCTTGGTGGTGGGAATGCAAGGTGAGGAGTCAGAGAGGTGGAGCCCAGGGCCATGGAAGTCTAGGCAGAGGGCAGTGCAGCAAGTCCGCCCCCAGAGGCTTGGAATTGAACTTGCCTGTCAAGCTTCTGGCTGGGACTGGGACTTTCCTGCAGAAGCTCTGACAGATTCATCACCGACAGGGGAGATGGTATAGTCTGAAGTCACCTTGCTGCCTGAAGTAATCTCAGACTCTTTGAAATTGTGAAGGCAGTGAAAATCCAGAGACATTGTGCTGTCAGGCCAAAAGCACGGGGATCAGGAGTCAGAACACTAAACTTGAGTAGGTGTGACCCTTCCTGGTCAGTTAAAAGATTGATGGAAAACTGCTTATGCGCTTAACCTTCAGTTCCTGCACCTGCAAAATGAGGATTGTATTTTCCTCACCTGGTAAGGATTGCATGGCAAAATGGAAAGGAAGGTATTCAAAATGCTGTAAAACACTGTGCACATATTAGCTATTTTATAGGGAAACCAGAATTTGGGATTTGAGTAAGAAGATACCATTTTGAGAAACTTGCTACCAGGTCACTGTCCCCAAAATATGCCCTTGTAATGCATTGTTACAAGGAAGTGAAGTCGTCATCTCTGAGCTATAAGGATAACTCAGGAGAAACCATTGATCTTGTATTTGGCAAAGCTGAGTGTCTATCTCAAGGTTGTTCAGACAGAGTTGTGTTATTATGGTATATTTGCACCATGACTCCACGTACTTTCATTTGTTTCCACAAAGTTTGGAGGTAGAAGAGAGGACGTGTATCGTTATTCATTCTAGACACCTAAAATCTGAGCCACAGAAAGACACCACCATACAGCTCAGTGTCCCTCATCCAGGGGAGGTGGTGTGCCCATGGCTGCTGTGGATGATGAAGGAGCAACGAGTCATGGGGCTTCTGGGGTCACAAAGATGTTATACAACTTGAGGGGAGGCCTGGTGGTCCCCATCCCCCCCATTTCTGCTCAGTACCTAAAGATATGTTTCCAGAGCTTCCCATATGTTCCAGTCATGCAGGGGTCTCCCTTATCCATGCACATGTTGATCCTCAGCTGCCGACTTAGTCCTCAGAGCAGAGTGGGCCTGAGCTGGGGATGTCCAGGACCATCTCATGCACATAGACTGACCAGAGGTTGCACACGGCCTCACTGCTGGTTGTGGCCCGGCTTGTGGAAAGGAACCCAAATGCCTTTGGACCTTATGATCACCTGACCTGGGAACATAGGCACTGACTGCACATGGCACATGATGCGGTATCCCGAATGCATCCAACCTAAAGAAGGCAATAGGAAGGAAGAGATGACGTGATGTCCAATATTCTTTATAGAGTACATCTCTCCCCACCATCCCAGGAAACCTAAAACATTTTGAGTAATCTCAGATTAATCAGAGAAATATTTGACTCTATCTCCTTGTCCAAGCTTTTTTGCAACCTGATTGGTCTCCTTCTAGGTTCCTTAGAGTTTGATCCTCCCATCTTCCCTTGACCCTGAAGGGTATACAAAAGAAAGAATCAGGGTACAAAGAAAATCAGAAACAGACCAATGGCAAGGAAACTTCTCTCATGTGCTTTGGGTGCCTGGAGGCTCCAATTTAAACACATATGTTTATGTCTTTCATCAGCACAAGAACCTAGTAGCTACATCCTCTCATTGTTACCGTTAGCCCTAGGCACACAACTCCAGTTCCAATACACAAGGAAGAAAGCTCAGTAACACCTCCCTCCTCCATGCCCAGGACAGTCACATTCCAGAAACAGTCAGAGAAGCTCCCCTGATCATCTTGTGCCTACAGCTCAGGTCTAGTGTGAGGGAGAAGAGTCATTTGTGTAGAAGTGGAGAGTGGGTGGTCTGGAGATGCTATATATAAGGAAGAAGGTATGATTACCTTCACAATATCCTTCTTTCTGCCTCCTTTTGGCAGAGTGGTGCTTAGCTGGATGACTTCCCTGAACACCTGAGCAACACTCAAGTGATGCTTCTTGCAAACAAGCCCCTGGTCACTTCTCTCTGGATCTGAGTCTATAACTGAGAGGATTTAGGTTGAGACTGTCCCAGTCTCCTCAAGTATTCTCCACTCATCACTGTCACACTCTGCACGGAGGTGTTTCCCTGTGGTGAGCAGAGGGGTCTCTGCAAAACTATTGTTACCTTTAGTGAAAAACATGACCCAAGAGGACAGGAACTGGTAACAGGCTGAGGGAAACAAAAGGAGTAAAAGCAGAGGTCAGTGACTACTCGGGGATGTCCCATTAGAGAGCCTCCGTAGAGTGTGAGTTTTCATCTTTGCTCTTTGATCTTGGGTTAGGAGATTGGAACACCACTACCGACCATATGGGGCCAGACTGGACATTCTGTGTTGGGCAGTTTCTCTCTGGTGAGAGGCAAGACAGTCAGTGTACCCTGATGCAGGGCCGGTCAGCTGCTGCTGTGAGGCCTCACAAGATACCTGGGCTCAGTGCCGTTGATTTGGAAAGAGCCAGAGTGCTGAAAGCGGATTCACTAAGAGCTAATGTTTGAAGTGTACATTCTTCACTGGAATCCAGGGTGGCTAGTGATGAGTTTGCTGAATTTATTTGTTCCTTGTAGCTATTTGTATAGGGTACAGCACTTTGTACCAGAGGGGGGTCGGTTTTAATGGATTATGAAGAAATCTGTCTAATTAAGGTTTGGTTAGTTTTTATTTTAGTTTATGACAGTGTCTGAAAGAATTTTCATGTGTTCTTTTTGTCAAAACTTTGCTACTGGTTGCAGAGGGAGACAGGACAGAGAGAATGAATTGTCTGCTTCGGAAAGATGGAATGAAAGCTGATCCTTGAAAAGTACACATTCTTAAACGTTAGTATAAGAAAGACTGAAAATAAATTGAACTAAACATCTACTTAAGAAGTTAGAAAGTGATAGCAAAACAATGCCTCCGCCAAGAAGCAGAAAAAAGGAAATAATGAAACTAAGAGTAGACATTATTTAAAAAGAAAAAAAGTGTAAATAGCCAAACTCAAAAGTCTGAAAAGATGAGTCTCCTATGACACTGGTCAAAGACGAAAGAAGTGAGAGAAACACAAAGAATAACATCAGAAATGAAAAGGGAAAAAAAAAGGACAGACGATGTAGAGATTGAATAATCACACAAGGATGTTCTAAAAACCTTGAAGCCAACACATTGGAAAAATTAGATACACAAATTATTGAAAAGCATCACTTTCAAATCTGAATCGAGAAGGAAGTTAATAATTCTGTAACGATCAAGGAAATTTTATTGGTAGGTAAAAATTTCTTATAAATAAAATGCCAGACACAGTGTCCAGTGAGTTCTTTCAAAAAATAATTTTAATCTTATGAAATCTTTCCAAAGAGAGCAAAAGAGGGAAATGTTCAATACCTAACTTTGTGAAGAAGGATGTAACCTTGATATGAAAACTTGGCAAACACGTGTAAAAAGGAGAATTGTAGTCCAATCTAACCTGTAAATGTAGATGTGGGAATCCTAAGAACAGTATTATACTTACAAATAATAACTTATATGTCTCATAATGCACGTGACTAGTTACGTTGATCCCAGGGCGCCATATTAGTTTAAACATGAGAAATTCAATTCATGAACCCACCTATGTTTACAGGCAAGAAAAAAAAAGTGTGCAACCATTTGAGCAGTTGAAGAAATACTTTTTATGAAACTCAAAGTTTATCTAGTAAAATCTCTTAGAAAATAAAGAATAAAAACGAACTTTCCCAAACTGATCATGGATATGTATAAAACCTATTGTTGGACATTAGTTACATGATGAAATATTCAAACATTTCCCTTTGAGATCAGAATAAGATAAGGATGTGCACTGGTACCATTTTTATTCAACATTAAAAGTCCTTGCCAGCATAGAATGCTAAAGTGAAAATACACAAATAATAAAGAAATGAGTAAATGTTAAGAAGGACTGGAAATAAATTTTTAAAACTTTTGTACTTACAAGTGATGTGAGTGTGTAGGTGGAAAATATTTAAAGATTCCCAAAGTTTGGGGCACCTGGGTGGCTCAGTCGGTTGAGTGTCTGACTCTTGATTTCGGCTCAGGTCATGGTCTCCAAGGTTTGTGGGATTAAGCCCCATGGTGGGCTCTGCCTGACAGTGTGGAGCCTGCTTGGGATTCTCTCTCTCTCTCGCTCTCTCTCACTCTCTCTCGCTCTCTCTCTCGCTCTTGCTCTCGCTCTCACTCCCTCTCCTCCCTTCCCTCCATCAAAATAAATGAATAAACATATTTTTTTTTAATTCTCATAGTTTGAAAGCTATGGGGTTTATCAGTATTGCTAACATACACATATTATTTGATATTGCTAAAGTTAACATACAAACATTAATTGCATTCCTATATACTAGCAATATTCTAGGTGTGAAATGAATATTTTATTCGTTTGGAATAGTGGAAAAATCCACTTGCATTAAAAAATATGGAGTCAAGAATGAAGTAACATACTTAGAAACTGTTCCACAACTTTGTGGGAAAACTTGGAAAGTAAACAGGGGCACCTGGGTAGCTCAGTCAGTTAAGCATCCAACTCCTGATTTTGGCTCAAGTTATGATCTCATGATTCGTGAGATAGAGTCGCAAGTCTGGCTGTGTGCTGAAAACACAGAGCCTGCTTGGGATTCTCTCTCTCTCTTGCTCACTCTCTCTCTCTCTCTCTCTCTTCCGTTTCTCTGCCCCTCCCCTGCTTGTGCTCCCTCTCCCTCTGTCTCTCTCAAAATAAATAAATGATAAAAAGAAAGAAAGAAATGTGGACAGAGAATCATTGGGGGGTACTTAAAGAGGTGCAGAGGTAAAATATGATCATAGACTGAAAAACTAATTTCTTAAAAGATATAAATTCCCCATAAACTGATCTATACTTAAAAAAGAAATCACTTAGAATCAAATTGTAGCAGGGCTTGTGGTGGTGATTGTTGTTCCCTTATTTGTTTTGGTGGAACACAATGAGCTGATTTTAAAATTTAAATATAAGCAACAAAGAGCCAAGAACAGTTGAGTGTTCTGGAAGAAAAATAAAGAAAAACAAATATAAAAATCTTACACTATTGAACCATTGGCAGAGAGATAGAAAAATAAATCAATAGAAAAAACAGAGCGCTTCCAAAAGACACACATATATACGGGCAGTTGGCCCTGCAGATGAGGGGAAGGAGTAGACTTTTCAATGAACAGTGTTACGATAACTGGGAAGCTATATTTTTAGACACTGAAATTGTATTCCTACTTCACATGACACAAAAAACTTATTTAAAGATCTTCACTTGAAAGGAAAATTGCAAAACTCTTGGAAGATAGTATAGAAAAGTATCTTCTTGTAATTTGGGTAAACAAAGTAATTTTTAATCAAGATGCAATTAGCATTACCCGTAAGGAAAAAATTAAAAACTTGGACTTGTAATGTTTATCAGGAGAAGTAATGTTTCTCAAATGATACAAGAAAAAGAAAGAAAGGGCAACCCAGAGTGGGAGAAGCTATCAGAAAACATGTAACCAACCACGGTTATATAAACAGAATAATCATGACATACAGAAAATCCAATAGAAAAATGCACCAAGAATAAAACAAAATCTAAATGTCAAGTTAATATATGCAAAGCTACCTAACCTCATTAGTAATCAGTACAGCGTAAATTAAAACCACAATAATATACTATTGTGCACCCATCATTTTGGCCAAAAGGAAGAAAAAAAAGCCAATGATATTAAGTGTCCACAGGATCTGGAGCAATGGAATCTCCTCATATATTCAAAGTGGTCCAAATTTAACTTGCTGTTGTCTACAACTTGTTTTTATCTAGTAAGGTTGAGTCGTGCATATTTTATTTATTTTTATTTTTTTAATTTATTTTTTTAATTCACATTCAAGTTAGTTAGCATATAGTGCAATGATGATTTCAGAAGTAGAATCCAGTGATTCATCCCCTACATATAACACCCAGTGCTAATCCCAAAAGGTGTCTTCCTTATTCCCCCTTGCCCATTTAGCTCATCCCCCATCCAAAACTCCTCCAGCAACCCTCAGTTTGTTCTCTGTATTTAAGTCTCTTACGTTTTGTTCCCCTCCCTGTTTTTATATTATTTTTGTTCTCCTTCCTTTATGTTCATCTGTTTTGTATCTTAAATTCCACATATGAGTGAAGTCATATATACTTGTCTTTCTCTGACTAATTTTGCTTAGCATAATACCCTCCAGTTCAATCCACGTTGTTGCAAATGGCAAGATTTAATTCCTTTTGATTGCCGAGTAATACTCCATTGTGTGTGTGTGTGTGTGTGTGTACACACACACACACACACACACACACACACACACACACCACATGTTCTTTATCCATTCATCCGTTGATGGACATTTGGGCTCTTTCCATACTTTGGCTATTGTTGATAGCACTACTATAAACATTGGGGTGCATGTGCTCCTTCAAAACAGCATGCCTGTATCACTTGGATAAATACTTAGTAGTGCAGTTGCTGGGTTGTAGGGTAGTTCTATTTTTAGTTTTTTGAGGAACCTCCATACTGTTTTCCAGAGTGGCTGCACCAGCTTGCATTCCCACCAACAATGCAAAGGAGATCCTCTTTCTCCACATCCTCGCCAACATGTGTTGTTGCCTGAGTTGTTAATGTTAGCTATCTGACAGGTGTGAGGTGGTATCTCATTGTGGTTTTGGTTTGTATTTCCCTGATGATGAGTGATGTTGAGCATTTTTTCATGTGTCTGTTAGCCACCTGGATGTCTTCTTTGGAAAAGTATTCATGTCTTTTACCCATTTCTTCACTGGATTATTTGTTTTTTGGGTGTTGAGTTGGTAAGTTCTTTATAGATTTTGGATACTAACCCTTTATCTGATACGTCATTTGCGAATATCTTCTCCCATTCCGTTGGTTGCCTTTTAGTTTTGCTGATTGTTTCCTTTGCTTTTTATTTTGATGAGGTCCCAGCAGTTCATTTTTGCTTTTGCTTCCCTTGCCCCCGGAGACGTGTTGAGTAGGAAGTTGCTGTGGCTGAGGTCAAAGAGGTTGTTGCCTGTTTTCTCCTTGAGGATTTTGATGGCTTCCTGTCTTACATTGAGGTCTTTCATCCATTTTGAGTTTATTTTTGTGTGTGGTGTAAGAAAGTGACCCAGGTTCATTCTTCTGCATGTCGTTGTCCAGTTTTCCCAGCACCACTTGCTGAAGAGACTGTCTTTGTTCCATTGGATATTCTTTCCTGCTTTGTCAAAGATTAGCCATATGTTTGTGGGTCCATTTTTGGGTTCTCTATTCTGTTCCATTGATCTGAGTGTCTGTTCTTGTGCCAGTACCATACTGTCTTGATGATTACAGTTTTGTAGTATAGCTTGAAGTCTGGGATTGTGATGCCTCCTGCTTTGGTTTTCTTTTTCAAGATTGCTTTGGCTATTCGGGGTCTTTTCTGGTTGCATACGAATTTTAGGATTATTTGCTCTAGCTCTATGAAGAATGCTGGTGTTACTGTGATAGGGATTGCATTGAATATGTAGATTGCTTTGGATAGTATCAGCATTTTAACAATATTTGTTCTTTCTATCCAGGAGCATGGAATCATTTTCCATTTTTTTGTGTCTTCTTCAGTTTCTTTCATAAGCTTTCTGTAGTTTTCAGTGTATAGATTTTCCACCTCTTTGGTTAGATTTATTCCTAGGTATTTTATGGGTTTTGGTGCAATTGTAAATGGCATAGATTCCTTGATTTCTCTTTCTGTTGTTTCATTGTTGGTGTTCTGTGGCAGCCTCTTAAAGCCGGTATTATCCATCCATGCAGTCTTCCTTAACATCATGGATAAGAATACCAGTTCTGGAGTTGAATTTCTTGGGTTCAACTCCTTTCTCTACCTATATGGAAGCTAACTAGTCACATGCTGAGACAACCAGAAAATCAGGTACCAATACTTTTTGGAGGTTAAATTTGATATTTAGTAAAAATTCAGTAGTTAACATGAAGTAAGTCAGAAGTTTGTTGAACTTCCATTTTCTAGGTAGATTTTTGTTTAAATTCTAAATCTTTCATGGAGGAGTTTTTCACTGCCAGGGGTTTCACTCAAGTCCTGACTTTTCCTCTTATTATCTGGGTGACTTCAGAAGTTATTTAATATTCCTTAGTATCTGTCTCCTCATTTTTGACATGGGAATAATAATAGTACCTACTTCAAAGGTCTGTTGTGTAAATTCCATGAGATAACTCACATTAAATACCCCACACAGTGCCTGCACGTACTGATTGCTCATTGTGAGCTGGGTGTCACTACTGTTCTTTGAACTCACAAATGTTTATTGAGCACCTTTCATGTGAAAAGCACCTGAGAAAATATAGTAGTGAAATAAAAGGAAATTATCCTAGAATCAGGAGGAGGAGGATGGGATTCAAAAAAGACATTTCCTAAGTCAGTTCTTCTTTGGAAGAGCTACTCTACTCTGAACACAGTTCATGGAATGATATTCAAACCACAAAATATGGTTTAAAAGTAAGCTAGAGAAAAATGGCCACACCCCATTAATCCTGGAGATGTAGCTCCATTTAGAACTCCACCTAGCCAAAGAGTTGGGATGGGCTGGAATGCATTATTAGAAAGCTCAGGGTTAATTTGGTCTGCTGCATCCAGTAATCCTGCTCCTGAGTAAAGGCTGTCACACACAGACTTTTCATTCAGTACAGCTGTTGTTATCACTGGACAGCGCCTTGATTCTTTGGTGATCAGAGGAGTCAGTCACCTGTTTTGTGCTAAGAACAAACAGGCTGGTGGACCTGGTAGGGGTTACTACTGTGACTTTACTTTTGGTTGAAACAAAAGTACTAGAAGATGGAACTAACCAAAAGGACCAAGTGGCTTTGTAACATTGAGCTTGAATTTATACCATCTTACTTGAATTTATACCACTCTTTGGGTTAGGTCATACCCACGAGTCCTTCTAGAGGTGGGAGAAAGGACGTAAGACAGGCTAGGATCTCAGTAACTATCATCACCATGTCTGGAAACAACACCTGTACTCATTACATAGTCTTACACAGAGACTGCATGCCTGCCTCAAGTGGCCAACTCTGAGGTGGGATTCAGTCTTCAGGTTGTCCACACAAGATTGGATAGACAGGCCAGGCCACCATGGGACCTGGCAAAAGCTGAAGAATGCCCTTGCATGTGTATGCATTTTGCAGTGGATGAACATGTTCACCATTATCAAACAGTGGACTTTTATCCCCAAGTCGTGGATGAGAATACAGAAGCACAGAGAGTTGAAGAGATTTCCCGCAGAACCGAACAAGTCCAGGGCTCTCTATACCAGCCTGTCTCTCTTGCTATTAGAAAGCTTCCCAAAGCATAAGAAATTTACAGTCATGTTCAAGGCTGGCAGGGGTGAGGGAGTGATGTCAGATTGTTATGGTAACCCATAGTCGTTAGAACTGTTGGTCAAAAGTAGAAGCCACGAGCCTGCGGGACCTCAAGATGCGCAGATGAAAGGTCCTCTGCTGGAGAAGGAGGGTGGTGAAGCAAGTCGGTTGACCAGGGAAATAGTAACAAGGGCATTTTCCTGAGAAAGTTGGGGTCATTTTGTCTTATGACCTTAGCTGCCTTCCTGAAGACAGCTTCCTGAGATGTGGGGCTCAGGCTCAAGAAGCTAAGCTGGAAACATGGGTGGTGGCCTTGGCGAGTGATCGTTCCTCCCCACCCCCACCCCCACCCCCCCCCACTGCCTTGCTGCACATCCTTTATACCTGAGGATGCACGTACACCCGCACGGGGTTTTCTTGCCACTCAGGCAGACAGGACAGGCAGGCGGCCACTTCCTTCTGGACAGGCCAGCCCCAGGCCTCAAAGAATGGAGCCAGATTCTTCTGCACCTTTTCTGAGAACTTCTTCACCCACAGATTCATCTTGCCAGCCTTGTCTGTGGGGGTGCCAGAGAGTGTCTGGTACTCAGCAAATAACTGGGTGAATGGCTCCCACCCAAAGGCTTCCTGGAGCTGAGAAGAGAAGGAAGGGGCAGAATCAGATACCAAGTTGTGAAAGCACTGGCAACATGCATGTTCAGAAGTATATTTCAGTTACAGCAATTTCTTCCCCTTGACCATTCATGAGCCTCCCTCCTGTAGTCTTGGCTGAGACTACAGAGGTATAGAATGTGCAGGGATCCTGGGGTGTCCCAGACCACCCCTCTTTTGTGGAGGAGAATTCTGATCCTGGGGTATAAAAGCCAAAACGGATAACATCCTGAAGTCAGACCTCCCTCTGATCTTACTGCCCTGGCCTCTGACAGTCCTGCTCATCACTAGTAATTAATGCATCAACAGACACTTATTACACATACAGCATTTATTAAATACCTCTAGCATGCCAGGCATTGCACTAAACAAAAGTGATTAAGAGCTCCTGTCTTCCAGAGGTCACGGGTCAGTGGGAGAGACAGACGTGTAAATAAATGTAAAAAAAAAAAAAAAAAAAGGAGGCTTATCAAGGAGATAATGTCAGGAGAGGAGGGCAATAGAACGGAATGTTGACAGGGGACCTGACTTGATGGGTAGATAAGATGTTCAAGCACATTTCAGCCACAGGAAGGAAACCTGGGGACTGGGGGACGAGAAGCTGAAGCAGCAAGATGTGTTCATAGTGGGAAGGAGTTTGGAGTACCGGAGGGTAACTCGAGGGGCACGGGAGCTGGGCGATGAAGCTGGTAAAAATCTGAAGCTGGCAGGGTCTTGTACACCCTGCTAGGCGGCTTTGACTTTGTATGTAGAGGAGATCACTTTAAGAGTTTTAATCATGGAGTATTAAGATTATTTTGGAAGTAGAGTGGATGATGGACAGTAGGGGGTTGAGGCAAGGAGGCTGTTGTCACAGAGCAGAGACGAGCAGTGAGCACCTGTACCAGGGCAACAGTGGGAGGAAGGGTGGCGAGCAGGTAGAGGAATCAGAAGGTGCCTGCCCATCCTGAGACTGAGTCCCAGACCCCAAGATGATGGATCTTTCCATAACTTCTGCAAAATGATCTTCAAGGCTCCATGGTGAGTGGGTAGGCGGGTAGGGTGAAATTATGGCTTTAACTTCCACTTCGGTGGCAAGCTACTATCTAAGGTCTGTCTCCATGTAGACCCTCATACCGGCCGTGTAAGAATACAGAACTGAGGCAGTGCAAAGTCATCTCATTGAATGGCACTGTCTCCATTCACTCTTAGAAAATAAGGGGAAGAGGGGCGCCTGGGTAGCTCAGTCGGTGTCCGACGTTAGCTCAGGTCATGATCTCGCGTTTGTGAGTTCGTGCCTCACATCAGACTCACGGCTGTCAGACTGTCAGTGCAGAGCCCACTTCGGATCCTCTGTCCCCGTCTCTCTGCCCCTCCCCCGCTTGCACTCTCCCCAAAATAAATAAATATTTTTTTAAAAAATAAGAGGAAGGGAAGTGATTGAGAGGCAGTGCCAAAGCTTGAGTTGTGTCATTAACTTCTGATTTTAGGTTCCAGGTCCATCATTTAAACGAGTGATATGGGAGAGGCTGCTGAACTTCTTTAATCTGGTATTTGCCTCTGTGAAAAGCAGGCCATACCACTGCCATATAGGGCTGTGGTCGGCAGCATAAGAGATCTGATCTGGGGAACAGCCTTGAGAACTCTGAAACATTAATATTCAGAGCAGGTTGGGGAGGGGACAGGGCTTTGTGCTTATTTCACAGGAAGTCTACCTGCTTCATGACTTTGGTATTCTTGGGAAGCGGGGTTGGTTGGTTATTCCTTTATTCGTTCTAAAGACATTTCAGGTTCAAGTGGTGTGACTGAAGTCAGAGAGCCTTGATAACAGTTATCTCCTAGAAAGCTCTTGTAATGCAGTTGTCCCGGACTTATACCACTGTTATTACAAACGGATGGATGAAGAGATGTAACATTCTCTTAATTCACAGAACTAAGGTTAGGAAAAACAAAGAAAAACAGAATGACACCCATTTCTGGAGCACTCATTAGGCAACCATGGTCAGAACCAGTAAGTGGAAGTGCTTGGCTCCAGTCTCAGGAATGCCTCAGAACTTCTGCTCATGACCAGTAGACCAGTAGGCTGTATTTTGTCCACTCACTTTGTTTTTCATAATACTTTTCATTTCCTCTTACTTAACATCACAAAGTACAGAAGGCGAGTGGGACAGGTGTCATTATCTCTATCTTAGAGATATATAACCTGGGAAGCCCCACCATGTGGTCCGGTCCCCTCCTACCTGTGCCCAGTCTGGAGGGGGCAGTGAAGGGGATCCAGGATGCTACATGGTGGAGGGTTCTGGTGGCTCTCAACTCCCTGACCTTCTCCGTACCTGTAGGTATGTTTCCAGAGCTGTCCACACATTCCAGTCGTGCAGTGGGGCTCCCTTTCTTATGTGTGTTTTAATTCTCTTCTCTCGTTCTGGAGGGCTCAGCGCAGGATGGGCCTGAGCCCTGGGGATGCCCAGGACCGTTTCATGCACATAGACTGACCAGAGGTTGCAGGTGGCCTCAGTGGTGTGTGGGGGGAACTCCCACTCTTGTCGCTGCTGGTTGTGACCCAGCTCATGGATGGGTCCCCACAGACCCCCGCTCCTCATGCCTGCCTCATTGATGAGCTCCTGCACTGACTCCACGTGGCACATGATGGGGTATCCTGAGTGCATCCAGCCTGGGAACGTAGAAGCAAGAGATGAGGGGCAGGGGGTACCCAAACCCATCTCCCTTCATTCCTTTCTGCCGGGTAACTTTCCCTCACCATCCGGGTTGCCTTCAGCAACACCGGAATCTCCATGTTGATCGGAAAGTAGATGGCTTCCTTTACCCGGTCAGAAACTGAACGGTCCCTGGCTCCCTGCCCAGCCTCTCACGCCAGAGTTATGCCCTCCATCTCACTGTGGCCCTGAAGGATATGAATACACTTTACACAGCCTTTCTTGCTACAATTCAGTGCTTCACTTTGTGTGATTTTCCTATCCTGTGAGTCTGTGACACCATGTCCTGTGTCTGGGTTGGAGAACAGTGTCATTTCTTCTGCCACGTAAACCACTGTCGTGCAGACTTAACACTCATCAGCAGAGGTCATCTTCTCCTTTTTTAAAGAGAAGAAAACCGAGGTCCAAAGGAAATGTCAATATGTCAGAACCAGATCTCCTCATTTTTCTTTCATGTAAACCACTCAATACTGAACATAAACTGCTCCTTTCCATTGCCAACTCACTTCTGTTTGGAGCAATGTTTCTATTTTAACCTCTCCTTGAAATAACAAAGAGATGGCTCGTCACTATCTGTGAACCCCCAGGAGCAATTTTTTTTCTGAGATTGTCCTGCCATCCTGTAAAATCTCACCTTGTAGATGTTCACCTTTTCACACGTGAACATCTCTGCATCCCCATCAACGTCTTTTTTCCTTTACTGGTGAGATTATACCTTTCACATACTGGACATGAAAAAAGGCAGAACACGGAATAAATGGTGTGCGCTGACTAGGAGGAGCACAGCCCTGGAGTACCCACCGGCTGAGATCTGCACGTCGGCAACAATCCTCTCGGGACGGCAGAGAGGGAAAGGCTGGGCTGCCAGCCGGGCTATCGCCTGCATCATCTCGTCCCAGAGGTGGAGTGCAGGCTCCGGGTCCTCTAGGGTACGGAGGTCTGCTGTTGGCACCGTCAGGATGATATTATCTGTGGCCAGCTCTCCCCAGGGAGCCAGGCTCTCCTGGACACAGTTCTTCCACTCCTGCACCGATGTCTTACCTGGGAACAAATATCATGGGCATGTCTCCCCACTTCTCCAGCTTACCTTGAACTCCAGGAGGAGGTCACTGAAACAATGAACTGGACATGTGGGTCTATGTGCCATGAAGTGAAGGACGGGCCTCTAGACCCTCCCCTTAGTTCTGCCCGGAAGTCTTCACAGCCACAGGGTGTTTCATAGCCCCACCCCACCTCTACTTACATCTTGAACACTTCTTCCCCCTTCTGTGTGCCAGTCCCCGCCCCAGCCCCCCTTAGCAACCGGCCTGGGACTCTGGTAGCATCCCCGGCATTGTCTCCTCACCCAGCTTGTAGTATGGGGCGGGCACGGCCCTCTTGATGGTGACAGGTATGGGGCCCAGTTTGCTGCCCTTCGGCACGATGACATAGAGGAGGCCGCCCCAGAGGCAGGAGACCGACTGCGTGGTCCTGTCCATGCAGCACTGGTGAGTCACCACAGGGGCTCGGGACAGCTTTCTGGCCTTGGTCAGGTTATCAGTGTGGCAGCCAACCTGTATCTGGGGAGGTGAGTCCATCATGCGTAGCAGGAGCTACGTCTCTGTGGTGAGTGTGGGGGGGCCCTGTGTGTGCTGGCTGGATGGCGGGTACCCGACAGACACCAGCTTCCCCCTTCTGTGAGCTACCCGTGAAACCTATGAGGTTGTCCTTCAGCAGTCATAGGGAACGAACGGTATGTGGGATCATTCTTCTGGGGGTTTAAACAGCCCAAAGATGGAGTGTCACCAGACAGACCAGGCACGACAGCCCTGAGGCAGATACAGACCAGGGCCCTGCGGCATTGTACCAGATGGGACCCGGGCTCTCGTGTCAGGGCCTACGCCGTGTGGTGATTCCAATGCCAGGATGAGCCAGACGGGGTCCTGGGCCTCCTTTTGTGCACAGAGGGGGCCAGCCGTCCAGAGGCGGTGAGATGTGGCCCGAGGCGGGAGGGCTAGTTCTCACTTCCCCTGCCCTTGTCCAGGGCCCCGCCCCCCCCCCCTTTCTGGTCACACGGGTTGAGGTTTGTTTTGTCCGGAGTCCTGGGGTTTCTTCTTTTAGGTGGAATGTAAGTGAGCTCCCGAAAGGCGGACACAGAAGAGCCCCTGACTGTGGCAGGAAGTGACCCTCAGGTTGAGGCAGGACAGTGTTAATCCTGCCTGTAGGGCCTGCTTGTGTAAGTGACCAGATGAAGCACAGCCTCAGGGGTCAGGGTAATGACGTAAAAGAAAGGCCGTGTGCTGTTGGCGAAGTGGGTGAGGTTCTGAGGATGTGATGGGGCTCCTGGGGCCCCTCACATCCCTGTGGGGACGTAAAATCACCACACGTGGAAGTGCGAGGGCTTAGGTGTGAGTTCTACGCATGACAGTAGCTCTCGCATCCCAGTTGCTCCTTCAGGCCCCCTGAAATAGATCTGCTTCGTCTATGAAACCTGTGAAATGGGCAGAATGGTCCCTCCTGGCCTCCTGGGAGCGCTGCCGAGAGCCGAGGAAAGCCAAGCGGCTCTGGGGTTTGGGGCGTTGGCAGTAGCTACTCTGGTCTTACCTTCAGACCGGCGCAGGCCGCAGCTTCGGACAGCGAGACTTCTGCACTTTGTCCGTGCAGGAGGTAGAGCCCGGTACTCACCCAGCAGTCCCCGTTGCCTGACAAAAGCCACAGGGAGGGCTGAGTTCTTCGCCCAGCTGACTCTGGGGCACCCTGGAGCCTCCCGGCTCCTCCCAGAGGCACAGCCCCTGCCCTGCAGACCTCAGCTCACCCATGCTTCCGACATGCATGCCCCCAAACCCTCAGTGGAACCCCGACCCCATCTTCCCTGAAGTACGTGATAGGGAATGACGCTGGCCCACTGGAGCTCAGTACCTGCAATGTCCTGTGACCCCGAGGAACCCCCCCCCCCTCCCCCCCGGGGCCTGCTGCTCTGGGCATCTCGCTCTGTACCTGGGTTGCTGCCATCGATCTCCACAGTGATGGGCTGATCTGAGGGGGCCAGAAGGGAGCCGCAGGTCCCCGTCCCAAGCTCCCGCACCAGCTGGGAGCAGTCAGTCCCAGAGTGTGCCAGCTCCGTGGCCAGGCAGAGCACCGCGGCCTCACAGGAATCGCCAGCCACTGGGTGCTCCCGGCTCACGGCTGGGAGGCCTGACAGACGCAGCATCTTCCTCAGGAGCCGGTGCAAGGACGCATAAGCCGGGACCCCCTCCGCGGGAATCTGTAGGAAGGCCGCACCGTCTGCTCCTAGCTTTGCCAGCCAGCGCTTTTCCAGGTTCCCAGCCCCACGGTTCAGCGTGGCCTGGAATTCGCACAGCGCCGTGCGGATGTGGTAGCTCCGCATCTCGGGGGTGGGGACAGGGAAGCAGCCTGGATCGAGGGTCTGAGCCAGGATGCTGAGGCCAAAGCGGTTGAGGATGACGTTACCAGGGAAACCGGCCAAAGTGGAGCGGCCCGGGTTCTGGGAGGCCCACCACCAGGCCTGGCCCCCGATCAGCAAGCCCCCACCCTCAGCCACGAACTCCTGTAGCTGCTTGGCCTCCTTGTCACCGTAGGCCTTGCAGCAGTAGACACTCAAGTCGCGCGTCAGATGGGGCTGCAGACTGCACTCCAGGCCATGCTCCGACAGGAGGGCGCACAGATTTTTCAGCCCTGCGTTCACCCCACATTTGCCTGTCTGGCCTCTGGCCAGCCAGCGCACAGCATTGAGCAAAAAGGGCCCCATCTTGGGAGCCCAGAGCATGCCCTCGTGGGCGGCGAGGACCACCCGGCCCCGGCCATAGCGGGCGGCTGCCAGGAAGCAGCCGAGTGAGGCGTCTAACCCCAGCGGGAAGGCCAGGGCCCCGTGCACCAGCAGCTGCGAGGGGACTCCCCCCGTCTTGATGTCCAGCTCTGAGATCCCTTCCAGGAGCTGCTGCTGATCCCGCCTGAGATCCTCCCCGCACCTGGAGGGTGACACGGGGACAGAGGGTCAGAAGCACCGAAAACAAGCTCCTAGATAGGGAGTTCTTGGTGTGGGTGCAGAGGGGACAGTTCGTGCCAGCCTCCTGGTTCTGACTGATAACTGCTAGGATTCAAGTATGGAATACCATTTACCTTATCGGATCTGAGGCAGATTTTTTTCACCTTTGAACGACTAACTGATGGCATATCGCTGTTTAATTGGCAGTGTTGACTCTTACTTCGTGACACAAAAATGGTGCTTATCTTATAACCGACATTGTAGTGGATTTGATGAAATACTGAGGAGTGACGTAGTGGCCTTATCTGTACATCTTAAAGTCCACCTTCTCCAAATAAACACTGCCAGGAATTCTTCCCATGTTAGTCAACTGGTTGTTGAATATTCTGGCTTGAATTTCATATCTTTTTAAGTAATTAAACATATACATAAGTTAGTAAAAAAATAGTCTATTCCTAGAGAAAGTAGTCCTACTGTATTTCTCAGAGCTAATTTTCTGCCAGAAAAAAAGCTGTAAAAACATCAGATTGCTAGCTCTGAGCTAGAAGCACAAGTAAATTGTTTAATACTACACTTAAAGATTCATACACACACACACACTGTAAAAATTCTCAAATCTGATGAGAGTATTTGTCATTTTTTATCGAGAAATGGTCTAAACGTAATAAGTTCAAAAAAACTTTTGTATGTCAAGATTTTTTTAAACCAATTTGTAGATAGATTTGTGAATGTCAAACAACGGGACATTGGTTAAATAAGTTATGGTTAACTGTAGATGGCATACCATGTGATAATTAAAATAACTATAAGATAATATTGGAAAATGCTTCATGGAAAATATTTAAAAATCAGATTCCAAGATACTGTGTCCTAAATGAGCCAAATTTTTGGAACAAACCACCAAAAATGAAAAAGCAAATAGAAAACATGAAACCAGAGGCAGAATCTAAAGTCTATTTATCACAACATCTTCAGTGACCATCTTGGCTAGTGGGATTATAGGCAATTTTAATTATCTTTACAAAACTTTATTGTCTCATCATAAAAATCAAGTGTTGTTAAAAAATAGTTTATCCATTTAAGTTGCAAAACATTATTGAAAAAAGTACCTCTTGCACAGCTTCTCCTTAATTTCTCTTCAGCATAAAGGAGGAACAAATTAAAAAATGGCATTACTCATACCATGGCTTGCTATTTATCAGTTAAAAACAACAGGTAAACCCATGCGAATTAACATGGGCAGATGTCCAGAATATTGTGCTGAGCAAAACAATTTGCAAAATAGCAGAACTTGGGGATGCAATTTATGTAAGACAAAAATAAAACAATGTTAATATATGTCAATACATATGTCAAAAAAGTCAGGATAAAGCCACAATAAACTTTTGGATCGTGGGATGGAGAGAAAGGGCTGATATTGAAAGGGATGGTCACAGGGGTTTTTCCTCACTGGTAGTTTTCAAATAGGGAGAATGTATGAGTGTAATTTCTCTGGCAATTAAAAATTAAATTTAAAATGCTAAGGTAACTGCTGGAAAAATAGAAATAAAATGTATAATCTACAAATGTGTTCGGGACTTTAAGGAATAGAGAAAACTTAGTCAAAAAAAAAAAAGAATGCAGAAAGAAACAAAGAAAGCATAAAAGCAGAAAATAAGGCAAGAGGAAGAGATACACTGAAATTATTATTTTATATAAATGGGTTAAATTTCTATATGAAATGACTGAGCCTCTTAGCTCAGGTTAAAAATATCTAGGTATAAGCTGCTTGTAAAAGACATACTCAAAACTGACACAGAAGGACTGAAAATGAGGAAATCTGTGTATCAACAAAGCTGTATCGGAAAAAACCACAACAGAAAGAAGGCAGAAGTGCCGGTATTAATATGAGATGCAACTAAATTCAAAGAGAAAGAGTTAAAATACACCAAGTGAATGTTTTCCATGGGTAAAAGTTACACTTTACCAAAAGTACAATTTTCATCAATTTTTAGGGTCCTAAAAACAAAATGCTGAGAGCAAAAACTTGGCACAAAACAAATTAAAATTTGATGAACTCATAATTGCATTTGGGATGGTAATGGATCTGTCAGCATCCAGTGGGTCAATTACATTAAAAAAAAGAAAAAAGAGGAGAGAGATGATTTGAGCAGAACAAAAAACACGCTTGATCAGAGAACACTGGTGCAATATCTCCCAGACGCTGAGGATGATGGGGAGAGAGCCTAGGATGCTGCATTCCACCAATATGAGGCAAGAATATAAGGAAGAAAGTAGACTTTCTTAAACATGATGCATTAAATAACATACCAATTTTCAGCACACAAGCACATGCACAGATGAGCAAATTAGATTATCTGCATCAAGCTTTTAAGAGCAGTAGCAACCTCAGTCCAGAGGCGTCCTCTGGGGATAGGGCCTGGCAGTGTGGGATAAAAGACGATCTACTATTCTGTATGTATTTCTCTGTGGGCTGTATGTTCTTGACAATAAGCTTGAATTCCTTTTGAAAGAGTTTTGTAAAAAGATGGGATGTTTCTCAAAAGACAAAGGAAAGATGGAAGGAAGAGCAAACGTAGATGGGATACCAAGTAATTCTCAACAGAATGCTTGACAGTGTTATGAGGGCAATATTAATGATCTCACATATCAATTTACCAATATTCAAATCTTCCATACTATCAATGGTATTGAAGTCTGGAAAATAATGAACGTAGCTATTGCTTAACAAAGCTTAATATATACTAGGTATCCACACACATGGATTCTCTCTTTTAATCATTATGATAAAACTGAAATACATTACTCTCGCTTCACAAATGAGGCTTAAAAAGTTAAGCAGTTTGCTCCATGGTTCTTAGCTAATAACTGGCAGGGACAGGAAGCAAATCCAGGGTGGTTTGCCTCTAGCCAATGTTGTCCACACAGTGAAAACTCTCCTTCAATTGCTTGAGTCTTTGGATTAAGCCCACAAGTGGGTATATGACAGTCAACGCATATAGTTTGTGCAAAGGAGACTTTAAAAAGATGTGAAGGTGCAACTAATACTGCGTTTATGAAAAATGAAATATGTGTGTTCCTTCGGAGCTGACCGTGAAGGGAAGCGAGAGGCGATAGTGTTCAGGTAATACACTAGGTCACACCTAAGCAGACAGGTGATACGTGCAGTGGCTTTTTTTTTTTTTTTTTATGTAGACTTCACACTCAGTGTGGAGCCCAATGCAGGGCTTGAACTTACCCTGTGATCGAGACCTAAGTTGAGGCCAACAGTCAGATGCTTGCTCAACTGAGCCACCCAGGCATCCCATGTAATACAGGCTTTCTGAATGCAGCTTAAAGAACCTCACAATAATGACAACTATGAAGAGAGGGCTTAGTGGGAAGTGAGCCACTGTCCCCTTAACCATACATTGGCCTTCCCTATCCTATTCCTTATGATGCCTAATTGCCTTTTTTCCTGAGGTGTTTGGTTCTTAATTTGTTTTCTTTGCTCTGACGTCCTCCTTTTCACTTCATTCTGTTACTTGTTTAACATATATTTTTGGAAAGTTCTAAATAGAACTTTAATAGCCTGAAACATTCTCAGGGAATCTGCTTCTGTTCACTGGGTCGCATTTTTCTCCCACGCCTGATTGATTCTGTCGTCTTTCCATACTAAATTTCTGTCTTTTCTGTATTTCCCTTTCCAATGTATTACGGTGTTTTTATAGAGTTATTGTACAGACTTGTTCCCCCAATTAGCTGCTGCAGATCTCTTGCATGTTCTGAAATAGTTTGGTTCAGTTCTCCTTCATATGCTCCGGGACCCGTTTGCCTATACACACCCGCCACATCTATCCACCTTCCTGGATTCTACGGAGGTTGGGATATGGTTGCTTTCCACTTTCTTGTTGCCTGAGGTGTGTGGCATGAATCAAACGGCAAAGTAATCACCTGGGCCTACTGCCGTCCTTGCTGGGGGCTAGTCCCTGCACTTTTGGGGACCTAAGGCTATGCCTACCCCACCCGAGCAGGTGTGGAACACACCTGAGGGGTTCCACCCACCACTGTGCATGGAAGATGGCAGCTCCGGCTTCCCTTTCTGCCTCCACCAAGTCCTGCAGTGGCTCTGGTGCTTTTATATACTCCCCAGTGTGTTCGTTCTAGAATATGAGAAGGCATTAATGATAATTCTTGGGTTTGTGGTGGTAGCTTTCTTCTTGCGTCTGGGTTGGGGGTGGGGTCAGGAGATGGAAATACCGTGCCACACATCAGTCACCTGCCAGCCTCGAAGCCTCCCGTTCAGCTCTCTACTTGGCATTGCTCACTCATTTGGTCAGATTTGGTGGAGAGGGCAGTTCTGGGATCTAGCCCCATTGCATACAGTCTTTACCTGGAAACTCTTTGGACCGTGGTGAGGATCAAATGAGAGAACACAACACCTTCAGAAAATGCATAAGCTGCTGGCATGTGTTTACTTTCACGTGAGCAATTCCTAATATATTCTAGACCTTCTAGGTTACACCACGTATAAATGTCACGAGCTATTATTCTGGGAGTTGTTTTCCCTAGCAAGTGCCTTTGGATCTGACTTTGTTCTTTTTTTTTTTTTTTTTTTTTTTTGAGAGAAAGCGAGTGCGGGAGGGGCAGAGAGGGGGACAGAGAATCCAAAGTGGGCTCTCTGCTGACAGCAGAGAGCCAATGCAGGGCTCCAACTCATAAACCATGAGATCATGACCTGAGCTGAGATCAAGAGTCAGACCCCTAACAGACTGCGCCACCCAGGCACCCCCTGACTTTGCATATTAAAGTAACTTCAGTGTCTCTCTCAGTTATATAAGCATGGGTGTGCAGTCAGCGCTTGCCCTTGGGGACAAGACATTGAGAGTATCTTCTGTTTTGGTTTTTGGAGAATGCCCCTCCCCTTGGCAGAGCATTTCCCTTAAGATGCTCCAGGGCCTCCAGCAGGACTTTGAAGTCAGCGAACCTGCTGGGTCAGTCCAGGTGCCTTTGACCAAGATTTGCCAGCAGGAAAGTTCCCTAAAAACCTCTAAGGGGACGCCAGGTAAAGGAGGCAGGAATCTGAGCTGAGGGCCTGGGCTCAACATTATCAGGTCTTCTTAGACTTTAGACGTGACCCTCTCAGCCAGCTTCAACCCAGTTTTTGGCTGAGCTCCCCTGGCAGAACATTCCTTAACATGAACTTATCTGTGGGGTTAACACTAGCATACTAGCCACCCTTTCTCCTTCATGGTTTTGGGTATGTATTCACCTACGTATCCATTAATTTATATGGTATACAAACATTTGTCGCTCTATACTGTGTTTCACACGGCAGGCGCTGCGAAGAAAGCAGCAGACATGACAAGCAAGAGCAAGGCATTGGTGCAGCTTAACGTTCTGGCTGGCTGGACAGGCACCAGCCAGTGCACAGGTCGGGGGTGTGCAGGTTGTGATCACTGATGTCGAGGCCATAAATGCAGAAGAGTGACACGGGGAGGTTAGTCTTAGATTCAATAGGGTCATCAGGGAAGACTCCTCTGAGAAGGGGGTTTGAGCTTGAAATGAATAAGAAGAATAAATTGTCTGGTCCAGAGCTTCCCAGAGTAGGAAGAGAAATTTGAAAACCAGGTCTTAAAATGAACTTTGCCATTGAACTACTAGTGTTATTTTTTTTGAATAACTGGATTTGCAAATGTCTTTAAAAAAACTTCTTTAAAGTTTATTTATTTTGAGAGAGAGAGGGAAGAAGAGAGGGAGAATCTCAAGCAGGCTCTGCACTGTCATGTCAGCACAGAGCCGGACGTGGGGCTTAATTTCATGAGCTGTGAGATCATTACCTGAGCTAAAACCAAGAGTCAGATGCTTAACTGACTGAGCCACCCAGGCACCCCCACAAATGTCTTGAAACTTTGTAAGACGAGAAACCTGATGTTACACCTTGAGGTCTTTGAATTTGGGGGGATTATTTTAGAAATTTAAAGATGTGTGTGGCTGATGTACAAGCTATACCCCCCCTCGAAATACTCAAGTTAGAAAATGTCTACATACTCAACAAAAGGACACAGTTAAACCAACTGTGGCACGTATATTGTGACTAAAAATTCTCATTAAGAACATTACTTTTAAAAATAGAAAAATGTTCTTAAGCAAATACAAAATAGCAGTACATAACAACAACTAGCAAAAATGATGCATGATGACAGAAGATGTGTAAAGGTCAAAATTTTGTTGGGGACACAATGAGAAGCTAAAAATATTCAGATATTTCACTGTCATGTTGTTATTTCAGTAAAAGTTTTACAAATAAGGAAAACTGATAACATGGAAAACTTATTTTCATACATTACCTGAACATTCCCAACACTTCTGTTGGTCAATCAAGTATGGACTTCAGTTAAACACTACTGTAGGCCCAGAGCCCAAAATAGTGTCTACAGTTTCACAGGCTCTCAGCACATTTTAGCTGAGTGAAAGAATGGATTGACAGGTTCTAGAAAGAGGGAAGGAAAACTGATATGGTAATGAAATTTGCGTCTTTACCCATTTTGTTGCTGCATTAATAGAACAGTATAAGACATAAGGTCAAAGAAAGAATCTTAGTGTAATTTGAGGAAAATTTCCTGTTGTGTAAGGGTTTATACAAAGGCAGAGGAGTGATATAAAATTTTTTTCAGGTTATAATTATAGACAACTTGGAGATAACAAATGTTTAAAGAAGAAAATAATAATCATCTATCAGCTTATCTCTAGAGATATACTATTAATACTTTTATTTTCTATCTGTACACATCTTAACTAATTTGGCATCATTTAATATAGTTTTATATATTAATTTTGTCTATTGTATCATCAGTATTTTCTTACTCCTTTAAGGAGTTAAAGAGTAAGATATACCATAATTACTATTTTTTAAAAGATTTTTATTTTATCTTATTAAAAAAATTTTTTTTAACATTTATTTATTTTTGAGAGACAGAGACAGAGCATGAGAGGGGGAAGGGCAGAGAGCGAGAGGGAGACACAGAATCTGAAGCAGGCTCCAGGCTCTGAGCCGTCAACACAGAGCCCGACTCGGGGCTCGAACTCATGAACTGTGAAATCATGACCTGAGCCGAAATTGGACGCTTAACCGATTGAACCACCCCGGTGCCCCTATACCATAATTATTTAAGCAATATTCCATCTGTTAGACACTTATAGTTTCCCCGTGTTTTACTTACTAGTGAAAACACCATTGAAAATTTTGCTACTAAACTTTGCCCCATAGACACGTTTCTCTTTTCCAATCCTTCCATCTTCCCTTCCCCCATAGGTGCTGATTCGGAGAGTCCCTCCTAGTAAACTTTCTGCTTACTGTCTCAGTCTTTGAGTTGGGTTCCTGGGGAACCCAATTCTGGGATAGTTGGTAATGTTTAGCAAAAATTACATGTGCATTTATCCTTTGACTCAGCAATCCCATTTCCAGTGATATGCAAAATTACGAAGACATATGCACACAGGCATTTACTGCAATATAGATGAAATAGTAAGATAACTGGAAAAAATTTTTAAATACTACAAACTCAAATCTGTCAGTAAAACACTATCTGAATAAACTATACTACATCCATACATTTCAGTGTAATAAAATATATAGTGCATATCTATAGGTTATTATGGAGCCATATCTAGAAAACAATATTAAGTGAAAAAGTAAGGTGGAGAAAAATATGTATCGTATACAGTTGCTTTTTTCAAGAAAAAGGACACCAGTGTGTGTGTGTGTGTGTGTGTGTGTGTGTGTGTGTTCATACATATACTAACAATGGAGTAAAATGATTTTTTTTTAAAAAGGGAGAAAAAATTATATAAAGGAACAGGGATAGAATATTGGCTTCTTAAGATTTTACTTTAGATCCACATAGCTATGCTAAATTATTATAAAATAAAATTAATTCACAAAAGCACTTCCAAACAGCAAAAGTAAAATATCCAAATGAATCTACATGTGTATCCATTTAGTGGTATAACCACAAAGAGAAGAACTAGTCTAAGTGACTTTAAAAGATGGTAATTTGGCTTTATATACCTCATAAAATATATAATAAGGATGAAAGGAACTGAAAATAATCTTTAACTGTGCTGGTAGTACTGTTATTGGGAACTGTTATGTGTCTTGTGGGATAAAACAAATGAGTTATTAGGGTGCTTTCTTTCGGAACTAGGATTATTTAGCATGGGACAAAAGGAGGCAGATGTAATAAGATCACTGAAAGGAAATAAAACCCTATAGCTCTGAAGTTGAATTTGAAGCATCAGAATGAGCTCTTGATGTATTTATCATTTCAAAATCCTTATTTCTTAGCTCTGCCACTCAAAAGGCCTGGAAACAATGATCAACCCAAGAGCAGTGAGCACACCACTGTGTCTCTGGCTCCTAAACACCATTTCCCACTCAAAGGAATAAGGGCTCCTTGTAGAAATGGCTGACGTTGGGTCTGGGGCAGGAAATGTGTAACATGAGGCTGAAACAAGGAAGTCCATTAAGGCTGGGTCACAAAGTTTTAGTTTGACTTGAATAGGTTCATGATGGAACATGTTTATTATGTGAGTGTTCCAATCCATGAGTTCATAAGGACAATTTAAAAAAAATAAGACACAGTGGAGACCTTTGGAAGATTCTAGGGAGTCCAACTCAGTGCTTTGGAAAATCCAGCATTTATCCTGCCTTCCCTAAGCAGACTATGCCAGGGTATGCAAATAGTAGATGAAGGGAATTATGTTTTTATAGAAGTATTCTAAATACTGGATAAAAGGAATGCTAGAATTTTAAATATACCATTTTAAGTTTATTTTTATGTATTTTGAGAGAGAGAGACACAGCAGGTGAGAGAGGGGCAGAGAGAGAGAAATAAAATAAATAAAAGAGGAGAATTTCAGGCAGGCTCAGCTGTATCAGTGCAGAGCCCGAAGTGGGGCTTGAACTCACGAATGGTGAGATCATGACCTGAGCCAAAATCAAGAGTCAGACACTTAACTGGCTGAGCCGCCCAGGCGCCCCTAAATCTACCATTTTATAGTCACTGATGAATTAATGGATCTAGGACTAGGCAATGATTATTAATGACTTTTAATATCACAGTGAGAGAAACAGACATTATGTTCCATTCTGTGGACATACACACATTACCACGTTTAAAGTGGTCAGGCCAAAAATTCAAACATGAGGCTCATCAAGCTTCTAAATTGGGGGGTGGGAAACTTTTCCAGCAGGGTAGATAATAGACATTAGGCTTGTGGGCCACATGGTCTCTGTTGATCCTACTCAACTCCGCCATTGTAGCTCGAAAGCAGCCACAGACCACATGTACACAGAGGGGCATACTGTGTTGCACTGAAGCTTTATTTACAGAAACAGGCCATGGTTTGCTAATCCCTGCCATAGAATCTACATCTAACTTCCAGTGTACAGGAAATACAGGGAACAAAGGAATATATTACATGACACCGTAAGAATGCAATCTAAAACTTCAGACTGAAGGAAACTGTTCAGGCAGGACAAAGTGCCTAGTTGTTTCAACAACAACAACAACAACAACAACAACAACAACAACAACAAAACAGAACAAAAAAAAAAGCAAGAGATAAAAAGAATTGGGAAGGAAACTCATATCTTACAGGAGACATAAAAGTCGTATCAGTCAAAATATTTGGGTTTTAATAAATACCAGTTCCAATAAACTTTGAAAAAAAAAGATAATCATGGAAATAAATGATGCCATTAAGGAATGACAGTGGTGCCTTGTGGTTGTTTTTGAAAGAGTTTATATGTTTAGACATACATATTGAAACATGATGGGAGCACCTGGGTGGCTCAGTTGGTTGAGTGGCTGGCTTTGGCTCGGATCATTATCTCATGGTTTGTGAGTTCAAGCCTCACATCAGGCTCACTGCTGTCAGAGCGGAGCCTGCTTCGGGTCCTCTGTTCCCCTCTCTATTCCCCTCCCTGGCCTGTGCTCTCTCTCTTAAAAAAAAAAAAAAGAAAGAAAGAAAAAGAAATATGATATGTCTGCAATTTACTTCCAAGTAATGGTAGGGCTGTGGGTAAAAGTGACTATGAGTTGGCTCTTCTGAAGGTCAGGTCAGGGCTGCATGGGGCTCCTGGGACTGGTCTTTTGCATGTTTGAAATTTTTCGTAATTAAAAGTTGAAACCAACACAAAACATAACTCAGATTCAGCAACAGAGATGAAAAAAATGTACGTGTAGATGAAGAAAAATAGCTTTAGTTTGCCGGACAAGAGCCTCTGGAACAATTAAGTAGAATAGGGCTCATGGGATTTCCTGTTTGTCCCATAGAATTAGAATCAAAGACAAGCTGGAGTGGATCAGATCCACTCTGAGGTTTCTGAATGACCCGTCCCCTCCCATCCCCTCCCGCCCCTCTCGGAGGGAAGGAGGTCCCAGGGCACCAGGGTTTGGGGCTGACGGCCCAGGGTGCTGCTAGCTGCTCACCCAACAAGTGTATGATCTTCCTGGCATCAGCAACTTGATTTCTTCAGAGTTGCTAGTGCGCCTTTAAAAATACTCAGCAGGGGCGCCTGGGTGGCTCAGTCGGTTGAGCGGCCGACTTCGGCTCAGGTCATGATCTCGCGGTCCGTGAGTTCGAGCCCACGTCAGGCTCTGTGCTGACAGCTCAGAGCCTGGAGCCTGTTTCAGATTCTGTGTCTCCCTCTCTCTGACCCTCCCCTGTTCATGCTCTGTCTCTCTCTGTCTCAAAAATAAATCAACGTTAAAAAGAAAAATTTTAAAAACACTCAGCCCCTCAGAGCCTCTGGCAGCAGAGCTGGCCAGGTGAACAGCAAGTCTAATGGTCGCGGCTTCCAAAAATATTATATTTTCTGAACTGAAAGGGATCTACTCAGCAGGTGTGGATATCCTAGCTTATCCTAGGTATACTTACAGTGCCCGAAGTAGTAGGGGCAGCCTTGTGACCATAAAGAATAAGGTGGTGATACGCCATGACGGGAGGGGTGGAGGTGATGGTGCAGAGACAGAGAGAGAATGAATGAACCTGGCACATCACGGAGTCTGCCACAGGCTACCTGAACTTTGTGCTACACAAGAACTTAATCCTGCATGGTTAATCCACTGCGGTAAGGCTTCTGTGACATGTCACCGAACACAGTCACTGATTTAACTGTTACCCCAACCCCCAAGTATCCAAAATTAAGCTTCCTGGTCTCCTCTGAACTCCCTTCTCAGTCTTCCTCCACTTCATAAATAGCAACTTTGGTCTTTAAGGCATTCAGATCCAAACTCCTGTCACTTTTTCTCTTCTCACTCCATTTTCATCCATCAGCCATGCCTGTTGGGTCTCCAGTCTCACCTCCAGCTCTACTGCCGTCACCCTGGTGTGAGCCACGGTACCTCTTAGGTAGCCTGTTTCGGGAGCCTCCTGATGGGTGTCCTGCTTCAGTCCTGCCTCCTACAGCCTATTCTCCATCAATCAGAAGGCCCCTTTTGAAATGCAGGTACTTCCTGTCAGTCCTCTGACCCAAATTCTCTCACTTCCAGTAAGACCCAGAGCGCTGCCAAGGACTACCTCACATCCTTTTACACCAGCCCTCATTCACCCAGCTCCAGTCATACCAGCTTCCTCAGTGTTCCTGCAACAAATCAGGCGGGCTTCTGCTTCGGGCTTTCACCTTTGCTCCCCCCTCCGCCTGAGTTCTCTTTTCTTTTTAAAAGTGTATTTATTTATTTTGAGAGAGAGAGAGAGAGAGAAAGGGAGCACATGCAGGTTAGGGAGGGGCAGAGAGAGAAGGAGAGAGGGAATCCCAAGCAGGCTCCACGCTATCAGCACAGCCCGACGTGGGCCTTGATCCCACGAACCATGAGATCTTAACCTGAGCCAAAATCAAGAGTAGGACACTCAACTGACTGAGCCACCCAGGCGCCTCCTCAGTTCTCTTTTCACAGATGTCCATATGGCTCATTCTTGAAATTCTTTCAGATCTCTTAGCTGTCACCTGACCAGACCAGAGAAGCCTTCCAAGGTGGCCGTTTTCTTGTTTGCACTCCTATCCACTCCCCACGCTCCTCTGTCATGCTCTCCATTTTAGGGAATTGTGTTTCCCTGGCTTCCTTGCTCTCGGGCTTCTGGTGGATACGCCCATGGGAGGCAGAGGCAGAAAGAAGACTGAAGGCAGGCAGGCAACAAGAAGGAGACGAGGTCTGTGTCTCTCTCTTCAGGCTGTGTCTCTGGCACTCACGGTGTCTACTCTGAGATGCCAGGTCCCACAGACACCCCTCCATCTGGGGTCCCAGCTTCTGCTACACAGGCTCCTACCAGGTGACTCAGAACCTGGGCTCCAGTACACAAGGCCACCTCCCTCTGTTGGTCATGCTGTCACTAAGCCCTCCATTACTGTGCTGTCTCTTGTGTGGCTTTCCAGTTCCTCCCTCACCTGCATAGTCAAGTTCTTATATTAAGTCCTTCTGTTTCAAACACCAACTAGTCCTGACGGGGCCTGACCGATAAGCCTTCCCTGATGACCCTCAGTGCCCTCCACTCCCCTCCCTGTCACTGTCCACGTATCCTGCATTACTTTCCCTGTAGCTCTTATCAACACCTGCTAGAGTTTATATTTATTTGTTTTCTTAATTGCCTAACTCTCCACCAGCATATAAATGAGCAGGTAGTAGGACTTGGTGTGCTGTATGGGGCTGGCAGTGGGCTGAGCTCACACAAATAAACCAGTGTTCTTTGATTTGTTTAAGAGATCTTGATAAGCACTCTCCCCATCCTGGGCACTAGACATGGGAGACGGAGAGATGAATAAAGCAAACACTTCTATCTGGACACAGAACAGGGTGGCGGTGAGAACCCAGCCTCCCTCCCTGTGTTTGCCTTGTGGTGCTTCCAAAACAGAGTGGAGAATCACGTGTGTGAAAATGGAAGCTCATCCAAGAGGGAGATCAAATCTATTGTTACCATGCGTCCGACTCCCCGTAGGGAAACACCACTCACCTGACATGGAGTGGGATCTTGGGTACCTTCTTAGAGACCTTGAACCGTCCTCTGTCCCCATAGATGTCGGTGAAGTACACTCCAGCCACACTTGTCACCTGGTTCCCGGGGAACCTGGACAGCACATTGTCACGACCATGCTGACTGGCCCAATACCAGGCTTGGCCCCCGATGAGCAAGCCGCCTCCACGTTTCACATACTGGATCAGCTCTGCAGTCATCTTATCATGGTAGGCACTGATGCAGTAAACCCCCAAGGGGGCCCCCAGTTCCGGCTGAATCTGTG
Organism: Acinonyx jubatus; assembly: GCF_027475565.1. Taxonomy (NCBI): domain Eukaryota; kingdom Metazoa; phylum Chordata; class Mammalia; order Carnivora; family Felidae; genus Acinonyx; species Acinonyx jubatus. The sequence continues at coordinate 11,753,009 of NC_069383.1, read as the reverse complement.
CCTGAACCCCACAGCCCTGCAGGATACTTACTAGTGATCCCAGGGATGGGTGCACTCCAGTGGGAGCCCCAGGTGAGGGACAGAGCCAACCCACTGCATTAAGAAGAAATGGAACCAAGCCAGCATCCAGCAGGTAGCCTTCATGGGACACCACCACCAGGCGGCCTCGGCCGTAGAAGGAGGCAGCAATGAGGACCTGGCCCTTGTCATTCACCATCACCGGGAAGGCGGCCTCTCCAATAAGAAGAAGTTCACTAGGGATGGGGTCTTTGGGAACATTCCAGCTTGTCACTCCATCCATGAGGGCCTCGAAAGCACTGGCAGGAGTTGTCGCCATGGTTCAACCAGCTGCTGCAGAGGAGATGAAAGGCTGCGCTTGGTCAGAACTGATGAAGCTTCAAGTGAAAACACAACTAAACGCATTCAAACTAAACCATTCACTGGGTTCCCCACTGTGTGCCAACCACTAGGGGGCCCAGCAAGGCACACGCGGACAAGGCCCTCACTTTCATGAATCTGATATTTCAGCAGGGGAAGGACAATAAATAAATCGGTAGACAAACATAAACACAGCAATTCCTAACCATTAGGATGAAAATAAGAAAGTGATGTGATATCAAGTAACTGGAGAGTCCGTTGAGATTGTGTGACAGGAAAGGCCTAGATGAGGAAGTGACCTTCAAGGTGTAACCTGACGTTTCAGCTGAGACGTGGCATGTGTAGGAGCCCAAAGTAGCCCTGGGCAGGGCAGAACATGACCTGAGTGGCTGAGGGGGGCGGGGCTGGGTCGTGCACAGCCTGGTACAAGGTGACAGCCATGTGCGTGAGCTGACTTAGTATTGTGCTGCATCTCTATGGACAAAACGGTCAAGTGACCTTTCAGAAAACTGCATTTTGGGGGACAGTTTTGACTAAATGAATTGAAATGCCTCCCAGCTTATCACGGCTGCCCTAACTAGGAGTTCCCTACCTCTGTGTGGGTAGCTTTCTTTTTCCAGGGGTCTTTTAAAATTCATTGTGCCTGGGGAGCCTGGGTGGCTCAGTCTGTGAAGCGTCAGACTTAGGCTCAGGTCATGATCTCGCGGTTCAAGGGTTCAAGCCCTCTTTTGGGCTCTGTGCTGACAACTTGGAGCCTGGAGCCTGCTTCAGTTTCTTCTGTGTCTCCCTTTCTCTCTCCCCTCCCCTGCTTATGCATTCTCTCTCTCTCTCAAATATAAATAACATTTTTAAAAAGTCAGTGTGCCTAAAATTCAGCTATTTTTTCCCTTAAAGCAGCTTCTCTTGGATAAATTACTTAAGCCTCAGTTTCCCCACTTATAAAAAGAATAATACATCCCTTGGAGGATCGTTTTTGGAGATTAAGAGAATGCACATGAAAACACCTTGTTCTGGGTACACAGTGAGTGCTGAGAAAACATGAGGGTCTGTCCCTATGCTGACCTTTCTAACTTCCCCAAATGACAAGGGCCATGTTCTGGGTGCCTGTCTGCTCCCCTCGGCCTACCCCTGACTTCAGCAACTGCCATGGAGGAACTTCCTGGGCACTCGAACGCCTCCTCACTTCCGCAGGTACACAGGGGCAGCCCTGCAGTGGCCCTGAGCCCGGGGAAGTGGAGGGCATGCGGACTACGTGCCACAGCGGCTGTCCTACGTGTGTCCAGGAGTCCCTCAGCAAGCACCTGAGGGGCTCAGCTCCAGCTGCCCCAGTGGTGAGCAGCTCAGCCCTTCGCAGCCTTTCCCTCCTTCCTGGTCTCCCCCTCCCCACTTCCTCACCTGCATTTGGGGCTCACTTCCCAAATAGGCTACCCGGCTCCAGTCCTTGTAGCAGGCCTCGCTTTGGGGAAGAATCAAAACTAAGACACCAAAGTTTTCCTCTACCTTTGCCTCCTTCCTTCCTCTCTCCTGTTTCCATAGACAGTCGGCTACCTCACTTTGTTCTTCTCGCACCGGATCTCTCCAACATGAGTGAGTGCCTTCCGCTTGTATTCACATCCAGACTAAACCCATCTGGCTTTAGTCCCAGGATGGATTCTCATCTACCATCTTCTCAAACCATCCTACCCACTTCACTTTGTAATAAAAACCCTCTGATTTCATCCACTCTCCATAAGGTAAAAGCTGAGTGCCTTGCCCTGGATTCTAAGACCTCCATGGTCTGGGCTCTCCCCTGTGTTCCAGACTTTTTTTCCCTGCTACATACATTCTCTGCAAACCTCTAGCAGGCTTAGCATCCCTGAACATGTCCTGTATTTCCTATAGAAGTCCAGCTCCTGATCATCCTCTAACTTCCCGGCCCATCTAACCATCTCTTTCTCAGTAATGCTCCCAGGAAAGTGAATTCACAAAAGAGAACCGGTACCCACATGGAGCATCGTGGGCCATGAGGGCGAGTGATCTCAGCTTTCTGGTTTAGGACTAGGGAAAAAGCAGCGAAAGAAGTCAGGCAGCCTGAGATCAAGATCATGTTAACTACCTTGGAAAGGGAAGTCTTTCAGTACCCTGGGCCTAACAGGAAAAACAGACAAAAAACCCAAGAGATGAGTAATAGTTCCTCCGAACCCTGACCTCAACTCTCAAGAAGTAGGTGCGCGCGTGTGCGCAGACATGCGCACGTACATGCATACATCTTGGTAAGATTTTTGATTCACAGGTTCAAAGAGGCGAGAGAAAAGTGTTTTCAGAAAAATAGCAAACAGCACCAGACTGGGTACACGAAAGGAAACCCGGGACCCAGAGAGAAACACCCTGAATAAGGGAACATTCCTGGGCATGCTTCTGGCACCAAGCGGCGCCCCAGCGAGCCCAGGTTCTCGGCCCCCGCCCCACCCGCAACGCTCTCGGATTGTTAAACTCACGATCGGTAGCCGGGTCCGTGGCGCTAGCTCCGGGCACGGGGATCTTGTGCGGTGGCACAGCAAGCGGTCTGGGGTGGGGCCTGATGGAGGAGGCAGGCGGGGTGGGGCGCGGCTGGGGCGGTCCGGGGCGCGGTTGGGGCGGTCCGCGGCGCGGTGGGCGGTCTCGGGGCCGCGTGGAGAGGGCGCGGAGTGGGACCCAGAGGCGGCGAGAATGCGGCGAGGTGCTGGGGGGACGGCCCGGGGGCAGGGCGCGGCGGTCGGTCTGGGCGCCTTGTGGAGGGGGCGCGGCTGGCGACCCAGGGGCGGGCGTGCGGGGCGGGGTTGGGGTGGTTCAGGGACGGGGCTCAGTGGGCGGTCTGTGGGGCGGAGCCGGCGAGGCGCGGCAGGCGTGGTGGGGCGCCGCCCGGTTGAGGCGGCCCGGGGGCGGGGCGGCCCGGGGGTGGGCGGGGCGCGGCGCGGTTGGGGCGGTTCGTGGGCGGGACAGGCAGGAGAGGGGGCGGGGCGAGGGGCAGCTCGCCTCCGAGAGGCCCCTCCCGGCCCGCTGCGCTTGAGGTGGTGTCGCAGTTTGCGGAGCTCCATCAGGGTACCTGACTCATGCTCCCAGGAGGTGGAGTTCCTCGATCTGCGGGGTTCGGGCGGAAAGCGGCTCTCTCAGGCCCTCCGAGAGTTCTGGGGTACGAGAGGGGAGCTTTGCCGGAAAGCAAACGCCAGGTCTCTAGTAAACCAGATTCGGGGCTAGCAACGCCCGACGACAGCGTAACCCAGCGCCTAGGGGTTTTGGCGTGGAAGCGCCTCCCTCCCCTCCAGTGGTGGGGTGCAGCGCCAGAGAATAGTTTCCTGCGTTGAAAGGCTGCCTCCTGGTGGTCAGCACCCGCCCGCGCAGCCCGTGCTCGTGGGGTTTCCAGGCTGTGCAGGACACTCAAGCTAGTACTGCGTCTGGGAGTAGAAGAGACACCGGTGCCAAAGATATTCTTGTTTCAGGGGTTTTCTTTAAGTGTATTCAGTGTGCAACACTCCTTCCTAGGAAAGTGAAATTTTCTTCTCTTAGAAAGCGACGCTTTTTCTTACCTTAGCGCAGCAGTCACTTGCCTCGAAAATAATTTCCTAACCTCCAGATTATACCAAATCCTGCTCCTGACCACACCAGACACCTCTCTTTCTTCTTCTTTCCCAGGTTGCCACTCCACACTTGCTTGTATGACCACCGATTACCGTTGGTTTCTCCCATAGGCTCTCTTGCTGAGTGTGCCATCTGTCTCCGTCGTGTCCGTCATTGTATCCTCACTGCCGAGTTTCATTTGTCATGTAGCAGGCTTCCGTTTCTTAATAATTGCATGAAAGTGTGTGATTGAATAAGTGAATAAGCATATAGTGAATGTTCAAGAAATGTGTGCTGAACTCGTAAATAACCGAGTCTTTGGAGGACTAGCAGAAATTTGTTTGTCAGAGGACCAAATGCAGTCAGGTTTCAGATAGAAGAGGCAAGGAGAAACCTATACAAGGCATGCGATTTGGCTAAGACCTATCGGAATTTGAGAATACTTCAGGGTGGAAGCCCAATGTGAGCTGGGGTTAGTTGAATTCATAGGTTTCATACCAGGAAACAAAACCTTGGAGAAGTAGGGTGGGAGCCAGCCACTGAGGGAGTGTGTCAGGAAAGTTCCATGTCAAATGCGGAGTCTAGGGGCCCTTTTGTGTTTGCGCTCTAAGGTTTTAACCAGTCTCTGCCTACATCAATGTCACACTTTATGGTCAAGTGCCACGATTCTAGTAAGACACCTGTGAGTATTTTTGGTGTTGATCTAATAGAAGAAAGGGCTTCAAATAAAGGTGAATTTTTCAGGGCCAGCGAGCAAATGGTACCTGTGGTCATTAGGGTACCTCCATTTGGGAACAGAAGTTGGCTGAAGAATGGAAACAAAACAACATAAGAAACAGCACAAAGGTCCATTTAAAACCTAGCAAATGAAAGATGGTGGCCAACACGGGTCAGACTAAAGGGTCATTGCTCATGTGCAGACCTCCAGACCCTTCCTCCAGCCTAGGGGAAAACAGAGACTCCTCCATGAAAATCAGCATATTCTCACCAGGCACATATTCTGTGGGGTGCTCTGGGAGATGGAGATGATACTGTAGTCAGTAAATCTAAGAAGACAGTAGACACGAAAGAGCTGTAATACCATAAGGATTTATGTAGGTGTCATAATCAGCTGAAAAATCAGTGCCAGGAAAGAGAAAGGAAGAGGCCATTATTTTTAGTCATCAGAGATGAACGTACAGGGACAGAGCCACTAAAACTTAGCTTTGAAAAACATAAATGTTATTTGTGAGCAGACAAGAGTCAAGGGCATTATAACATGAGGCCACATCGTAGTCCACAGCATGGAGATGTCCTTGTGAAAGCTTGATCTGAGAAAGACAAAATGTTCATTGTGACCGAAATTTGTGAACCGCGCTTGTGGGAGTGAATTTGGATGGCAACCCAGGAGTTTGGATTGTAGTCTGCAGTCTGGAGGAACGTTTTTAAGAAATGCCGTGTCGTAAACATGGAGACTCCCTCCTCCACATCTATTCCCTACCCCACCTCTACTGCCCTTTCTCAGCAGATCCCATTTTTGTTAGATAATCTCCTTCTCCCTCTCCCTTAAGATTCAGGGGGAAATGGAGCCATTTCCAGGTCCAAGTGTGGGTCTGTCCTAGCTCAGGCCAAGCATGCCAACCCCTGTCCTTTGTGCTTCAATGACTGACTCCTTCTGGGTTATACCTAATAAGTATACACGAGCAATATGATACTTAATTGTCTAGCACATGCAAGGGGCATAGGGATCAGAACTTTTACTGTTAACCACTGGTACACCAGCCCGTTTTTGTCGAACAGAGGAAAACTCTTGTAGTAATTCCATTTTCTCACAAAGCCAAATGCAGGGGTTACTTAATACCTAAGCTTTCTAATTATGGGCTAGCATTAATAGTCACTGACTTCCTTCTTCAATTATTTTTAGCTCTGAGTTAAACTTAATGTGGTCCCATATATTCTTTCCCTGAAGGGCCTCAAGAATCTGGGAAGGATTAGCCATGGTCTAATTTAGGAATAGAGATGGTTGAATGCACCTATGCGCATTTATTGGTATGAGTCGCTGGGGAGGGTTACTAAGTCACTATTTAAGATGATCCAGAACAGGTGTCCACAGCTGTTTGAAGAATAAGTACTGGGCCATGAAAAGGCTCCACTCCGATCTCCAACTGCAAGGAGCGGGTATGTAAGTGACAGGCGGCCACAGCTGGTGCACCCTGGAATCCTGGGTGCTGGGCCATGGATTCTCCTGGCTGGTGATTAAGTGTACTCAGGCTATTGAGGCAGGCCCATTCCTGGGGTACATGGGACTCTTCTGATGGGTGACTTTGGCTCAAGGACTCCTATTGGCCTTGACAGGACTTTCTCTGAGACCTGCCCCACAGAAGCCTTTCCTGTGTTTGCTCTCTTCCTTCAGCGGATGAAACCTCCCTCACAGTCCCATGGCTCTCCCAGCCTCTTCTGGTCCCTCTCCATTTTCTCTCACAGATGTTTCCCTTGAGATAAATCTCTTGCGCATCTGACCTCATCTTGGCTTCTACTGCTTGGAGGATCCAGGCTAACACATGTACTGTTACAAGGATATCTCCTAAAGTTAAAATGCTCAAGTGCACTTATCAAAATTGTGCCTTAGTGGGAGTAAAGAGCAAAGCCGTTAACTTGAGAGCATGTAGGAAAGCCTCACCGACTACATTTTTTCATTCTTTAGTACATGTATGATAACCCTCATTCAGATTATAGCATGGTCTATCTCTAGGGCAAGTTCCTGCCTGCCTATTTATTTAAAGCAGTGAGGCTGGAATTTGCTGCTACTCTTGACAGATGGCCGGTGCTTAATCGCAGTTAGAAGAGCTTTCATTTTCTCCTTTGGCGTCTTTGTGAAATTAACCTAGGCCTGTTTTTTAAAATTGATTTCTTTTAAGTAATCTCTACACCCAACACACTCACAACCCCGAGATCAGGAGTTGCATGCCTTACCGACTGAGCCAGCCAGGTTCTTCAACCTGGGCCTATATTTTCTTTTTGGATCGTTAGGATGTGGGACGTATGTGGCAGGAGCAGTAATATTGCAGTCACAGGGTGTGTCTTGGAACATACCACTACCACTCCACAGATATCCATTCTGAAGATGTCTTCTTCGCATCAGCAACAAGAGACGAGTCTTCATACATTTCCAAACTTGTCCCATCTCCATAACGGTTGGTTTTGTACTGAAGATTTCAGTTGTCCCTGAGCCAGTGGAGCTGACTTAGCCCAAGGCTGAGTGTGGATGTTTTTCCTCTGGCTCTGAAATATCAGACCCATTAGGTAGGTATACAACAGACCCAGTTTCTATAATTGTACCCACACCAGTGTGGTTTATCTGTCTTCATGCACAAACCCACAAGGGTCGCAGATGTCAAGAGGCCAGAGGGGCTGCTGTATGGGAATTGGGAATCACTGAAGGCCAATATCTCTACAATAAAATCCATGTAGAGAAGGAATATCAAAGCTCCCAGTCCTATGGGATCAATAACATTATTTTTTAGATTTTTCTGCAAGTATAAACAATTATTTCCAAATTGATTTATTCTGAGAATTACTGTAATTTCAAGGTTTTCCTTCTCAAAGTTTTTCATTTTATATCGATACTTATGATCCAAGTATCTTTTAATTTTTTTTGTTTGTATATTTACTTAGAGAGAGAGAGAGAGAGAGTGTGTGTGTGTGTGTGTGTGTGTGTGTGTGTGTGTGAGTGGGGGAGGATCAGAAAGAGAAGGAGAGAGAGAATCCCAAGCAGGCTCCGTGCTATCAGTGCAGAGCCTGGTGTGGACCTCCATCTCGCGAACCGTGAGCTCGTGACCTGAGCCGAAACCAAGAGTCAGATGCTCAACCTACTGAGCCACCCAGGTGCCCCCATGTGTCTTTTAATTTTAACCAAGGTCAAATGGATATTATACAGCTTAGCAGGGGAAGAAGGATATGGACTAGGAGGCCAAGGATAACTGAGGCTGTTTCCCATGACACATTTGTCCTGGTGGACATCAGTATAGAAGTCTAAAACTTGCACTGCTGTGCAAATTTAGTCATTTGCTTCCAAATCGGTTTTCTCCCATGAATGTGGTTCCAAAGTCCACTTGTTACTGGATCCATCAGGCCATCAACAGGGACCCAGAACTTAATATATAAAAGTTAAAGGCATGTCTTCATTCAGTACCTTTGGTAGAGGTCACAGCAGCCACTAAGTTGAGCCCCTCATACTCCTCAGTCACAGGGATATTTCAGAGTGAGAAGCGTGCTTTGACTTTGAAGTTTGAGGAGAGATAACTCAAAAGTTGTGAGTTTCCATTAAGTCAGTGGATTCTATCATAAAGCTAAGGTCAGAAATTAAAGCTTATATCCAAGAAATAGCTATTGACTCTTATGGGGATGAAATTCTTGTCTGTCTTGCTGCTCTCAGTATGCCGAGTATAATTTTACCTCTCTTTGCCTTGAATTATCTGCATGCTTTGCTCCCTCATTTCCTTCAAGAATCTGCCACATGTCCCCTTTATCAGAGAGGCTTTCCTGGACCTCACTGCATAAAGCAGCAAACACACCCCTTGTCCAGTGCCCTCCTCCCCAGAACACTCACTTCTCAGTCTTAACTTTGTTTTATACTTCAACATACTCGATATATGTTTATTTGTTCATTTTAATGTTCAAACTGGAACATAAACACTATGAAGACAGGTGCTTTATTATGTTTATTGTGTTTTTCCAGACCCTCTAACTAGCATTGTAGTAGGTGTTCAATAAATGTTTATTGAGTGAATTTATAGGTGACCCAATGGCCAGATTGGAAGGAGATGCCCAAATGTGGAACATGCATCTTACAGAAGCCAAAATTTATAATGATTTTATGAATGTTTAGGGAACATTTCTTTGAACATTTCTTTTTTTAAAACTTTTTTAAATGTTTGTTTATTTTTGAGAGAGAGAGACAGAGTGCAAATGGGGGAGGGGCAAAGAGAGAAGGAGACACAGAATCTGAAGCATGCTCCAAGCTCTAAGCTGTTAGCACAGAGCCCAATGAGGGGCTTGGACTCACCAACTGTGAGATCACGACCTGAGCTGAAGTCGGATGCTTAACCGACTGAGCCACCCAGGTGCCCCTCTTTGAACATTTCTTAAAAGAGGGCAGATCAAACATGAAGAATTTTAATTTAACTTGGTAAAGCATTTTTCCAGTGGTTTCATTTAGTTTTATGCTAAAAAATATTTAAAATCTCAGTGAGGCCACAGATCTTTACTGCTTTACTCTCCTATCTCCCAGAGACTATGAGCTCCATAAGGGAAGTTTGAGCCCTGGAGAAAATGGTTTCTGCTACTCCTTTTATCAAAGCACTATAGATCTTTTTTAAATATACATTTTTTTTAAAAGTTGACTTATTTTTGAGAGAGAGAGAGAGAGTGTGTACACAGCAAGCAGGGGAGGGGCAGAGAGGGAGAGAATCCCAAGCAGGCTCTGTGCTGTCAGCACAGAGCCTGATGAGGGGCTCAATTTCATGAACCATAATAAGATCATGACTTGAGCCCAAGTCAAGAGTCAGATGCTTAACTGACTGAGCCAGCCAGGTGCCCCGAAAGCATTCTATATCTAACTAACATAAAGGCACCTTTCAGTTTCTGTTTTAAATTCCAATTTTTCCTGTGTGGCTCAACTAGCAAGTGCATTTAGATGGGTTGTAATGGTATCTTACTGTTATGTTCTTCCTGTTAGGTAAAAGCAAACTGCTTCCCTAATGCCTACTTTATATTCTTCTCAGGAATGGCTCAGGGAACCTACATTTCAGAAGTGGGAACGTTTCGGAGAGTAAGTAAGTGGCCTGTTAGTATTAACTTGTGGTCCCAGCCTCATTTTGAATTACAACCAAGACTTGCTCCAAGTCTAGGGAATCATTAGGGAACCACCCTTTCCAGGGGTTGCTCTTGGGCACCTTGTGATATTATTTTTTCCCCCAACTCATCCCTATGCTCAGTCAAGAGAAATGCATATTTTCTTTCAATATATGAAATTTATTGTCAAATTGGCTTCCATACAACACCCAGTGCTCATCCCAAAAGGTGCCCTCCTCAATACCCATCACCCACCCTCCCACCCCCCATCAACCCTCAGTTTGTTCTCAGTTTTTAAGAGTCTCTTATGCTTTGGCTCTCTCCCACTCTAACCTCTTTTTTTTTTTTTCCTTCCCCTCCCCCATGGGTTTCTGTTAAGTTTCTCAGGATCCACATAAGAGTGAAACCATATGGTATCTGTCTTTCTCTGTATGGCTTATTTCACTTAGCATCACACTCTCCAGTTCCATCCACATTACTACAAAGGGCCATATTTCGTTCTTTCTCATTGCCACGTAGTACTCCATTGTGTATATAAACCACAATTTCTTTATCCATTCATCAGTTGATGGACATTTAGGCTCTTTCCATAATTTGGCTATTGTTGAGAGTGCTGCTATAAACATTGGGGTACAAGTGCCCCTATGCATCAGTACTCCTGTATCCCTTGGGTAAGTTCCTAGAAGTGCTATTGCTGGGTCATAGGGTAGGTCTATTTTTAATTTTCTGAGGAACCTCCACACTGTTTTCCAGAGCGGCTGCACCAATTTGCATTCCCACCAACAGTGCAAGGGGGTTTCCGTTTCTCCACATCCTCTCCAGCACCTATAGTCTCCTGATTTGTTCATTTTGGCCACTCTGACTGGCATGAGGTGGTATCTGAGTGTGGTTTTGATTTGTATTTCCCTGAAGAAATGGGCAGAAAACATGAATAGACACTTCTCTAAAGAAGACATCCGGATGGCCAACAGGCACATGAAGAGAAATGCATATTTTAATCTTGTGTAAGAGGAACAGAGGCTCTTCATTTCATCCTCTAGCACTGAGAAAGAAAAAAAAAAGCAGCTCCTGACCTCAGGAGCCTGTCTGATACAGCTAGGCGCTATTTTTCCCCTTTGTACATAAACCATTCCATGGAACATCCACGTCAAACAAGATCACTCTGCGACCATGATAAGGCAACAAGAGCAAGATCTCTGGGCAACCACAAAATACCAAATATCCGTCTCTCTTACCTAAAATGAGGACCTGCTACTTTTTCAGAGACCAGTTCTGGCTCTATGGCCACTTTAGGCATCCCTTTACCAATAGATGAGATTTCCTGAGACAATCATAGAATTGCCCCTGCGTCTTGACAGCATCCAATCCAGAACGAAGCCTTGCTTCCTTAGACCCTCCCCAAAATGATTCGCCCAAAGCCAAATTCTCTAGTCGTTTCTTTTAAACACCTTTTACTGAGATGCCCAGTTCCCTGCAGTGTGTGCTTTTCCCTAGCCGCAATGAGTTAACCCAGCTTGTTCAGCTAGAGGGGTGCTCCTGGTGGTCTTTGGCTGGAGGGCATCAATACCATCATCTGTTAGACCTGAGGATATTCACCCCTCCCCATCCCATCCATCCCATTAAATTCTCTTCTTCATCCAGTACCAGAGACTCTGTAGGTGTTATCCAAAGGTCACTCTGACACTACTGATGTGAGTCACTGTTCGCCTTTTTATAGTTTAGTCTCCATTTCCTACGAGGATTCGAGATTTGTCTGCTCTAGATTTTGACTGTTACCAACGGACCAGCTCACAGTGCCAAATGTCTTGTGAATAAGTATCAGAAACCTTGATTACGACTTACTATTGCTTCCTTTGTGTGGCCCCCAAGCTGCTGTGACAGTAAGAACCACAGGAGAAACTGTTAAAAAATAAAACAAAAAATTGGAGTTGGCATCTCCCACTCGTTACCTTGATGGAGGCTACAAGGAGAGCTCATGACCTCTTCCAGGTACTTGGCTCTTACTTAAAGCAAACACTTCACAGATAACAGGACTTGGCATAGGTATAGCCAGTTATATATACTTGGGCCCAGAATTACAGGTTGTGTTGGGGAATGGGGGGGATGTCTCGGTCTGTGGGGCCTCTCCTGGACTCCTTGATTTGGTTGTCTTTATGTTTTACATTTGATCATTTTGCCCTCCTGGCTCCCACCCTCAACATTCTCCCACCCACCCACCTGTACTATCTCTGAACTCAAATTATACTAAATAATTTTGGCAGTCTGTGACAGTGAATTTTATGCCAAATTTAAGGCAGTTCATGCAAAGAAATTTTTAGTACCCACACGTACATATTTCTTAATTATGTATATTTGAGTTCCTTTATAGTTCAGATGAACAGAAGTAACATTTTAATGACCTTCATGTACACATACTTGTGTTAACATAGTCCTTGGCTCCTGATAACTGTCATCACTGATCAATGCTTGTTTTGTTTCTAATTTACTCATTTATTCTATTTTTTTCCTAATATAATGAACACCTATAAAACTAAGCACCCAGCATGAGAACATTGCCAATAACAATGTACACAACCTTTCCTCTCAAAGAAATGCTTCTTTATAGCATTCAAATGTGTATGAATCCAAATGAATCAGTAGCATTTCTATAGCTCTCTTGAATTAGATGTGGAGTGTGTGTGTGTGTGTGTGTGTGTGTGTGTGTGTGTAGTTAGAAGATGCTTGAAAAGTAGAGGATCACCACCCCCCCCCCCACACACACCTTCTCTACCACACTTCTGACTCTAATGATGAGGGTCAAAGAAAGAAATCCTTTTCAAAATGGAAGCTAAGTAGGGGTCCAAAAGCATTGAAGGAATAAAGAACCTAGAAGTGATGTCATCTTGAAAGAAGGCATAGAATGTGTTACTTTTGCCAGCAAAACCAGTCAACAGCTAATGCCATATCTACTTACCTAGTGGCTTGCTAGCGTATACCTTAGGTGAGGTTGCGACTCACCAATGTGAGGACATTGGTTTAGGGACTAAATATAGCAGCCTAATGTGTAAGGCCAATATATATGGCTGTAAGGCCAATGTTCCTTAGAGAGCTCCACCTGGCCTTGGGAGTTGGACAACAGAAGAAAGTAAACTAGTGGGGAAGGAAGATCCACCAAGAGATGAGGAATAGCAAAACACAAGAAATTTGGGAGCCTGAAGATTTCTCCTACATAGTTGACTGCCTCTCCAAAATACAGGGGTGGGAGGCAGAGGGAGAATTGGAGAAAACAGATTATGATGTTCAAGCAAAGTGGCAAAGAACATAACAAGGAGACTGACAGATGGATAGAAATCTTTGACATGACCTGGTCTCATCTAAGACTAAAACTTACCCAAATCGTCAAATGAATAGGAATGCAGGAAGACTTACAGCCCCATTATGATCTTGAAATGTTCCCTGGAATAGAATAGGGACAAATATCATGCCTTCTTGGGAAAGAACACTGGTTGGCAATCTTCATGCAACACCTGTTGAGTGTTCCTTCACTCAATGAATATTAAAAATCTGCTAGAGAGTAAGCTTAATCTCAGTTACATGGTGAGATCAGGGACAAGCTTTGTTTTTTGTGGAACACCTGCAGAAACAAGGGAAGGTGAAGTGTGAATAATTGGAAGAGATTTAGTGTGGCCGGACCTAGAGAGTAATGGGAAGAACAGTGAACCTGGACACACTGGGTGGATCCAAATATCTGAGGGCCTCATAAGCCATTGTAAGGGTTTGGTTTGGAGCATATCTCAGTCAATATGAAGTCACTGGAGAATTTTTATTTGAGTTTATTAAAAATTTTTCAAAGTAATACATGCACAAGGTAAAAAATTAAATAGTACAGAAGAACTTAAAATGAAAAACACGGTTTCCCACCCCACCCTCTTTAACCCTAGCCCCGTTCCCTAGAGGCAATGCATTTAACATTTTCTATTTTTAGATCTTCTGTTAACTAACTTGCTAACATTAAATAATATGTCTCAACAATAATTCTTGACTTATTAACTTTAGACGATCTTTAATAATTCCCCATTACAAAAGATAAGGATTTAACTTACACTATCCCCACCTTTCCTTTGCCTGTCCTTTCCCAAGCTTTCGACAGATAATGCCATTTTTAAGACTTCTGTTGATTTCATTTATAACTTTGGACAGTATACTGCCCTCTAGTACTTGTTCCATTAACTGCAGACTTCATCTTCTCATTCTCGCTGTGAATGCAGAAGTGGCCCATCTCTTCCTTCCACCCCTCCTCCCCCAACCAATTCTCAACCTCTTTCTGTTCTCTTGTTTCTTAGCTTGTCAGGATTCGTTATATTCCATTTCAGTTCTGAATAAAAAATTAAGCTTCTCATGTTTTGTCTCTAGGCTGATCAGAACACTGAATACCAACAGACAGCATCTACATTATTTTGTCTAGGTAAATAGTGTTTACTGAGAGCCGAGTAGATGCGAGGGCATTTTTTTGCCATTCAAAACCCAGTGTTCATGATTCCTATGCCACTTGTAAGGAAAGGTACCTACCGCCAATGTCAAATTGCATCTCTTCGTACATTCCACGAGTTTTTGTTTCACAGTTGGACCTGAATGTCTCGACATACTTCCGTTTTCTTTTTGCCGACTGAAGCATGTATGTCTTCCATATTTTCAAACATTCCAGCTTCTCAATGATACAATCTATGGAACAGAATGTATATTCTTCCCAAAGAGCCTGAGACTGTGTGCTCTCATCTGAAATGGGTCTGCTAGAGTGAGGCATCCTGCTGGGACAGCTGTCACTCTAGAGTGACACATCTTGCTGGACTGTCACTCTACAGTGAGACATCCTGCTGGACAACTGTCACTCTAGAGTGAGACATCCTAGGTGAGGTCCATTGTTTCCTGGATTCCATTTCTTCTTCTTTCCTGGTCTCCTTCCTCATTTTCTTGGAGAACTTCCTCAAGGTACTTTCTTAGTAAGGGTGCAAAGTAGGTAGACTTTCTGAAAACTTGCCTGTCAGAAAATGTCTTTATTTTGACGTCACTCTTGATAGTTTGGCTTGCTAGGTTGTCCGGGATCCAAATATTTTCCATAAGGGAAGAAACTGCTCCGTTGGCTTCCAGCACTCAGTGCTGCTGATGAAAAATCTGCTGCCAGTCTATTTCTCATCCCTTTTTAGTTGAGCTAATTATGATGACTATTTCCTCTTTGGGCACTTGTAATATCTTCCCTCTTTCCTTAATATTCCAAAATTTCACAAGATCGTGTCCAGATATAGGTGATATCAGGGTCCCTCCATATGGAGACTTAGTTCTTTCTGTTCTTCAATTTTTAAAAAATTTCTTCACCTAGATTTTGTATGTTCTCTTTTCCAAAAAGTCCTAATGCTTAGATATTGACTAGATCGCTTTCCTTCATTTTTTTCTACTGTTTCTTTTTGTTGTGTATCTAGGGAGTTGCCCTCAACTTTATTTTCCAGCCTGTCTACTGAATATTTTGGGTAGTTTTATTTCACTTTCAAAGGGCTCTTTTTATTCAGTTTTTCTTTCCTTTGTAGCCTTCTGTTTTCATGTTCACTTTGTTCACCATGTTCACTTTGTTTCCTCTAGAGTTGGTTGTATTTTTCAAGTCTCCCAATTCTAACTGGTTATTTTTCTTACATGCTTCTCCCCTGGTCCTCCCCCTCCACCTCCTAATGCCCAAACTACTGGGCTGACCGTTTGCATTTAAGAATCAATATAACTGTTAACTTCTATAGGAATTGGCATGGGTATCCTCTGCCATTGTATGGCTGGGTCTGTTTCTCTAGTTAAGCCTCTTCTGGAACTAGAAGCACTTGGGCATTTGCAGAGGGATTTTGACAGAGAATTAGCTGATAGGCTGGGGGGGGGGTGTCACTTATTTCCAAAAAAGAGAAATCTTATTCTGGGGCACCAACTTCTACCTCTCCTCAGGCAGCTTAATCAACTTCTGTACAAACAACAACAACAACAAGAACAACAGATTTTTAATGGGTACCAATCGCAATACTGCCTGTGTTCTGCACAATGGTTGGGGTAGGATAGGACGGGGTTCAGATTTACAACGGGTATAACTCTATAGACTCTTCAGGTGCTCATGTTTCTTTGGGATTAGGTTGTTCAGATCAGCTTCTATTCTGTCTGAAAGACACCTTCACTCTTTCATTCATTATCATGCTTAATCCACCTTCTCTCTTCCAGAAATGTGTTGAGATCTTCTTCAGTTATTATCAAATCTGCTCCGTTTTCTTTGCTGAGATGTGTCAATTCTCTTTGCATTTCTTGACTTCAATTTCAGTGGGGCCTGGGGAGGGAGGGGAAGTAAACTTATATGCTTAGTTCATCATCTTAAATTCAAAGTCCCACTGGAAGCTTTTAGACACAAGAGTGACATGAATAGCTTTATATATTTAAGAGGTCCCCGGGGCCGCAATGCTAAAAATGAACTAAAGAGGGCCAGAATGCATACAAATATTATTCTAGAGGACTAAGAATCTGTTTTCCTCACTGAGAACATGCAATGTCTGAGACTTCTGGGAGTCAGGCACTTTACCAAAATAACCCATCATTCAAAACCCAGTAAGCTACTAGAATGCGTTCATGGTGCCCTAGAGATAATGCGTGAAACCTGAATAAACTGAACCTGAAAGACCCACACTGTCTTTGGGAAACACTTTAGGAGCCTACCGTAGATTCTTCCTTTGAACTGGCATTTGGGGTAAACAAAGGGACTTTCTGTTCTGATAAAATTGGATGGGGGGTGAGCACAGGCAGCCAAAAAGCTGGCAAGAAGGACATAAAGGTCCTTCTGTTTGCTGGCTGGTTTCATTTACTCACTGATTTGCTTATTCAAAGCACTTTCGTTACTAACACCCATTTGGTAATCAGAGGGCCCTGGTTCGAATCCCAGGTCTACCACCTGTTAGCAATGTAGCCTCAGGCACTTTACTTAATCTCCATAAAATTCAGCTCACTTATTCCTGAAATGGGAGTGATACATTTCCACTTCATCAGATTATTGTGACGATTAAATTAATCTATATTAAAAACAAAAAACAAGTATGTTATTTGGCACACACTCAAAAACCCTCTAATTGGCAGGATTTTTTCAAATGTTGAATGAACGTCCAACATCTACGTTTAAAGCATCTAGAGGAAGACATTCATGAAATAGAGGAAAATAATTCTAGGACTGAGAAATGACATAATAAAGGAATCCACAGAAGAATACTCTGTGGGTCCAATCTTATTGCCTATGCCTCCACCCAGTTCCTAACAAAGTGAATAAATTAGTGTATTAAAACAACTAAATGAATAGAAGTGATCTAAAGGAAACTGGCTGGGTGTACGAATTAATCCCAGAGCCTCAACTCTACTTCAAATTACACAGAAAATGGGAGGTTGTGAATAAGATCAGAAGAAAACTTAAGAAAGTCTTTGCATTGTAATTAAATGAAATGTGGGTCGGTCATATCCAGTTAGCTGGTTCTGAAGTAAAGATTTCTCTGTGTGTGTGGACTTTATCTGCCAAACTGGTAAGGAACTCTGGCAGCGATAGGAATCTGTGCCACTCTGGAAATACAGACACCATCACTAAGCCGGGTGCCCATTGTTTGCTAGACAAACACCCTCATGGATTTGTTCTAGTTTTTCAAGTGACTTCCACTCTTGATCTAATCAAGGAAGGGCTTTTACCTGAAAGGTAGAACTGAATGAAGAGACCAAACCCCAAGTAGCTATTAAAACCCCACTGTGGATTTAGAGCCTGTGGATCCTGTAGATGCTAAAGCAAGATTCCACAATGCTTTCAGAGGCTGGTGTATAAAGTGTAGGATGGGATGGGATAGATCACACTGCCATCTGTAAATGCCATCTAAAAGGGCGGTCTAGCTCTACAATGATACCGAATTCATTAGACAGTAACAACAGAAGCTGACACTTTCTCAGTACCTGCCAACTGCCTGGTACTGTCCCAATTCCTTTTAGAGGTGCTAAAATTTAATCCTCACAATAATTCTATGAAATAGATCCCATTTTATAAGCAGTTTGCCCAGACGTGACTAACAGGTGGAAGAACCAGGCTTTGGATGCAAGGAGTCTGCTGTGAGAGATGATGGTCTTAACCTCCAGGCTGTGGCGAGAAAAGAGGACGTACTAAGCTCACTACTCCGTGGGCCAGCAGAACGCGGAGCAGTCTCTGAGACGTGCAAGTACTGTATCCGCAGGCCTCTTTAGAGCTATTGGTCTGAGTCTTCACGACCACCCTGTGAGGCAGGGATTTTTGTCCTCACCTCATACTCATAGAGCTACAGTGACTTTCCCAAGAGCTAACCCCAGCTATGGGCTCTTTCTGGTACACTAGATTGTGTCTCACGCTCCTGGAAAATGACCTAAGACACAGAATATCAAGGAACTGTCTGGTTATCCTGGTAAATTTGTGCTGCAGTAGATTCTAGGGTCAGGTTTTTGGAGCAGCTGGTCAAAACATACAAGACCAGAGAGTCCTCAGGATGTTAGAATGAGGACCACCCCCTAAGGGCCATGGCCCCCAATGGTGAGCCAAGGGCTGGCATGAAGGCAGGTGTCAAAGCTCTCAGAACCAGGCCAGTATAGGGCCAGGAGGGAATCTGACAGCTGAGAGCAGAGGAACGAGACTCACAAACAGAAGGCCTTGCTCCTGAGAAATTAGGATTCCCCTTTTTGCTGTGTTCTTAACCCACTTTCTAGGGATGGAGCCAGGCAGTCAGGTACAGGGGCAGGGAGCTGAGAGGGCAAGGCTAGGACCCTAAGAGACAGAGGTCGAGGACTGAATCCCCATCTCTGCCTACCTCCCCAAACCTCTCTACCTGCCACCTCGCTGGGCACTCCTTACATCTGTGTGAGGAGGTATAATTTCATAATATTTTCCTTCCATTCAGGCAGATAGGCCAGGCTGGTAGCCACTTCCTTCTGGATAGGCCAGGCCCAGGCCTCAAAGAACGGAGCCAGATTCTTCTGCACTTGGTGGGAGAACATCTTCACCCACAGATTCATTTTGTCAACATTGTCTGTGGGCAAGTTGGTCTGGTTCCTGTACTCAGTGAAGAGACGGATGAACGGCTCCCACCCAAAGGCCTCCTGTAGCTGGGAAGAGAAAGCAGCAGCAAGATGAGACATTTAATCCACAGAAAGAAGGCCCAGCAGACACTACAGTAAATTAATGTATTTAACCTCTGAAACACAAGTTTCATCTCTGTCACTGACCCTGTCTCCTATTGTGGCTGCTGGCCTCATGGGCCATCTTTATCTTATCTTCGGAAGGGCCTCTGAGCTAGCACGGTGCTCAGCACTGAGCAGACACTCAATAAATGATGGCTGTGGTAATAACTGTAAAGGTTATTATCAGTATTTACCACCAGTATCGTTATTCATGTAGCTCACTAGATCGTGAAAGCATCCACAGGATATCACACAAGGATGCAAAACAGGCTGATGTGAAAAAATCCTTGTATCTTCAACAGTTGCAAAGTTAAACCCCAATAGTTGGGGAACCTCCACCCTTACCCTGACATTAGCCTGCATCGGCCACAGGCCTATGTCAATCTGCAAGGCTAGGAACATGGCCTTTAGGGAAAAGAAGGTGAGTCCTATAGACACAGAAGATTATGTACAGTCTAGGTGGCTAGAATTAAGTTACGTAAGACATAGTTTTAGGAAACGGCAGCTGTCCTGAGGCCATTGGCAACAGCCCCTGTGAGGCTGGGTTATGGCGCTTTACAGTTGGGACGGACATTAGTCATTCTCTGGAACAGCGTCAGCTGGATTTCACACATGAGCACCTTTTGTCCCTGGGGTGAAAGCGGCCCAACGACAAGGTTAAGGTCTGCAGGCACTTTCACTGTTGTTCTCAGGGCAGTGGATTCGAACAGAGGAAGAACCAGAATAGAGTGTGCCTGGCTGGAGACCGAGTTCCAGAATCCCAGGTGGTGAGACGCTGCCCGGTGAGCTGGGAGCTGCCGCAGCGACCGCGGGGAGGGAACTGGCATGTTGAACAGTAGTTCAAAGGCAGGGGCAACCTCGTGTCCAGGCCAGTGAGGAATCTGGGACTGCCTAAGAGGGAGAAACTGAGGCAGGGAGAAGATCCGCCTCCTGTAAGGAAACAACAGGTCCCATCCCATATCTTGTGTGTGGGAGGCAGGGTGGGGGGGGGGGGGTGTTTGGTTTTAGAGGGCTATTCTGTGGCACGGCTTGGCTTCAGTCTCAGGTATGTCTGGGTTTAAAGCCAGAGATGATAACTGTATTTAAGTACTCTTTTCGCCTCTACCAAGTTTAAGCTTTCGTGGTGCTTTCTATCCACTCTACTGAACCTCCTCAGACTCATGGTGTGAGGGTGGGGCTGAGGCAGTCATGTCCACTGGGAGGCTTCATCAAATAGCACTGTCACACTTGGGCTCCGTCAGGTCTCCTGGGTCACTAGAACGTCACCTAACAAGGTTGCGCTGCCGGTCCCGAGTGGGAGGTTCCCATCCCCCTCCACTGCTGCCCAGTACCTGGAGATACGTTTCCAGGGCGGTCCACGCATTCCAGTTTTTCACATTGGGACCCTTGCCCAGGTAGATTCGGACCCTCTTCTCCCGAACCGGAGGCCACAGAGCAATATTGGCGCGGCCTCGAGGGATGCCCAGGACCGTCTCGTGCACATAAACACACCACAGGTTGCAGGTGGCCTCCGTGGTGTGCGGGGGGAACTCCCACTCCTGCCGTTGCTGGTTACGGCCGAGCTCGTGGACAGGGCCCCACAGCCCCTTGGTTCTGATGAGCTTCTCATTGATGAGCTCCTGCACAGACTCCAGATGGCACATGATGGGGTACCCTGCGTGCATCCAGCCTGGGCCGCAGGAGGGAGGAAGAGGGGTTAGGATGCTCCCCACGCATCTGTACCAGGACTCCCGGAAACCGTAATGCTCAGAAGGACGATCCACACAAGACCCACCTGGGCTTCCCCCCCTCCTCTCATGGTGGATGGGTGCCCCCACCCCACTCCCACCCGAGAGGGTGTGGCTGCAGGACTGATGCACGTTACAGACAGCCCTTCGTGTTCCTCTTCAATTTCTATTTTTGTGAGAGTGTCCTGTCCATGTGAACCTGTCTCATTATACCCTTCTCTCAAAACTGAAAAACTCCTGACGGTGGTTTCCCCTTCTCAATATTTAGATGTGGAGTTGCCCACATTGACACTACTTTATAGGGATCATCTCCGGAGGGGCAAGAAAACTGGGGTCCAGAGAAATTTCCATCGTTCTTTAATGTCCACACCCCCCCTGGTTTTCTAGGCTTCTTGACCCCCTGGCACAGATCTCTTCATTCAGTGTCTTCTCAAAGTTGTTAAGTTCCTTCTCCCAACAACTGTGACCTAGGTCCAGACCCTCTGCCACTTTTAGTTTCTCCTTGACATTCCCTGCTGGGGCTGCTGTGAAAGCCTGGCTCTATTCTCTGAATGGTTCCTGCTGTTGAAGACCTCTCTTGACATGCTGACTTCGACTGTTACATACTTTTATGTTTTATTTTTATTTTTGAGAGAGGAAGAGAGAGAGTGGGAGAGTGGGAGTGGGGCAGAGAGAGAGAGAGAGAGAGAGAGAATCCCAAGTGGGCTCTGGGCTGAGAGTGAAAAGCCTCATGGGGGCTCGAACTCACGAACTGTGAGATCATGACCTGAGCTGAAGTCTGACGCTTAACCAACGGAGCCACCCAAGCGCCTGTCAACTGTTACATATTTTAATGTGCTGCTCATATAGTTCTGTAGCCTGCTTTTCTTGTGTCACATAATCCCATCATATTTCTTTCTGCCATCAAAATATCACTTTAAATATCTTCCTCAATGACTATTGAAGGTACACACCATATATCACTTAACCATTCCATACTTTTGGACATTTAGGTGGTTTCCCATTTTTTGTTGGGGGATATGGCTGTGTCTATTTTTCTTAGATCCATTTTCCCCCTTTTCATCTAGATGGCAAGACTTACATCTTGTATGTCTTGCTAGAAAAACATTTTTAACCTGCTGGCCGCCCACTGGATGGCTGTTGGAAAAAAAAAAAAAGGAGAGGCCCCGAGGGGAGCGCGCACAGACGGCTGGTTCGCCCAGGGCACCCACCAACTGAGATCTGCACGTCGGCGACGATCCTCTGGGGCAGACGCAAAGGGAAGGGCTCGGCCCCCAGCCGTGCCACAGCCTGCATCACCTCATCCCAGAGGCGAAGCAATGGCTCAGGGTTCTCCAGGGTACGGAGATTGGCGGTTGGCACGGTCAGGATGATGTTGTCCGTAGCCAGCTCTCCCCAGGGACCTGGATTCTCTTGGATACGCCTCTTCCACTCCTCCTGCGAGGTCTCCCCTGGGAAGAGAGGCCGTGGGGCTTGAAACTCACTTTCCCAAATCCCTTAACGTGAAAAGATACAACCTGAGCCCAGGCGGAGAACAGCAAGGTCATGAACAACCACATCCCCTCTCTCTCCTTCTGTGAAGTCCCTCCCCATGAATGTGGTTTGGTCCTTCTCTCCTTCCCTCTACCAACCCACGTGTCTCTCTTCCTACACCGAATAGCCCCAGACGACCCATTCCTGCAGGCATGCACCCCACGGCTTCCACTCACCTAGCTTGTAGTACGGGGCATGCACAGCCCCCTTCACAGTGATGGGCACGGAGCCCAGTTTGCTGCTCTGAGGCACGATGATGTAGAGGAGGCCGCCCCAGAGGCAGGTGATGGACTTTGTGGGCTTGTCCAAGCAGCACCGGTTGATCACGAGCGGGCCTCGGAACAGCTTGCTGGCTCTGGTCAGGTCATCCGTGTGGCAGCCAATCTGTATCTGGAGCAGAAGATCCCCCCCCGCCCAGAGTCACTTCGGGGAGTGTGCAGGTGGAAAGGGAAGGCTCCCAGGAGGTGGGGACAGTCAGGATCACTGGGCCATGACCCCACGCAAGCCCAGTTTTTCCACCATTTGTGAACCATGTGTGCCAAACCCATGCAATTCCATCATTCCTCAGGGCCGCGTGGACTGAACCACGTGTAATGTCCTCCCAGGGATGCTGAAGTGAGGGGCACCGGGTGGAACCCACACGCTAATGCTGAGGAGGGCCGACTCCCGGGCCCCTGGGTGTCTCTGAAACCCACAGGATACTGGGTTGCCTATTTCACTGTGGCCATTCTGGCATTGGTAATGGGGCAGAGGGAATCTTGCAGACTTCTGCGTTTTGTTGACTAGAGAGGAGGCCCGGTGAAGGACAGGGTGACCGGCTGATGGCCTGGAGGATGGACTCAGTTCCTCCTGTTCTCCAGGGCCCTCCTGGGCCAGTGGAGCAGTCCCTGTACTTTGCAGAGTCCTGGGATGGTTCTCCCAGGCTGATGCTAGAGAGTTCCAGGAGAGGTACAGTCACAGAACAGACCCTACATGTCACATCTCTCAAGGGGGCTGAGCAGGATGGCTACTTAATTTGTGATGTGTGTGTGTGACAGCGACAGAGCTGAAGGTGGAACAGGGAAGCAGGAACAGTCGTCGGTGTCACAGGGAAGAGGCAGAAAGACCTTGGGCTCCAGTGGGAGGTTAGATGGGCATGGAAAGGGAACTGAGGTTGACTGCACATTGCTGCATGCTGGGGTCCCTCCATGTGGTGCCTTATTTTATTTTACTTTAATGGAAACACTTTATTTTTTAAATTATTATTATTATTATTTTTAAGTAGGTTCTGTGCCCAGTGTGGGGCTTGAACTCACGACTCTGAGATTGAGAGTTGCTTGCGTACTGAGTGAGCCAGCCAGGCACTCCTGTTTGCTGCCCTTCTTATTCCCCACTGCAGGACATGAGTGAAAGGCACAGAACTTGAGAGCTAGCAGTTGGTGAGCTTTGAGTCCTGGGCTCTGCAATGCATCAGATCTACTGATCGACCCAAGTATAGTTGACACACAGTGTCACATTAGTTCCAGGTGTGCTAGATCGATATTTTCAATCCACCTGCCCCCTCAGTTGTCTTACCCTTAAAATGGGGTAAGTCCTTGCCTCACATGGCCAGTAGGGTTTTTAACTGGCAACCAGGACAGCAAGGACCTCTGGCTTCTGCATCACACGGTAGATGGGGCCCAGCCTTACCTTCAGATCAGCAGAGGCAGCAGCTTCAGGCAGCGAGACCTCTATGATCTGCCTTCCAGGAATGTAGAGCCCGGTGCTCATCCAGCAGTATCTGGTGCCTGCCGACGCACAGAAGGGCAGACTTTATCCCTCCTCTGTGACGCCATCTCCGTCCAGTACATCCACAGCCCCTTCGGGAGCTCCGCCCGCCTCCCTCCCTTCATGCCGCCCTGATTCAGGTGCTTAAATGTCACCTAAATCCCCAACCCCCATCTCCTGGAAAGTGCACGGCCAAGGGTGGCGATGGCCTTCTGAGGCCATCAGGCCCCGTCCCCACGGCCCCCCATGCTGAGTTCTCCTTCTCCCTGCCCCCATTCCTTACCTGGATTGTTGCAATTGACGTCAACGGTGATAGGAGATTCCGAGGGGCGCAGATAGGGGCTGCTGTACATGTCTTCGATTTCTGGCACTAACAGAGAGAGGTCGCTTCCCGAGTGGGCCAGACCAGTGGCCAGGGAGAGCATAGCACCCCTGCAGCAATCATTGATAACGGGGTTCTCTCGCGTTGCTACCGGGAGCCGATAGCGACTCAGCAGTTTCCTCAGGAGCCGGTGCACAGACATATAGGCAGGGATCTCCTCTGCGGGGATCTGGAGGAAAGCAGCCCCGTCCGGCCCCAGCTTTGCCAGCCAGCCCTTCTCCACATTCCCTCTCTTCCGGCCCATTATGACCTGGAACTCGGCCAGAGTGGAGCGGAAGTGATAGGTCCTGATCCCTGCTTTAGGAGTACGGAAGGGCCCCGGATTGAGGCTCTGGCTTGTGATGCTGATGCCAAAGGGGTTGAGGAGGAGGTTTCCTGGGAACCGCGCCAAAGGGGACACTCCAGGGTTCTTGAAGGCCCACCACCAGGCTTGGGCTCCAACGAACAGTCCCCCGCCCTCTGCTACGAACTCCTGCAGCTCTTTGACCCCCACATCGCTCACGGGTTCAAAGCAATAGACACTCGCGTCGCTGGTCAGATGGGGCTCGATGCTGGTGTCTATGCCCCCCACTGCGAGCAGGCCGCTCAGTGTCCTCAGTTCTGTCTGCACCACGATCTTGCCTCTGCGGCCCCCATCCAGCCAGCGCACGGCATTGAGCAGAAAGGGGCCCAGTTTGCCAACCGTGAATAATACCTTGTGGCCGGTCACGACCACCCGGCCCCGGCCGTAGCGGGCAGCCGCTATGACACAGCCATGGTAGGAGTCTAACCCCAGGGGAAAGGCCAGAGCCCCGTGCACCAGCAGCTGGGATGGGAAGCAGTCTGAGTTGCTGATGTCCAGCTCTGAAATCCCGTGCAGGAGCTCGTCTCTGTCCTCGGAGAGGTCATCCTCACAGCTGCAAAGACACACAAGTGTTCTCCATTCAAGGAGCAGCCACAGAAAGCCCCGGGGACAGCACCCAGCATACAGCAGGCAGCAGCTTTCCTAATATGACCACTTTTGTCTCTCACAGGGCAGCTGGGAGAACAAGGTGGGCATATCTGACCTCCCTGGGTACGGAGGCTGGTCAGAGGGAAGACAGGGGGACGTTGATTCTGGTCTACTCATTCTTGGAAGACACACTCTCCAAAGCAGGGGCGCCTGGGTGGCTCTGTCGGTTAAGGGCCCTACTCTTGATTTCAGCTCCGGTCGTGATCTCCCGGTTGATGGGATCAAGCCCCATGTTGGGCTCTGCACTAAGAGCTCAGAGCTTGCTTGGGATTCTCTCTCTGACCTCTCTCTCTGCACTTCCCCCCCGCCTCCCCCCCCCGCCACTTGCAAGTGTGTGCTGTCTCTCTCTCTCTCTCTCTTTCTAAATAAATAAATAAACAGGGGCTCCTGGGTGGCTCAGTCAGTTAAGTGTCCAACTTCGGCTCAGGTCACGATCTCGCAGTCACTGAGTTCGAGTCCCGCATCAGGCTCTGTGCTGCCAGCTCAGAGCCTGGGGCTTGCTTCAGGTTCTGTGTCTCCCTCTCTCTCTGCTCCTCCCCCACTCATGCTCTGTCTCTGTCTCTCAAAGATGAATAAATGCAACACAAATTTATTTAAAAAAAAAAACCCAAATTCTCCAAAGGAAATCTCAAAGGAAGGCTTGCTGTGTTTACCTAATATTATATCTTAAATATTCCAGATTTAAGTGTTTATTTCAGCCTTTTGCACATTATATAAATAACTGAATGGTGAATCATGTTTTCATTCTCATAAAGAACCTTATTTATAAGTTCTGTGCAGCCAATTTTCTGCCAATAAAGTCAATGGAGAGCTGAGTTGGCGGCACCAGTATTATCTCAAAAGGTGGGGCAGGGGAGCTGAGTGGCTTCAACTCTAGTGAGACCCTCCTGGTAACTTGAACCTAAAAGGATTGACTGCTGACACCCAGCACTCCACCCACTCATTGCCGGCTCGCTGGAGTGACATCCACACTATAAGGTCTTTCTCAGCACCATCTGTACCCGTCTCTGGGTAACGGACCCCTATCACCTCAGGACACCTGTAACCCCAAAACAGGAGATGCAGCCCTGGCCACCTAGTGGGATCCTCAGGGGGTAAGAGGTGGAGTGACCTCCATAAGTTCGAGATCCCAGAACTGGCTGTGCCACTTTTGTAAAGATGTAACTGCAGAAGGCAGCTGCCAGGATACAATGGAAAACAGGAGCCAGGCGGACAGCAGAGCTGAGTCGTGTCCTCTGGATGGGAGAACTCCAGTTAACCGACGGGGAGACTGCGGTGCTCTCAGTGGGTACTAGCCTTTCCTGGAGACAAGGTATCACCCTAGTGACTCTCCAGCTCCTTCAGGTAGTAACCTCCGAAGTTATTCAGCTCGCTGTTCCTGCTCTGATTCTCAGTTTACCCAACCACCTTGTGATTATAGTCTTGCTTCTGATTCTGACGATCACCTGCCCAACAGGCCAGGCCACGCAGAATGTTCTAGTTTTGTGACATGTCTATTTCTCAAGCAATATCTTGGACAGTCTGTCTTTAATTTGGTGATTCTAAAATTAAAAATATGAATTAAAAAAATTTTTATGACTTTGTACCTGCATATAAAATTAAATGTAAAATGTGTTTAAATTCTTATAAGAAGCAGTTCTGTGTATAAATTTCATGCAGTTGTTTTATAGGTGAAATCAGTGAAGAGGTAGGTCACTGTGCTTTATTTATTGTTTTATTTTTTTAAGTTTATTTATTTATTTTGAGAAAGACAAAAACTAGACAAGTAGGGGAGGGGCAGAGAGAGAGGGAGACAGAGAATCCCAAGCAGGCTCCATTGCCAGCACAGAGCCCGACGCGGGACTTGAACCCAAGAAACTGTGAGATCGTGACCTGAGCCAAACCCAAGAGTCAGACGCTTAACTGACTGAGCCACCCAGGCACCCCTGTGTTTTAGATAAATACATTGGCATCAAGGTTTATACACTATTATGACAAGGGGGGTGATACTGAATGTGCAAATTTGAGGTCCAGACACTGAGTCGCTAGAACCTCATCTAGACGATGACCCTGGGTGAGGTCCTGCTCATGCTAAGCTGGGGGGCACCCTCAGAGTGTCTTTTATGTCTAATAGCCATGACTTCTATGCAGGGGGAGAAAAATTTTTCTTTCCTAAACTGAAAAAAATCTGAACTGGATTTTTACTTCTCTTTCCCATTCTCTTCTGAAATGAAACATTAAGTTTTAAAATCAGAATAAATCCATGATAGCACTGGGTTTGGAGAAGGGCATAATCAATAAACTGGGCCAGTGAGAAATTTATAGAAAATGGAAATCAAATGGAATCAGACTGATCAGAAACCCTTTAAAACAGAAGAATCTGTAACTGCGTCTATGTGAAAGAAAAAGACCAAGAAAACAGGAAGAGTAGGGATTATCATTTGTCCTGAGAAAATACACCTCAGTAACCAGTAATGACCAATCTAGAATTTCAATGCCACTTAACATTTAAATAAACAAGAATCACTGAATATGTGATGAAAAGTAACACCGTGAAAGAGAAGCACGAAACTAACCAGAGAAAACCAACACTCTAGTAACAGTGATAAATGAAGAAGAAAGTCCTACATAAATATTGTAGATTATTGGAGTTTTGAGATGACATACTTTGTCTCCAAAAAAAAAAAAAAACAAAAAACAAAAAAAACAAGAACAGGCTGCTATAATAAGTTACTCATTAGAATAAAAGTATAATTGCCAGGGAATCTCAATTTTAATACATGGCAGAAAGTAAATCTTGATGGGGATGAACACTATGAATAAGTCAACAGGGAAACTGAGTCAAGTGATCGTTCCAGAGGGCAGTGCTGAAAGGCACGAAGCTAAACAGCAGAAAAAAGAGAATGAAGGACAAACGAGAAGATCTAGCAAGCGGGAGTTAAGAAAGCAAAGAAAGAGAAAAAAAGGAGCAAGAAACCTACAATTACATGCAATTTCCTTGCACTGAAAAACTGATTTCAGTTCTCAGAAAGACAGGACTACCCGAATGCAAAGCAGGGTAAATGAGAAATGCAGGATCTAGCTGGTTACTGACAAGCTAATGAACTTCAAACATGAAGAAAAAGCCTTGAAGGCCGCCAGAAAGAAAACAAAGCCAAAGAGAACAAATTACCTACAAAGAAGTGAAACAAATTCCCTAAAAACAAAGTATTTGAGGGCAGTGAAGGCACTCTGTATGGCACACACAGCCGCCTAAAACTCTTCGTTGGCACGTGGAAATACTGATACCACATCAAGGGTTTAGAAAATGTACCACTCATGAAAGTTTTCCCCAAAATGTACCTAAGGTTACCCTGTAGGTCTAGAAAAAGAAAAACAAGTACAACAGACAAACAGATTGGCTTCACGAAATAGTGGCGGGCACGAATACCAGTGTAATTTATAAGTAATGCTGAGAAAGGTCTTCTGATACTTGCTGCAGTTGCTAAGAAAGAATCCCGAATTAGCAGGACCATGACGTTAAACTAAACTGAGGCAAAACCAAACTGGAACCCAGGTGCCGCTGTTTTGGGAGGTAGAGGGTGAGCATGCAAAAGTGCGAGAAAGAGACAAATGGCGTTCTTAATTTGGAGATGTAGATTATAAAAACTAGTTAATTCGCAACTCAGATCTAAAAATATAAAGCTTACTAAATAAGGGCAACACAGTAAATATGGCTATTAGTGTATAATAAAGGTGGCATCTTGTATTACGGGGAAAAGATACTTTCATAAATATAATTTCAAATAACCTATATTATAAATAATTTATAGTAAATATTTATGTAATAATATATAATGCATAATATATAATATATAGTTATATAATAAAATGTAAATAATAAATATATTATCATATTATAAATTATAAATATAATTTCATAAATGTTGGGATGACTGGATAGGCATTTGGGAAAAGATAAAATGGATACCCTCTGTCACACAACACACAAGACAAGATTCCAAATGCATCCGAGTGGTAAATTTTAAAAGGGAAACCACCCAAGTACTGGAAGAAACCAAGAGTGAAATCTCCTAATCTAGGTGTGAGGAAAGGCTTCCTAACTATGACCCAAAATCAAATGTGCTAAGAGAAAAGATTGATAAAATTAGCTACATATGCATTTTTGAATGGCAGAAATACTAAGTACATTCAAAAAACAAACATGCTGTAATCACAGATAAAAGATGAATATTTCTAGTCTGTAAAGAACTCTTAAAATGAGAACACGAAAAACATATCTGAAAATGGGCAAAACATGTAAAAGGACAGTTTGCAACCAAAAAAAACCTAAATGACTCTTAACACACACTGATTTACTTCTAGAAAAAAGAATGAAGGGGCACCTGGGTGGCTCAGTCAGTTAAGTGTCCGACTCTTAGATTTGGCTCAAATCATGACCTCATGGTCCCTGGGTTCAAGCCCCTCTTCGGGCTCTGTGCTGACAGTGCAGAGCCTACTTGGGATTCTCTCTCTCTTTCCATCTCTCTGCCCCTCCCCTGCTCATGCTCTCTCTCCCTCTCTCTAAAAATAAATAAACTTAAAACAGAAAAAAGAATATAAGTTACAACTATATTGGAATACCATTTCCCAGCTATCAGGCTAACAAAGCTTCAGAAGTCTGATAACTATTCTGTTAGAATTGTGTGGGGGAAACAGGCATCGTCTCTCCACTGCTGGTGAGAATGCTAAGTGGTACAACCCAACATGGAGATGAACTTGGCAATTTCTAACAATAGTATACATACATTTATCCTTGGACCTAGCAATTTTATCTCTAGAAAGTTACCCAAAAGGCACAATTTCAATAAAATGAAAACACTTAAAACAAAGTTATCCATTGCAACTTTATGATAGCAAAAACATGAAAGCAACACAAATGCCTGTACATTAGAGGTTGGTTGAATCAACTATGGTATACTCATAGAGACAAACAGAACGCCACTATGGAAAAAAAAATAAGGGAGATTTCTAAATATTGTCAAAGCATAATTATCAAGATATATTAATTGAAAAAAGCAGGGTGTAAAAGAGTATTCATAGCATGCTTCCTTTAATTTGTGAAATACTGGGCACAATATGTATCCACACACACACTGTTGTAAAAAGAAACAGGAAGGAATAATCAAGAAACTAATGAAATTGGTTATCATACAGGGGTGAGAACAGATTACAAACAGAGGGAAAGAGAATGAGAAGGTTTTTTTCTTTTTTTTCAGGCTTTAACATGCCAATTAAAAAAACTATGCTTTATTTATTTTTTTTAAGTAGGCTCCATGCTCAATATGGGCTTGAACTTATGACCCTGACATCAAGAGTCTCAAGCTGTACTGACTGAGCCAGCCAAAGGCCCCTAAGAGTACTTTTAGGCTCACAGCACTATTGAGGGGAGAGCACACAGAAGTCCCATATACCACCCCCCCCAGCACACACACACACACACACACACACACACACACACACACACATGCATAGCCTCCCGTTACCAACATCCCCATCAGGGTAGTACATCTGTTACACTCAAACCTACATTAGCACATTATTATCACCCAAAGCCCATGGTTCTCATTGGGGTTCACTCTTGTTGTACATCCTGTGGGTTTGGACAAAGGTATAATGACATGTATCCCTATTTATGGTATCATCAAGTATTTTCACTGCCCCCAAAATACTCTGTGTCCTGCCTATTCATCCTCTCCTCTTGCCCCTGGCATCCACAGATCTTTTTACTGTCTCCAGAGTTTTGCCTTTTCCAGATGTCATCCAGTCGCAATCATACATTAATCATGCATTTAAATTTCCTCCATGTCTGTTCATGGCTTATTAGCTCATTTATTTTTAGCACTGAATAATACCCCACTTCTGAATGTACCACAATTTACTTACTCATTCACCCCCTGAAGAACATCTTGGTTGCTTCTACGTTTGGCAATTATGAACACAGCTGCTACTAATATCCACTTGCATGTTTTTGTGTGGATATAACTCCTTTGGGTAAACGGCAAGGAGTGTGATTGCAAGATCATATGGTAAGAGTAGTTTAGTCTGTAAGAAACTGTGAAACTGTCTTCGAAGGTGGCTGTACCATGTTGCATTCCCATCAGCAGTGAACGAGAGTTCCTGTTGCTCCACATCCTCATCAGCATTTGGTGGTGTCAATGTCTTGGATTTTCAGTGTAGTGACAGCTCATTGTTTTACTTTGCATTTCCCCGATGACATGTGATATGAAGTATCTTTATAGGATTATCTTACATCTGTACATCTTATTGTGAGGTGTCTATTAAGGTCATTGGACCATTTTATTATATTGTTTTCTTATTGTTATTTTAAGAGTTCATTATATATTTTGGATGATAATGCTTTATATGATGTGCCTTTTGCAGATATGTGTTCCCAGTCTGTGGCCTGTCTTCTCATTCTCTTGACATTGACTTTTGCAGAGAAGAAGTTTTCAATTTTATAACAATTTTTTTTAACATTTATTTATTTTTGAGACAGAGAGAGACAGAGCATGAATGGGGGGAGGGCCAGAGAGAGAGGGAGACACAGAATCTGAAGCAGGCTCCGGCTCTGAGCTGTCAGCACAGAGCCTGATGCAGGGCTCGAACTCACAGACCGTGAGATCATCACCTGAGCGAAGTCGGATGCTCAACTGACTGAGCCACCCAGGCGCCCCAAGAAGTTTTCAATTTTAATGAAGCCCAGCCTACCCATGATCACGTTCATGTTTCCTTGGTATTATAGCTAAAAAGTCATAGCCATAGTCAAGATCATCTAGGATTATTTCCTATGTTATCTACTAGGAGTTTTACAGTTCTGTGTTTTACCTTCAGGTCTGTGATCTATTTTGAGTTATTTTATGAAAGCTATAAGGTCTGTGCCTAGGTTTCATTTTTTTGCCTGTGGATGTCCAGTTCCAGCATCATTTTTGAAGACTTTCTTTGCTCCATTGTATGGCCTTTGTTCCTCTATCAAAGATCAGATGACCAGATTTATGTGGGTCTCTTTCTGGGCTCTCTATTCCATTCAGTTTGTCTGTTCTTTCACGAATACCACACTCTTTTCTCTTTTGATTACTGTGAGTCTCAAGTATAGTGAGTCCCACTTTGTTCTCTTTTGATATTGTGTTGAATATGCCAACTTTGAAAAAATCAACCTCGTAGACATGTGTTAAAATCCATCCATTTAAAGTGTACATCTTGATGAGATTTTGTTACATTTATACACTGGTATAATCACAATAAAAATACATAACATTTCCATCACCACATAAAGCTATCTATTGCCCTATTTCGGTCACTTCAGTCCCCGGGCAACCACTGACATGCTGGCTTTCAGTGTAGATTAGGTCTGCCTTTTCTGAAACTTCATATAAATGGAATCACAAAGTAGATACTCTTGCATTTGGCTTCTTCCACTTAGAGTACATTTCTGAGAGCCACCTATATTATTAAGCCTATCAGTAATCTGTCCCCCCCCTTTTTTTTAACTGCTGAGTAGTATGTCCCTGGGTGGATATGTCACATTTTGTTTATCTGTTCATCTGTTGATGAACATTTGGGTAGCTTCCAGTTGGGGGCTTGCTGCCATGAACAATGATGTGCAGAATTTTTGTGTGGACGTGTTTTCTGTTCTTCTGGATAAATACTTAGGAATGAGATGTCTGAGTGGTATGGGAAGAGTAGGTTTAAGTTGATAAGAAATTGCCAAACTGTTTTCCAACTGTACATTCCCAACAGTAATGTATGAGAGCTCCAGTCGCTCCACATTATTACCAAACACTTCTTGTCAGTCTTTTTAGGAGCAGTTCTAGTGGGGTGTATGGTATCTAATTGTGACATTAATTTGCATTTCTCTGATCACTAACAATATTGAGAATCTTTTCATGGGCTTACTGGCCTTTCATAGCTTATCTTCCATGAAGTATGTTGAAATATTTTGTCCTTTTATTTTTTTTATTGGATCGTTTGTCTTCTTATTGAGATGTAAGAGTTCTCTATGTATCCTGAATGCAAATCCATTGTCAGATACAAACACAGCAAATAATTTTTCTAGTCTATAGCCTGCCTTTTTGTTTTCTTTCTCCCTTTTTTTTCTTTTTTCTTTCTTTCTTTCTCTTTCTTTCTTTCTTTTCTCTTTCCTTTTTGTTTTCTTAATATTATCTACTGAACTTCAGAAGTTATTAAAATTTTATGAAGCTCAATTTATCAATCATTTCCTCTTATGGCTCATGTACTTTTTGTGTCCTATCTAGTCCACCTTTGCCTAACCCAGGGTCACAGATAATCTCTCCTGTGCATTCATTTAGAAGTTTTTGACATAAAAAAGGAAAAAGAAAAAAGAAGGAAGGATGAAAGGAAGAAAGAGAAAGAAAGGAAGAAAGAAAGAAAGAGAAAGAAAGAAAAAGAAAGAAAAAAGAAAGGAAAGGAAAGGAAGAAGGAAGGAAGGAAGGAAGGAAGGAAGGAAGGAAGGAAGGAAGGAAGGAAGGAAGAAAAAGAAAGAAAGAAAGAAAAGGAAGGAAGGAAGGAAGGAAGGAAGGAAGGAAGAAAGAAAGAAAGAAAGAAAGAAAGAAAGAAAGAAAGAAAGAAAGAAAGAAAGAAAGAAAGAGAAAGAAAGAAAAAGAAAAAGAAAAGATGGTTTTGAATCTTAGCCTCGGCTTTTAGGGCCAGATCTTTTTAGTTATTTGTTTTGTATGGAGCAGGATAAGTGTCAGGATTCACCTTTTCTCCATAAGGGTATCCATTTACTCCAGAACCATATGTTGAAAAGATTGAGCATGGATCTGTGAGCCTATTTCTGAACCACGTGTAGTCATTTCACTGATCTGTATGGCTGTCCTTATGCCAACACCGCGGTATCTTGATTACTTTAGCTTTCTAGTAAGTCTTGAACTTAGGTTATATTAGTTCCTTTCATTTGCATTAATTTTAGAGTCCATTTGAACTTTGGTTGGGATTGCATTGAATCTTTATGTCATTTGGGGGAAAACTGACATCTTAAAATTACTGAGTGTTCTGATTCATCAATCTGGTGTATTTCTCTATTTCTTTAGGCTTTACTTAATTTCAGTGATGTTTTATAGTTTCAGGATATAGGTCTTAAAACATTTCATTAACTTTATTCATTAGTATTTCATGATTTGGGGTCCTATCTTTATTGGATTATTTTTAATTTCAATTGTCAATTTTTGGCTGCTAGTATATAAGAATGTAATTGATTTTTATTGACCTTGTATCTTGCAACCTTACTAACTTCAATTATCATAGTGCTTTTTTTGTAGTTTTAAAGAGTGTTTTTTTTTACATAGATCTCATGTTTTCTGCTAATAAACATAGGTTTACTTCTTAATTTTTCATCTCTGTGCCTTCTTTTACCGGCCTTACTGAACTGGCTATGATCGTTAGTGCAGTGTTGAATAAAAGCAGTGACAGCAGATATCCTTCCTTGCCTTGTTTTCAATTTTAGGGTATTTCCCTATTAAGTACATTCGTAGCTATAGCTTTTTCAAAGATGATTCTCACAATATTGAAAAAGTTCCTTTTTATTTCTAGTTGGCTAAAATATTATGATTTGGTACTGAATTTTGTCAAATGCTTTTGTGTGTGTGTGTGTGTGTGTGTGCGCGCGCGCGCACATGTGTACTGAATTATATGGTTTTCTCATTCATTCTGCTCATATGGTGAATTACTGGGGTGCTCAGATGGCTCAGTCGGTTACGTGTACAACTTCCGCTCAGGTCATGATCTCATGGTTTGTGGGTTCAAGGCCCACGTCCGGCTCCGTGCTGACAGCTCAGCCTGCTTCGGATTCTGTGTCTCTCTCTTTCTCTCTCTGCCCTTCCCCTGCTCATGCTTGGTCTCTCTCTGTTTCAAAAGTAAGTAAACATTAAAGAAAAAAGTATGATGAATTACTTCCATGGTAGAGTGTTAAACCAGCCATGCATTCCCAGGATAAGCCATACTTGGCCATGATGTAGTATCCTTTTTATATATTACTTTTATTCTTTTTACAATATTTTATTAAGAATTTTTGCATCCGCATGAGGGACATTGTTCTGTAGTTTTCTTGTGATGTCTTTCTCCGGTTTTGGTATCAGAGAAATACTAGTGTAATGAATTAAGTTGCAAAAAGTTTCCTCCTCTTCTGCTTTCTTGAAGAGTTTATGTAGGGTTAGTATCTTTTGTTCTTTGAATGTTTGGTAAAATTCATCAGTGAAGCTATCTCCTTATTTTTTTTTTTTTGCATTGTTGTTTATTTTAAATAAAATTTTTATTTTAAAATAAAAAACCATAAAAGTTGCAAATAGTACCAAGTTCCAATATACCCTTCACTCAGTTTTCCAAATGTTAACATGTTACACAGTTATGGTACGTTTGCCAAAACTAGTAAGTTAAAGTTAGTAAAATGCTCTTAACTCCAGACTTTACACAAATTTCACCTTTTCCCACTGATATTTTCTAGGATCCAATCCAGGATACCAGATTGCATTTAGTATCGGGATGTTTTAAATTAGAATTCAACTCCTTTAACATACATTTTCTGTTTCTTCTTGTGTCAATTCTAGCAGTTTGTCTCTCTGTGGAAAGCTGTCAAATGCATTGGCATACAGCTGTAATATTCCCTTATATCTTAATGTCTGTAGGATCTATATTAATCATCTGTATTCCATCCCTGGAATTTATCATTTGTATTCATCTCTTGTTTTTGTGATCAATGTATCTAGAGATTTATCACTTTATTGATTTTTTCCAACTAACCAACTTCTGTTTTTACTGATTTTCCCTTTTGTTTTTCTACTTCCTGTTTCATTGATTTCTGCTCTCATCTTTATTATCTTCTTATTCCTTCCACATATTTTGGGTCAGGTTTTTCTTTTTTCTTTTCTTTTCTTTTCTTTCTTTTCTTTTCCTCTTTTTTTAGCTTCTTGATGTGGAAATTCAGGCCACTGAATTTAAGCCTTTCATTTTTTCTAATAAAAGCATTTAAAAGTATACCTTTCTTTCTCTGTATTACTTTAACTACATTACACAAATTTTGGCACGTTGTGTTTTCATTTTTATTCAGTTGAAAACATTTCCTAATTTCCTTGGCAATTTCTTTTTTGACTTGTAGGGTATTCGTGTATTTTTTAACTTACAAATATTTAGATATTCCAGATATGTTTATCCCATTAATTTCTAGTGCAGTACCACTGTGATCAGAACATACTATGTATAGAGGAGCCTGGTGGCTGTTAAGAGTCCAACACTTGATTTCAGCTCAGGACATGATCTCATGGAGGTTAATCAAGCCCTACATTTGTCAGGCTCTGCACCTGGCATAGAGCCTGCTTAAGGTCGTCTCTCTCTGCCCCTCCCCCACTCGTGCATGCTCTCTCTCTCTCTCAAAATAAATACGTAAACTTAAAAAAAATAAATAAGTGTACCTTGCTGTTACAACCATGTCAGTACTTAATACATTCAAAAAATAAAATTAAATAAGCAAATATAGGCAAAAACCCACATTAAATTAAAGTAGGACTAAATGAAAACAAACAATCCAAGTACCTTCTGAACACAGTACTCGGACATTCTACGCTCAGTGAAGTATATTCTGAGGATAAAAATAAATACAAAGAAGTCTTTAAAACTTACTATTTATGCTCTTGGCTATACTGTGGGAATAGTAATCATGAAATTATTTTGTGCGCACTGTAGGACTGAACTAATGAGTAAATACTGAAGTTGTGGAAACCAGTATTCACATTATGGGAGACGGAAGATACAAACAGGGAATCTTCCCTGTGGTTTTGGATTAAAACTAGGGGTATCAGTATGAACTTATGATTATGAGATCAATATTTCCTGGCTGTCTTCTGAGGAGCCCAGGAATGAGGACAGTCCAACAGCAGTGAGTACACTGTGATGACCATAGTTTCTAAATACCATTCACCACCAAAAGGAACTAAGAATTCTTGAAGAAATGGCTGAATCTGGTTTTGGACTAGAAAAGGACAACATGAACCTGCAACGTCTTGTTGTACCAGACACTGAGTAAATACAAGAAAACTGATGGGGCATGTCAAATGATTTAGGAGTTAGCTTAATAGGGCTTTGCACTTGCCAAATTTGAGACAGTATGACCTTCAAAAAACACACACTATAAATGATTTATATTTGATTTTTTTTAAAAGGGTCCATGTGTGGGGCGCCTAGGTGGCTCAGTTGGTTAAGCATCTGACTCCTGGTCTCTGCCGAGGTCATGATCTCATGGTTCATGAGTTCCAGCCCCACATCCGGCTCTGCACTGTCAGCACAGAGCCTACATGGGGTTCTCTCTCTCCCTCTCTCTGCCCACCCCCTGCTCGCACTCTCTCTGTCTCTCAAAATAAATAAACAAAAAAATATAAAAGGGTCTATGAGTACAGGGTGGTACTCAAGCAAAATTTTAAAACCACCAAAAAATCAACAACAAATGTTGTGGGGGTAGGGAGGGATCCCAACCAATTCTGGCAGAAATCTACACGTAAAACCTACATTCAACTAGAAGGTCAGGTTGCTACAGGTGCTCAGAAGAGAGACATCCATGTCAGAATGGGAGAGGGTGGGAGAGGTTTTCTGGAAGAGGTGATGTTTGACATGAATCTTTAAGAAAGGGGCAGGAAGTACCCGTGTGCAGTAGAAGTAATCACTTTTGTAAATATTGACCCGGGCACAGATCATCAACTAGTGCTAAAACCACTGGGTGGAAGGTTGCTGGTGAACAGGACATTAATACTCTCAAATTGTCACACTTTAGGTTAAACTGGTTAAAAGGGGGGAAAGGCACTATTACACTAGGAAAATCTGGCAAATCTCCAATTTAACTAAATAGTCAATTCTGTCATCACCAGTAACAATAAAACTGATGTCATATGCCTCCCAATTCGATACCTTGTAACGAGCCCAATGTCACCTATGTAGTATTCTTGCCAAAAAATGTTTGACTGAATATAATCATGAGAAAATAATTAGACAAATCCAAACTGAGGGGCATTCCACACAATGGCTGGGCTAGATGCTTCAAAAACACCAGTGTCCTGAAAGATAAGAAAAGCTGGCAAATGTTTTGGTTGGATCCTATATTAAAAAAAAAATCTAAAAAAGATGTTGTTGGGGTAATTGCAGACATTT
Organism: Acinonyx jubatus; assembly: GCF_027475565.1. NCBI lineage: Eukaryota > Metazoa > Chordata > Mammalia > Carnivora > Felidae > Acinonyx > Acinonyx jubatus. The sequence goes on along the minus strand of NC_069383.1, from coordinate 11,714,452 downwards.
GAACATGGACATTAAATAATAGTGTTGTATCAATGGCACCGTTTGTTTTTTTTTTTAGGTCATTGTATTATGGTTATACTGGAAAATGCCCTTGTCTCTAGGAGATATATATTGAAGTATTTAGATGTGATGTGTTACTCCGTCTATAGGTTTCTCTCGAATGGTTAGGCAAAGTAATCTGTTTCTGTGTGTTTATACAGTATATGTGACAAAATCTAGTCACTGACGTATCTAGGTGAAGGGTATGGTTATCATTACATTATTCTTGCAATGTTCCCATAAGTGTGAAAAATTTTACATAAAGATGTGGGAAAAAATTAAGGATAGCTACAAGAAGAATAGAAAAATCCTGTGTAATTTCCAAATAGTGAGACGAGAAAAAGAAACTCAACCAATGGAGCAAAAGGCTGTAAACGAAAATTTTAAAAGAAGCAATGAGAAAGTATAACAAAATATTGAGCAAGATTATAGTATCTAGAACATCAATTTTTTTATTATATAAATGGATTATTTACCTTGTAAACTGCAGAGGCACTATGATTAGGTTAAAAAATCAGATTTACACTAAGAGACAACTTTTAGAAAAAAAAATAGAAAGAGTAACAAAACAAAAAGAGAAGCAAAACAAAAAAAATAGGGAATAGTAACTACATACTAGACAAAATAGAATTCAAGGTGAAAAACACCAGTTGCTAGAAAGGGTATGTTCTGACAAAATGTACACACCATGAAAAAAACTCAGGAGTTTTCATGATACCAAAATATAGCTTTAAAACATGGGAAATAAAAGCCAAGTTCAGTTTTAAAATCTCAGTGGGAGTTTGGAACAGTTGTCTTAGAGATCTCTTTTAGATCAAGTATGCAAAAATTAAGTAATTTATGGAGAATATGAATAATCCAGTTTCTCTAAGGGATAAATTTAGACATATGTACGTAAGAGAGAGTACTTACAGAATGCTCTCAAAAAATGATATTGTTACTGATATTCTGCTAGGTCAGAAAAAGTAATGCTATTTAAAATATGTGATAACAGTAGTGTGGTTATATTTAAAGATCAGTCCTTGTCTTTTAGAGATACACTATTTTATGGACAGAATGATGCAATGTCAGAGACTTGCTCAAAACAAACTGGAAGAGGGAGGAAAGGGGTAGGAAGGTGGTGAGTGGAGACAGTTAGCTGGTAGTTGAGAATTGCACTGGCTGGGTGACGGATACGTGTTTGTTCACTGCTCTTATTTCTATTTCTAAGAATATATACGTTTGAAGATTTCCAAAATAAGAAATTTCTAAAAGGAAACTGCCAAGCACTTAAAATGAATAAGTGTATATCCAGCCTGTGTGGGTTTCAGTGAAAGGATATTCATTATATCTTTATTTACAGAAGAATTAGAAAGTAACTTTACTGTGTGCTAACAGGCGTATAGTTAAATGACTTATGGAACAATCCAACGCAAAACGCTATACAGCCATTCTGAAGGATGATGCACATTATCAGAAAGATGCACGTGGAAAATGTTCAAGATAATTAAGTGGAAAACCAAGTTTCAGGTTTCTCTGTCTCTGTCTCTGTCTCTCTGTTCCCCCAGCTCTTCCACACCGTCCTCCCACACAAATGGGGGAAAAGTCAGAAAAGATAGAGTCCAAACTCTGGAGGAACAAATCAGCAGGGGCAGAGGGACAGGCAGAGATGAAGATCTTTCCCTTTTTACTTTGCCTACTTCTGGATTATTTCTGTTATTTTCCAGCAAGCATGTATTTTGAAACTGGAAGAAAATGTTCATAAAAAGGGAAAGCAGGGGTGCCTGGGTGGGTCAGTCGGTTGAGCGGCCGACTTCAGCTCAGGTCATGATCTCGCTGTCTGTGAGTTTGAGCCCTGCGTTGGGCTCTGTGCTGACAGCTCAGAGCCTGGAGCCCGTTTCCGATTCTGTGTCTCCCTCTCTCTCTGACCCTCCCCCGTTCATGCTCTGTCTCTCTCTGTCTCAAAAATAAATAAACGTTAAAAAAAAAAGGGAAAGCAATCTAAATTGTGATTTAGCAATTCCTCTTTTTTTTAATTTAAACATTTTTAAAATGTTTAGTTTTGAGAGAGAGACAGAGTATGAGTGGGGGAGGGAAAGAGAGAGGGAGACACAGAATGCGAAGCAGGCTCCAGGCTCTGAGCTGTCAGCACAGAGCCCGACGCGGGGCTCAAACTCACGGACCGCAAGATCATGACCTGAGCAGAAGTCAGAAGCTCAACCAACTGAGCCCCCAGGAGCCCCTAGCAATTACTCTTCTAACGTGGCCTGTCTTTCCACTTGGATTCGCTCTCTGAAATGTCTTGTTTATTTTTTGAGAGCCAGTTTATGCCATTTTAGCCTACATAACTAAGCATGCCGTGAGGACAGAGTAGGAGTTAGGTGAGGATATTTACCCCCACCACGCCCGCCATGATCCTGACATAAAAATTCTATAGTTAGCATTCTGAATATTCCTAACATGTAACAAGCAATGACCTCCAACGATTTGTGGATCCTTGTTATAAGTAAGCTTATTAATTAATATCTGCGTAAGGTTCGTCAATTCAGGTTTCACAGGGCCAAGGAACTTGGAGCATGCAGACATTGGAGAGCACGACCATTGGTATAACATTCTTTTCTATGCATCTCTGATGACTGAATATATATGGGGATCACCGTAGACAGAAAACCAGTCTCAATGGAGTAATAGCTAAAAGGACAAGGATGTTCTACTCCAGCACTTTCCAGGGAAGTGGGAAGAGGGAAGAAGAGGTGAAACTGCATGCCAAGCATGTCTTGCTGCATATACTGGCAGGAAGATCACAGGTTTCCAGGTTCCAGTGAAACTCAGTATCACAGCCCTCTTCCTAACACAGTTATTTGTTTTTTGTAAATTCTTCCAGGTCTTGTTACTGAAGGTTTCTGTGTTTTTAATTACTAGATCTTTGGAAATCATTGTCTTGACATACAAAATACTGCCTGGGATATAGAATATATTCAGTAAATTGCTGGCTATATAAATGTATGAACGAACAACATTCCTTAAAAGAACTCTGTAATAGAAGCCTGAGATTTTGGTAAAAGTGAGATAAGGGACTTCTTATCTAAAAGAGGGACCAGGGGCGCCTGGGTGGCGCAGTCGGTTAAGCGTCCGACTTCAGCCAGGTCACGATCTCGCGGTCCGTGAGTTCGAGCCCCGCGTCAGGCTCTGGGCTGATGGCTCAGAGCCTGGAGCCTGTTTCCGATTCTGTGTCTCCCTCTCTCTCTGCCCCCCCCCCCCTTTCATGCTCTGTCTCTCTCTGTCCCAAAAATAAAATAAACGTTGAAAAAAAAAATTTAAAAGAGGGACCAGACAAACTATTCTGGTTTGTCTCCCTAACCTCCTCCTCTCCTAAACCTCCCTAGGTTGATCATCTAATGATGCGTTTAATTTACATCACATCTCTTATTGGTGGAGCCAATTCGGTCCCTAGTACCTGTTTTATTAAATGTATAAAGAGGATAAAATATGGCAATTGATCATGATGATGCAGCTTCAGTTTGGTAGAGGAAGTAGATGGAAACATGAGTAAAAATGCCAATATTTGCGGTGCCTGGGTAGCTCAGTCAGTTAAGCGTCCAACTCTTGATCTCAGCACAGGTCACGGTCTCAAGGTTGGTGGGATGGAGCCTCGGTGTCAGGCTCTGTGCTGACCACCTGGAGCCTGCTTGGGATTCTCTCTCTCCCTCTCTCTCTGCCCCTCTCCTCTTGCATGCGAACATATGCACATGCTCTCTCGCTCTCTCTCTCTCTCAAAATAAATAAATAATTTCCTAAAAGGCCAATACTTTACACAACTCGGAGAACACACATGACCTGGGGTAAAGCAGCATAATGATGGATGCTAGGTAATCATCAGTGGTTGGGGATGATATTCATGGCATCCTACAACTTACATACCATAGTGTGGAGGCTGGATGTCAGAATAATTAAAGTGCCTTAGGTATTTGAGCATGTTTTCTTCATTCATTTAATCCTCACAACCACCCTGAAAGGTAGTCATTGTTAATCCCACTTTGAAGATGAGGCTTAGAGAGGGTGGCTCCAACACCAGGTTATAGCACATGCACCAGACAGAGCTTGGGAACTTACTGAAGTCTGCCTACTCTAAAATCTGGGCCTTTTCCAGGTTATATGAATATTGAGTCCTGCAACGGGACCAGGTAGTTTATGACAATGGACCCAGTGTTTTTCAAATGAAATACTTAATAGAAGGTGAGGCTTCTTTTGCACATAAAGTGCAGTGCCACTGGCCTCAGAGCCAAGGTGCAATCGAGGCACTGAATGAAGCTGGTAGGAGAGTAGAAATCTCTCAGGGAACAGCCTACATGTGGCTTGGTCTTACAGGGCACGTGGAGGCTAGTGTTTTTCTTAAAATAAATTTTTTTTAATGTTTATTCATTTCTGAGAGAGAGAGAGAGAACACAAACGGGAGAGGAGCAGAGACAGAGAATGGAGACACAGAATCCAAAGCACACTCCAGGCTCTGAGCTGTCAGCACAGAGCCCGACGTGGGGCTTGAACTCACAAACCATGAGATGGTGACCTGAGCCGAAGTCAGAAGCTTAACCGACTGAACCACCCAGGTGGCCCATGGAGGCTAGTGTTCTAAATGCAGATGATGACGCTTTGCTTTCCAGGCAGGAAACCAGGGCAGTGACTAGGAGGCTCATGTCCTGACAACTGTGGCTATTCTCACCCAGCTAAAAGTAGATCATCTGGTTTTATTACTTAGGGATATTATTTTTCTGATCATAAATTAGACTCTTCCTCTGCTAAAAATGTGATTCATCTTGATAACAACCTGTGGACAGTTTACTCTTTTAGAAGGCTAAGAGGATCCCAGGATCGTATGTAGAATTTAATTTAGTAAGAAATATGCAAGTAATAACATTAAGGTTAGCTTAATTCACACTCTTATGTTTAAATGAGGGTTTAAAAATAAATAAGATACTTTGGCAGAGTAACTAAATCCACAGGGGCTTTCCATCTGAACCTCGCTCAGCCGGTGATGGAAATAATCTCCCTTGAATTCTAATAGAATCATCTTGGTGTCTTGTATTGTCTAATACTTCTAAAATGTTTTGAAGATATTCTCTGCAGTACTACCTATAAGAACAAGAGTAGAGAAAGATCCAGATGCTCAACAGCAGGCAAATGATTAAATAAATATGGTGTATGCACTGCATTCTCATGAAGTGAATCAAATATAACTTTAAAGATTATATAGAATGAAAAATATTCGTGAGTAGAATTCAAACTAGCATGTATACTAAGAGGACAATGATGTAAAATTATGGATGAATGGGGAAAATAATATATGAAGATGAAAAGAGTTGTATTGTGAGTTTATGACATTACTTTTTAAAATGAAAATTAGGGGCGCCTGGGTGGCTCAGTTGGTTAAGCATCTAACTGTTAATTTTGGCTCAGGTCATGATCTCCTGGTTTGTGAGATCAAGCCCTGCACTGGGCTCCACAATGACAGCGGGGAGCTTGCTTGGAATTCTCTGTCTCCCTCTCTCTCTTCCCCTCCCTTGCTCATGCACGTGCTGTCTCTCTTTCAAAACAAATAAACTTAAAAAAAATTTTTTTAAATAAAATGAAAATTAAAAAAATAATAGATCCCACAATATTGAAAAAGTGGTTTAAAAGACCATCCAGGAAGAAGATACATAATTCAAAAGTATTGGCAATTGGCAATACACACACACACACACACATTTATATGTATATCAGAGATGTCAAAAAAATTGAACTAAGAGACTTAAATTTGGTTTTATATTTTTTGTTTATGTCATAGAATGGTGCATTGATAGATGTGGAAGATCTTTAACAGGACTTCTAAATTATTTTTCTTGTGTTTAATGTTCTTGTATGTGTGAAGTGATATTATGCCCTTCTCCTTTGATAATATTTTCTACACATAGCTATATTTTTTGAACAGAAGTGGGAACATACTGAATAACAGGTTAGTATCCTACTTTATTTCATTTCATAGTACCCCCTGAGAGGTTTTTTCCATGCCCTTTTCCCCATGCCTAAAACTATATTCTTGGAAATAGTTTTAATGGTTGGTTAATAATTCTCTAATTTATTTAGCTATACTACTCTTCCTTATTACAAATAGTGCTGCATTGCATATCCTTGGACATGAATCTGATTGTCTCTGATTATTTTTTTTAAAGTCCTATTAAAAAATCTATTTTTTCTCCTGAAACCAATACCACACTGTATGTTAACTAACTTAAATTTATTTTATTGTATTTTTTTATGTTTATTTATTTTGAGAGAGAGAGAGATAAAGAGAGAGAGAGATCATGAACGGGGGAGCAGGGGGCAGAGAGAGAGACAGAGATAAGCACAAGCAGGCTCCACACTGTCAGCACAGAGCCCAGTGCAGGGCTTGAACCCACAAACTGTGAGATCATGACCAGAGCTGAAATCAATAGTCAAACGTTCAATGGGCTGAGCCACCCAGGCACCCATTAACTAACTTGAATTTAAATTAAAAAAAAAAAAATAAAATAAATAAAAATGCTAGTTTTAAAGGTTTATTAAGGTCTAATTACATAAAGTAAAATTCACTCAATTTAGGTTTATAATTAAAAAAATTTTTTAATGTTTATTTTTGAGAGAGAGAGAGAGGGAGAGAACGAGCAAGGGAGGGGCAGAGACAGAGGGAGACAGAATCTGAAGCAGACTCCAGGCTCTGAGCTGTCAGCACGGAGCCTGATGTGGGGATGGAACTCATGAACTGCAAGATCATGACCTGAGCCTAAGTTGGATGCTCAACTGACTGAGCCACCCAGGGGCCCCAGATTTAGGTTTATAATTAATGAATGTGGATAAATATATAGTTTAGCAACTGCAATAACATCAGGTGGGAGAAATATCCCTCAACGTCTACTTTTCAGCCTTGGCTACAAGAGAGTGAATATTAAAACTATGGGGAGAGGAGGAGAGGGTTCTTGTTTTCTCTTTTCCCATACTAATCTCAACGTATGCATTTAATCAGTATTTCACGCCTCTCTCTCTCTCTCCCTCACACACACACATGCACACGCTCAGCTCAGGAAAATCAGTATTGCCATCTTCAATCCATCTACACGTCTAAAATGACCCACTTAACATATGAGCAACGCTTTGCTATAGCTACCTGTAGAAGTAAAGACAGTCAATGATTGTGATGCCGTCTCACCTAGTTAACAACCAAAACTAAAACCCACAATCTCCACAACAGAGTCTGCATACTTGCCTTATTAACTCTGATTTTCCCTCAAGCATCAGTCTTCCAGTTGATTTTACACGTGTGCATACACATACATGAGTGCACACACACACACACAACTGAGCTCCACCCGCAATTCAGAATCACTGATGATGAGAAATGATTTAGGTAGAGCCAAAGAAAAAAGAAGTATGGTTTTGATAGAGAAAAACATCTTTGAAGGCAAGTAAGGGGGGTTAGGTAGTTAAGAAAGAGAATTATGGCCAAGCCTTCCCTCCCTATTCCTTAGGATGAAGGTCATCGGTAAACTGAAATTTGATCAATTTGATCAATCACCATGCCCCAGAATAGCCGTGTCTTTCCTCCTTGCACATATGGGGTTTTGTTTCAAATGTCCCATGCCAAGGAGAGGCCACAGCCCATGATCTGTATGTCTGTTCTAACCCTGCTGTGCCTTCCTCACCCAACCCTACTTTACCATGCTCCCACCAGTCAGAAATACCAGTGCTCTTTGCTCCAAGGATGCTGTGAGTTTTAATGTACAACAGGGTGTGGCCTGGTACACTTCTTCTACTCCTGGAACTACACCAGCCTCTACTCTCCCTCATTCATCCATCCAGTCACCAGCCAACACATGTTTACTGAGCATCTACAAACCTGCTTACGTCCAGCACTGTATGAGATGCTGGAGCATAGTGTGTACAGAACAGGCTGGTTAGTGCTCTTAAAGAACCTTCCATGTAGCCTGTCTCTGTACCCATCATCGGTGTCCCTCATTCTCCATCATCAGGTCTTTTGCCTGCAGACATAAAATCCTCCCCTAACTCTTAGACTTAGCACAAACAACATATTTCAAGCTAGACGTCAGGGAACATCATGGTCACTAAGAAGTTTCTCTGCTCAAAGAGCCAAGTGGTCTGGTCTTGAGAGGCAACAGCAATGGTCTGGTCTGAGTGCCTGGTCCTAGAAGGCAGGAACCCTCCTGTGCCTCAGGGTATTTTTAAAATCTGGTTGATTTAGGGTGAATCAATGCCTAAGTGCCAAGTTCTCTTCTGTTAGCCTGGGAGTAACCTAAAGACAAGAACCATGTCTGTTTTTGAACCTGCAACCAAATCCCCACTGGGGTAAATGCACTTACCTAACTAAGACTGGGATCTTGGGCATCTTCTTGGAGACTTTAAAGAAACTTGTGTCCCCTTTGTTGTCAGTGAAGTACACGCCGGCCACACTGGTCACGAGGTTGCCAGGGAACGTGAAAAGCACCCTTTCGTCATCGCCCTGGTTGGCCCAGTCCCAGGCCTGGCCTCCAATGAGCAAGCCCCCTCCACGTTTCATAAACTTGACCAACTTTTCTGTCATGGTTTCATTGTAGGCATCAATGCAGTAAACCCCCAGGGAGTCTTTCACTTCGGGCTCAATCTTCGCCTCTACCCCAGAACCCTCAAGGATTTTGGCCAGGGGTGCCAGGGACGGGTGTATGCCAATGGGAGCCCCAGGGGAAGAACAAAGCCAACCCACTGCATTGAGGAGAAAGGGAGTGAGCTGGGCTTCTACCAAGTAGTCCTCGTGGGACACCACCACCAGGCGGCCTCGGCCATAGGAGGAGGCAGCAATGAGGACCTGGCCCATGTCATTCACCATGACCGGAAAGGAGGCTTCTCCAATGAGAAGCAGTTCACATGGGATGGCATCTTCGGGGACATCCCAGCTGGTCACTCCATTCATAAGGGCCTCAAAGGCAGCAGAGGGAGTCGCCATGGCTGGATCGGCTTCTATAGAGAGAAAATCAAAGACTCAGTTTGGGGAAGGACAGATAAACAAATAAATAAACAAGCCAGACAGTTCACTGCTCCCCCAGCTGGGGCAATTCTTCTGTCTATGCAGACGAGACTGACTCTATGAAATGACTCAGGGACTCACCAAGGGGGGTCAAGGTATCCAATCCAGGAGAATGCATCGCACCCTGACCAGTCCTCCTAAACTCCTGTGGTTAAACTAAAAGAGCCCGGCACTTTTCTACCACAGAAGGAAACAAACAGAAATGAAGGCAGAATTGTGTCCCCAAAGAGATACATTCAAGTCCTAACTCCCGGTACCTGTGAATGCGACCTTCTTTGGAAATAGGGTCTTTGCAGGTACAATCCAGTTAAGATGAGGCCATACTGGATTTAAGCGGGCCCTAATTCAATGAGTCACGTCCTTTAAGAAGAAATCTGGATGCAGACAAGACACACAGGGGAGAATGCTAAGAGATGGGAGTGATATATCTACACCAAGGGCGGCCAAAGGTTGCTGGTGAGCACTAGAAGCCAAGAGAGGGAGGCGAGGAGCAGATTTTCCTTCAGAACCTGCAGACCGAACCACCGTGCCAGTACCTTGACTTCAAACTTCTGTGCCCCCAGGACCAGGAGAGAATAGATTTCTGCCGTTTGAAGTCCCCCAGTTCGTGGGAATGTCTTACAGCAGCCACCAGAAACACACACACTGGTGCAGCATGCTGTCCCCACCCCACTCAGCTCCCACACCAATCTCACTAAGTGCAGCTCGGGGACCCCAGAGTTTCAGTCTGGAAAGCCTGCGTCCTCTGAGAAGTGTCCTTGGTCACAGTCACAGCTGGAGAAGAGGAAAGCAGAAGTCCTCTGTGGCTTGAATCCAGAAGTGGAATGTATGCAACACATTATGAAACGATGGCCGATTCTCACTTGTGCCCAGACACCGTGGAGACGGGTGTGTACGTCTGTGGCCGTGGCCTCGCATAAATCCTCTGCTGCTTCCCTGTGAGCTCCCTGCTTGGGATGCGCTACAGTCTGACCTCCACTGTGGGCACGGCACTGGAGCGATCCCCTCAAGAGCAGATGTGTTTTCATCATCAGGACACCGAGGGCTTGCCGTTCTCACTGCCCACCCGGTGGCACCGGACAGGGCCAGTCCCCGAGGCTGTCACCACCAGTAACGTTACTGCCTGGGCCAAGCGCAACATCTTCAACCTGCTGACCCATTTACTTTCCAGCCTTCTCTTACCCCTTCTGAAAAGTCCCAGGTTTTTAGTCTTGTGCCCGTAACCTCTTTACTTTCTGTTTCCCTTGTCAGAGAATATTCTCTCTGAAGGCAATATGGCAAAGCGGCTCCAAGCCCGGACTCTGGAGGTAGGCTACCAGGGCTTGAATCTCAGCTGTTCGCTTACTGACTGTGAGATGGGCAGCACATTTCCGTCCTCATTTCCTCATTCATTAAGAAGGGATAAGAGTATCTACCACATCAGGTTTTCCCAAGGATTAAAGGAAGTAACAGGTTAAGTGCCTTTCAATTACTTATTTCATATACATACATACCTATATATATATATATATATATATATATATATATATATATATATATACACACACACATATATACTTATATGTGTATATACACACATACACATGTATGTTTGCTTATAATTATTTGGTTAAGGGTAAGCTATTTAACTTGCCAACGTGCATAATAGAGAATTCTTACAAAGTGAACAACAAGCAAACCTAATGTTAGAATTTACAAATACTGGACTAAGCATTTAATGATTTTTTTTTAAGTTTATTTATTTTGAGAGAGAGATGATGGGGGGAGGAGCAGAGACAGAGGGAGAGACAGACAATTCCAAGCAGGCTCCATGCTGCCAGAGCACAGAGTCCGACGCGGGGCTGGGTCTCACGAACCATGAGATTGTGACGTGTGCCGATGCCAAGGGTCGGATGCGTAACCAACTGGGATACCCAGGTGCCCCTAATGATTCTGATTTTATAGTTTCCACATTTTGGAGCCAATGCTGACACTAAAACTAACGATGACTACATTTAGTTCTCAAATATTTCCACGGGCCTTTGTAAAGGTCCAAGGCACAGACAAAAAGGCCCTGGTTCTGAGGTAACGAATAAACCCAAGATCCCTCCTGAAGGAGCACGTTCTACCATTTGCAGAGGCCTCTAAAACTAAAGAAGTACCAAATTTATTCTTTTCCCTTTAAACTAGCTCCTCTTAGGCAAACTGTGTGAGCTTAGTGGCCCTAGTTGTTAAGGCGACATCTACCTCAGAGAAGCTTTGAGACCACAGAATCAGCAAGTGATTGGTTGCCAAGGGCTTGTGCCTTCTCCGTTCTTCCTGGTGTCCACAAATAGCCAGGACAGCAAACCACACAGGCACGGTTGTGTCCCTTCTCTCTCCTGTCCCGTATCCAGCTGGTCACAGGCCTGTCAAGGTCATCGTTCATGGTTTCCAACCACACTGCCAGTAACCTAGTTCAGGTGCTCGGTAATTCATTCCTCGACTGAAGTGATCCAGTTTCTAAGTCACCAGGGTCTTGATGATCTGGCCTCTGTTCTCCTAAAGCCACAGATCACATTAGTTCCCAGAAGAGAACCCCCGCCTGGAGCTTCGCCTTTTCCTACGGGGTTAAATCTGACACCTTTGTCCTGGGGTTTAAGGTCTCCGGGGCGGGCTGCTCCTTCCATTTGCCAGCCATGTCTCCGGCCACTCTGCAGTTTCCAGAACACTTGGCATCCCTGGACATACCCTGCTGTCATTTTAGATTCTCTTTCCTTCCTGTTCCCTCTCCCACATCTTTCTATCTGCTGAAATCCTATCCTTTTAAGAGAAGATATTCACAGAAGAGGACATTTAAATGGCCACTTAGTCTATGAAAATATGCTCAATCTCACTTTCAGGCAATTCACGATAGGATGCATGATGCTGCCCACAAGATTGTCAAAAAAGGGAGATGGTGAGGGAGAAAGGGAGGGAGGAGGAGGAGAAGGCGGAGAAGGCGGAGAAGGTGAAGGCAGACAATAATGCCCAATGTCTAAAAGGCTAAGCGGACACTACTGCAATTTGCCGGACGGGCCGAGAAGCTGAGAGCGATCTGACAGATTGCTTTGTCAACAGAGTGGCAGCTCCGTTTCAGGGCCGAGCCTGTCCCCAGACCAGCAATCCCTCTTCTGATTACCCTGCTTACAGAAATAAGAGCAGCATTACAGATATATGTACAAGGATGCTCGCTGCCATACGAAACTATGAATGGAGACAGATAAATGCAAACCTAGGAGATAAATGACAAAGGATGTTTTCTGGAACCATCTGTGACTCCTGTGGGTGCAGCTCTCTACCCTAAAGCACACCTACCCCACTTCCACAAACTGTGGCACCCCACAGTTGCCCATTATGGCAACATAAGACCCCAGCACGCAGCCCCCAGGCAGCCACCCATACACGCCCCACCCGGAAAGAGCCGCCCGTCAGATCCCTCCTCTGGGGGCCCTTGTCACTGCCAGTGCGGATCCTCCAATGCTCAGAGCAGGGAACTCACATTTTTCTCTCACTAGCTGTCTTTCCAGCTAGTTCATGGGAGAAGAACTATCTGTGGAAAAGTGACAAAGACACAGGCAGATGGCCTCGGCACCTGAAAAGGAGGGGACCAGAATGAAGAGGGCTCTTCCTGTGGAGTTGCCTCCTTCTACCTGTCTCCTGGGCTGGACTAGTGGCCCGAGGTGAGTGGGGTTTGGTGGGGAGTCTCAAGCTCACCTCCTCTCCGTCCTGCGTCACGAGTGGGGACTTGAGTGCAGCCTCAGCTTTATACCAACACTGTGTGTGTGGCAAGCCAGCTTTTGAGAGGGAGAATGTCTGAATAAAGTATGATCATCTATATTGTAGAATATCCCATCACTGTTACAAAGAATGCGTTAAATTTTGCATGTACGTAGAACACCCTAGGTGTGTTTTAAATGAAACTTTCAAATCACTGTACACAGGACACACACCCGTTTTTGTATGAATGAAAATAGTAATCGTTTTAGTAGTAGTAATGACACTACAGTGCTTCCCAGGCTCCAGACGTTACTGGAAGTGCTTTACATCAGTTCCTTGATCCTAACAATACACCTGTGAGGTATGTATTATCACTATCTCCATTTTATAGGTGGGCAAAAACAAAAAATGTGATGGTCAGAGAATGTGTTACTTGCTCAAGTCACACAGGTGTGAGCGGTGGGACCCAGGATTCAAACCTGGGGAATCTTATACTGGAGTCCACACTTGTAAATACCGGAAATAGATAAGCCTCTTAAGTACCAGGATTTTATATACGATAAAAAAAAAATCTACGGAGGCCACATTTCAGCATGCGAACATTCACTGCATCAGGAAGGGACGAGGCGCACAAGTCTGCATCCTTTGAACTGCTGTGTGTATCACAGTGAAAAATAACACAGATAATAGAACTTCAAGCAAACATTAAATGAATGAGTATACACATCATTGGCCTGCTCAACCGATCATCTCTCACTTATTCTAAAATGTCTTTGTTCATCTCCCAATCGGTTGAGCATTTACCCACCAAGAAATCTGATTTCCTCCTCTGTGGGGTTCCTTGAACTTTGCAGCTGGTTCTGTTCCCACTTTAACCAGTTATACCCAGGACTGCAGCACTTGACTGTTAAACGAAATGCTTCCTGTTTATGCCCAAATCCCTGTTTGCTCTCCTAGCTTGGGGAACGCAGATGGACACGGCCTGGGGGAATCCCTTTTATTTCTCTAAGTTCTTCATCCTCCATTCTCCTTCCATGGCTCCTGCTTTCTCTCCTTTGGGCCAACTCTGGCCTCTGAGCTTGCTGGAACCCAAGGCACCCATAAAGCAGAAAGTACCTCAAGCACAACTTGTAACTCTACAAATCCCTCCCCCTACCACAAAGAGGCCTCATGCTACCTAAATGGTGTTTTCCTGTAAGAGCTGTATTTGGAAGGGAAGGAGGGTAGTGGGCTGGTCTTGGATAATGTGCCACATCCTGCATTATGGTTTGATTTCAAATCCCCAAAGCAGGATACATGTCTGAAATCAGGGGATATGTTTGATTCTTTGGATTCCCCAGGGGAATGAAGATGTACTCCATGGATGGGTGACTGGGAGATGGATGTGGGTATCAAGGGCAGGCCTAGGATCACTTCTCCAGCAAATAGCTACCTTGGCCTTGATGAATGAGTAATACCACAGACATCCAGTCCTATAGGTCTTCCCTTCTCCATGCCATTTTCTTCCACGAGCCCCTGTTTCTTTTTCCCTGTATACATCCAATATCCTTTCCAGTGTCCACCAACTAGAGTTGGGGTGGGTTCCCCCTTCTTTTGCATTCTGTCCTACATACTTACAGATCAATCTTACTTGTTTTTCACTTAAAAATGGTTTCATTGGGGCACCTGAGTGGCTCAGTAGGCTGAGCATTTGACTTCGGCTCAGGTCATGATCTCATGATTCATGAGTTCAAGCCTCACACCTGGAGCCTGCTTCAGATTCTGTGTCTCCCTCTCTCGCTGCCCCTCCCCCACACTCACTCTCTCTCAAAAAAATAAACATTAAAATTTTTTTAATGGTAAGGAATATGTAATGTGTGTGGAAGGACACAGATGGTAAAACAAGTTAAAAAATTAAACATTCCTACGTAGCTACTACCCAACTTAAAAAACAGACCATTACCAATGTTTTTGAAGGCCTCCTCGTGGCCCTGTCCCATTCCTCCCCCATTCCCTAAAAAGCACGATTCAAAATGCTGTTTTCTGTTCCCCTGTTCCTATCTCACTACATTCCCTTAATTCCTGAGTTCCCCTGGGGCTCTCTTTCCCTCACTCATATTTGCTCAGTTCTCTCACCAGGAAACTCCCAGGAGAAGGCATCACGCAGGAGCCCTGGAGTGGTGACCGGCCTGCCTCCCAGAGCAGAGAGTTCTGTCAAAGGGACAACGTGCAAGACCGGTCATTCTCAACCTCGCGGGATTGTTGATACCTTCTTCTGGTGTGGGATCCTCTCCGTTAACCTCCAGGCTCCCACCCCAGCCAGACTATCCTACGCAGGCTCAGAACCAGTAGGCAAAGAGCTTGGCGGTGACGTCAAGGGAGGAAGGGAGAGGGGCTGGGATCGGGGGAGGTACACGGGTGGGGGGCGGGGGAGGACAGCATGGGGAGGAGGGGAGCGAAGCGGAAAAGCTCTGCCTGGCAGGGAATGGCTCCAGACCCGCTGGCACGGTTGGGGTGAGGTAGGGGTACACAGACAGACCACTGGCCCTTCCTGCACTTACACGCGCCCGCGCGCGCGTGTACACACACACACACACACACACACACACACACACCAGCCTCCAGCGGGCCGGTGAGAGTGGTCAAGGGAGCTCAGTCCCCGCGCCGGTGTTTGCAAAGATCAAAGGGCAGTAAGACAGAAGTGATGCTCTGTCACCAGCCACCTGTGTGACCCCGCGCGAGCCCTGCCTCCTTCCTGGGCTGCGGCATTCTCCTCCGACGCAGCTGCGGACGAGATGCTGTGCTCCCGCTCGGGCCTGCGCGTCTCGACGACACAAAGCACGCAAACACAAACATCAGATGTCAGAGCCCGGAGAGGGGCAGCACTGCGGCAGCGGCGACGCGGCGCCCAGGCCAGAGAACATCACCAGCAGGGGCGCGGACACGGTCAGCGAAAGGCCCGTCCCCGGCCTGGGAGCCCCCAGGCCCCGCGGCGCGCCGCTGCCGCAGGTCCGCTCGCGCCCCCTCGGCCTCCGGCACCGCCCTCCCCGGAGCCGGGCCGAGGCCACCGCCGGCTGCCCCTCCTGCGCTTTCGCAGAGGGCCACTCACCAGGTCGCCCTGCGACTTCCACGGGGACAGCCGGAGGGGGCAGGGCTGGGCGCAGAGGGGACGCGCGGTGCTGCGGGGAAGGGGCTTCCCTGCGGGCGGCGCCGGGCAGGCTGGCGAGCGGGCACCGGGAGGAGGGGTTCCCGAGGAGTCTCCTCCTCCCCACTTCCTCCCGGGCGCGACCGCCAGCCCGAGGGGCGGCGCTTGGCAGGGGACAGCGCTTCTTTGTGTCGCCGGCCCAGTGGGCTCGGCGCTGCGACGGCCCCCGCCCTGGCAGAGTGGACGGGATTAGGGACATAAACCCAGGGCAAGGCTGAATAAATGATAGGGTATCAGTTCTTAGGAGGAGCTTAGATCTCCATTTGGTTGGGGGGAATGTACTTGACGCACTGCCAAGGGGAAAATAAA
Source organism: Acinonyx jubatus (assembly GCF_027475565.1). Taxonomy (NCBI): domain Eukaryota; kingdom Metazoa; phylum Chordata; class Mammalia; order Carnivora; family Felidae; genus Acinonyx; species Acinonyx jubatus. The sequence continues at coordinate 11,698,133 of NC_069383.1, read as the reverse complement.
AACTGTAGGAAGCTGTTGACAATGCTTTCGTTTTTATAGTAAAAACTAGCCCTTTACGTATTCGTATTGCGGTGGGAGAAGGCACGCTGCGTCTCTACCTGTTAATACCGTTTGCCCTGAGGAACAGCAGAAGGCAACTTTCCTAGAGCTCTGCATTGTTACATATGTTACTTCTGTAAGTGAAAACTGAGAGGCTATTGCAGACAGACAATAGGCAGCCAGAGTTTATGCATCTGGGTCCACTTCCGTTCCCATTTCTACCTCGAACTCGCTTCCAGTAACCAGCTGACTGTTGCTCCTCACTTCGTCTGGAGCCTTCACCTCCCTCAGGTGCTAGCTAGTTCCAGCATGTGAAGTGCAGGGTGGCGCAGCGGTTAGAAACTCAAGGCTGTCACCAGATGCCCTGGATTCAGATCGCGGTGCTACACTTCACAGGCTGAGTGGCTTCCCCAGAGTTACTCTGCACTTCAGTTTTACCTGTACACCGGGGATGCTGAAATTAGTACCTATATCACAGATCTCTTACGAGGCTTAAATTAGGTGAGTGAATACTTACAACGTTCTTAGATCAGTAAGACACCAGTGCTTCTTAAGTAAAATAAATATTCAAGTTGTGCTAAGATTCACTTCTTCGTGTTTCAGGAAAATGCATCCAAGCCATATTTCCTTTCGGCACCTCCCTTCAACCCCCTTTCCAATTTCCTTTCTTCTTTAAATCCTTCCCCAAACCGAATCATATCAGCAAGAGCCAACAGGGGGATGTGGGTAGGTGAGCTCAGTGGCATAAAACATGGAACGCAGGGAACAGAAACCAAGAGAACCTCAATTCAGGCTCCTGCCCAGTGAAGGACCACCTGTGTGAAAGTGAGAAGGCAGATCCTTTACCTCCCACAGGGCTCAGGGCTCCCAGATGATGAAGGAGGAGGGCTGGAAACTTGCTAAGTCCCTTCCCAGTCTGAAATGCCACGACTGGAAGCACCGCAAGGCAAAACCCCCAAATACTGAGTTTCACGAAAAATGTTAAGGGGCAAACCAAAAACGCACATATTGCCTACATAAAGATAAACACAATAAAAGTACAAAAATATACACGAGAAGGACAGAATATAACTTAACATCTGAGGATGGACACGAGATTTGGTGGAGTAAGGATTTTCACGGTCAGGTTTTGTTTCTTAGACGGAGGGGACACACACACACACACACACACACACACACACACGCGGCGGAGTGGGGGAGACCAAGTGCGCTGAAGCGAAGGTAATAAAAAAAGGTTCGCATCTGATAATTCTGTTACGTTACTGTCTGTACCTATCTGCAGTTTTGGAACATTTCATTATGAGAAGTGTTTTTAAAAGGCATAAATTCCTGGAGAACAAGAATGAAGCACGAAAGAAATAAGAGCCAGCGTGGTAGAAAAGGAGCAGAACCAGACACAGGGATGGAGAGACCGCAGGGAATCCTCTTTGGAAGCCATCCTCCTCCTTAGGCCCAAGCGGTCTCAGGTCCAAAGCCCGACTACCTTCGCAGCCCGGCAGGCGCCCCCTCCCGCGCGCTCCCCCGCACCCCGGGCGGGTCCGTCCTTCTCCCCCCTCCCCCGCCCCCCGGGCCGTGCGGGCTTGATCGGTGGGCCTGATCGGTGCGCCGGAGGGCCTGCCCCGGTTCTAGAACCGTCTTTGGACGAGACTCACCCGTTATCCAGCAGTTTGCACACCGGGCTACTTCGGAGGGGGAAGGGACTCCTCTGCAGAGACGTGACAAGGAGACAGGGCAATCAGCCTGCGGATTTGGTAATTGGTGGAGGTGGGGGCGGGAGGCTTGTGGGGGGAGACTGGCTGCAGTGCGGAGAGGGGCTGGGGGGGGGGGGCGTGCATCCCGGGAGCTGATTGGCGGCTGCGGCGGGGGGGGGGGGAAGGGGGGGCGGAGCCTGGCCGGCCGCCCCCAGACCTCAGAGGCCCTGCTTTGTGTAGGGTTCTGGGAGAGGATGCAGTCACGAATGCCGGACGGTGTCCCAGCAGGGCTCCCGGAGTGCGGCAGGGCGATTAAAAAATAAATAAATAAATCCGTGAGACTATTTACCAACAAGGGAGGGGTTGGTAAATATAGATTTGTATGTAAGACAAGGATGAGTTAAATCTACATATATGTGCCAGGAGTTGGGCTGTAGCTATATTCATATTTTTAATGAACATTTAACATGGTAGTAAGAATGGAGAGCTTGCATTTTTGTGCGAAAAACTTTTAAAATATATATGCTTATATAAACACAGGAATTACATGGAAAACACATGAAAATATTAGAATCAGTTCAGACAGTTAAGAGTAGATTACTTTTAAGTATCTTTACTTCACACCCCTCTTTAACATTTCAATGGTGATATGTGTCATTTTGTGATAAAAAAACGATACATTTAATCAACTAAAATAGATAAAAAGATCCTTGCTCAAGTCGCTGGTAGCGACGCCTCTATAAATATGATTTCTCCCTGTGTGGGGGATTCTTGAACTTTGTTCTTCGTCCTGTCTCATTTCAGTCAAGAAAGAGTGGGATGTAACAGGTGACTTTTGAGCGGGGACTGGACTATATGGCCCTGTCTTGAGTCCATGTCTGCTCATCTAGCTTGGTGAGCTCAACATGAGAAGCTGGGGGAAAACCACCTGCCCCTTTTATGGCTGCCGGTCCCAAAGACCTGAAAGATTCGTGTGGCCTCTGCCCATTCGCCTGTTTCCTCACCCTTCACCCCTCACTGCACTGGCCCCTGTTCTCTGGGTGCCTAAGGAGAAGGTGTCCCTGGCCAAACTTCTCAGGAAGCGACCATGAAACAGCTTTCTCCCCTCCTGCAAAGCAGTATCCAGGCTGGACCTTCCACAGAAATGCAGACTCAGTGGTAAAGGGGATAGATTACTACATCTGTATTACTTCATCGTTTCATTACCACTCACCACACTAGAGGAAACATAAGTCTAGGCCTATGTTTTCTTCTTCTTTTTCTTCAGATTCTCCACTTCATGTGGCCATAAACCGGTACTTCATAATGTCCACTTAACGGATGGATGGACAAGATACATGAACGTGAGGTCAGCCTATCATTTTCTTTCTATATCTGCTAAAACTTCAGCTAGTTCTAGCCTCTCTCTCTTTCAGACTGCACATTACTAGCTCGGTTTTAAATCCTATATCCTTCCTTATTTATACTTTCTCTAGCGTTTCTGTTTTTCTTTCTAGTTTCTACCTCGAGTAACAGAAATTGCCAGGAAATCCTGAAAGTACTGAAATAAATTTGGAGATGTTACGTTCTGTAAATACTCGGCTACACTGGGATGAATAAACAATTTGTTAAAAATCCATACTGTAAAATATTATGGAGTTCTAAAAAGGATGAGCTCAAGTTATACCTTGAATGCTCCCAATATATACTTTCAGTGAAAATTTTGTAATGCTCCTTTTGTGTATTTATGTTTATCTAGCAGGAAAAATAAGGACATATTTGATACCTCAAGCAGTGGGGTGGGTTGGCCAGTAATTTTTTTCTTTAGACATTTTGCATTTTTAAAATGTTACAAAAATAATTTTGAAAAAAAATAGGACTACCCAGTAATACCACTCTTAGGTATATACATATACCCAAGATGTATATATACATCACCAAAAGACATGCACTAGAATATTCAAAGCAGCACCATCCATAATAATCTAAAACTGGTGCCTAGTCAAATGCTACCCTCCCTGCTTTCTGACCCCTAGTGCTGTCCTGGCATTATCTTCTCTTATAAGTGTCTTAAAAATGACCAGCAAATACTGAGAATTTATTTTCAAAAGCTCTTTAAAGGAAATTCTAAAGGATGTATCTCAAGAAGAAGAAATAAAATAATATTAGATAAATTATCTAAACTGTAAGACTAAATGGTAAGAGACTTCTAAATCTGGCGTTGAGAGGATACCTTATTTGGAACAATACTTCCACTGAAAATTCACAGCAATAGATGTTGGACAAAATATAGGAAACAATGGAAGACTTTGAAGAGCAAACAACACAGGGAGAACTTGAGAAGCTACAGTCCCAAGGGAACAAAAACACAGGACATGAGTTCCACATCTGCTGTGGCTTTTTGCTTTAGGACAGTTTCCAGTTCACAATGCATTTCACGAGCTGAAAGTGTCAATCTTACTGGTTCAGGATTCTCAAACCAACTGAACCCAAAGGGCAACATTTCAGACAAGAAGAAGTCCCTGAGAAGTGAATGTAAAAATCTGTGTACAAGTTCCCCTTAATTTGTCCCTGGCTGACTGACTTTCAAGCTCTGTGCACACAGGGATAGACCCCCCACCTTCCCCCCAAAAAAAACTTGTTGAAAATAGACGCTAACATGCTAAGTAGTTGAGCTGTCAATTCAGTAATTGTACTGCTCTGGGAACAAAGCAGTAGAGGACAAGTCCCACAGAAGTAAGTGATTCTTATCAACACTCTGCTTTCAGTTGAGAAAATCCATGGCGTATCAATAAGAATGACACCTTAGGAGTAAGCATTAAGGGTAGGTAAAGGAAAAACTTCAAATGTACCAGTTTTAAGAAAGCTTAAAACTCAACTTTGATAGTATGAAAGTAATCTTCTGGTACTTTATCTGTTCCCCATCCCCCCAAAAGTCCTCTTTGACAAACAATAACATCAACCATAACTTTATAATTTTTCATTCATGATGTCCTGCACACCATCAAAAATTTAGAGGGAGGCTAAAAATCAGATGATATGGCCAAGAACTCAAAAGAAACAACAAATAATAGAAATAGACTCACAGGTGGCTTGGACATTTGCATTCTTAGGGACTTACTTTAAAATAACTGTGATCCAATGGAGTACTACATGGCAATGAGAAAGAATGAAATATGGCCTTTTGTTGCAACGTGGATGGAACTGGAGAGTGTGACGCTAAGTGAAATAAGCCATACAGAGAAAGACAGATACCATATGGTTTCACTCTTATGTGGATCCTGAGAAACTTAACAGAAACCCATGAGGGAGGGGAAGAAAAAAAAAAAAGAGGTTAGAGTGGGAGAGAGCCAAAGCATAAGAGACTCTTAAAAACTGAGAACAAACTGAGGGTTGATGGGGGGTTAGAGGGAGGGGAGGGCATTGAAGAGGGCATATTTTGGGATGAGCACTGGATGTTGTATGGAAACCAATTTGACAATAAATTTCATATATTAAATAAATAAATAAATAAATAAATAAATAAATAAATAAATAAAATAACTGTGATCAATATGTTAAAAAATTACAGAAGCCAGGTTGGAGGATTTTAGTATAGAATTAAAACTCATATATAGAAACTATAAAAGCTCCATCAAAAAACTGTTAGAACTAATAAATGAATTCAGCATATTCAGTATGGTTTCAGGAAACATAATCAACATATAAAAATTAGTTATGTTTTTCTATACTAACAGTGAAGTATCTGTAAAGGAAAGTAAGAAAACAACTCCATTTACAATAGCATTAAAAACAATAAAATACTTAACCAATTTAACCAAGGAGGTAAAAGATCTGTACACTGATAACTATAAAACGTTGAAGAAAAATGTTGAAGACACAAATAAATGAATGATATTCCATGTTCATAGATTGGAAGAATTAAGGTTAAAATGTCCATACCAACCAAAATTATCTATTAATTTAATATAATCCCTATCAAAATTCCAATGGCATTTTTTCACAAAAATAGAAAAAAATTCCAAAATTCGTATGAACCATAAAAGAACTCAAGTTTCTAAAGCCATCTTCAGCAAGAAGAATAAAATTTGAGGCATAAAATGCCTGATTTCAAACTATACTACAAAGCTATAGTAATCAAAATACTATGGTACTTGCATAAAAACATATAGGCCAATGGAAAAAAGTAGAGAGCCCAGAAATAGGCCCATACATTTGTATCCAACTCATTGTCAACAAAAGTACAAAGAACACACAATGGGGAAAGAATAGACTCTTCAATAAATGGTATTGAAATAACTGTATACCCACATGCAAAAAAGTGAAATTAGGCAATTATCTCATACCATATATGAAAATCAACTCAAAATGCATTAAAGACTTAAAATTGTAAAGCTACTAGAAGTAAACATAGGGAAGAAAGTTCTTGACATTGATCTGGGCAATAAATGTTTATATGACCCCAAAAGGGATCCAGAGCAACAGGCAACAAGAGCAAAAGTAAATAAGTGGGACTACTTCAAACTGAAAAGCATCTCCACAGCAAAGGAAACAATCAGCAGAGTGAAGGGACAACTTATGGAATCGAAGAAAATATTTGTAAACCATACATCCCCAACAAGGGGTTAATATCCAAAATACGTAAGGAATTCAAGCAACTAAATAGTAAATGGTCCAATTAAAAAATGAGCACAGGACGTAAGCGGACATTTATCAAAGGAAGACATACAAATGGCACAGGTCATGATCTCATGGTTGTGAGATTGAGCCCTGCATCAATCAGGCTCTCAGCTGGGCATAGAGCCTGCTTAATAAGAAAATAAAAAATAAAAAAAAAATAAAAAGAAAAATAAAAAAAAATAGAACTACCATATTATCCAGGAATCCGGCTTTTAGGTATATATTCAAAGGAAATGAAATCAATTATCTAGAAGTGATATTTGCACGTCCATGTTCACTGCAGCATTATTCGCAGTAACCGAGGTATGGAAAAAACTTAAGTGTCTAGCAAATGAATGAATGGATAAATAAATTGTTGTATGAATATACAGTGGAATTTATTTAGCCATAAAAAAGAAGAACATCTGGCCATTTGTGGCAACACGGATGAAACTTGAATGCATTATGTTAAGTTTTGAAATAATTCAAGGCAAATACTGTATGATCTCGTATGTGGAATCTAAAATAGTCGAACTCAGAAGCAGAAAGTAGCATAGTGGTTACTAGAATGTGGGAGGTGGGGGAAATGGGGAGATATATAGGTCAAAGGTTGCAAAGTTTCAGATATGTAAGATAAATAAGTTCTGGAGATCTAATGTATAGTACAGTGTCTATAGTTAATAATATTGTATATATACTTGAAATTTGCTAAAAAAAATAGATCTCAGTTCTCATACACACAAAAACGGTAAACTATGTGTGGTGATCAGTGTATTAATTAGCATGTGTGGTAATCATTTAATAATTATACATATCACATTGTACATCTTTTATATATGCAAATTTTATCTCTCAGTTCTACCTCAATAAATGTTATGAATTAAATGTATCATACAACTAAGTTATAAAATTTAGGAATTTTGGAGTATTCCTAAAACATTCAAACTAAAATGTTACAACATGTAATTTCCAAATAAGAGGAGCAGTAAAATGGGGACACAAAGGAGTAAAAGAGGGGAGAGGAATAAAAGAGACAGACAAAGCATAAAAAATAATAAGCAAATAAAATTACAGAAATAAATCTATTTGCACTACTAATCACAATAAATATAACTGGAATAAATTATTCAGTGCTAAGTTATAAATTGTCAAACGATAATTTTATTTTACTTATTTTTTTAAATGCTTATTCATTTTTGAGAGCGAGAACGTGAGCAGGGGAGGGGCAGAGGGAGATGGGGACAGAGGATCTGAAGCAGGCTCTGTACTGACAGCAGTGGGCCTGATGCAGAGCTTGAACTCATGAACCATGAAATCATGACCTGAGGTGAAGTTGGAAGCGCAACCAACTGAGCCACCCAAATGCCCTGTCAAACAATAATTTTAAAACCCAGCATTTAAAAAATACAAATAAGTTCACGATATATATCCTTGAAACATAGATTCAGAAATATTTAAAGCCACAGGATGAAAGAAAGATAAATCTTCCTTGGAAGTAAACACCAATCAGGGTAAACACTAATCAGAGAAACCTTGATTGATTGATTTAAATCTTTATTTATTTTTGAGACAAAGACAGCGTGTGAGCAGGGGAGGAGCAGAGAGAGAGAGGGAGACACAGAATCTGAAGCAGGCTCCAGGCTCTGAGCTGTCAGCACAGAGTCTGATGTGGGGCTCGAACTCACGAACTGTGAGATCGTGACCTGAGCCGAAGTCGGACACTCAACCAACTGAGCCACCCAGGCGCCCCAGAGAAACCTTGATTTGATACCTGAGCAAATTAAGAATTTAAAACAAAAAGCATTAATAGGTAGCCACAATATTGAATCCCTACATTATGATAAAATTTTCAATTTACTCCAATTCACTAGTAACATAGCCTCAAAATATATAAAGTAAAAATATACAGATCTATAATGATAAATTTCAAAATCTACCATCAGAGTGAGAGATTTTAACATACATATTTTTGTAATTGATAATTCAAACAGATAAAAATTGGTAACGATATGGAAGATCTGGATTCCATAATTAATGCACTTTTTAAAGGTATATATAGGACATTATATAATTAGAAACTACACATTACTTTCAAGCACACAGATGAAACTCACTGTGTGGTAGGTTATGAAACTAGCTTCAAGAAATCAAAAGCACTTGATATTGTACATTCTCTGACTACATTATGAATTAGGCAACATTTACTGCAAAATAAAGAATCTTTATGTGAATAACTGAAAATTAAAGTACACTGTCCAAAAAATTGCATGGCTTAATAAGAAACCATAATCAAAATTATAGATACTTAAAGCTACATGATAGCAAAATATTCATATCAAAACTTGTGAGAGACAGCTAAGCAGTGACAAAATTTTATAGTTTTAAGAGCTTAACAAGCTAAGCATATACCTTAAAAGCTTAGAAAATAAGGGGTGCCTGGATGACTCAGTTGGTTAAGTGACCAACTTTTGATTTTGGCTCTGGTCATGATCTCACTTTTCGTGGGATCACGCCCTGTGTAGGGCTCTGTGCTGACAGCATGGAGCCTGCTTGGGATTCTCTCTCTGCCCCTCCCCCAATCACATGCATATTCTCTCTCTCTCTCTCTCTCAAAAGTAAATAAATAAATATATTTTTTAAAAGCTTAGAAAATAAATAAAAATTCAAAGAATCAAGAAGTACTAATAAAATAATTAATGAAAAAAACCCCTAAGGGGTGTGTGTGTGTGTGTGTGTGTGTGTGTGTGTGTGTGTATGTGTAAGTATGTGAAAGAGATAATAAAGTAGTCCAAATTCTGACAAAATTAGTCAAAATAAAATGAGAAAATATATACACACATTAATAATGAAAAAATGGGTCAGAATAATAGGTGATGAAACTGAACAGATAATGAGAGAATATTATAAAACCATTTTATTCTATTAAGTTTGAATAATACACATATGTAATGGTAAAATATCTTAGAAAACAAGTTTAATGAAAATTGATTCCATAAGAAGACCTAAATAATCCTAAAATCCTTAAAGTAACTGAAACAACAAGTTTAATACATTCTGATAAAGTGAACTTCACTCCCTAAAGGTTTTGCTGGTGATTCGAGGAAATACTCAAGGACCAGATAATTACAACCTAGACCAAATTCTTCCAAATTCCACAGAATTCTTCTACAGAATAGAAATAGTGAGAATACTACTCATCTGATTTTATGAGATGATATCAATAACAGATAAAGTTAGAACCAAACAGGATAATTACATGTCAATCTCAATTCACATATACAAATGCAGATATCTAATGTTTATCTTTGTATCTTTACATAAAAGTTATTGCATATTTACCATCGGCCATTTGTTCCAGGAATGCAAAGTTGAATTAATATTAAAGATTGAATACTACACTTCATCATATTAACATATTTAAATGGAAAAAATATATGAGAAAATCAATAGCTCCAGAAGAAGCATTCAATAAAACATCTCCTCATAATAAAAGTGCTTACCAGAAGAAGAATCAAACTTTCTTATGGGACAAGGCAATTACAAAATAACCATTGCAAATGCAATATTTAAAGTTGACCTAATGAAATCTTTTCTCTTTATTATGTTAAGGATAAAACAAGATGCCCTTCTCTACTTTTATTCTTTATACTGGCAATGCAGTAAGACAGGAAAAAGAAATTAAAGGTATAAGGATTGGAAAGGAAGAAACAAAACCGTCATTATTTTCAGGTGATATGATTGCCTATGTAGCAAATCTGAAAGACTCTATAGGTAATTTTTGAACTATTAATGGAGTTTATCAAGCTTGATACAGTTAATATATAAAAGGCAAATGAATGATACAGAAGTAGCAATAAGCTACACAATATAAACTTATCAAACAAAACATTTACAATAGCGGTAAAAATATAATGTACTTAGAAATAAATTTAATAAAAGTAAGCAAAAGGAAAGCAATAAAAATATTACAAAATATTGAAAAACATTAAAGATGAACTAAATAAATAGCATTATATACCAAGTTCATAGATGAAAAGGTGAAACATCTTTTTTTTTTTTACTGCTTATTTATTTTGGGAGACACACAGAGAGAGAGAGAGAGACAGAGAGAATCCAAGCAGGCTCCATGCTGTCAGCACAGAGCCCACACAGGGCTTGATCTCACCTGCAGGGCTCAATCTCACGAACCGTGAGATCATGACCTGAGCTGAAATCGAGTCAGACGCTTAACCAGCTGAGCCACCCAGGCACCCCAGGTACAAATCTTAACGAGGCCTTTTCTCCACAGATTGATATATAAAGTTAATGCAATATCAATCAAAATTCTAGTGGGTATGTTTGTTTGCTTGTTTGTTTCTTGTTTTGGAGAACTTGACAAGTTTATTTAAATATTTATATGGAAGGTCAAAGATCCAAGAATTGTTAAAACACTCCTGAAGAAGAATAAAATAAATAGCAGGATCTTTATTACCATATTTCAAGACTTATTCTAAAAGTAGAGTAGTGAGGGAAATAGATAACTATAGGATTAGGGAGCTTATAACAAATTCATGCATATATGAAAAACCAAATTTATTCAGATCGCTAGTGTTGAGACAATTGATTATCCCTGTGCAATAAACAATATAACAATCAGTTTCCAGGTGAATTAAGACTAATTGCCAAATGCAAAACTATAAATGCTTTTAGAGGTAAATGTAGTAAAATTAATGTATTATCTTGAGAAAACAATTTTCTCAAACAAGACAAAGTATAAAAGAAAATCTTGGTAACTTGAAATTAAAATTCAAAACTTAGTTCTTTAAGAGAAATGGACATACAGAGAAAGAAAAGCTAAGCACCAAACTGAAAGCAAGTATTTGTGGCATATACAGCTGACAAAGGATTGATTATCCTCCACATTATATAAGGAAAGCATTCCAATGAGTCAATAAGAAAAAGACAAACAACCCACTATGAAAATGAGGAAAAGACAGGAACCAGGATTTCAGAGAGGATGCACAAGAGTTCACAGATATATGAAAAGGTGGACACTTCATTAGTTAGAAGAGAAATGCTAATTAAAATCACAATGGAACACTATTTCATGCCCACCAGACTGGCTAAAAATGAAATTTGATAATACCAAGTTATAACAAGCATGTGGAGGAACAGAAACGCTCATCCATTGCTGGAGGGAGTAAAAACTGGCTCAATACTTTGGAAACGGGTTGGAAATAACCTAATGAAGTTGAACATACACCAATCTTATAGCCCAGTAATTCTAGGTATACAATCCAGGGAACCAGAGTGAGCCTGTGCATGAGAACCACAAGACATGTACAAGAGTGTTGGAGAACAACATTATTTGTTAATATCCCCTGTAGTAGGCAGCCTTTATAATGGCCCCCAATGATTCCTCCCTCTTGATATTCATGGTCTTGTGTAAGCCCTTTCCCTGGAGTGTGGGCTGCAAATAGTGACTCATTTCTAATAGAAGATCACATGTCGCTTTTGAGATTAGGTTACAAAAAGAATCTGGCCTTCGTCTTTCTCTCTCTCTTTCTCTCAGGGAGCCTTTACCCTGGGGGGAGCAAGTTTCCATGTTTTGACTAACTCCTAAATAGAGGCCCATTTGGCAAGGAACTGATGTGTCCAACCCAAGCCAGTGAGGCCAAGAGGCCTGCCAAGAGTCACCTGAGGGAGTTTGAAAGGGGTTCCCCTCTACCCTCAGCCTTCAGATGATTGTAGTCTCGACACCTTGCTTAGAGCCCAGCCCATGAGAGATACTGAGTCAGAGATTCCCAGATGGATTCCTGACCCACAGAAACTGAGCTAATAGGTTTTTGTTTTGTTTTGTGTTAAGCCAAGTCTTGAGGTAATTTGTTACATAGCACTAGATAGCTAATACCTTTTCCAAACTAGCAACAGCCTAAATGGAAAAGGGATAAACTATCGTATACTCATACCATAAACAGTGAAAATGAAGGAACCATCAACAATGGTGAATCTCAAAAACTTGAGAATGTACAGTATACTGCCATTAATATGAAAATTTAAAAGGGAAAGCAAATATGTACATATGTTTCTGGAATGCACACACAAATCACAAAGCTATAAAGAAAAGCAAAGAAATAATACAAACTTCAGGAGAGATGTCACCTCTCGGGGGAGGGAGAAGGGGGCTTCTAAGGTACTGCAATATCTTATTTTTTCGATCTAGGTGGTGGTCAGGCATTTTATTCATTATTCTCTAGACCATTCTTAGATGTTTTATAATGCCTCTTAATGATTAAAAAAAATCAAACCAAAGCAAAAAAGAAAGCAAGGTATTGAAATGAAGTCAATGGACAAATAAATAGTTTGGAATATGAAAGGATGGATGGATGGATGGATGGATGGATGGTCTGCTAGATACATTTGGTCCTTTATGTCTAATTTGACTTGCACGTGTTCCAAGAAGTTTCATGATTATGTGATTCATAAATCCTTCCTTTCTATAGGTAAGGCATTCACAGTCCATTGCAGGTTGACCCAACTCATTCATTGGCCAGCTTGGGCTGTTTCCCTGGGGAACTGTTTATAATCCGGCACTTACTGCTAAGGCCAAAGGCATTCCAGACTAAACGTTCAGCCTGCTTCTCCACACCTACTCTCACCGCCACCCCTACGGCACCCTGCACCTCCCTCCCACAGAGCTGACACGCTCAGAGCCTTTGGGTGCCTAGAACACTGGAGTAGGTGAGGACATTACCTTTCGAGGGGTGGGGTGGGGTGGGGTGGGAGTGTTCCTGTAAAGGCAAGCAACGCCCAAATAATTCAAAAGCAAGGCCACAGGAGATGAGGTAACATCACCTCCAGGGCTCCCTTTTAGCTCAAATCTCCGTAGCTCCTTGCAGAGCGCACACACACAAAAGAGCAAGAAAATGGGGAAGGGGAAGTTCATCCATCGCCTCCTGACAAGCAAGGGTGAAAAACAATGCGGCAAGAAGAAAAGAGAGACGGAGCTGCAGAGACTGCAGAGAAGGATCCGAGAGGTAAAACAGCAAGAAGTCCTCTATTCGACACGTCTGCCACCCTCCCCTTGGGGCCCCGCAGAGGCCCACACCAGTCCCCATCCTTCCCTACCCCACACCACGCACAGTCTCCCCGGGCATCCCTCTGTCCCCGGTCTCCCCTCCCGGGCCACCGCACTTCAAGCAGTGGCCTGTGTCACTAGCAGGCCTCTTTGGGCCACTCACCGTTTGCCCCGCTCTTCCCTGCGGCGCGGGGTTGGGGCAGAGAAGACCTGCTCGCAGGAGGCAGCGTCAGTTCCCTAAGGGAAGGCGCCTCTCAGGTGAGAAGGGACTGGGCGGCCGACGACGCTGGGGACGTGGAAAGTCGCAGGCAGACGGGGTGGGAGGGGGGATGCGGGGGGAGTGGGGGCGTCCCGGGAGCTGATTGGTGGCCGCAGCGCTGGGGCGGAGCCTGGCCCGCAGTCCCTGGACCGCAGAGGCCTCGCTTTGTATCAGTTTCTGCAGGAAGATGCGGCCCCAAATCCGGGGCGGAGACCCCAGCACCCGTCCAGAGAGTGAGGCTGGGCAATTTGTTGAAAAATAAATCTGAGACTATTCATGAACAAGTGAGCAGTTGACCTATTATATTTTTCTGTAAACAGTGCACACTTATTTCTAAGGACGAATTTAATCTATGGGTCCTAGATACATTTTTTTAATTAAAAGCATCAAGTTGCATTAGAATGGAGCATAGGATTACAAGAAAATCTTGCATCGCTTATATGAAGGGCGGGGATAAGAGTGAAGAAGTTGGCAATTGATATCTTCATAACCATTGAATTATTTTAAAGTAGCCCATGTTTTGTTTTATAAGTCACATAAAACACAAGGGTGTCAACAATTTTACTAACCAACAAATAGGTGACAGATATTGGGCATGAGAGAGAGAAAGAAAGGTGTGGCCACTAAAAACCTAGACTCTGTATCGACTGCCGCTTACCAGCTTACCAGCTGGGGAGTGCATTTGCTTTCTGGGGCCTCAGTAAGAAACGACCACAAATCTGGGGACTTGAAACAGTACATTTATTATCTGACACTTCTGTAGGTCAGGAGCCCACTGGCTAAGATCCAGGTGTAACAGGGGTGTGTTTTCTGGAGGCTCTAGGGGTAGAATCCACTTCCTTGCCTTTTTCAGCTCCTGGAGGCTGCCCAAATTCGTTGCCTTTTGGGCCCCATCTCCAAAGCCGACCATCTCACCGCCTGAATCTCTGCCTGTGTCTGCATATTTCTCTGCTTCTGTTTCACTTCTTTCTGAGCGAGTTTGACCTGTTAAGTTCCCTTTCTGTCCCGGACCCAGCAGGCCACCCTCAATTCTAAATCCCACCTCCTTTTTTGTGCTTATAGTATTTCTCTTTCTTTTCATCTGCTCTCTTCCTGCATTTGTTTGCCTCTGTCCCCCAGATAACTTCCCCTCTTTACAGGTAGAAAGTGTAGTGGGTGGAACACCTTATCAAAAGGACACTTGGCTGTGTGCTCTTACTGCCACTTAAAGCTGGTGCTTTTCAGGGTTGTTGAAACACATATGATAATGTGTGAGACACGACGTTTTTGTTTTTTTAATGTTTATTCATTTTTGAGAGAGAGGTGGGGAGGGGCAGAGAGAGAGGGAGACACAGAATCCCAAGCAGGCTCCAGCCTCCAAGCTGTCAGCATAGAGCTGTCAGCACAGAGCCCCACGAGGGGCTCAAACTCACCAACCAGGAGATCATGAGCTGAGCTGAAGTCTGAGGCTTAACCCGCTGAGCCACCCAGGCGTCCCTCGAGATATGAGATTCTTAACTGATGGCTGCCTGTACTAGTTCCCGGTCTCTCTCCCCTCCTCTGCAGACCCTCACCCCAGGCTGAACTTTCCTTCCCAGGCCCAATGCAGGTCCTCAAAGAGCATATCGGTGATTTCAGAGGAGGAGGGCCTAGGGGGCTGGCGTGTGGGGAGGCAGCTGTGGGAGGAGAGGAGCTGAGTGGAACAGCCGGGCCCCCCATTGGCAGGGGATTAGCTGGCTGAGGTCCGTGCTGTCTTGGGTGGAGGAGATTTGCAGGCTGCACTTGCCCTGTCTCTTGCCAGCCGCCCCCCCCCCCCCTCCAGGAGCAAAGCCTAGAGGGCTGGCCCAGGGATCTCTGCCAGGGGGATTTTGTACTGAAAGCACTGGCCTCAGTGGGTATCAAAATGTCAAGGTCATGCTTTCTTGCTACCTATGCTAACTCTTTCTGCTGTCTGCATTCAGTATTTCTTTTTTTCCATAAAGGAGGTTGGGTGAGATGTTTTCACTCTCAAAGTCTGTGACCAAATGCTCAGGAAAAACAACTGAAAATGGTGGGTTTTGTGAGTGTGTCAGGGGAGAGAGTGGGGGCAGGCAGGCATGTGTCCTGCTGACTCTCAGTGTCTGGGAGGAGGAGGAATATGGCAAGAGAGAAATGCAGCTGCCTTGGCAGAGAGAATGAGTGAGAGACAGAGAAAACTCAACGCCAAAGAAGCCCAGGTCTTTCAGGAACACTCTGTCTGCCTCCACAGAAACCCGCTCCCCAAGCACCCCTCTCAGCTGCACAAACATGCCCAGACATTGGCTTTGCCTTTCACCCTCAGAGGACTTTCTAGTCAGAGACGGCCCCTCTGTGTCTGGGAAGCTGGTTGCTCACTTCTAGAAACCCCTGAGATCTGAACCCCCATGTCTGCCCTCCACTCTGTGGCTAGGCCTGGTGGGGCCGTTCTGAGGGAGATGAGGCTTTGGCAGGGAGGCGAGAGAGGACAGGCGGCTTGCAGGTTTCCAGAGAGCAGGAGACGGTGGTTGTACCAGTGAACAGAAAGGCTGATCCTCTCCTGAGTAAGAGGATTCTTCCTGTCCTTTCTCCCTGGATATTGAGCCCGTTGGCCCTGGGACTGGAGTTTCACTGGTGAGCCCTCAGTGTGCTGACTGTAGAGTTGGCCTCCACAATCGCCCAAGTCAACTCCTCGATATAAATCCGTGTGTGATGTACTATCCGCGCAGATAAACACCGAGTGTATCTGTCCCGGTAGGTCTGTTCCTCTGGAGAGCGCTGACTGTGGCAGGCCCCTTTCCACACCCCCCCCTCCCAGGGTTATTCATTTGGAATTTGCTGCTGTTTCAGCTGCTTCAGGTCTCCACTGGGGATTTGCCTGTGGCCACTATTGACAACTCCCTGGGGCTTTTCTTTATTTACAGAGATGGAGGGTGAACACTGGGTGGGCCTCACTCCCTGAGTGTTTGCCTGAGCCTTTTTTCCTCCTCCATACCCCTAAGAGCTCTATGTTGCATAACAAAGGGACTTGTAGGATGAGAGGGGGACACTTACCTACAAGGAATGTAACTCTTCACTGTATAGTCTGTGATAAAGGCCTCCAGGAAGAGAAATTGGCTACTGGAGGGCCCTTCTGGTTGATTCCTTCTCTCCCCATTTTTTTCCCTCACTTCCTCCTATGTCCCTCCCTGTGGGTTTTAATAGGGACTGAAATTGATTTGTAAAATGGAATTAATACAAACACAAGTACAAAGAAGAACATTTGTAAAGCTTATCTTGGAACATTTTGTATTTAGAAATCAAGTTCGCTCAGAGTCTTAGGAACTTCACTGAGCAATAAATATAATCAAAATAGGAACAGTGGAAGGATGGGGGAGAAATGAGGGAAGACTGGTGGGAAAATTATTATTATTATTATTATTATTATTATTATTATTATTTCTAAGTTTACTTACTTATTTTGTGAGAGAGAGCCTGTGTGTGGGAGCACAAGTTGGGGAGGGGCGGGGGGGGGGGTGCAGAGTCCCAGCAGAGCCTGACGTGGGCTCGATCTCACAACTGTGAGATCGTGACCTGAGTTAAAATCAAGAGTCCAAGGCTTAACCAACTGGAGCCACTCAGGCACCCCCATTTTTCTTTTTAAAGAATGGTTAAGTGCTATCTTCTGTTTTTAGGACGACAAATTCCTTATTTTTATGAAAGCAATACAGTTCATCAATAGATGGAAATAAAAGAAAAAAGAAAGAGGATTATACTGCACCTGCTATTTTTAATTTAAAAGTTTTTTTTTAATTTTTTAACGTTTTTATTTATTTTTGAGACAGAGAGAGACAGAGCATGAACGGCGGAGGGGCAGAGAGAGAGGGAGACACAGAATCGGAAGCAGGCTCCAGGCTCTGAGCCATCAGCCCAGAGCCCGACCTGGAGCTCGAACTCACAGACCGTGAGATCCTGACCTGAGCCGAAGTCGGACGCTTAACCGACTGAGCCACCCAGGCGCCCCTAAAAGGTATTTAGTCCCAGCCGCTTTGGGCTGCTATAACGAAACTTTCGTAGCTGGATGGCTTGAAAACAAATACTTTTCTCACAATTTGCTGGAGTGTCACGTTGTTGTGGTCGTTGTTGTTGTTGTTAATTTATTTAATTTGAGAGACAGAGAGAGCATAGAGGGAGCAGAGAGAGGAGAGAGAGAGTCCCAAATGGGCTCTGCACTGTCCACGTGGAGCCTGATGCAGGGCTCAAACTCACGAACTTGAGCCGATTATCAAGAGTCAGACCCTTAACCAACTAAGCCACCCAGGACCCCCTGGTACCTAGCAGTGTCACTTTTAAGTGAACTTGAATTCAACTAAGAAGCCAAAGAATTGCTCAGCTAAATGTGTCTCTACAGCAAGGATGTCTGAAATACTGCAAAGTGTTCTGAACCAAAGTTTTCTGCACTTGACTGGATATGTCTTCTTGGGGTGCAGCACTTTTGAACCCTAGGAAACTGTGAGTGCTAAAGGTTTCTTTGGGCTCTGTGAAGACTACGTTGGATGTAGAGAGATGATTCTACCTTGAAAGATTTTACTGTCTTTTTCCAGAGCTACGCACCTCACCAGTCCACTATCTCAGGATTGGCCAATAACAGCAAGAATTCCTAGCATTTTGTCAACTCACCTTCAGTATAATTTCTCAGGCTCTGGGGGAGCTCTTGGCAGAATGAGTAGGGGAGAGTGTTTAAATATCATTCAAAGATGAACCAGAATCGTGTTTTTTGTTTGTTTTTGCAGAGGATTTGGAGCCAAACATCCTGGCCTCAAATATCCATTCTTACATGACATCTTTGAAGAGAGCCTCGTACATAGAAGGGCTCGGTAAATGTTATGCATTTTAAAAATTATATTCACGTTTAGGCTTCATGGAATGATGTTGTGCCCCATTCCTTCTTTGCTTTATACTAAGAAATGTATTTTTTATGCTTGTACACCTTTCTTTACCTTAATTTCATTAGATATTGATGGAAGGGATTCTGTGACCTAGCCTCCTGCCATCTTTACATGGAATTTCCTGTTTCTGCCTCCTAACAGAAGAAGCATTTAGGCTAACCAGCATGTTCCTGGAAGGATTTTACCTATTTCCCTTTATAGGTTTCTCAAATGTTCAGTTTTTACATTGACTTGAAAAAATGCCTTGGCCTTTTTTCTCCTGGTCACTGAAATAGATAGCCTCCCCACCCTAAATCTGTGGTCTCTTTCTCTCTCGGTCTGTCTCTCTTTAAATCCCATGTAGGAAATTCAAATAGGGTGGTTTGGAGAAAGAAAAACAAAATACACTAACATCCTTCTAAAAGAAGAAAAATAACCTACTCGAAAGGATCCAGAAACAAGTCTTTACAGATCTGACGCGGGCCTGGACACTCTTAGGGGGCACTCATGGACACTTCTTGGCTTACGGATGTTCCTTGGCGACGACACTAACAGAGCCTGGGGGCAAGGGAGCCTCCAAGGCCACCCGCTTCTTTCAGCTAGCCTCCTCCTAGGGCCCCAGTCCCTCAGATCCGGGGCCTGGATTTCAGGTGTATAACCCTTGGGCAAGTTGGATTTAGGTTGGCCATTCATGGAGGAAATTCCCATTTCCTGAAGACACTAGGGGGCGGCTCCAACAGACCCAGGGGCAGCAGAAGCCTCCCAACCCACCCACACCTCCTGAGCCAGACAGATGTCGTGCCCTCATCACCACCGCCCCCCCCCCCCCGCCTTTTTTTTCTTCCAGGGTCTCGCTGCTAGGCTGGAAGTCCTGGAAGAGGCTGGAAGCTGACCGAGGTTCATGCGTTCTAAAAGGCAAGAGACTCCAACTGACCCTTGGGTGTGAGGAAAGTCCCTTTTCTCAACCCACCGCACCCCTTGAGCTAACTGCCAGTTCTGCCCCTAACCCACTAGGGCCTCCATCTGACCTGGAAGCCCCCGGGGTGGGGGGGGTCTAGCGATGGCCAGGCGATGCTCATAGCAATCTCTCTCTATCTACAAGGTAGATAGGTGGGGTCTGTCCTCACCCTCGGCTACTGCCAAAAAGAAACAAAAACCCACCACCCCTGTTTTATTTGCTGTGGATAGAAAACTACACATCCCCATTAGGTTGGATACCCATTGGATTGCTGAGAAAGATCCCTCACAGATGGTGCAGGCTCCCAATAGGACTGATGTACTTTCAATGGCAAGTGCAGAGGGGCTGAAGAAGTCAAACGAAAAGCCAGGTATGTAACCACTGTGATTCTGTGAGGTTTTGACTTTAGACACTGATGTAAATCCTATTTATGGCCTGTTTATTTTGTTCACCTAAAATATCATTTTTTTTGGCACTACATTTTCCAACTGGCCATTGCTGTTCTGAAGGAATGCTACTGATATTTTGTTTTAAAGAACCTATTAAGTGAGATGTTAGCTATTGATTTAAAGTGGAGAGATAATACTTAATCATGTTAAAGAAATATACTTTTATTTCTAGTGTGCCAAAATATATAAAATATGGAGTGAACAAAGCATCTTACTAAATTTCTTCCTTTTTTTATTGATCCAGGAGATTTTCAGGTTTAACTTCTTACATTCATAGAATATATGCACTTAATTATGGTAAATTATGTTTTCATTAAGTTGTTAAAATTACTAATCCTTCCTTTTTTAGGAGTTTTGATCTATTTTTTTTTTTTTAATGAACTTCATCTAATCAGCAGTTTTAGATTTTTATTCTGTGGAACAGTGGTCAGGAACATATTAGTTAGTGAACTACTTGAATAACTTTAAGAAATGCCATGTTTACATATGTTTTTGCAAATTCAAAGTCATGTTAGCATATTGAAGGCTCTGAGCAATCCTGTAGTAAATAATACTCCTTAAATTTATTTAATGCAACACTCTATATATTTACTTAAAAATGAAAGGAAACCATTCCTATTTATTAAAATATATGGGTCAGACTTCTGTAGAATACCAACTTTGGGACACATTGATCTGTGGGTTTTTTTTCTTTATACTGACTTTGCCAGGTTTTGTACCATAGCTATATTAGCTTTATAAGATCTAGGCATGGACAGACTTTTGCCAGTATTTTCACTTATTTATATTAAAATAACATTTTTATGATGATAAAAGTACTGTGTGTTTATTATAAAAAGTGAAGAGAGGCACCTGGGCAGCTTGGTCAGTTGAGTGTTCAACTCTTGTTCTCAGCTCTGGTCAAGATCCCAGGGTTGTGGGATCAAGCCCCATGTCAGGCTCCATGCAAAGGCACTGAGCACAGAGCCTGCTTAAGATTCTCTCTCTCTGTCTGCCCTTCACCCCCACTCTCATGAACATGTTCTGTCTCTCTAAAGCAAATATTTAAAAAAATAGGGAGGGGCTCCTGGGTGGCTCAGTAGGTTAAGGGCCTGACTCTTGATTTCGGCTGAGATCATGATCTTACTGTTCATGAGTCTGAGCCCCTGTTTGGGCTCTGTGCCGACAGTGAGGAGCCTGCTTGGGATTCTCTCTCTACCTCTCTCTTTGCCCCCACTTGTGCTCGCTCGCTCTCTCTTTCAAAAATAAGTAAATTAAAAAAGAGAAAATGAGGAAATACCAAAAGTAATAGAAAAGAAAATCACCTATATATAATCCCAATATTAGAAATAACCCTAGTTAACATTCCAATCGATTATTATACATCTGTATCTATAAAGTATCTGTCTATATAGAATCTATATATGTACATATATTTAGGTATTTATAAAATTGGGATTATTTTGTATATTGTATACAATTCCATGTTGTATTCTTTTACCCATGATTTACATCTTGAACGTTTTACCATACATACATACATTTAAACATAGTTTTTTAATGGCTGTATAACAGCCCAACTCTTTTACTGAAATTGCATTTGGTCATTTTCCATTTTGGAAATTAAATTGTTCCAGAACTGTGGTAGTCACAATAATTGTGTTAAAAATATCTGCTTTACTTACCTTTTTTTAAAAAATGTTTATTTATTTTGAGAGAGAGAGACAGCGTATGAGTGGGGGAGGGGCAGAGAGAGATGGAGACACAGAATCCCAGCAGGCTCTGGCTCTGAGCTGTCAGCACAGAGCCTGACACAGGGCTCAAACTCATGAACTCTGAGATCATGACCTGAGCTGAAGTCAGACGCTCAATCAACTGAGCCACCTAGGCGCCCCTGTATTATTTACCTCTTGATCTGCATTTCTGATTATAAGATGGATTCCTAGAAGGAGAATTGAAACAAGCCAAAAGATTAGCATTTAGAGGGCTTTTGATACATAGAGACAAATTATTCTGTAGAAATGTTTTTATACATTTATATGTCCATCCCTGGATATGCATGTACCCATCTGACTTCTGATGCACTCAGTATCTTCTTTTCCAAACATTATGGAGGCTCTCTACATGTTGACTGAAATCCTTTTCAGTACAGATTACAGCATGTGTGAAAGAATGGGTTTTTCTCTCCTTTCTTTCCTTCCTGGAGCCTGATCCATATAGAGCCTACAATGAGAAAGGCGCATATTTTCAAAATATGAACTAGGGTGTGGGGGAGTTTAGGAAGATTTACCAGCTTCAATTTAGTACCTGCAGTTTATAAGCCCATATATCTTCTAGACAATCCTTGCAGAGGCCAGTCTGGTAAGGACCTTGCCACCTCTCCTTTGCCATCTCATTCCCCCTTCCCAACTCAGCCTCGGAATAAGTAGGGAAGCTGAACGGAGCAAGAAAAGTGGCTAGACCAGGCACAGAGCATTTGCCAAAGGGCTGGCAAAGAAAAGGGAGAAGACCCAGGAAGAAAGGTTGCTGCTGGTTGCAGACACATGCTTAGGATAAACGTTGAGAATATAGGACTAAAACCCTGTGCTCATGGATGGAGGTTGGAAACAGGTAGAATATAAAAAAGAAGCTGCTCCAAAATCTCTGCATGAATTAGAATCTATCACACACACTTGCGATAAGACATGATTGGTCTTTCTCTGGGATTCTGATTGTGTGTCGGATTGGGCAGCATGAAGCCTGCTTTGTTGCTGTGCGTTGCCCTCCAGTGTTTCAATGCCATCAGGTTATAGAACTGAGCCAAGGGCATTGCTTAGCCATGGCTGCTAAACCGTTAGAAAAATAGTTTCAAGAAGCTGAAGTAGACCCTGAGAAAGTGGTAATGGTACCTAAGATGTGTTTTGAGGAGAAAAGAAGATGCTGTGCCCTCATTTCCTTAAAAAAATTTTTTTAATGTTTATTTATTTTTGAGAGAGAGGGACAGAAGGCAAGCAGGGGAGGGGCAGAGAGACAGAGGGAGACACAGAATCCAAAGCAGGCTCCAGACTCTGAGCTGTCAGCACAGAGCCCTACATGGGGCTTGAACCCACGAACTGAGAGATCATGACCTGAGCTGAAGTCGGACGCATAACCGACTGAGCCACTCAGGCGCCCCATGGTCTCATTTCTAAAGATGAAGCCTATGCTTTAAAACTGATGGTTCAATTGCGGAGTCAGGGTTATTCGGTGTTGTGAAAGATGCCGGGTAGCTCATAGCAGGGTGGGGGATGTGTGCTGGTGAGAACAAGTCTATATCAATTAACATATTTGGGGGGGGGAAAGTAGATTATTTTTGGAGGACAATATTAGATTGACAGGTGATATGAAAAATCCAAACAGAATGGGACTTTCTGGTTTCATTTCTAGGATCCCGGGCTTTGGGGCTCTGATGGGAAACAGGACAAGCCACACATCCATGTGGGATCACATTCATGTCTTTCTACCAAGTCCAGAAAGTCATGGGTGTTCATATGGCGCATAAAAGGCAGGGCCGAAGTAGGGAGGAGCTCAAACTATGGAACAGATCCATTAGGAGGCTGAGAGAAAGGACTCTTACGGCAGGTGGAATGCAAAGGCGATGGATGAATTGGAAGCTATGAAAGCAGTAACTCAGTGCATTATTGTGTGCTGGTCTTCGAGCCTTTGGAAAGGTAGAGAGGTCTGAGAAAATGCATGCCAGATTTCTGACTGTCAGGGAATGAGCAAAACATTTCAATTATGTAATGAGGTTACAAAAAGTTTTCTATAAGGCAATAATAAAGACCCTGAAAAAATGGGGCCGGTTCAGCCAAGCACAGGGTAAAGCTTGACTCCTGGCCCTTCTTGTAGAAGCAGCCTGCGAGCCACCTGGAGCTCTGTTTGCTAGTGTAACTGCAGTGGTGGCAGGGGAAGGCAGGGCCACGAGAATTAGGAGACTCAGGACAGAGCAGCTGAGGCTGTATGCTGGACCCTCGCTGGCGTCTTGGCGGATGACACACGAGGTGACAGGTTGAACTGACCGTGGCTCTTCTCTTCTAAAGGCAGAGAGCCCTGAGGCAGCAAACCCCACCTTGGCCCCGGGAGGGTGAGGTGGAAGGGATGCCTCAACTTTCATTATTTATGAAAACTCGATGGGCCTGAGATCACAAACTTTACTCTCCTGGAGGGACTTCACTTCCGTGTTGAGGTTAAACAACGTGTCTTAATGGCCAGTTGGATGATTTTGATAGAAACACGTTGGACATTTGAGTCAGAGTCTTGCCCAACTCATTACGGATCCCACAACCTCCCTGACCTTTGGAGACCACATGCTCCCCCTGAAGGAGCTGTCAGTGTCCGCTCCAAGGAGTTACGCGCGTTACATTTGATTGTCATTGTTTGAGTCTTCTTCAGTCTTTCCTTCACCTTATGACCTTGACACCTTTGACGACTACAGCCGGTGTCTTTGTATATCCTCAGTTTGAATTTCTCTTGCTATTTCCTCGTCATTAGTTTTAGGTTATGCATTTGGGCCAGAGTATCACAGAAGTTGACGCTGGGTTCTTCATGCTATCAGATGTACGTGATTTCCACTTACCCCATTACAAATGATGTTCATGCTTATTACTTGACTAAGGTGATGTCTGCCATGCAGTTTCTTTAGCAAAAATCTCTCATGTAGCTCCCCTGTAATACAGTCCTCCGATGCTATTTTAATTTAGTGGATTCATTTCACAACCGCATAAACTCACTTTTCCCAAATGTGGTAGCCATGGTATATACCTAAGGCCGCTGACCTGGCTTTATCTGTATTGGCAGCATTCTTGTTTCACATTAGCCTTTTTTCTTTGATTATTTGAAACATCTCTCTTAGCTTTTTAAAAAGGTTTATTTATTTTGAGAGAGAGAGAGAGAGAGAGAGAGAGAGAGAGAGAGGGAGAGAGAGAGCGCTCATGCATGAGAGGGGAAGGGGCAAGAGAGAATCTCAAGCAGGCTCCTCCCTGTCAGCACAGAGCCCGATGTGGGGCTCTGACTCAAGAACCGTGAGATCATGACCTGAGCCGAAATCGAGAGTCAGATGATTAACTGACGGAGCCACCCAGGCGCCCCTCTCTTAGCTGTTTTTGATGGGAGGGTCAGGAGGGGGAGACGGCAAAAGGGGATGGGAGAGGAAGGGCTGTGTCTGCCTCTGCCATCATGAATCAAGGCTGCACCCCAGCCTGGGTGCCAAGCATGTGAGTGCCGGCTGGTGGATCGCCCTTGCCTGTGCCCCCAACATGTGGAACCGGTGTGAGTGTGCTCAGCTCCAGGGGTCGTGCAACAGAAAGAACAGATGGAAGGTAGAGAACCGGGGATGGGGGGGGTGGTGGGGGGGGGGCTGTGCTCTGGGGTTGATTCCTTGTGTGATACTGAGTAACCCTTGTTCTTCTCTGCACCTCAGTTTTCAGGTCATGGCAATGGAGAGAGTTCCCTTTCCACATAGCTAAAGAAAAAAAGGAATACGTCAGGACTATGAAATTTTGAGATGAGAAAGAAGGCACAACAGTAACACAGGTGGAGTAAAACGGAAACAGATGCTCCTCAAGGAAGCTTTGTCCCCCTCTGGGCTCACAGAGGGTCTTTAGCTCCTGGATGCACCTTCCTATGCCTCACGGGTTCATGAAGATCCACCATTCCAGCCGCTCGCCCTGCTTGCGACCTTGCCCGAGAAAAGGTCCTCCCGCCCTCTCATCTGGAACTTGTATATTCCAGAAACTCTTAGAGGTAAAAACCCCCTCATCTGTGCTACTATTTCAGCTCAAAACACGTTTAAAAGGAGGTTATCTCAGAGAAGTGATAAGGAGACAGATAAACATCCTGGCGTTTGTAAGGTAGGAAAAGAGAGTGAAAAGGAGAATTATTGTCCATAGAAGCCTCCTTCCTTCCTTCTGGGCCCCACTGGAGGCCCGAGGGGCTGGAGCTTTGTGGTGGAGATGCTCCTGATTCAATAAGATTCATAGATGGCAACTTGTGGGGCTCCCACACTTTGGCAATTCACAGAGCCGGATGAAAATAAATGACAAAACCACTTAAAAATCTTTTAGTCTTGATAAATGTGCTTTTTTTCTTTTTTTTTCCTTTTAAAGGATCAAATTCTTTCTTAGCTCTTGGTTCTGACAGAGCTTTCTCACTGGAGTGCTATCAGCGACATTTTGCATAATTGGAGGCTGCTAGTTCCAAAAACCTTCTGAAAATTATTGCCAAGGGCCTATCGGGTAGAGGAGCAGAAAGGAGAAGGAAGGAGGTTGTTTTGCATTAAAATAAATAAGAGTCTGAGGGTTATATGTAAGAATCACTAAATTCTATTCCTGAAATTATTATTACACTCTATGTTAACTAACTTGGATTTAAATTTTAAAAAACTAGAAAATTGAGCCCCCCTCCCCCCAAATAAATAAATAGGTTCAATTTGTAAAGCTGAGCTGCCTTCTAGGAATGGAAAGAATGAGTCACGGGCATGGCTTTCCAATGGCATTAGGAGCACAATGCCCTTATATGCCCACGAAACTTCTCTTTCTGTTTCAGGTGGGAGGGGCAGGGAGAAAATATTTCCTTTAGGCAAACTACCTAAAACCTACAAACCACATCTGTTCTTTCCAATGAGCTTGTCCAGTGCCAGGCTAGACAAATCAACTCTCCAGTGGAGGACGACATCAAGCAGTTTTCAGAGGCTGGCTGGAGAGAGACCACTGGTATCTACAGCCCATAGCAGCTTCCCCGGGCAACCACGTGGTTTACTAGGTTCCGGGGACGTGTTCTCATCTTAGGGCAAACTGGGGGCTCAACTTAGGGGGCTGGGTTGATATCTTTACGTTTCAAGGATTATTTGAAAGCCTCTTTCTTTGGCAAGAGACTCAAAGAATATCTAAAGGACCAAAAAAGCCCCCCAAAAAACAAAAAACAAACAAAAAACAAAAAAACAAAACAAAACAAAAGGAAACCCAAAACAAAACAAAAGTGAAAATCTAAAGTTACATTTTTTTCCCATGAGGAATTTAAACGTCTAGATAGACAAAAATAAATCTGCCATCAGTACGAGATCCAAAGAAAGCTACTCTGAACACTATCAAATATTATCTTCCTTTTGAAGTTCTTATTTTTAAAAACATACCTGAATATTGTGCTTAATGAATTAATTAAATCATTCAACAGTTTGAAAAACTATTTAGTTTGAAATAGTTATAGATTAACAGGGAGATGTAAAAAAAAAAATGAACAGGGGTTTCTTGTGCACCCTTTACCTAGTTTTCCATAATGGTGACATCTTGTGTAATTATAGTGCAATGTCACAGACAGGAAACAGACATTGGGACAAGCCACAGAGCTGGCTCAGATTTCATCAGTTTTACATGTACTCGTGTGTGTGTGTGTGTGTGTGTGTGTGTGTGTGTGTGTGTGTAGTTCTATGCTGTTGTATCACATGTGTAGATTTGTGTAAGCACCAATCAAGATACAGAACTGCTCTCCCACCACAAAGCTCCCCTTAGGCTACCCCTTTATAGCCACATGCACCCTAACTGAACGGCATATCCTTATAATTCTGTACACTTTCTTTTAAAAAAAAATTTTTTTTTTACATTTATTCATTTTTGAGAGACAGACACAAGTGGGGGAGGGGCAGAGAGAGAGGGAGACAGAATCCGAAGCCGGCCCCAGTCTCTGAGCTGTCAGCACAGAAACTGACGCGGGGCTCAAACTCATGAGCTGTGAGATCATGACCTGAGCTGAAGTCGGACGCCTAACCGACTGAGCCACCCAGGTGCCCCAATTCTGTACACTTTCTATGTGCAAGTCCCTGCTCTGGGTACCAGGAATACATCATTGAACAAACACAAGTCCCTGCAGTATTGAGAAGAGACAGGAAAGAAACATCTTCTAAAAATAAACATCTGTGTTAGGTGATGAGTGCAGTTAAGTGAGACCCAAAAGAATAGATACTGAAGATTCCATTTTAATGAATTGCAGGAATAGGAAGACCAATATCTATGGGGATAAAGATCAGAAATTGGCTGTTGTTGTGGGTGTGTATTGGCTACAATGGGGCACGAGGCCCAAAGGGAGTTTCTGGAAATGTATTATATCTTGTTTGGACGGAGAGTATAGGGCATATATGTCAAAACTCACAGCTCTGAACACTCAATTCTATACATGTTATTGTATAAAAGTTATGTCTCAATTAAAAAAAAGTGAGGTAGGGGTGCCTGGGTGGCTCAGTCCATTAAGTGTCTGACTTTGGTTCAGGTCATGATCTCACAGTTTGTGCGTTCGAGCCCCTTGTGGGGCTCTGCTCTGACAGTGTGGATCCTGCTTGGGACTCACTCTCTCGCTCTGCCCCTCCCCCACTTTCATTTTCTCTCTCAAAATAAATAAATAAACTTAAAAAAAATAAAAAAGTAATAATATACAGTGACAGAAAGTATTTAGCTAATATTAATTCTCAAGCCACTGAGCATATTCAGTTAAAATGTTCAAGACAGTCAGTTAAAGGCAAACGACGAGTAGTTTGGTCAATATTTATCTTCTAGATTCCAGAGGCTACAACTTTCAAATGTGTCTTCTTTTTGACCATGAAAACCAAGATGATGTAGTTATTGCAATGTAGTACCTAAGCATATGCATATTTATTTATTTATTTATTTATTTATTCATTTATTTAAAATTTTTTTTTCAACGTTTATTTATTTTTGAGACAGAGAGAGACAGAGCATGAACAGGGGAGGGGCAGAGAGAGAGGAGGGAGACACAGAATCTGAAACAGGCTGCAGGCTCTGAGCGGTCAGCACAGAGCCCGACGCGGGGCTCGAACTCACGGGCCGGCCGGGGCCTTGAGATCATGACCTGAGCGGAAGTCGGAAGTCGGAGGCTTAACCGACCAAGCCACCCAGGCGCCCCAGCATATGCATATTTAAAGTGATAGTTTGGATGACTTAACTCATGAATGGACTTACATTTTGACCTTAATTCTCTTTATAGGATGTTCTTTATTACCACGTTTCTCAAGCTGTGAATTTGACAAGCTGCAGAATTTGAGTTCATTTTATTTTCATTCAGAAAACATAGGCACCTGGTTTTGATATGTATAAAAATCAGCAACATGGAAACAAGCATA